>NC_067401.1:421532400-422267400 GCF_016432865.1 Antechinus flavipes | reverse complement strand
GGGGAAATAAGATGAGTAGATAACAATGTTATAGTTGAATACAAGGTTATCTTCCTTTAAGACTTCCTTGGAGACATGAATACACCACATGCAGTTCTTTATTTATAAGTATTTATGTGATTTTATCTTCTCCTGGCTTCCTTCAATGAGATTATGATCCCATTTGGTGTTAGGAAGGCATAGGATATTTTGCTTTTTAGCCTTCAGACTTTATGAATTAGAACTAGAAGATACTCTGGATCTACCCTCTCCCTTGTGCCATAATTCTCCTGCTTTCCTCTAGACTATCCAAATCTTTTAGTCAATTAGTGAACATTTATTAAGCACTCACTATGTGTCTGGTACATATACAATTTTAAATTTTACATATTTTATGTATACAATTTTTAAAAATGAGAACAGTCTCTAAAGAAATCAACAAAGCACACCTTTAGGTCCCTTCTTTATGAGATCTTGGTGTGCTAGAACCTATATTGCAAAAGGTGATATTGACCTGAGAGACTGTGTATTTCCTTTATATCCCAGCCAGCCATTCTATAATATGAGGCAGTGGGTGGTAGCAGATAGAACATTGTATTTGGAGTCAATATGTCTAGATTCATTCTTGCTTCTAGCAATTAACTAACTATATCACCATGAGAAAGGATATTTTGAGCTTTACTATGGGGGACAGTTTTACTTAAATTATTTATTTCATGGGCAAGGTCAGGAGGTCATTATATACTTCAACAACAATACTGTATGATGATCACTTCTGATGGACCTGGCCATCTTCAGCAATGAGATGAACCAAATCAGTTCCAATAGAGCAGTAATGAACTGAACCAGCCACACCCAGCAAAAGAACTCTGGGAGGTGACTATGAACCACTACATAGAATTTTTGTCCGCCCGCACTTTTGATTTCCTTCACAGGCTAATTGTACACTATTTCAAACTCCGATTCTTTTTGTACAGCAAAGTAACAGTTTGGACATGTATACATATATTGTATTTAACTTATACTTTAACATATTTAACATGTATTGGTCAATCTGCCATCTGAGGGAGGGGGTGGGGAGGAGAGGAAAAGTTGGAACAAAAAGTTTTGCAATTGTCAATGCTGAAAAATTACCCATGCATATATCTTGTAAATAAAAAAAACTATAAAAAAAGAAAAATATCTATTTCACAGAATTATTAGGTGGATGGGCTTTATAGACATGAAAATATTATGCAAATGTGAATTGTTATTATTTATAACTTAAGCAATGACTCCAGAAAAGCTGCCACTTTTCTAAGGTTCCATAGTAATTTCAAACCACACTAATTTCTCCATTTTCTCAACCAATTGATATTTATTGTGTCTAGTAACTATCTGACATTTAATCACATAGTGTCTTGTCTGTTTCCTCCATGCCTATTGTCTGCCTACTGAGATTGTAAATTCATTGAAGATAAGAACTTATTTTTAAAACTTTGTTTGTATCTGTCCTAGGTCTAGACACTGAGTGGACATTTAGTAAGTGAATGCTGAATCCTTTTAAGTTCAGTTTTCTTACTATGGGCTATGTACTGTCTGTACATTGATGAGATGTTCAATGTTTGGTAACATGATTTGTGACCATAAACCTATTTTTAATTCTAGATAAAAGGGTATTCATGACTGTAGCTGTGGATATGGTTGTCACTGAGGTGGTGGAGCCGGTTCGCTTCTTGCTAGAGACCTTGGTGCGTGTGTACCCCACTAATGAGCGCTTCTGGTACTTCAGCAGAAAGACTTTCACTGAGACTTTCTTTATGAAACTCAAACAGGTATGATCATCTTTTTCTTCACAAAGCAAAATCTCTTCGTTTTGTGCACAGTTGTTCTGAGGAAAGGTGGCCAAGTAAGGAACAACTGAAATTGTTAAACAATTAAACATGCCTATAGTGTTTGGAATTTAGACTTAGGCATGTACAATTAATGACTTCTTAATTAGTTTATTCTTTTAGGAATATACATTGAATACCAGAAAGTATTGTTATTGTGATTAATTACTTCTGCCCTTCCCTTCCGCTGGGAAAGGGAAGAGAAGACTAAAGAAGGCTAAAGAGAGAGAGAGAGAGAATAAGCATTTATTTAGTGCCTATAGTGTACTGGTACCATATTGAGCACTTTATGATTATCTCATTTGATCCTTACAATAATCTTGAAAGGTAAGTGCCATTATTATTCCTCTTTTACATTTAAAGAAACAGGCACACAGTGATTCATCCAGGGTCACACAGCTAGGAACTGTGAGGTCTGACTTGAACTTAGGTCTTCCATTGTAGCACTTGTATCCTAGAAGGGCTCTCTCATGACCCAAATTAAGTTTCTCTAAGAAACATTGGTCAGTGTTATGCATATGAAATAGTTACAGTTTACAGCATGGCATTAAAAGTCCCTTAATAGAAATAATAGTGTTTCTATAATAATATTACTTTAAAAAGTACTGTTTTCTTATTAGATTTTTTTTTATTCTTAGTGGGAAGAGTAATTGTTGGTTTTTTTTCCCCCCCTTAGCAGTCAGAAAGATTGGAGATTGAGTGTTATTCAGTGGAAGAAACTTGTGGCTATTTAGTAAAGGATAGAAAAAGACACCTACTCCACCTAACTAAATTGAAATCCCTTTTAAGCTGTTGTCAGTGGCATTCTTACTCTCTCATGTTTAAAAATGATAGTTGCTTTAACCTATGGAGGGAGGCTGAATATAGTGTGATAGAAGAAAATACCAACAAGGTGAACAAATGATAGAAATCAGCCACCAATTTTAATATTAAAAATGATCTTCATCATGACTCAGTTAAACCTAATTTGCTAGATGCTTCATTCGAAATAGTTATGTTATTTCCCAAAATTATTAGAGCTGTGATGTGACTCAGCTTTCCTTACTGCTTGCACTACATCCCACAGGATATTCTAATGAGAACTCAAAAAAACAATGTTTAGTTCTGGAGTGTGTTCAGAGTATCTCTTAGAACTTGGAATTCAGTTCTTTTTTCTTTGGAAACTAAACTGAACAACAAAACCACCTTCTGTCTGGACAGACAGAAGTTTTGTTCCAAGGTGATATAAATACAAACAGAAAGAATGATAGTGTCTGACCCCAAGAAGTTTATATTCTAATTGGGGAAGACAGATCATAAAAGGAAGCAGAAAAATAGAGGGGAGGGAAAGAGATGAAGAAGGTGCCTTTTGGGGGGCAGGGTGGATAAAATACAGAGAGCCAAGAGTGCTACCTGGAGAGGAATGGAGCCATGGTCACCCTGGGCAGCCTTCTTCCCAAGGAGCCAGTCTGAGCAAGAGGCTTCAGGTGGGAGGCAGATCTAGCGATACAGTGAGCTTCCACACTCATCAGCTCTCTGGCATTGTAGACGGAAGCTGCCAGTTAGTAGTGTGGCTCGAGAGGCTGATATTCTTCCAAGATGAGCATTTATCTAGCACTTTATGGTCTGCCCAGTGCTTTATATGTCATTGAATCCTCACAGCGCTGCTGTGAGGTGAGATTATTGTACTCATTTTACATGTGAAGAAACAGGCTGAGAAAGAGGTAGAGTGATTTCTAGGGTCCTCGCCTAGTAAATGTCTGAGGTAAGAGTCAAACTCTGATTCCAGCTCCAGCCCTTTTCTCTCTCTACTGTGCTACCTAGGTGCCTGTACTTAAAAACTTGTTCAGAAATCTATGAATCCCTACTGCTAGGTTCCTGAGAAATAGACAATTGGTTACAATAGCTTATCTGACTTTTTGCCTCAATTTTATGTAAAAGATTTTTGTTATGGAATTTTGTGCTCTTATTTTATTTAAAGCATCTAATGATTGGTGATATATGCCCCATGTTAGTAATTCCGCATGTTTAAATATTACATGAAAAGGTTATCTGTGAATCAAAGAGATTAAATTTGAAAGTGTTCAACTCTGCTAAATATACATTCTAGTTCAAATGAATCTTCAATGTGAGATGATGGCTTCCAGCTTGAATGGTTTAATGTTGAATAGTCATTGTTTTCATTAGATGTTGAAATCTAAAAGGAATTCTTTGGAAAATTTTGAAAGGAACTTGGTTGACCATCTCGCTGTTTAAAGAAAAAAATAGCCTTAAATCAGTGGGCAAGTGCTTCATTCTGTGGTGTATGAATAATTCATTTTTGGTGGAATCGGTACTGGTTTTTATTGGAAGCTATAAATAATATTCTTCTAGAAATATTTCTGTAGATGTGAATGCACATGCATTTGTGGATAGAATCAATCATAATGGAAATCTCTTTTTTGACCTTTTTATTTTCCATAGCTTTCCTTTAATGTGTAGTATATTCTTGGTTGAATATTAGGTTTTCCTTTCTTTTTCATTTTTGTTTGCTTGTTGTTTTTATAATTATTTGGAAGTAGTGATATGTAAATTGACACCACTGGCAAGACCCCAAGGGACATGTGATAAAACAGTTGGGAAGAAGAGTTACAGCCTACATTCCCAGTGATAGCCAGTCCTAGGGCCTGTTTCCACTACTACTATATTCTCCTTCATTCATTTTCCTCAGTACTTTCCCCCCTCAAGGGCTGTTCAGGCTCCCAAATGTTTGTCTTTTGTGCTTCATGTTGATCCCCCAAAATGGATTTTACAGCTGAAAGGGACCTGAGAGATCATCTAGTTGAACACTCTTATTTATGACTGAACTTGAAGTCTTGACAGATGAAATGACTTCTTCTTTGTCGCAAAAATAGGTGTTAGCAAAACCAGGACTTGAACAGAAGTACTTGAACTTCAGTACTCTTTCCATTTCATCAAAATAGCTTGTCTTTCCATAAGACAGCCTTTGAAAGAAAAAAGTATCCTCCAAAAGGCAACTCAAACCAAACAAAGCCTCTCAACAGATTCTGGAAGGACAGAATTCACCAAAAAAAGGGAATGAAGCAATTTTCCTGCTCAAGATAGCATGAAAGGTCAGTCAGGAAAGGTCAGTCCTATTTGAGTAAAAGGAATATGCATCCCAGCTCAGATGGTATCCAAGCCACACCAGAATCTTAGCCACAGCATAGATAACTGAAACTCCTTAGTCTTGGCTTAACAGGACAGTAGCACAACAGACCAGTGGTGGAGTCTCCAGTTTTGACATAGAAAGCAAATTGCCAGCCCTAGAAGCCAGGCAACAACAGGTGGGACAAGATTGAGCCTACCCCCAGTGCTGTGAGGAAGTCACTAAACACCAGTGGTCCTTGTGCTTAAAGTCAAAACTCACACATGCACAGAGACATTGGAACAGCATTCCCTGGACCCCAGGAACATTGCTCAATTTTAAAAGCAAGAAACAAAAAAGACTCTTGACCATAGAAAGCTACTATGGTGACATGGGAAAATCACCATAGTGATGGTGGGAAGAATACCCACTCAGAAGAGGACAAAATACCTACATTGTGAAACCCCGAAGGGAATAGGAATTGGTCTTAAGCTCAAAGAGCTTTCTTGTAAGACTTCAAAAAATTTTAAAAGTCAAATAAGAGAGGTAGAATAAAAATTGGGAAAAGAAATGAGATATGCAAAAGAGAGTCAACAGCTTGAAAAAGGAAGGGAAAATTGACTGAAAAAAACAATTCCTTAAAAGATAAAGTTGGCCAAATTAAAAAAAAAAATCTACTTAAAAGTAGAATTAGCCAAATGGGAAAGGATATATAAAAGCTAATTGAAGAAACTCATACCTTAAAAACTGAAGCAAAGAAAACAATAACTCTGAGACATTGTAGAGGGCCTGAACTCTGGAGAAGTATACTTGAAACAAGGATATTTACAACAAGGTGTTAACTCATTGGAATTGATGAGATGATGGTTCTCTGGGTTCACATATATACTTAGTACTTAGTATGATGATGTAATGCTTCTCTAGTTCATACATATTCAGTATGCTGTAATGATGTAATTGTAATGGGTATTTAAAGGGCTGAGAGGATTGGACATGAGATATTCCATCTATGACCATCCTCCTAGTGGCTCTCCTGCCTCCTGCACTCCTCCACTAAGATCAAGACTGGGTCAGACTGTGATAGACAAAGACTGTGAAGGAGACAATAAAGACTTTAGACTCTATTCCTGATTATCCTTGTGGTTCTATCCTGCTGAGACCAAAACCTGTCCAGAGGTCCTCCAGAAAGCTAGCCCAGACATTATATGACATCAAGAATCAGTCAAACAAATCAAAAGAATGAGAAAATAGAAGAAAATATAAAATAGTTTATTGGAAAAACAACCAAGCTGGGAAACAGATCTAAGGAAGGTAATTTAAGAATTATTATACTACCTACTACCCTAGAATCAGAAGACAAAACAGTAATTTAAAGAATCCATTGATTACCTCCTGAAAGAGATTCCACAAGAAAAACTCTAAGAAATATTGTAGCTAAATTCCAGAATTATAAGGACAAAGTTTCTGCAAACTACCAGAACGAAACAATTCAAGTATTGAGGAACACTGTCAGAATTGCCCAGGATTTGGTAGCTTCTCCATTAAAGGATTCTAGAGTACGACTAGAAATCAATTATTCAGAAAAATTGAGCATAATCTTTCAGGGAAGATATGGACCTTAATTGAAATAAGGGATATTCAGTAATTTCTGATGAAAAGATAAGAATTAAACAGAAAATTTGATCTTCACATACAAAACTCACAAGAAGCTTAGAAAGGTAAACAGGAAAGAAAAACAAAAACCCATGTTATTTAAAGGTTAAACAGTTTACATCCCTACATGGGAGGATGATATTTTTAAGTCTTTAGAAGTTAGAAGTGGTATACATAGACAGACTTGTATAACCATAAAAGGGATATACATAAGTTGATTTTGATTTCATGATATAAAAAAGCATATTAAGGGGTAGAAAAAGGATTGTACTAGACAAAAGAGGTAAATTATGTCACATGAAAAGTCATCAAAGATCTCTTACAGTAGAGGGAATGAAGGGAGGAAATTGAACATTGTCTGAAGCTTAATCTCATCAAATTTGGCTCAAAGAAGGAATAATATACATACTCAGTTGGTCATAGAAATTTATCTTATCCTATAGGGAAGTAAGAGAAGAAAGGGGAAAGAAAAGGGAGGAGTTGGATAGAAGGGAGAGCAGATAGGAAGAGAGGGATCAGAAGCAAAACACTAGTGAGGAAGTATAGGGCAAAAAAGAGAGAAAGAAGTATAAATAGAAGAAAATAGGATGTGCTGAAATACATATCTTGTAATCATAACTATGAATGTGAATGGGTTGAATTCTACCTTAAAATGGAAGTGTATAGCAAAGTGAACTAAAAACTAGAATCCTACACAATATGTTTACAAGAAAAACATTTGAATAAAGGTAAAAAGCTGGAGCAAAATATATAAGCTTCAGTTGAAGTAAAAAAAGCAAGCATAGCAGTCCTGATCTCAGACCAAGCAAAAGCAAAAATTAGACCTAAATAAAAGAAATAAGGAAAAAAACTACATCTTGCGAGAAGGAATCATAAACAATGAAGAGGTAAAATATCTAAATTCTTAGAAATGTCAAATTAGTTATAGGAAGAAAAAAATGTCAAAACAATACCAGTGGGAGATCTCAACTTCCTTCTCTCAGAATTAGATAAACATGACCACAAAATGAACAGGAAAGAAATTAAGAAAATGAATAGAACTTTACCCACTAATTGCTGGGAAAACTGGAAAATAGTATGGCAGAAACTACACATAAACCAACTTCACACACCATATATCAAAGTAAGATTCAGTGGGTTCATTATTTCTTGTTCATAAAGGGTGAAATTATAAGCAAATTAGAAGAACAAGGGATAGTCTATTTGTCAGATCTTTCGAGAAGGGAGGAATTTATGGCCAAAGAAAAACTAGAGATCATTATGAAATGCAAACTGGGTAATATTGATACCATTAAATTGAAAAGTTTTTTCACAAAGGAAACTAATGCAGCCAGGATTAGAAGGGAAGCAGAAAGGTGGGAAACAATTTTTATAGCCAACATTTCTGATAAAGACTTCATTTCTTAAAATATAGAGAACTGGGTCAAATTTATAAGAATATAAGTCATATCTCAATTGATAAATGGTCAAAGGACAAGAACAGATAATTCAGAAAAAAAAATGAAAGCCATCTATAGTTGTATGAAAAAGTGCTCTAAATCACTGTTGGTTAGAGAAATGAAAATTAAAACAGCTCTGAAGTATCTCCTCCTACCTATCAGGAAAAGATAATGATAACTGTTGAAGGAGATATGGGAAAACTGAGACACTAATGCATTGTTGGTGGAGTTGTGAACTGATTCTGCCATTCTGGTGAGCAGTTTTGGAACTATACCCAAAGGATTATCAAACTACACACCTTTTGATCCAGCAGTGTATCTACTGTGACTGCATCCTAAAGAGTTTATAAAAGAGGAAAAAAGGATCCATATACACATAAATGGTTGTAGCAAAAAATTTGAGTGGCTGTCAATCAATAGGAGAATGACTGAACAAGTTCTGGTATATGATTGTAATGGAATACTATTACTCATTAAAAAATTATGAACAGGCTGATTTCGGAAAAGCCTAGAAAGATTTACATGAATTAATGCTGAGAGAAGTGAACAGAACCAGGAGAACATTGTCTACAGTGACAGCAAAATTGTATGATAACTATGATAGACTTGGTTCTTTTCAGAAATAGTGATCCATTAGATTGCATTAGACCTAGGATATGAAAGAACTGTGGAGACTGAAAGTAGATTGAATCATCCTGTTTTCACCTTTTTTTGGTTTTGTTTTGTTTTTTTTTTCTTTCTTGTGGTTTTACCCTTTTGTTCTGATTTTTCTTTTACAACATGACTCATATGGAATTATGTTAAAATGATTTTATAACCTATATCAGATTGTTTTCTGTCTTGTGGAGGGAGAGGGTAAAGGAGGGAGGGAGAAAAAATTTGGAACTCAAAATCTTATAAAAATGATATTGAAAAATAAAATAAGTACAAGATAAAAAAAAAGAGAGAGACAACTGACAGATATGATTATCCTGTATTCCCCAACCTCTCTGGAACCTTTGTTTATCATTGTCTTTTTGTTAGTCTTTTCCCTGGGCACCTTGGGTTTGTAATGGTGGACATACTTCTCTAGATTTCTCTATTTCTTTTCTCTTTCCTTCTCTGATGTATTCCACCTAAATAGAGCAACAAGAACAGAGTTATTGTAGATCTGTACTGTTGCCCCTTTCTCCTACTTTTGCTCTTAAAAAGAAAGCTTCTTTTATGGAGGACTTCTCTTGATGTTAGCCTCCCATTTGCTTTTCTTTCTCCTATTTTGAATTTCTAACCCTGTCCTGGACCAATGCTCTAGAATTACATGTTCTTTCTTATCACCTTTGGCCTCCCTTGACATTTGACATCTAAGTAACACAGTGGTTAGAGTGCTGGGTTTGGAGTCAAGTGAACCTGATTCAAATTTAGCCTTAGACTTTGATCACTACATGACGTTAGGCAAGTCAATGTAACCTTTGCCTGCCTTGGTTTCTTTAATCTGTAGAATGGAGTGATACTGGCATCTATAGTCCCCCAGTTGTTATAAGTATCAAATGAGATAATATTTGTAAAGTGACTTGCAAACTTTAAAGCAATATGTAAACAAGTCATTCTTTTTTTCTTCCTTCTCCTAATCTTCCTTATCTACTTGAGGCTCCTTTATCTCTATGGATGGTGCCATTTAACTTCCTTCCACCTCTTAGTAACTGGCTTTGCTTTTTATAGAGCTAAGAGAGTAACACCTGAGTCTTAAAGGCAAAATTGGCCTGTTTTAATCTTTAGTACTTCTGCCCCGATGGTGGAAGTCAAAGTTATCCTTGTGAGCATTTATCAGAGCTTAATATCTGAGTACTAATCCTTGATTGAAACAAACAGGACATAGATGTGTTGGTTTATTTTTGGCATCTTTGGTGTATTGTTATAGATGCCAAAGCCTGACCACTGTCATTAGCTGTGTCCTTTTGATATTGCTGCTTTTGCTTGTGCTGTCAGACATATTTTTGGCCATTTTGCAATAAGTAGTGTAGGTAGTATAGAATTGAATACTTTTTTTGTCCCTGTGTTTAGGCAATGTCAGATATCATTTGCAAAATAAGCCTTTTTTCTTTTGGTTATACTTGAGTGGACTTAAATTTTTTCTTTTTTACAGTAAATATAACATACTTTTATAACAGCTAAAAGAAAATGAAAGTTTGAGAATGTCATGCTGTGACAAATATGTTATGCTTTGGTTGTCAACACAAATGGATTTTTATAGTGGAGCTGAAGAATCCAAAAATAGGATTTCTATTACAAATATTCATTGCTTTAGCTTACAATGGCACTAGATAGAGCCACTCTAATACAACCCTATGAACTTTGATTACTTTTTTTTTAATTACTGAAAATGTTGTTTTCATGTACCCTGTTATCCAGAGTGTTGTGAGAAGTACTATGTCGAAATGCTGATGGTAAGCTGTCTAAAATATGGCATTTTATTATAATCCAGTAATAGCAATAGTACAATATGCTACTGGTGGTCTGTAGACTACAAAGCACTGCATACAAATTCAGGTACCACTGTGTGTTTGTTTAGGTTATTGTACACTCTAAAGAATTTGTTTTTGTCCTAACTCCCATTTGGTGAAAGGTGGCTAAGTGCCATATAGCCTGAGTGTTGGACTTGGGGTCACAAGTGTTGGTTCAAATCTGGTCTTAGATACTTAGTAGCTATGTGATCAGAGGTAACCTCTTTAAATTTCAGTTTCCTTGTCAATGAAATGTGGATTATAACAGCACCTATTTCTTAGAGTTGTTTTATTAAGATCAAATAAAACAACAATCATCAAATGCTTTTTGAATCTATAGTACTACATAAATGTTATTTATGATTAATAATAATAATAACAATAATAAGCATCATTATTGTTATGTGTCTCAGGAAATAGAGTTCATTTTGGGTGGCAAGTCTTTAGTGTCCTTTGGTTACATGTTTTTTAAACTTTCTGTATTTACTTACTGGAGCAGCATTTGCTAGTAATATTGCCAATATTACAGTCCACTTCCTGCAAAAATCTTCAGAAATTATACATTCCTCTGGCAAATAATGGAAACATTGTAGTAGAAACATTGTATATTGTAGTAGAAAAATTCTATAAGAATAAATAGAAAATGACTAATGATAAGAGAGGAATGTAAAAACCCACTTATATAATTACTCATATTCTCTGAATTGATTCCATTAAAATAACAATAATCATAATAATAATAATATATGATATATTTTATTATCTTTATAGCATATATATATAATTTATAATGACTTGGATTAGGTGCTTCAAACTCAATTCTGTCATTTGTGTGTTGTGTGACTTGTTAGGACATCATATGCTGATGCTATGTCTATCAAATCAAAATTGAGGTGGGGGTTAGATTTTAGGTCTTGTCTGAAGACAAAGCAGCCAGTGTCATAGTATGACAGGTAAATGGCTGACTGAACAATACTGAATTGTACTTCATTTGAAAAATCACAAAGTTTTTCTAAGAAAGCTCTACTTTCCCCCCTATTTTGCAGCAGGTTTAAAAAAATCAGATGCCATATTTTGCACAAAAGCTGATGATTATTCCACTTGAAAAATTGTAAAAGAGAATCTTTAAAAAACTCATAAGATGAATTTAATCTTTAGATATAAGGACTTGGTTTGTTTTTTAAATTTGATCTTGTAGCACGTTCTGTCATAGAAATTGGAGTGGTTAAACTATTTATAAGGATTCCTGTGAGCCTGATATTGACTTAATAGATGTAATGTTATTTCTATTCTATTGCATTTTAAAATTCATTAACTATTTCCCTACTTATTTTAATCTAGTTCAGGCTATATCTTACTATTGGCTATATTTGACACCTTTGTCAGAGGAGATCAGTAGTAGAAAACCCAGTGAATTGACCAGTGTCCAAAAAAGAAATGTGGTAAGCTGTGTACTTGGGAAAGGCTACTATTCAAATTTAGTAGTATATATGAAGGCTACAGTTTCTGAGCATCCAGATTAAAAAAAAAAAAGAAAAGAAGCTTTTAAGATAATTTCTTGTTTTTATTTTTAATTTGTTTTGCAAAGATGTATCTTGATTTTGGCTTGTGCTTGTATAAGACTAGGGAATAAATATGCTTACATGGAATTTTTTCTCAGCAATTTTATTTTGCAGGATAAATTTAATTTTCAACTATTTCTGTAGTTAAATTTTTGAGATGCTGTAAATACCTTTGAATTAAAATTAAATGAAAAATTCTCCTTTTTTGTCACAATGATGGAAGACTAGTAACATAATATTTTTTAATTTCATTTTTCTCTGTAGTAGATTATTCTTTTTCTTTCTTTTTTCTCTTTTTACCCAAATTTTTAGAACACAGCCAGATGATAGGCCAAGTTATTTCAAAATAAGATTAGAAACGTGAAGAATACAATTGTTATAAATTAAGTACTCCATGATGTAGCTTTTCTGAGGTGATATCTTATTAATTGTTGTTTCACTCTTAAGAGTGTACAAGGATTACACAAATCTTGAAAAAGAATTTTAAGTGGTTTTTATATGAGTCTTATAGTTGAAGATTTTGGTTAAAAAATGGCTTACTTATCAAGGCTATAATTGAGTCAGCATCATTTTAAGCAATGAAATGCCCTTCTGGGGGTGGTTCTTACACTTTTGCTTATTTTGGGGAAGTCTGATGATGCACTACTCAAAGGACAACTTGATTTTTTAAATACTCTCTAAAGAATTAAGATAATGGGATTTAGAGGTGTAATAAACATAGGGCGTTATCAGTAGTAAAGGAAAAAGTGCCTTACAACACTTAGTTCTATAACAATCACGTTCAACATGACAGACAGCATTAGCAGCTTAATTTGGAAGTCAATTGTTCATAATAGGAAAGTTGGTATATTTCCAGTACATATCAACAGTCTTCAAGATAAAGAACATTTTATTATTAGTACTGCTAAGATATTCCAGAGAAGAACTCTAATACAGTAATGGAATTCTGGGAAGAATATAATTTCAGTTGTTGCAGATTTCATCGAACAAATATAAGTTAATTCTGTGTAATATCTATTTTGGTGCAAGATACTATGCAAACTTTACTATGTAAAGAATGGTATAATCTGTATTGTCTATATTCCATTGGGCAGGAGGGGCATGTGATATTATATGTTATGATAGTGACAGATGGAGAAAATACTTTTGAACTGAAGGCATCAGGAAAAGCTTTATGACAGAAATGTCAGTGGCTGAGCCTTTGAAAGAAGAGAGGAGGATTCTGAAAGGCGTAGATGATCAGGGAGTTTATTCCAAAGATGGAGGATGGCAAAAAAGAGCGTTGACTTTGAGCAACATCTGGTAATCCATTTTACTTAAAGCAAGTGAAAGGAAGTAGGTCAAGACCAGATAAAAGAGAAACAGAATGGAGGGACTAGAGTTAGAGAAAGATTAATTTAGTTTTGAACTTGTTATCTTTGAGCACCCAGAGGAATAGCCAGCTGGAAATGTAGGACTGGAACTTGAGAGGGATTAGAGAGGCATTTATAGATTTGGGAGTTATCTGCCAAGTGTAATAATTGAACCATAGATGTGGGTAAGATTGCCAAGCCAGAGATTATAGAGAAAGGAGAAAGAGAGCCTGGGCTATACCCTCACTTAAGAGGCCAGCTAATGACGGCAGATCATCACTAAAGACTAAGATAGAGAGAAGGAGAACCATGAGAGAGCAGGGTCATGTAAACTAAGGAATGAAAGAGAGTTAGAAGAAGGAAGTATTGTAGTTACATTACATGATGCAGAAAGAGATGGGTAGGTAAGGAATGAGAAAAGCCCTATTTAATTTATAATAAATGAGAATAAGCTGAATAGTAAAGAATCAGGGATAGGAATACCAGACCAAAGAATTTGAAAGATGAATAAGTATTAAGGACTTTATAGTGTAGGTTGCACTATTGGGAGTTTGGCAGTGAGAATGGAGAGTATTCTGTCTAGGCCAATTGCCTGAGTAAATGATGGTATGGAGAGAACATTGTTTAAAAGTAGGCAAGACAGGAGAGTGTGTTTCTAGGTAAGCAGTGAATGATTAGCCAACAATGACCGATGGGGCAAACTCCCAAAGTTGGGGATCCGTGTGAATGGAACAAACTATGGGGGAGTAGAGAATGCATGAGGATCAAGAGAAGCTTTTTCATGTGAAGGGGGAGATGAAGGCACCTCTCTCGTAGGAGAGTTCATTTGAGAAAGAGGAGTTTAAGTTAAGTAAGGGGCTTGAGAAGAGAGGGGGTAAGATAGTGATAAGGTCTTCGTTTAATTTGTCATGGAGCTAATTTGTAAGATTCTGTAGCTTTCTCCAGCAACAATCAGTGTCTCTAGAATAACAGTAGAGAGGGTGGTTGATAGAAGTGACTCAGGGTTGAATAAGGAGCAAGAGAGCTGGGGGTTCAGGGATTTGAGGCCTTGCTGAACTTGTATATATGCAGCATGACATAGTAAGTAGAATGCTGGATATAGAATCAGGAAAATCTGTTTTGCCGTGTATGGATCATTTAATTTCTAAGCTGCAGTTTCCTCATCTGTGAAATGGGCATTAATAGCACTTCTAAGTCAAATCTGGTTTTAGATCCTTACTGTGTGACCCTGGGCAAGTCACTCAACCCTATTTACCTCAGTTTCTTCATGTCAGATGAGTTAAACAGTAAAATGGCAAAGTGTTAGGATTTTTACAAGGTGCTAAGTCAGTGGAATTGATGAGATAATGATTCCACAAGAATCACACCTTTAAGAGAGCATATATAAGGAAGAGCTGTCAGGGACAAGGAGGACAAGCCCACTAGAAGGTCTCAGAGGAGGAGACAGATTCATTCCATCTTCCACCTTTGTGCTGCCTGAAGACTGAAGCACAAACCTTTGGATTTGGAGGGAGCTAGAGATGGAAGCCCACTAGAAGCTCTGAGCTTCAGCCAGGATTCAGTTGAGGAGATTCACAAGCCAGAGACTGCAGCTTAAGTTCTCGGAGCCAAGGAGAGAGATAAGCCTCCAGAAAACTAACCAAGCTGGAGGAAGAGACAAGACTTGAAAAGAGAAAATAAAATATTTGGACTTTTTAATTCCTGGCTGCATTTGGGGTGATTACACTTAACTGAAACTAAGGCTGCTCCCAGAAGCCCCCCAGGAAACCTGCTCTGAGAGAGCTTTATATTTTAGAGAGAATATTACATTTTGGCACCCAAACATGGGACAGACATGATTCTGATTTCATTGAAAAAGTCCCTGATCCTGACTTCAGTGGAAAAGTCTCCTCAACCCAGAAATTAGGGTGAGTACAAAAACAGACAAGGAAACTTTGTTTAAGGGCTAAAGTACTATTTCAGCCAAAATGGGACAGATGTTTAGAAAACAGCCTTCTTTTCTAATTCAAGGAAAATGTGTAGTGAGCATTGTCAGACTTATGAAAAGCCAAGGTTTGATTATAATTTAGGAGCAGATCAGTGAACTTTTAGAAACTATATAGTACACATCTCCTTGGTTTTCTAAGGAAAAAGAATTGGATCCAAATGAGTGGAAATTAGTAGGAGAACAACTATGTCAATTCTACAATGAAAATGGAACTGACTCAATTTCCAAAGACACACTTAATACATACAATTTAATACACCTGGCTTTAGGAAATTATATAAGTTATGAGAAGAAAGAGCAGGAGGAGGAGGATCCAGATAAGCTAAGTGAAAAGGATGAAGAATCAGATAAGAATAGAGTTAAGTACAATTTTGAGTGTGATACTTAAGAGTAGGAAAAATTAGGTCATTCCCCATGCCCTGGCCTACCTCCCTCAATTAACCCTTCATGAGTGGAGGGAGAAGGAGGAGGAGAGAGGTAGTAACACATTCAGGACCACCTATGAAGTAGCCTATGACAAGATTACAAAAAGCATTGGTTAAGGCAAAAAATGAAGACCAGGATGTATCTGATTTAATAAATGCATACCCTGTAATTGAAGAGCTTGACTCTATAGGTCAACAAAGGAGAAGATACACTCCTTTTGATTTGGAAAAAAATCAAAGATTTGAAAAAAGGTTGCACTCTTTATGGGGCTACATTGTCTTATGTTAAGATGTTACTAGATAATTTGGCTTATGAAATCTTAACCCCTTGTGATTGGAAATCCATAGCAAGGACATGTTTAGAACCTGGACAAAACTTATTGTGGCTTTTGGAGTATCATGAATTATGTAGTGTTGGAATCCTTACAAAGTGTTAACTCATTAGAGTTGATAGAGACAATAATTATCTAATTTAGCATGGTTCAGTATGATTGATTACAAGGAGATGTTTTGGGCCAGAACTTGAAACAAGGTACTAAGTGGAACTGATAGAAACAATGCTTATGTTCACACCTTTAGAGAGCTCATATAAGCAAGAAGCTCTCAGGGTCAGACACAGAGCACTCTGAGAGATACAGAAGCCCATAAGCCCACTCTCAGAGGCGGAATCAGATTCATTCCATCTTCCACCTTTGTGCTGGCTGTATTTGAGATGATTATTGATCTGAACTGATACTAAGGCTGCCTCCAGAAAACTTCCCTGGGAAACCTGCTCTCACAGAGAACCATCATATATTATATTATAAAGAAGAGAACACTACAATGTAGGATTCAAGCCAGATGCAATAGGCAAACAGGAGTTAATGTACAAATCACTTTTGACCACCTAGCCAGTGAAGATCAGTATGGAGAGAATTCAGCACAGATTTATTACCCCACATCAGTTTATGAACAGATTGCTACTGCTGCTATAAAAGTTTGGGGTTCCCTTTCAGGGAAAGATGAAGGTAAAGCCTTCACAAAAATAGAGCAAAATCCCAATGAACCCTTTGCAGATTTTATGGGATGTTTGCAAACAGCTGTCACAAGAACCATTGGAGAAAATGCAGCTACAAGAATAATGATCAGACAACTGGCTAAGGAAAATGCCAATGAGGTTTGCAGAAGAATTTTATAGGGACAACACAAAGATGCTCCTTTAGAGGAGATCATAAGACGCTGTGCCACAGTGGGCACAAATGCGTATTATACCCAGATTATAATGAACATGGGAAGACTGGGTCCCTCTTGACAAGGGAATTCTAGAGAAACTCGTTGATGTTTTCAGTGTGGAAAAATAGGATATGTGAGAGCTTAATGTGGATACAGAGATAAAAGTGAGATGACAGTGAGAGAAGACTAAAACCCTATGTCCAAAATGCCACAAGGGCTTCCACTGGGCTTCAGAATGTAGATTGACCCAGGGAAATGAGAGGCAGGGCCCAGCTCCAAGATATCTTACAAAAGACAGGTGGGGCATGATGGCAGCTGAGTTTACACCCAGAGAGTCTTTAGAAAATCAGGACTCTGGTGTGATCTATCAGCCAAAAAGCAATCACATGGCACAATGGGATTACATGATCAGTCATCCAAAAAGCAATCAGATGGCAGAAAGGGATTACAGTTGGGGAGAATACAGGCTTTTTAACCCAACAGAAGGGCAGTGTCCAATGAGAGCAGCTCCAATGTAATTGCCAGATGATGAGGAGAGATCTAGAAAGTGGTAAACAGAAGGGAATTAGATAGGTTAACTGCTTGTGAGAAAGGGTTTGCTTGTATTCCTACAGATGGAGAAGGAATTAGATGAGTGGCAATGAGCACCTGGGGAGAGACGGAAAAAGAGAAAAATTTGGAAACAAAGAAGAAGACCTAAGAACAAAACCTACAGGAATCATTGGGTTCCCTAACACAAGATGAGACTGTTGCAGGACTTGAAAACCAGCAGGAATCATTGGATTCTTTGAGATGAAAAATTGTTGATGAGACTACTGCAGGATTTCAAAACTTGCAGGAATTATTGGATTCCTGGTACATGAAGTAATGAATTATGTGCTTATGTAATTATGTGTAATACCTCCCATATTGATGGATTTATGTATACCTGTTTCAAGTGAGCCCCTTTACAAACCCGCTAATCTTATTTGATTTCCCATTTCCTTTGGTGTTTTCATCTCTCTTCCTGAGATGTCAGGGAGGGTGTGACCACCTTCTTTTTATGGTGTTTTCATTTCTTTTTTGAACAGTCAGGGAAGGTGTGATCACATTTTTTGGGGTCCTCACCTCTTTCAGAAGTCAGGGAGGTCATGATCACCTATGTTCTAAATCAAAAGAAAGGGGGAGATATTAGGATTCTTACAAGGTGCTAAGTCAGTGGAATTGATGAGATAATGATTCTCTTAATTTATATGTACTTAGTACTTACTATAATTCCACAAGATTTACACCTTTAAGAGAGCATATATAAGGAGGACCTGTCAGGGCCAAGGAGGACAAGCCCACTAGAGGACAAGCCCATTAGAAGGTCTCAGAGAAGGAGACAGCTTCATTCCATCTTCCACCTTTGTGCTGGCTGGAGACTGAAGCACAAACCTTTGGATTCAGAGGGAGCTAGAGATGGAAGCCCACTAGAAGCTCTGAGCTTCAGCCAAGATTCAGTTGAGGAGATTCACAAGCCAGAGAAGGCAGCTTAAGCTCTTGGAACCAAGGAGAGAGAGAAGCCTCCAGAAAGCTAACCAGGCCGGAAGAAAGGAAGCAAAACTTGGAAAGAGATAATAAAGGATTTGAACTTTAATACCTGGCTGCATTTGAGGTGATTATTACTCTGAACTGAAATGAAGGCTGCCTCCAGAGGCCCCCCAGAAACTTGCTCCCAGAGAACAATATATTTTAGAGAAGAACATTACAGCAAACGATTCAAAAATCTTTGCCAAGAAAAACCCAAATGGGTCATGAAGAGTCAGATGCAATTGAAATAACCAAACAATAAAATAGCATGTCTCATTGTGACGATAAAATGAGATTTGCAAATCTTAAAGTGCCATATAACTATAAAGTGTTATTGTTGTCAGGATGATGATGATGATGATGAGGAGGAGGAGGAGGAGGAGGAGGATCATCCTACTCATCAACAATTGCCTAATTCTAAGATTAAGGAATGAAGACCAAAACACATTAGTGGCCTTGAAAAATAGGGAAAGAATTGTTAATCACAGTGGAGAATTTAGGATGAGTGAGTGAGTAGGAGAAGAAAGCCAGAACCTCATGATCAGAGTGGTAGATCTGAGTTCAAGATCTTCATGTTAGATAATTTTTGAATGATATAGTGTGTAGCATTAATATTTGAGTGCATGTGGAGATCATAGAAGTTGAGGATTTCTGAGTTCAGAAGCCAACCTTTGAATGTTGAATGTGAATATTGAAGATACTGAAGATAAATGCAGGATTTGAGTAGAGAGGAAGTCTGTGAACTAAAGTCACTTAGGAAGGAGAGTGAGTAATATGTGGTTGGTAGATGACTGTCCTAGGGATTCAGATATATACCTATAGGTGATTGATCAATCTAGTGGTATTAACACTGGAGGAATAATTTTGGAGTAACTGTCAGAGGGGGTGGACATGACAATGCGTTAGGAATGTTCATGGCCTTTTTTGTGGAATGAGTTGGCAGAGAATGGACTTGTTTTTGTTTGTTTGTTTGTTTTCAGGAATAAGTCAGATTTCCCCAAGTGTTAGAAGTTAAAAGGAATATGATAGGAAGAAATCGAAGATTACAGAAATCTGATGAATCAAAATACATGTTCAGTAGGGCATCATGGTAGGGGAGGCTGGGTACTAGGCACAGATATGAGAGTGTGGGTGGAGCTTAGAAATTTTGCAGGGTCTTCATTTGGGTAAGCAGCCATTCTGAAACACAAGAATTAGAAGAGCAGAAGGTCAAGACTTGTTACCTATGAGCTCAGGAGAATACCAAGTAGGGAGAAGCCTGTAGATGAAATGGATCCACCAAGGTTCTAAGTAGAATATTGATGTGAAAGGGCTTGTCCAAGGTAGTTGTCCACACACAGGGGGAGGATCCAAGTTCATTTATATGAAATTTTATGTAATAAAGTTTAGCTGTTGGAATGCCAGGCACAAAAAGACATTTCTACTCAACAAATATCATGTGCCTTCTGTATATCCCTAAAATAAATATGTGTTCAAGATACAAAAAAGAAAAAAGTTCTTGTTTTAAAATGGAAAGCCATGAGCTCATCCGAGGCTGTCTGCTGCATCTCTCATTGTACAGGAGCTTGTGAACTGGATATAGTCAGGGTTAGGAGGACGCCTAGAGGACACCTATCCACCCCTTCCACTTTGTAAAGAAGGAACTTAGAGCCAAAGAGGTGGTGTCTTTTTTATAACCTTCCTCTTTCTCTTCCTCCTCCTCTCTTTGTTCTTCCTTTTCTTCTTCCTTTTCCTCCTCCTCTTCCCTACTGACAGTTATGTGTGAGGCTTTTTGCTAATTGCTTTGAGATTCTTGTGTGGTCCTTATAACACTGAGAAGGGGGGGGGCTGTTGTCATATCCACTTTACATTTGAGGAATCTGAGGCAAACATAAGTGAAATAATTTGCTGATACAGATAAATGTGTCAGAATCTACATTTGAACTCAGGTCTTTTTAAGTCCAGATCATTTTTTAAAAAATGTTATACATCACAGTCTTCTATGCATTTATCTCATTTAAATTTTATATCTGACAAATTAAAAACTGTAGAAAAATACAGATTTTTATGAAATAATATGATAAAAAACCTAAAAATAATATGCACATTGACTACAACTCTGTAAGGTTTTTGCTTTGTCTTGTCTTGTTTTTTGTTTTGTTTTGATGACTGTTTCCCCAATCAGTTCCTGTGAGACCCATCTCAGAAGATTCCAATAAGTCGATCCTATTAAAACAGTGGAACTTTATCATGGCATATTTCAGTTCAGAGAAATGAAGACCCAAAGCCTAAAATAAGACACTAGGGGCTAGGAGTCTTAAGGTGGGGGTCATGTATAGAATGCTATAACTAGGGCAGTTGCCATAGTCCTGGGTCTTGTTTTCTCCAGGCTACAAGGAGGTGTGAGGAGAACCGTGGCCTACGAGAGAGGCACTTTTCAAACTTGGCACACCTATACTTTACCAGTACTTGGTCACTCATAGTTAATGTGTCACTTTTTTTTCCCTGATGATACTCTGTCTATAAAACTATTCTCACTGGTTTGTTGGGCTTATTTTAATTGCAGATTCTTAAATAGTTTTGACATCTATTATTCACATTGCTTAATTGAATGGTACTTGTAGTTTTTGTAATAGATGGTAGTAGAAACCAGAGTGAATTCATTATTCTAATTAGCCATGAATAGCCAGATCCCTGTAATGATCTTGATGAGGACAGTTCATCTCATTAAGTAAGATCTCTGTTTTCTTGCTTCCAACTGGACTACTAGTCAATAAATATTGGATTGATTTCAACTTGAAGATTCAAAATGTTATTTCAGTGTATGTTTTTGTTCCATGATAATTTTGAAGGACTTGACCATTTTGTTCTTGTTTGGTATAATACTGAGGTGAAAAGAGATATATATTACACTCAATTTTTTATTCAGATTGTCATTCTGAAATAAAATAACACCCACAGAAAGTTTTAACCTTCAGAGACAGGGTTGTGATGTGAGTTATATTGCCTTGTCTTTTAGCTTCTCATTCCTAGCACAATGCTTAGCAATTACTAAACACTCAATAAATACCTACTGGTTGATATAAAATTGAATTTTTTTTCCTTATGAGATTGAACAAAATGGATCTATTAAACATAAATTTTACTTCATAAAATTTTTGCTTTTTACACCTGTGACTTGATATGCATTCAACCCTAGGGACAAATGTAAAATCTTGTATTTGGATAAAAAAAGCTCAATCTCTGAGGTATTAGGTGGAGGAAAGATAGTTAGAAAATAGTTCTGAAAAAGATCTAGGTGTGTTGTAGAGGACTGAAACTTTATTTTGATATGGCAGCCAAAAAAGCTAATATAGTTCTCAGCTGCTGCCTTAAGCTGTTTTAGCAAGGGTCTGCCTTTATCAGGTCACATTTGGATAATTCTATACAGTTCTGGGGACCCCAGAGAATGTCCAGAGGAGGGCATCCAGTTTAGTGAAGAGCCTTGAGCCAGCGTCATGTGAGGATCAGCCAAGGGAACTAGGGATGCTTAGCTTGAAGAAGACTCGGGGAGGACCTCTCAGTCTCTCCTTGTTTTGTTGAAGGTTTCTCATGAAGAAGATGGATCAGCCGTGCTCTGTTTGTGACTGCTGGGCTGAGTTAGGAGCAGGCACTAGACTTAATGGCTGTTTGTCTGAAAGTGTAATGGGCAGCCCTGAAGAGGCTGCATGGCTGCTTGGTGGGAGTAGTGGAGTGCCTGACCTCTGTGGGCCTTCCTGACTCCGATTCTGGGCTTTTGTGGTTCTCTGTCTTTCTCACTTGACTCTTTAGTGCAAGGTTTCTAAATGTTTCTTTCTAAAATGGACTTGTTTGGTAGTCTATTAAAGACTATGGACTCCTCAGTTTAATGACTACTTCCTACTTTTGTAATTAAGAGATACTAAATATCAAAGTTTATTGAAAATAAAGATGGAAATTTCCTCTCATTCTATTTCATGACCCCTCAGCAGTCCATATCTATGGGCTTCTTAGGGTGTGTGATTTCCATTTTAAGATCTTGTGCTGTAGTGAAACCTTGGGTCTTGTTTTCTTATCCATAAAATTTGGATGTTAGATTAGATAATTTAGATAAATTAGATAATTTTAACTCTTTCAGCTCTAAATCATCTAGATAACATGATGGATTTGGAGTCAGGAAGACCTGAATTCCAATCTGGCCTCTGACCTTTTCTAGGTTGTATGCCTCATTGCAAGTCATAGAATCTTTTCCTGTCCCAATTTCCATATCTGTAAAAGGGGAATAATAATGTCATCTATCTTCTGAGGTTGTTGTGAGAATCAAATGAAGTAATATTTATAAGGGTTTTTCAAAACTTAAAACACTACATAAATGCTAACTAATAATAACTATGATAATAAAAATAATGATGCTGATAAAATCTTATGATATTATGACAAATAAACTGAGTCTTGCCCAAGGTCACTTAACTATTAAGTGACAGAACCAAACTAATTTCAAATAATGCCTTCCAAAAATTAAACTATTTTTCTTTCATTACATTGAGGCTACTTGTCCTTAAACCAAACTTCAGATCACATACTTTGTGCCATGCCTTGATTGAGCTCTTTTGAATGAACTGTTGAGTATATTTCTGTATGTACTTGATGTTTCTAATATTGAGAAATACTTAATATGTTTTCAGTCTGAGGGAAGAGCCCATGCCAGTGCTGGGGATGCCATCTATGAAGTAGTTACTCTCCAGAGAGCGTCTGAGAAGGAAGAGCCAGTCACTCCAACTAGTGCTGGGGGTCCAATGTCGTCTCAGGAGGATGAGCCAGAAGAAGGTAAGGATGAAAGATTGCACAGCGAGGAAATTGATTCGTCCTCTTTTTTTCTTGGAGTTATCCTAGGCTGGGTCCATTTCTTGTCCTCGGAAGCAGGAGCAAATCATTTCACTTCTCAGTTGCTCAGTACTTCAGGTTAGAGTTGTTAGGTGTTTGGATATTTGTCGGCATCATTTCGCTGTTTTTGTTGCTTGTTATACTTCATTGAAAAAGTAATTGAAGCGACAGATAAAGTTCAGTAAGAATAATTCTCTGAAGTGTTTTTAGAAGTGACATCTGCATATCTTCATGTTTGTTATTATTTAATTTTGATTTTCCTTGGTACTGATTTCAAAATCTTCACAGCAGCATCACTGGCTACTCTCCATTTACAATCTTGGTATCTGTTCTGTTGAAGACACATATCAACAAGCTTAGAGAAATTCCATGTAATCTTCCTTTCCTCCCAGCCTTTGGTATGGTACCCTGTACTCTTTGAAGTATACTGGATTATAATAATATCCTTGAATCATCTTTTTTACGTTAAAAGATTAAAGTTCTTTCTTCATTTTAAAATTTTCTTTCCTGACCTTATATATGGTCATGACTGAATAAAACATTTTAGGATTCTTGTGTATTTTTCTTTGTGAAACGGCTGTTTTCTTGAGCTCCTTTCTATTTTATTTATTTTTTAAAAAATTATTTTATTTGAAAAAACTGAGTAAGAAAAATAAAAGGAATACAAAACAAAATAAAGCAAAACAAAAGAAAACATTGTCATGTGCCCAGGAGAACATCAGGGAGGATTCAAAATATATAATAACAAATTACCAAATAAAAAATATTATGCATATTAGAAGAAATTATATTCATGAATGTCCATTTTTTTTTACCTTCTTGTAAATTGTTCTTTGGTTCTCTGCTGTGCACCTTATTTATTTTATTCTTTGCTCCCCTTACACTGCTCCCCCCCCCAGTTACTCCAAACAAGCTACAATTAAGAAAAGATATATTTATGTCTACATGTATGTAGATACACACACACACACACACTCTTTCTCTCTCTCTCTCTCTTTCTCTCTGTCTCTCTCTCTCTCTCTCTCTCTCTTTCTTACACTTACATATATCCCATATACACCGTCATGTTTTTCCTACTCCTGCTGTCTCTTTAATTAAATTCTGCTCCATAACTTGCCTTGCTGTTACTTAACTTCTCTTTCTTGTCTTCTTTCCTCACATTTTGCTTTTCCAGCTGCCTATCCCTGCCTCCTTTTTTCTTTATTGATTTTGGAGAGTACTATACTCTTAGTGGTATATATGTAGTGTTGCCTATTGAACCTATTCCCAATATGAGTAGATTTTCAGAACTATGAGCTTTCCTCCCCCCTCTAATGCCTCTCTGTTCTTTCTCTGCACCTCGTTTGTATAACATGATTACTATTTTTACCTTAATTCTGCTAATCTTTCTTTTGAACTACCTTATTGTTGATTTGAATGTTAAACATATACATTTTCCATGTTAAAAAATCACTTTGTTCATTTTTAAACAGTTTGTTTATGTTGAATTTCTTAAAATTGATCTTTGATATTGACTTGTATATGTTAAATTTTCTGTTAAGTTCAGTTTTGGTTGATAGAAAGTCTTGAAAATCTGCAGGTTTGTTAAATGTCCGTTTTTTTCTCATTCAAAATTATAGATAATTTAGCTGGATATGAGATTTTTGGCTGCAAGCCTAGTTCTTTTGATTGTTGGTAATTATGATTCCAGGACCTGTGGTCTTTTATTGTAGCTGCTGATAAATCTTGTACCATTTTAACTGTAGCTCCAGTGTATTTGGATTTTTTTTTCTGTTTCTTGCAAAATATTCTCTTTGAGAATTTTGAAATTTAACAGTAATATTCCTTTGTGTTTTCCACAAAGGATCTCTTTGAGGTGGTAATTGGTGGATTTTTTTTCCTATTTCTATTTTCTCCTTATATTCTGTCACTTCAGGACAATTTTCTTGGATTATTTCCTGCATTATTGTGTCAGGGTTCTGTTTTTGGTTACAACTTTTTGGCACTCCAATTATTCTTATATTTTCTCTTCTTGATCCATTTTCCAGATCTATTGTTGTTGTTGTTGTTTTTAATAAGATGTTTCACATTCTTATTTCTTATTCTCTATAATCTGTTTTGTTATTTCTTGGTCTTTCATAGCTTTACTGACTTTTCCTTGAGTAGTTCTAATTTTCAAAGAATTATTTTCACCTTTGAGAATCTGTACCTCCTTTTTTAGTTAGTTAACTTTTTAAAAATAATCTTGTTCTTCTTGGATGGTTTTTGTTTTTGTTTTTATTTCTTAGTTTTTCCTCAGTGTTTCTCATTTGATTTTGAATTCTTCTATAAATTCTTTGTGGGTGGGGAACCATTTCTCTTTGGGGTAAAAGGTTTTTTTTGTTTGTTTGTTTTTTTTTAAACTAAAGTGTCTCTGAAGATGAACCCTGGTCTTCCCTGTTCCCATAATATGTATTAGTGTAAACACCTCAAATTGTGGGGAAAGGAGGTGGTGATTCAAGCTTTCCCCTCATACCAGGATCCCCAAATCAAGAGTTCCCCTTCCTCAAAGAGCCCACAGCCAGCAGCGTCCTTACCCCATTGCTTCTGCACTCACTAGGTGCTGCTTCCCAGGGCCCTGGCTCGGGAGCATGGCTGGACGTGGCATTCCTGATCTGCCAAGGTTCCATCAGTCTTCTCAGACTCAAATCCCAGTAGGTGAAAATCTCTGGTTCCTGCTAAGATTTGGGCCATACCCAGCTAGCCTGAGGGGACTCCACTTGGTATTTCTGTTGAGCTAGCTGGGAGGTGTTTGTACTTCTGACAGGTTAATCCCCAGATTTTTCTTCAATTCTTCGTTTATATCTAGAGGACCCCCATTCTGCTCCAAATCTTCTTGATTTTCTCTATCTTATGTTCGCCCTGAGGGTAAATGGGAGAGCTTGAAATTTACCAATCTACTTGATCATCTTCCCAGGATCCCCCCCCCCCTTTTTTTTTTAACTAAATAACCAGAACCTTTGTGTAAATCTTTAAGTTAACTACAAATTTGCTGCAATTGGCATTAATTCTGTGTTCTTTCATTTTGAGTCATTTACATTTTCTACATTGAACCTTGGTGCTATGTAAAATTTGAATTTGATTGGAAAGCAAGGCAATGAAAAATCCTACCATGATTTTTTTATGTGGTATAGATTCTTGTTATGTGTTTGAAAAAATACATGCACACACAAATATCTACATATAAATAATACACATCAACAATACAAGTATCAGTCAGTAAACATTTATTATGTACTCACTACATGCCAGATACATAGCTGAGCATTGGAGATATAAAGAAAGAAAAAAAAAAAACAATCTCTACTCTCACAGAGCTCACAGTCTGTCTTAAATACTTTGTTTGAAGCCTTTGTCACATTATCTAAACTTTGCTCATTAGCTTTCTTTCTTCTCCTCCTCTTCCTTTTCCTCTCTTTCCCATTCCCCTCTCTTTGTGTCCCTCTTTTTTCTCCTTTCCTTTCTATTCCTTTTTCTGGTCATTGATAGTAAACAATTACTGCTATTTTCAACAGGCTTATTACAAAATGTGAATATTAACTCCTTGGCATGATTCTGAGTAATATTAAAACAATTCAGTATTGTCAACTAAAACATTTTAAAAGCAAAAAAAAGAATAACAACAATTTTAGCCTAAGAAAAGTTTATTCAAAATATTTCCTCTTGCATTCCCCCCCCCCTTTATTTCTTGATTTGAATTCATGGAAATTACAGTTTAAAAATCTTTGACCTACTGATTATTCTAGGGACAGATTATCTGTGTCTTTGGCTGCTTAGTCTTTATATTGTTTGACTTTTGGCCATTTCAATACTTGTCATTTCTTCTGGAAATGAAGAAGAGAGGAAACTTGATTGTCTTTTATTTCTTTTTATTAGCAAGAGATTTTGTGGAGAGGTTATCATTATATCTTTTACTCTTTTGCCTTTATGGAAGTATGCGTTTTATCAGGAGGATATAAATTATCATCACCAAAGGTAGCCATCATCAGTAGGCTTATGTTTTAAACATATTTGAGCCACAAGAAATTTCTTTTTCGAGTTACGGAGGAAGACTTCATGACCAAAGAATAGATAAGGTCAAAATAGATAAAATGGATAATTTTGATTACATAAAATTAAAAAAAAATTTCTATAGATAAACTCAGTACAACTAAAATTAGAAGAGTATTAACTCTTCTTAAAGTCTTAAACTCTGAGAGTAAGAGTTAATTGGATTAAAAAAATTTGTCATAAATTACTGTGATAAGTCTTATTTTCAAGATCAGTATTTAATGCCTGAAGATGAACAGAAATAATGATGATGAATATTGCTCACATTTGTTTAGTACCCTAAGGTTTTTAGTGTGCTTTATATGTTTTCTCTTTTTTGATTCTTTCAGAGTCCTATGGCATCAGATTTACTCTGATTATCCTCTGATTGCTGGGATTGCTAGGGAGCGCCATAGTGTTTAGGGTGCTGGGTCTGGGATTAGGAAGATTCGTCTTCATTAGTTCAAATGCAGCTTCATTAACTGTGACTGGGCAAGTCACTTAACCTCACCTGCTTCAGTTTCCTCACCTGTAAAATAAGCTAGAGAAGGAAATGACAAACCACCCAAAGGAAACTTTGCAAAGAAAATCCCAAATGGGCTCACAGAGAGACACGACTGAACAACAGCAGAACCTCATTTTATTAATGAAAAAACTCAACTCCCATCAAAAACTCTCACAAAATGTCTTAGGTAAGATTTAAACCTATTATCTTTCAAATCCAGTACTTCATTCATTATGCTATATTGTCTCTTAAAAACCATTTTCTGGAAGTATACCATTTCTTTAAGCTGATGTTTATTTCAAGCTGATTATAACAGACTGACTGAAGATTGTTTTGTATACATATTGAAAGGGCCATTCAAGCCCCCAGAGTAATTACTGTGACATGAGTCAGAGAGAGAAGAAATTTACTTTCTTTAATATTTGTTGTCTGGAAAATGATCTTAATGGAGTTGTATAGAAACTGCTATTGAGTTTCATCTTTGTGAGCATAGACTTTTTTTTGGGGGGGGAGCAAATCTTTTTGTTTTATTATTTTAAGTAATTGCCTCAGCCACCACAACTTTTAGTTACCACCACACTGATGAAGCAACAGCCTCCACTATCAGAAAGATTAGAGCATAGACTTTTAAATAGCAAGTTGATTTCTGTACGATCCAGTTAACAACAATGTTGATAATTCCACTTTCTATGGCATCTGCTTTATGTCAGGCCTTTGTTAAGTGCTTTAAATATTTCAATATTTTAAATAATATTTGATCCTCACAATCACTTTGGGAAGTAGGTGCTGTTATTATGATCTTTTTACTGTTGAGGAAACTGAGTTAGACAGAAATGCAGTGGATTGCCTACAGTCACACAGTTAGTAAATGCCCAAGGACGCATTCAAACTCGGACCTTCCTGTTGCTAGGCCCAGTGCTCCATCCACTGCCCTACATAGCTGCTTAGATTACATGCTTAAGATCATAAACATGTTGAAACTCCGCGTGGCAGAACAACCTCCCTTTCCCTTGTTCCTTTTCTCTTTAATTGCCAAAATATTTGTATGCTGGAACATTTATTGAAAATCAATTTTTTTTGAAGGCAAAGGAACAGGAACTTTGTGGGAGGGGGAAGGAAATTTTAGATATTGAAAACTGTTACTCACGTAATTTTGCATGCTGGGGTTACAGGGCCTTGTGGCTTTTGATCTGTTTTAGACCGGAGCTGAGACTTCTCTATTTTATTTTCAATATTCTTTTGCTTCTTTGGAATTAATATTAGTGTGACTGGTATGTAAATATATTTTCACAAGGTAGACTTGGTGAAAAATTGATTTCTTGCCACATCCTGCCACATCAAGTTCTAGAACCTTTGTGATTTGTAAAGCTTGTTCTGTAAGTAATTGATTTTTGAAACCTGCTTTTCTGCTGTGCTTAATCTTGCGCCAAGAAAATCTGTCAGTGATTATTGGTCTAATTATGGACCCAGACTTATCATTGTTTTTTCCAGATCTCCACGAGTTAGGGCAAGATTTTTTTCCTTTTCTTATAAAGGCCAGTTCTCCATCTCCATAGTGCTCGCTGCCCTGACTCTCTCCATTCAAGGAGTTGGCTTCTCTACTTTTATTTTCCTTCTTCTCCTTCTCTCTGGTCCTCCCTGTTGGCTTTGTTTTCAGAAGCAAGTTTGACTTTCTGGGTTACCTCTGTGAAAGGAGATGTAATTACAGCAGGGCATAGATGGGCCCCATCTCTATACAAGGTAGTGAGATTATAATTAGGTTGCACGTATGACATTGCTGCTATCCCGAGACTAGTTCAGTGCCCAGCAGACCAAATCCCATTCCTGACTGGCATTCATCACAGCCTCCTAATCTAGGGAACCGGTAGTTATGAACTAGGACGTCTGAATTCAGGTCTTGGGGAGAATGGGATTCCTGGATCATAGATTCAGAGTAGAATAGGATCTTTATAGTGGATAGTGCGTAGAGTGAACCTCGAGACAGAAGCAAGAAGAGCAAATTTAGGCAATGTGAATTGCCTTTGATTCAACATCCAGCCAGTATTTGCATGACTTATATGAAAACCACTGTGCTACCTTTGCATTGGGATTACAAAACTAAAAGATGGCAACCCATGATGATTAGGAGTTTAATTTATGGCCTTAAAAAATTGAGAAAACTACATTCTGAGTAAATCTGCATCAGGTCCATTTTAAAAAGCAAAAAGAAATCAGAAGTTAGATAACTTGGACATAGTCACACTATTGATTGGCACAAGCCTTAATACTTAACATAAAGGAAGAATTTTTATGTCCCCTACAGTTGCCCTTCCTACTTCCCTTTTTTGCTCTCTTCTCTTCTATTTTACCTTTGTTTCCCTAAAAGAAAATTGACTTTAGTCTCTGTAGGATATTAAGGAAAAGCAAAGATAACTTAGATTTCTAGAATTCATCACAAAATGCTGAAAACAAATATTTCTCATTCTGTGAATATATGTAATCAGTAAGAACAAGTAATCCAAGATGTCTGTTTTTCTGCAAATTTTTCTTCCATTCTTAACAACAGATTTTGGTTCTGTCACTACTCAAAATGTCAGCTTGTCTTTTGAAAGTCTCTTAGCCATCACCTGTATGAAAGGTACAAAAATCACAGAGTAGTGCTTAAGAGTTTCTTTTCTTTTATAGATCAGGCTTTCATGCATTTTCAATACATTTTATTATTAGTTCTGTAATTGATGTTTCTGTCAACTCAAACATCAAAAGTCAGAGTCGTAGGTGGCATATAAATGTTTCCCTGCTGTGGGGGGAATCACAGCATTCTTTTATTTAATTATTTTTAACAATTTGCCTGTCAAAGCAAAAGTGGAAGTTCAAGTCATTCTAAATTGTCTTGCCTTGGTAACAGCTCTCTTTAATTCAGCCTGTAATTTGCCTAAAAAGGGATCAAGATTTAAGATGACTGAATTATCAGTTTTCTAGGAGAGGTCTAAAGTGAAATGAGTGAGGCTTTCTGTGTACAGATTTCAAATGGATATAGCAGAAGGTCCAAATGCATAAAACTGAAGACTATCAGAATAAACACATGGTAATTATATATGTATTTCAGATAGCCTGAATTGTTTCTGCCATTGAAAAATGTATTGTTCTTTGTATAGTTTTAAATGAATTTCATGCAGTGATTTTCTGATGTTGATTTTATATCTCTTATACATCTATCTAGTCATTTGGAACATATGTGGCAAGAGTAGCCTCTTCACTTGAATAACTCTAGATGTGTAGGTGCCAGATGGTAGATGTGTTGTCATTGAAGACAGATGGCTTGGTTTTGACAAAGTCCAAATTGATAAATTGTTAGGTAACTGAAACGCAGCTCCTCTCCCTTCTCCCAATTGGTTTTTTACTATTGTTCATTCATTTCAGTCATGTCTGATTCTTTGTGGCCCTATTTGGGGTTTTCTTGGCAAAGATACTGGAGTGGTTTGCTACTTACTTCTCCAGTCTGTTTTATAAGTGAGAAACCAAGATACACAGAATCAAGTCACACACCCAGTAAGTGTCTGAGGCTAGATTGAACTCAAGATGGGGAGACTTCTAGACTCCCGGTCCATTTTTCTACCCACTGTACTTCATAACTGCCCATAATTAATTTAATTTGGAATTAATCCGATTGATCATCTTTAGGATCTTTAGGAATAAAATCAAATAAATTAAATTGACTTTATTAGCCCATTATTTCCCCTCTCATTTAATTGTATAGCGAAAACATCAACTCCAAATCAAATTATTTCATAGCCCCTTTTCCTAGAGCAAGTTGGCACTTAGAAACAATCTTTTACTATGGTAACAGATTTACTAATGACAGTTCTCCATTTGCAAATAAAAAGGACATAGAGAAAACCTGTTAGAAAGAAAAAGGAGCTTGTCTGCTGAGTATTAAGTCTGTTATATGGAATGGCTATAGGATATTTCTTCATCTACAATATATTTTTTTGTCTTGACTAATTTCAAATGTTTATGTAAATCTAGGTAATAAAGAGATGCTTGTTGTAGTTATATTACTTTTAAAATATCCATTTCAGCAAGTAAGAAAAATGGAAGGGGAGAAAATTTTGCATGCTTCAAAAACAGGTGTACCATTTAATCATCTAGTAGGGGAAAATGTTTTTTGTTTAGCATTCTTTCAGTGGAAGCACTCATATGTTGAAAAGACTGAATCCAGCACAGTTTGGCCTTGAAATTGGCCAACACAAAAGTACTTATCCCAATCCTCAGCCTGTACTTGTGTATGGCAGCCTTCATCCAAAAACAGTGCTAAGTATAGCAGAGAGGGAGTGAGATAAAAGAACCACAGAGTTCTTTTTGTATAAGATTTTACTATTCTAATTTCACCTCCTGTGCATCCTGTATTAGGGACCTGTTGCTATATTGCAGTCTTCATATATCTATCTATCTATCTATCTATCTATCTATCTCCTGGAGATGATTATGCAAGGATTTAATTTGTAGATATTAAATGAAGTTTCAAATATCTTAGCTTCATGTATCTTAAATTCTCCTTATGAATCAATGATTTTAAAAAGGGTTCTCTATTTTTTTCTTCCTCCCTCCCTCTCTCTCTCTCTCTCTCTCTCTCTCTCTCTCCATGTGTCCCTTCTCTTTCTCTCTCTTCTGTGTCTTCTCTCCTCTCTCTGTTCTCCCCTTTTCTGTCTGATGTCCTATTCATTTGATGGCCCTTTAAATAATTGATCACTTATCAATCATGATGCCAATTACACATTAGCATTTTTTTGGAATGCATAGAAGTATGAAATAGTATGTTTCTTAGTATAAAAGCATATTTTAGACCATTTAAAAGCATAATAAAGTTAATTTGTCTTATATTTTTCTTGGGGCAGATGAAAAGTTAATTATGTACAATATCAATGTAGAAAAGAGAAATAAAGCTCTGTGACAAATTCACATATTAAAATGAAGCAAATCCCCAAATTGATTGTTTCCCTCTTAGAGAGATAATTGCTGATCCTCTGGAATTATGATTGGTAGTCGATGTATATGATTAGAAATTGTTTTCTTTTTATAATGTTATTATTGTGTAAATTATTCTTCTAATTCTGATCTTGCTTAAATTCAAGCAAATTTTAGCAGGTTTCTGAGAAGCCATTCCTTTCATCATTTCTTATAGATAAATTTATTTCACTCCTTTCAAAAACCATAACTTGTTTAGCTATTCTCCAGTTGATGAGCACTTTAATTAACATCACAAAATGAACTGCTACAAATATTTTTGTATACTTGAGCTCTATTATTTTTTTTTAAAGAAAAAGCTCTTTTTAGGTCATCTGTGGAATCAAAAGGTATGCACAGTTTAGTTCCTTTTGGGGCCTAGTTTGAATTACTTTTCATTATAGCTAGGCCAATTCACAGTTCATGCAATAATGCATTTGTTTTCTATTTTCCCCTAGCCACTCCTACATGTATTTGGCAGGGGAGCTTGGAAGAGTTGGGAAAAGGGGGCCACTTATATTTGCTAGTATGATGATACTTCACATTTGCTTTAATTTACATTTTAAAAATTATTAGTGATTTAGAACATTTTTTCATACTGTTATTCATAGCTTGAATTACTTCCTTTGAAAACAGCCTATTTTCATATCTTTTCATAATTTATCTGTTGGGGAATAGCTCTTATTATTGTAAATTTGAATCAGTTTCTTTATATGGCTTAGAAATGAGAAAAGCAACTTGATTCAAATTTTTCCTCCAGATATCTCTTTTTCTTCTGAATATAATTACTTTGGTTTTATTTGTAGAAAACTTTTAAATTTTATATAACCAAAATGATCTATTTTGTTATCTGGAAAATTTTACATTCTTCTATCCATTGACTGAAAGGTAATTGTTTTATTATTCCTTTATTTTGCTTATGATAACCACTGTAGTATTTCATATGTCATTTGGAGCTTATCTTGGAATTTGTAAGATATTGCTCTGTGTCTAATTTCAACCAGATTACTTATTTTCAGCATTTTTTTTTTTTTTTTGGTCAAATAGTGCGTCTTTTTCCTATGAGGTGGGATTTTTGAATTTATCAGATAGTGAACTGTTAGAATCCTTACAAGCTGTTGTCATTAGAATTAATAGAGACAATAATTAATCTAATTTAGCATGGTTCAGTATGATTGATCTGATCCTACGAGGAGATATTATGGGCCAGAACTTGAAACAAGGTACTACTGTGTTTCTCCGATAATAAGACCTATCCCGAAAATAAGCCCTCCCCTTACTGTGTAAGATTCCTCTAAAATAAGCCCTCCCCCGAAAATAAGCCCTATTGAGATTGCTGCTGCAGTGAAGGTGACCCCCCGTGCTACACGCTACATTACAGTACCCTCTGTATGCACCGCTCCCTCTTCCCCCGCCCCCCTTCCCCAGGGTGAAACGCACGCTGCGCTCCGAGCTGCATCCAATCAGAGTTGCAGCAGTGAGCGCGTCATCCTGTTCTTCCCCAGTGATTTGCTTGCTGGTGCCATTGAGAGCATTAAAATAAGCCCTCCCCTGAAAATAAGCCCTCTGGTGGTTTTTTTCCTGTCCAAAAAAATAATAAGACAGTGTCTTATTATTGGGGAAATACGGTAAGTGGAATTGATGGAAGCAATACTTGTGTGCTTGGGTTTGCACCTTTGAGAGTTCACACATTAGCTCACACATATTAGTTCACAAGTTTGGAAGATTCACAAGTGTTCACACATATGGGAGATGCACAAAGTTAGCTTTGTAACTTTGTGAATTCACACCTCCCAGAATCCCACTCTCTCAGAGGAGGAGTCAGCCTTTGGGAGATCATATATAAAAAGCTGACAGAGGCTCAGTTGAAAGTTCAGTTGAAAAGATTGAGAGGGGAGCATCAGTTGGAGATTGAGAATCCACGAGTTGTAGTTGAGCTGGAGAACCAAGGAGAGAGATAGGTCTCTATTAAAGCTGACTGGGCCCAAGGAAAGAGAAGAGACTGAAGGAGAAAATAAACGTTTGGATTTTATCAGCTGGCTGCATTTGAAATAATTATTATGTTAAACTGAAACTAAGGGTGCCTCCAGGAAACCTCCCCAAGAAACCTGTTCCCACAGAGAGAATCATTATATTATATAAAAGAAGAGAACACTACAGTGAACTACTATGTTCAGTTGTTTCTTTATTCTGTGTACCTAAGTTATTCTACTACTTAACTGCTTTGTTTTTAAAATCAATACTAGGTAGTTTTTATCATTAATGCTTTGTAATATATTTCAAAGTCTGATACTTCTAGTTATACTGCTGGTTACCCTTCTGTCCCATCATTTTTCATTATTTCTTTTGAGATTTTACAAATCTTTCATTTCTCTAGATAGATTTTAAAGTTTTTTTCTCTCTTTATAAGTTGATCCTTTGATTGTTTTATATGTTTGGCCCTTATTAAGTACAGTAAGTTAGGTGGTATTTTAATTTTTATTATATTGTACAAACTAACAATGTACAATTAATCCCTCAGTAATTTATTTATTTATATCCATAACAAGTTTTCCTAATATTAAACCCACTTTGCATTTATTTTGGTATAAATTTAACCTGGTCACAATATATAATCTTAGCACTATATTGCTGTAGGCTCTCTACTAGTATTTTACTGCATCAATATTCATTAGGGTTTTTGAGCTTTTCTTTTTTGTTTTGTCTTTCCCTGGTTTTAGGTATCAAGACCATATTTGTGTCTTTAGAAGGAATTTGGTAGGATACCTTTTCCCCCCTTTTTTGGGGTTAATAGTTTATATGCTGTTAGAATTCATTGTTCTTTGAATGGCTGAACTTAAAAATACTACTGCTGATATGAATTTTGTTGTTGTTGTCATCTTTGGGAGTTTATCTGTGGTTTATTCAATCTATATTTCTGAGATTGGATCACTAAAACTTTTTTCAACCTGTTAATTTGGATATTTTACATATAATGTATAAATATATAAATATAATCCACTTTTTAAATCCAGTTTTCAATTTTATTGGCATATAGTAAAAAGAATTGCCAATAATATCTTCTTTTGCTCTGAATTCTCCTTTTAAATTTTGCTGCTGATCATTTGGTTTGCTTTTTTAAAAATTCAGATGAGTTATTTACAGCTACTCAGAGGCTGGATTTGACTCAGAGCTTCTTGACTCCAGTCCCAGCGTTCTGCTCGTTGTGTTACCTCATTGCCCCTATGATCTGGAAGCGTGGTGCTGCACCTGATCTCAATGGGCCTGTCCTCCTGCTCTGAGCTTTTAGGCTCCTCACCCCATTGGGTCTGGGTTGTACAATTGATACATTCTCCTGGTTGGAGCTCCAGGAGAAAGTTGTTGGTTTTAGCCCTTTCTGGCATCTGGAAAATTCTGGAAAACTGTCCCTAAACATATCTCAGTTGAACTCTGTGCTTATTGTAACTGAGTGGCCAGCCCTGTGTTCTGTGATCCTGCCCTGCTGTGCTGGCCCCTCAGCTGCAGGCCGCGGTCAGGCCTGGGGGCCGGCTCTCTGCTCCTCCTCCTGGGGTGCAGCAGGGGTCTGCAGGCCCCCTTTCGTCCTTGCTGCCTCCCCCGCCTGCTCCCTGCTCCATCCTCAGCCCCCAGCCCTGGTTCTGCACTGCGGCTCTGGGCCTTCTGCTTCCTTGCTTTGCTAACCTGGCTTGGAAAAATAGGCCCGCCGTGCTTGAGCTTCTCAGCCGTCCCCTGGCCTGCTGCTCCTCCTCGGCCTTCCCTGGCGCACTCGTGGGCAAGGCCTCTCGGGTCTCTTGGAAGACGGTTTTTTCTTTCCCACTCGGGAGCGTTGGCATTCCTGCTTCATCTGCTGTGCAGGGTGAAGGGTATTTGACCAGACAACTGAACCGAGTCTTAAGTATTTATTTAGGATCAGAGGGGCTTAGGTCCAGAATGAGAAGGGACTTCCGAGGCTGTCTGCCTGGCGGGCTTCTCGTTTTAAAAAATGAGGAAGATGAGATGACCTGTCCTAGGTCACACAGGTTGTGCCGGAGGAAAGATGGGGAGCAGGTCCTGGAGCCTTGAGCCCCTAGGCTTTCTCCCCCACCACATTGCCTCTTCTCTCCTACTTCCTCTTTTCTGTTTGGTTGGTCATGCATTTAAAAAAACACAAAATAGCCACGTTAAATTCATGAGGCAATCTGTTAAGGTCTGGTCTTGTTCTAATTTCAGTCCCATGCTGACTTGTTTTAGCCCCAGCAAGGAGGAGCTGTCAGGGCCCGAAAGGACAAGTAAGTGCATTAGAAGCTTTCTGAGGCGGAGACAGATTCCTTCCATCTTCCACCTTTGTGCTGCCTGGAGGCTGAAGCTGGCAGAGGCAAAGGACTAGCAGCAGGAGCTCTGGGAACCAAGGAGAGAGACAGGCCTCTAAGAAAGCTAACCGGCCCCAGGAAGGAGACAGGACTTTGAAGGAGACAATAAAGGATTTGGACTTTAACTCCTGGCTGCACTTGTGATTACTGAACTGAAACTAAGGCTGCCTCCAGAGGCCCCCCAAGAAACCTGCTCCCAGAGAACATCACACTTCGGAGGAGAACACTACAGAAAAGGATAGGGGGCCAAGTCGCTCTTCCCTCTCTCCTCCCTCCTTCCCTCCTCTCCTACTTTCCTGGAGCCTTCTTATTTTAAAGAAAAACAAACAAAAACAGATGGAGCAGCTAGGGGGCACTGTGAACTGGAGTTTGGAGGATTTGAGTTCAGATGTATCCTCTGACATTTATTAGCTGTGTGATCCTGGACAAGTCACTTAACCCCAGTTGTCTCTCAAACAACAAGAAGAAAACAGAGAAAGTACTTAGAATCATGGTAATTTAAGGCTAAAAAGAGACCTCAGCATCATCTGATCTAAAGCTATTGCATGATTTTACCGATAGCAGTCCCTGAGAAGTGATCTAAGGAATAGTAAATGAAGGATGTAGGATTCAGACAGTCACTACATTGTTCTTAATCTTGTACCACATTGGTCTTCTCAGGATCTAACCAATGGAAACACTTTGACAAGGATGTCAGGGTTGCCTCTTAATAGCGTTGTCTATTTAAAATGATTCATGAATAACGTTTTATGCAGATGCTTGACTGTCTGACAGCTTATTCTTGAGTATAAAGTCTTTGTTGGTTGATATGGGAAAAATATAGCATAAAATTTAATTTTTATTGACATAATAGAAATGATTCTTTTAAATGCTTATGCATTTATTTAAATAGGAAGATTTCCTTTAATCCATAATTTAGATAAAGAATATTGAGGACCTTATATTATAATCTGGAGAAGTTTAGCTTGTTATGTTCTCAACTCTGCTATTTCACAATTGAAGATCCCTCAAAGGGAAATAGAATAGTGGTAGGCAGGAAGGTTGATCATCATATAATCTTGTTGTTAACTGTATACAGTATTCTCCTGGTTCTGCTTACTTCATTCATCATCAGTTCTTGTAAGTCTTGCTAGGTTTTTCTGAAATCAGTTATGCAAGTTCTAAGGAATGTAAACGATGGCATTCTATAGAAAATAACTACATTCACAAGAAAACACATTTTCATATAAAATCCTACATTAGTATCATAAAATCCTCATGTAAACAATCAAGTTCATCTTTCAGTTTTTACACAAAAAATATATATTTTGGTTCTTAAAGCAAATTTGTTTAATTTTGAAGCTTTTCTTTCTCTTTTAACTGGTAGAAAATTCAATGGAATATAATGTTTTCTCTTCCTCCGTTAAAAGTACAGCCCATTATGGCCTCTCACCAAAGCCCTTTCTGTATTTCCCTATTTGTAAGTGCTTCTTATAGCCACTCAGATGACTTTATATTTTCTTGCAATATAACTTGTATTTTCTTATATGTTGACCTGTTTAAAAGGTAAACTCCTTGAGTGGAGGACTATTTTTGTTTTTCTCTTTGTCTGCCTAGATCAGGGATTCTTATAGATATCAGTATCTGAATTTGACTCGGAAAAAATACATCTTTATATTCACTCACTTCTGATGGAAATTTGGCATATCCTTCAATTGTGGCTAACAACTAGTACTCTTACAAGGGGTCTGTAACCTCCACCAAACTGCTAAAGCACATAGAATGGATGAAGGATCTTTTTGCTTTTCATCCTAGAATAGGAACCCTGACACATAGTAGGTGCTTAATACATGCTAATTGAATTGATTGTAGACTTGATGGAACTAAAGCTAGCTATAACATTTGTTGGAAACATGAAACATACATTGTTCTTCAAGATAAAATATAATTTTTCCTTTTAAAGTGGTAAGACTACTCATTTTGAATTGAAAATATATTCTGTAACTTCTTCAGTAATGTAGAGTCAGGCATTTAAAAGTGAATTATAGCTAAGAGATGGTGTTTATAATGCATGCTTAGTTTGCAGGTTGCCATTGACGTTTTAGATATCATCATCATCAGCAAACCTACTGTATTTCAGCTTCTTTGGGGTGCCACCTTATAATTGAGATTGACTTTGATATATCAGGAACTAATTCCATAGAATAAGGTACCCAGGATAACCTGAATTTTGACTAAAATTTGTTTCATTATGCATAATGTCAGAAGGCTATTTCAGTATTTCTGCTAAAAAATATGTTCGATGAAAGGTTAAAGATCCCACTTGGGTTGTGAGGCCTTTGAAGGAGAATCCCTTAAATTTGAAGTGTCCCTTTTGTCCTTGAGAGAATCTTTTTTTTTTTTTTTTTTGATTGAAGGGAAACACATGAAGAGAGGAACAGCACTGAGAAATAAAAGCTTTTCATAGTCATCTGACTAGGACAGCAAGAGCCGCTTCTTTTCTCTGACTCGGCCATTAAACATGCAGTATAATAAGCAAGAGCCATTTGTCAATCATTCAGGGCTGAATATTTAATATGTGTTGATTTGGGGAGCCCCATGTATGGAATTGATTCATAGGTTTCTTATCCTTTTATTCTTTTAAATGGATTTACTAATGTATACCTCTATGTTAGAAAGCAAAACAAACATCCCAAAAATCTAACCCAAACCTCTTCTAGTTCTCGTAACATAACATTGCATACATAATTTAAGTATGTTCCTGAAAATGTCTACATAAGGTTTATTTTCAGTGATATTAATATTGCCACCCTATGTGTTTTGCACAATATATTTGAAAGGGTTATGCATACTTGAGGGCAGCTTAATTTTAATGATATTTTCTTTCAAGGCAGGAATATGGTTATATTTTGTGTGTGTTTGTAAATGTTTTAAGTTTTCTTCTTCACTTGGGAGATAATGGTATTCTTAGAATGGAGTGGACCACACAGCTGATTCCTTTGATAGAAAGGTAGCAGAAAATTCATGTAATATTCTGTTCAATATGTATCTATTTAAAATAATCCTACTCAAAACCTATCATACTGAACTTTTACAGGATTATTTTATATTTTCTTTTCATGCTGATATCAAATTCAAGTGATTTGACATGTCATAAAGGTTATCTGCTATATCGCTATTAATTGGCTTTGTAATCATGGTAGGAAAGAAACATCCAAGAGACATTATCAGACATTTAAAAAAATTAGACATTCTTTGCTTCTCCACCATATCCCCTGCTTCTGGCCATTTGCCTGTTTTACTCTCTATTTTTACAATCCTTCGTGGACATTAGAAAATGAGCACTGCCTTGGCCAATTTTCCAAAAAAGAAATGCAGTCATCACCTTTGGCCTCTTGATTAGTAATAATTTCTGTGTCACACTCTTCGTGTTTTCAGCATTCTTGTGACTATTTTTTCCCCAGCTATTCTTTGATCAGAAGATTTTAAAGTTGAAAGAGACCTTTAGAAATCATCTATTCCACCCCCACCATTTTTGGATGAGGAAAATGTGTGATTTTTAAAATTGTGTTATCTTATGTGATCCTCATAATAACTCTGCGAGGTAGAGGCTATTATTATCCCCATTTTATAGATGAGAAAACTGAACTGAACCTAGAGGTTAAGTGACTTGCATAGCAATAACCAGCTTGTGAGGGTCTGAAGTTGCATTTGGATCAAAGTCTTCCTGTCTCCAGTCCTAACCTCTGCCTTCTCTCCAATTGGCAATTTGCCCTCAAGGCTCTATACAGTTAGAGATAGGAGAGGATCAAAGAGAGACAGCGAGAATCAAATGAGAGAAGTATTTAGCACAGTGCCTGAGATGTGGTAATAGCTATATTCTTCTTCTTATTTTTAATTGTTATTGTTAGATATAGGATCACAGAGTTACAGCAGAAAGGAACTTTAGATGCATTTGACCTAGTTGGAAGCTAAATGACTTGTCCCAGAATATACAAGTGATTTATTGGCTGTGTTGAACAGTGGTTAGAGTCCTGGACCTGACATCTGGAAGCCACGAGTTCAGATTTGGCTTCAGACAGATGTGAATTATGTGACCCCAGGAACTTTGACTTTTATAGGCCTCAGTTACTTCATATGTAAAATAGAAATAACAACAACAATAATAATAATATAATAATAATAATTATAGTAATAATAATAAATAGTAGTAAAAATAGTAATAATAATAATAGCTCCTATTTGTTGAGAAATTTGTAAAATATGTTACCTGTGTGAAGGTGTTATATAAATGCTGTTTGTCAGTATTAACTATTATCTGAGGCAGTATTTGAACCTGTTTTCTGAGTCCAGAGGGTGTTTTTTATCCAGTATGCCACAGGACCTTAAAGAAAGGAATTTAAAGATCTAGTTCAGTTCTCTCATTTCCTAAAGGAGGTTACTAGAGCCCTGTGGTATTAAGGGATTTCCCTGAGGTCACAAGTGTTCACTAATATAGTTCTTGAACCATATTTGATATACTTGCAAACTCACTTAACTTTTACCAACTACCCTCAGAAAGCAAAGCAAGAATAATAATTACTAAATAGTGCCTGAATTTTCTTTCCAGCAGCTTACAGAGTATCATTGCATGGAAAGTGACAACAAATTTAAAATACCCAGGTGGTGAGGTACATTTATAGGGAATGCATGTGGCCAAGGCAACTCTTAACCGCGGTTGATCCTTGCAGTGCTATTTCTTTGGGGGAGAATATCCCACAAAGTTTTCTGCAGTGTTTGGATGAACCAGGTGGCTCTGCTGCAGACTGAGCTGGGTTTCTTCACTGCTGGCTGCTCTTAAAAACATCCCTCCAGTGACACAGACTGTAGGCAGGGTATACTGCATACAGTAACTATTTAATAAATGTTTGATTTGGGAAAATACTTAGAAATTTTTCAACTTTTAGAAAAATAGTAAATTTATAAACTTTTCATATTTGGAAATGTATATCCTGAAAGTACAAATATTTAAATGATTGGCAGACTCAGTTAGGAAAGCTATATTAATGTAATCTTGGGTTTCATTAAGATTTATATTGCTTCTAGTAGTAGGCAGTAGCTCCATTGTTCTCCGTCTTGGTCAAATCTCATTTGATGTATTGTCTTCATTCCTGGGTACTATTATTTTAAGAAAGTCATTGATAATTTGGTAAGCATCTATACAGCCAGGTTAGTATAAGTGAAAATGATTCAGTTGAATGGTGTGGAAATATGGTAGTAGCCTTGATTGGACCCACATGTAGTAAATTATGGTTATAATTTTACTCCAGCCAAAATGCATAAATTGTCATTATTCTTTCTTGTACCATTTGGAATTATGTTGGTCAAATAAGAATATAAATGTTCAGAAGTAGGAAGCCTAGTGTTTTTAAAAATTAACTATGTTTTGTGATGCTTTGATGTTATCAGTGACTCTTTTTCTTCACTCTATGTATTCATTCAGCTTCCAAATCTTGCCAGTTCTAGTTCTGAAGCAGCTCACACATCTGGCCCTTCAAATAAAGCTACCATCTAAATTCAGGCTTTCTTGCCTGAGTTATTGTAGTAGCTTATTGATGAGGTTGCTAAGTGTTGCAGTGGTAAAAAAGTAGGTCTGGAGTCAGAAAAACCTGAGTTCAAACCCTGAGTTCTTATATATTTATTAACCAATTATTAACCTGGCCAAGTTACTTAATGTCCCTTTGCCTCAGTTTCCTCAACTGTGTAATGGGGACAATAATAGCATCTGCCTCTTAGAGTTGTTGTGAGGATGAAATGAGATATTATTTATGAAGCACAGTACCTGGCCCATAATACACACAATAAAATGTTTATTTCCTTCCTTCTTCCTCTGAGGATCATTGGCAAGATTGTCTTCATGATTTCCTTTTAGTACTGATCAGCATCATTCTCCTGCTCAGTAGATGCCAGTGGCTCCCTATTGCCTCTGGAATAGTTTTATTATTTAGATTTTTAAAGCCCTTTCACAGCTTTTCTGCTGTCTATCTTTCAAGTCTCATTATATATTCAGACCCCTGCCTCATTTTGCAGTCCAATCATAGGGACCTTCTTCTGTTTCTCTTACTTAATGCTCCATCTTCTGGTTTCCTGATCTTGTTCCCATGTTGGGTTGTTCTGAACCTCTGGGGTGTACCCTTTGTTCATTCTTGCTTTGCGTACTCTCTCTCTCTTCCTTCAAGAAATAGCTCAAGGATCCTTCTGAGCAAATGTAATCTTTCCAGATCTGCTCTGCTGCTAGATCTCTTCTCAAATATGTTCTGTTCAAATACTTTGTGTTTTATTTATGTTTATTCTCATTATACTTATTGTATATTCTATTCTATTGTCTCTGCTCCGAATGTAAGCTTTTTGAAAATAAGGATTGTTTTATTACATGTATTTCCCCAGTGCCCACTGTAGTTCCTAAAACTTATTTTAATAAATACTTGTTGATAGTCTAAAAAGAAAGGACAAGTCAGCAGACAAAGCCATCCTTTTAAACTGTTCGTAGTTTATCATTCAGAATTGCAAGCAATCTTAATATAATGTAATAGAATTTTAAGCCTTTAAAGCACCTTAGGGAGATCTATTGTGAGGAAAGCATGTTGTAAACAGTAAATCACTACAAATAAAAGCGATTGCCATTTATTTAAACTCTAATTTACAATGAGGGATAGTGAGGGTTAGGGAGGTTGCGACTTGCTCATGTCCCATAGCTTTAGTGACAGAGATAGAAATAGAATCCATATTCTTTGACTCCTATTTGAATATCTTTTCCAGAATGTCATAGTATCAAAAAACAAATTCTGAGAATTATTTTTCTTATCAGGTAAAACATTTTTCACATGTTAATAATCTTCTCCATGTTAGCATTTGAGAGAGAGTTAACATTCAAAATTTTTGATCTGAAGCTGTTAATCCTCCAAGATTATCTCTAGCTTACCATAAATATATATTCTTTGTTCATAACTGTTTTTGTATTGTCTTTTATGTTTGGCTGTGAACTTCTTGAGAAAGGGGCTGTTTTGTGCCTTTGTTTTATCCCCAGCACTTAGCACAGTGTTTGCAAATAGAAAGGGTTTAATAAATGCTTGTTGACTACTGGCTTCGGTACTATATGGCCTAATGATTTGGATTTGGGACCAAGAATTTGAGAGACTCAAATCTCTTAAAACAGGAGGAATAGAGCTGAGCATTTTGAAGTGTTGCTAAAAATACTCCATTTGATTTAATATTTGGGATGGAGTCAACATTTGTAAAGTGTATGTCAGCAGAAGGGCTACATTATACAGCATGGTTAGCATTTCCATTAAACTGTAAGTAGAGAAAGCACGACTGCTCTAGTCTAAAAATTCTAAATGGTATCCACTCAAACACATTAAGATTTTTTCCGAGTTTTTTAGCATTAACACTTATCTGAATATGAAAGCACCTAAACAGATTTGAAAGAAAGTAGACTGTTTGAGGGTTGCTACTTTTTTTTTTCTTTTTAAATTAAAAGTCTCACATTTCTTCCTCTCTTCTGCATTGCTTAGTCTCACCACTTTCCTATTCTTTGCTATGCTTTGCTTTGCCTCCCTTGGCTTTCTTTCAGCTTCTGTTTCCTTATATTGGAACTTTGGACTTCTTAGAGTGATACTTTTTCAAGGCTGTGCCATTATAAATATTCTCAAAGCAAGACTTTAATTTGTGGCCTAAAATTTTCTTAAGTAAGGAGCATAACTCTTATTTAACTGCTTTTGATCTGAAGAAAGCTTTAGTCATATTTCCATCATCTCCCTTGTAAAAAGCAATTCCTTATGAACAGAAACACTGTTTTAATGATAAAAGTTGCTGGAAATTCCTGTACTTTTTTTCTATAAAAATATGTGAAAGGTCTAAAAGTGGAGACTTTGTTGTACTGCTTCTTTTTTCCCCATTGTCAGCTTTGGTGATTTCAGCTTTACTTCTTTATCCTTTCTGTTAGCTTCTACCTTTTTTCTAGGAATAGGAATGTGTTATATTTATGTATGTGAAATGCACATATGCACATATATTTATGTATTATACATATGTTATTAAGTCATCTTTTAAAGTAGACAGGATCAAGAAGAATGGGTCAGATATTGGGAAAAATCAAGATAATGGGGACAGAAAAATTGATTGTTGCTCAAAAGGCATTGAAAGCTTTCGAATAGTAAAGCAACAATGTTAGCCAGTCAGGAAATATGTATTAAGTGCCTACTTTATGCCAAGCACTGAGCTTAGTTTTGGGGGCACAAAAAGAGAAAAAGATGATAGTTCTCAAAGCACTTACCAGAAACACATATGAGCAGGATCTATGAAGGATAAATTGGAGATAATCTCATAAAGGAGACCCTGTGATCAAGGTGGACTGGGACAGACTTCTTTAGAGAAGAGGTTTTTGTGAGACTTGAAGGAAGCCAGGGAAGCTAGAGCCAATGAGGATGAGGGGGAGGAGAGTTCTCCCCATGGGGCACAGTGAAAGTATTAACAGAGGATGGGAGGGGAGTAGGGGTGGGGGAGGTATGTTTTGCATGAAGAATAGCAAGGAGACTTCATAGGGTCAGAAGGGAGTAAAACAAGAAGTGTGTGAAGGTTGAAAGGCACCCCAACTGTGAAGCGCTTTCTTGGGCAGCATCATAGGGGAGAACCTGGAGCAAAGACATTATTCTGTAGTCCAGGTGAGGGTGACAAAGTCCTCCCGGGAGGTGGGAGTGAGATGTCAGGTGTACTGTGGAGAGAGGATCGGCCCATAGCGTTTGGCTCCTGATTGAGAATGAGCTTGGAGGAAGAGAAACACATTAGATCCTCCGAAGTTTCCTTCAACACTCAGATTCTGTGACTTAGATTTTCTGCCTGGGCTGAGGGGAGAATTTGACTGTGGACAGAAATAGGAGAGTTAGGAAAGAAGGAAAGGTCTTGGGAGGAAGGCCGCAGAGTGAAAGTGTCCAGCTGCCATGTAACTGTGATGTTGGACTTAAGGGGTACTGGTCAGGGCTAGAAATTTAGCAACCCCTTGGAAATGTTTTTTCGACCATTAAATCAAGGCCTTGTATACAGAGACGTTCAGGCATTAAGCATAGGATACTTGATTTAGACCTTTTTTCTCCCCTTTTTTCTTTTCTTCTCTTCCCCTTTCTGATATTCTTTTAAAGAGAGATACAGAGTTTTTTATTTTTAATATTACTTCTGTAAACATAATATATATAAATATATATTTATTTTAAAATAGTTTGCATCCTCTTATTTTTGCAATAAACTAGTGCCTCATAATTCCCTAATGCCTAGTTTATAATTCTATCTCCTTTATGATCAAGTTCCAAAGCTTGAGTTTCCAAAGGACTTAAAACCAAAAAACCCCATGGACAACTCTTCAGGTGCAGCTTGGGGGCATGGTGACTAGAGCACTGGCCCTAGAAGTCAGGAGGACTTGAGTTCAAATCCATCCTCAGACACTTGACACTTACTAGCTCTATGAACTCTGGGCAAGTCACTTAACCCTTAGTGCCTCGCCAAAAAGCCACCCCCCAAAAAAGCAACCCCTCCCCCCAAAATAAAACTTATTATATTTTAAGGTAGAGAGCAATGGTTCAAAAATCATCTTCTGAATTATCATTTCTTTATTAAAGAGGTTGTTGTTACTGATATCAAATTTTTTTTAAGAGAAAGTTGAAGATTTATTTACTTTTTATCTCCTCAATGTCCCAAAACTTATTTTTATTTTGTTTAATGAATTGACTTATCCTCTGACACATATTTTAGAAAAGAACATTTGGATTGGATAAATTAGTGAGGACTTAATCTTCATAAACTCAGGACTAGATTTTATGCCAATATGGGTCATTTGGCATTGCACAGGGAAGCATGTTTTCCCACATTTTGGGTATTCTGTCTTCTTAGCGGATGGTTTGAGATATGAGGAGGATTGTGTGATGAAGATGAATGACTCATTGTAAATGTATTTGCATTTCTTGGGGAGCGGGAACTCCAAAACATGATTTGTTAGGTTTTGAGCCAATATCTCTACTTGTCAAGAGACCCTTAGAAAGTTGTGATAATGCCTTATGATATTCTGGGAATTTCTTTAAGAGCTTTTCTTTTGAGATTGTACCTCAATGTTTTACAATCCATCATTCTTTTTAAGAATTAAAATGTACCATATATAGCAAAGAAAGATGACAGTTATATAATAAGAAATTTGTGTATGAATGAGCCAAATCTCTCTCCCTCTTACCCCTCTCCCCCAACCCCAAGCCTCATGCTGTTACTTGCTCAGGAAGTTCAATAATTGACTGTGACAATTTAAAGGAAAGATGTTCTTGACATTTAAAAAAATGTTATTTTTGTGGAACAAAGTTGGAAAAATGCAGTCATTGTAATGTTAGAGAAGAGACTTAACAATTACTGTAGTGATAACTATAGATAATTTTGGCATAAAAGCACTAAATTATTTAGCATACATTATCTTTCTTGTACTAATGGCTTTATTAAAGCCGTCAATGGCAACTGTAATATTTAAGAGTATTATGTCTCTGAATTCCTTCTAGTAACTCAGTGATAAAATTAAAATAACAATACAATGTATAATGACAACAATCTTATTGAATATGAAAACAAACTGAGAATAGAATAGTTTATCATGAGATAGGTAAGAGTTTTATTGATTAAAATTTACTATTCAAGTTACTTAAAAATATTCTTCCTTTTGATATATCTGATTTTAAGTGATTATTAATTTAGATTCATTTTTATGATAAAATTTTATTGATTTATTTTTGTCTTTTGTATCTCCAAAATTTTGCCCAGGATCCCCCCTTTTTTTTGAGGGATTCATTCCATATAACAAATAATAATTAGAACATTAGCATCATAGTACTACTATTCCACAAGACAACCTATTTTAATTAGAAAAGTACCAAATGGAAATCTAAAGACATGGTTAGTAGTCTTGGTTCTACCACTTGAAGAACCTTGGAAAAATTTCTTCTCTTTGTGTTTCAATTTTCTCATCTTTACATGATGATTTTTTAAATAGAAAGAATATGAAGACCTTAGGAGCAAGGATAGTGTTTTCATCATTTCCACTAATCAGAGGAAAAGGATTCAGAAAAAAAGAAGCATATTTGGGAAATGCATATAGTTAGTTGAGAAAATGATATATGAGAATAGCATTTAGTTTGTTGGAGCAAGGCTCTAAAAATGGAATGGATCTAACAGGGACTCATAAGAATATATTTGCCTGGTATCTCTAAAAATAAAATTAAAAAGGCTGTAAACTTAATATGAATGTGGAAGGAGAAAATTGACAGGTGTATCCAACAAGCTAGATGCCATAGAGAAGCTACAGTGTGGGAAAAATAAACTATCAGTGTAGTAGTTGACTTTGATCCATTGTGTGCCATTGTGGAAGGCTTTTGACATCACAACTGGAAGCATCATGCTAAAAAGCATGGGAGCAAGCACACAATCTTGTTTGACTAAAAGTGTAAGAACATCATCCATTACCCATGTTATCCACAACAACATGCTCAAGCAGGCCATTATGAAACTGATATACATACAATACTAATGAATTTTTCTGGATAACAAATTTTGACACAATTTTCTGTAAGCCCTTCTGATGGACAGTTTCAAAAGCCCTGGTCCAGATCTACAGATACTGTGTATAGACCTCTTGTACAGGGCTGAAACTATTGGGTTGCTGCACTGAGGTCAGGACTGCTGAGCACTTAAGGCTAATTACTGATCGGATAATACTCTATGGGCATATGCTTGCAATATGGTCCTTTCCACTATCCGTGCTGGCTCAGTGATTGGTGTATTACAGGGGATTGTAGGAGGGACTAGGGGGTGGAGTAAGACAAGCAAAAGGGACACTCTCAGTGGTAGAGGAGGGAGAAGGCGGTGGCGGAGATTCTGCTTCCATCCTGTTCAGTCCTGCATCTAAGACCAAGAATGAAGATTAGGGACTTTTGCTTATTGGGACTCTGGCTGATTCGGGGGTCCTGGGTGCTAGCGCGGTCGTTACAACCTCTGTTCTGCTCTTGGAGTTGTTGGGGAGTAAACACCATATTACCTGTACCTGGGCCCCTTCAGAAGCTACATCGGTTCTCAGGTCTCTTTCTCAGTCATTGCTGGCAAAATTCTTGTTTCAGCCTTCCTTAATAGGCTGATCCTTTATCTGGAAGATGGTCAGATAGTTGAAGTATTTAGAAGTTCACAAGGACAATCCAAGAAAGGATTGAAGTAATGAAATCTTTGATCTCAGGTGTTAATATATAAACACAACATATGGTTAACAAATGAGATACCAATGAAAATATCTTCTTCTTGTCACTGAGACCTTTGACTATGAAATATAGTTCTAGAGGGAGTTAATATAAAGTAAATACATTAAATAAAGAGGGATTGTTATATTTATATATTTGTTTATATAAGATAAGATTACTTGAGGAAATTTAAAAACCATAGACAGGTCACATGGTAGAAAATAGAAAATTTGGTTTAAAGGTAGTAAAATTTTTTGCCTTTATTTTCATTCCTAGTGCTTACTATAGTGCTTGGCATTAATAAGTATTTATTGATTAATTGATGGATTGATTGGAGGCAGAAATAGATTCAACCTCATCATGAGTTCACTATACCACCTATAGTGATGTTAGTTTGCAGAGAATAGAGAAAATGGGGAATGATCCTCCACCAAACTTCCATCAACAGTCTTCCTGCCTTCAAAGCATATTTGCTGTCCTCTCCAAGGAGAATTAGCTTTTTCCTTTTTCCTTGGGTAACCTACCTTCTTGCCTTTCCCAATTTTGAGGCCCGTCCCCCCTCCTCCTCTCCAATCTGATAGTGAATACAAAAGGCTGAGGAATTTAGTCCAAATACGTTTTGGCTTTTTTTTTTTAAAACCAAAAATGAAGTAGTTAAAAATTTCTTTACTTGATTAATGATAATTTCATTGTTTCAATTGGAGAAAAACCAAGATGAATTGCATTTTCACGTATTGATAGAACTGGCAGATTGCTGAGCAAATATTAGTGACCTCCAGAAGATTATGGAATATGGAGTAGCAAAGAATGGGGGAGGGAAAATGATTTCCTGATTTTCAAACAAAGGAACAGACTTTATCCTGCAAATTAAACTGTTAACTTCTGGGGTTGGGGGTGGGGGGCATATATTGTCTTCTGAGTAGCAGTAATGACAAGAACTGTAGTCATGAGTCCTTTCACAATACCAATATTGTCTAGAATGGTTGGGAGTGTATCAGTGAACCAAGCAGTTGGTAGCGTAGAAGGCATTACCAACAATCTTAAGATAATTATTATTTTTTTCTCATGGCCCATTCCCATAATAAATATAGGGATATTAGCAAAAGGAATAAAAAATGATGACATGGTTATGTCCATTCTTCAAATGAGCCCCAACATTTTCTAAGGTAGGAAACCTTCCCTTCTCCCCATCCCCAGTTGACTCTTCCTTACTGCAGATCTGATCATTAGGCACTTGGTCCAGCCAAATTCATTAATTCCGATATGTATCATTTTGTCTCAGCAGTATGGAGACAGCAGTGGGTACTGGTACCTAGGATGGTTGAAAGTTGAGAGCCTACAAAAATATTTATAATAACTAATTTTGTTAAAGCAGAGAATTGGGAACAGAATAAGTGCCCATCGACCGAGGGAATGGCTGACAAATTATGGAATAGGAATAGATTGAAATATAGTCGTTTCTTAAGATGAAAGGAATGGATTTAGAGAAATGTGCGAAAACTTTTAGGATGGAATACAGAGTGAAGTGAATAGAACTGGGAGAACTATTTATATAATGTCTAAAAGTATAGATAAAATGACTTTGAAGGACTTGAGGACATTAGTACAATGACCAGTCATGACTCTTGAAGATTGATGAAGCATGCATGCTACTAATCTTTTGGTAGAGAGGTAACCAATCATAGATACAGAATAGGACATATATTTTTAGATATGGCTAATGTGTGAATGAGTTTTGATTGACTGTGGTTATTTGTTACAAGGAAAGGCTATTATTTGGGAGTAGAAACTTGGGGGAACATATAATGGAATTTAGATATTAATAATGATGCAAAAAAGGAAAAGTATCACCACAAAATGAACTATTATATAGAAAAGCAGAAGAAAGTTTAGAAGGTACAGATGAGCAAGACTGAGTGGCACTATCCTGTTAAGTTTAACTTAAGTGTATAAAACAAAAAGGTTTTGGTAATATAATGACAATTTCTTATGCCATCCTTTATTTCTTGTTCTTTATGTATTGAAATTTTCGCTTGTTTGTGCTTAAGTTCATAAGAAGATAAAATCTTTTTTTTTTTTAATTAAAAGGAAAAGAAGAGATCGTTGGTAATTTTAGAATTAGCGGTTTTGAGTGAAGCCAGGTTAAAGATTTAGAAAAGAATGAGAGGCAAAATAGAGGTGATAAATGTAGACAGAAATTTGACTGGGGGAGGGGAGCAAGAGAGAGAGAGATTTGAAGTGTTTGTTGTTGTTTGTTTTTAAGGGATGAAGATGATTTGAATATGTTTGTAGGGAGCAGGAAAGGAGATTAGGGAGAGATTTAAGGTTGTTGTATTTAGAGTTAAAGGAGAGCTGGTTTCAGCTCCCTGCTTTTGGATTTATTAGAAAGGCTCTTCCTTTCTGTGGGGCTCAGTTTCATTATCACAACATTTTATAATATTTCACAATATTAGATAGTCTCGTGTGGTTACTTCAGTAAAAGAGTGAGAGAGTTGGACAGGATTTACATATATATAATGTGTATCTTCATAATGGCTGGCTGGCATATAGTAGTCACTAAATAAATGCTTATTATTTGATGTCTATATAAACAATGTTTTGTGTTATAGTCAATAGTCAATCAACAAGCATTTATTTAATCTTTAGGAGATATCTGGGTTCAAATTCTACCTCTTCTAACTAGATAAGTGATAATGGGTAAATCACTGAATTTCTCTGACCCTCACTGTCCTCTTCTAAAATGAGCTGATGGTATATAACGTTTTAGATTAGTTAGATTGACATGAAGTTTAGGTATTCCTACTTTTCCCACAGGGTTGTTGTAAATATCGGATAAGGGTAATGCATGTAACATACTATATAAATGTCTTCTATTATTGTTGTTATTGTTATTATAATAAGGATGACAGGGATCATGATGATAATAATAATAAATAATCTCTCCTTTATCCTCTCATGCATAGTTTTCATGAAGTTATCTGCTGATCTGCCATTATTCTTTTACTCTTTTCCAGTAAGTGGATCTGCTTGGTTTTCTTTTTTATTTCATGGTTAAATTTGCAGTGATATGTTTTAAAAGAACAGTATCCTTATTATTCTTTTTTGTTACTTGACAGGAATTGGTTGGTCAGAACTTACATTCCTTTTTTCTATCATTCCATGGTATAGATTAAAAATTTAAATAAAATATTTTGCAATACTGTGATGGATCAGTCTGGGGAGATACTACATTGGCCTCTAAGAAGTTCTGTATAATCTGTTTGCCTTTTAGAGGAGCCCCACTAACAGACTAAAATAAATCTTGTTTTTTACCTCTGACGGTAGGATAATACTGTTTCCTGCTAGGGGATATGCAAAACAATTTGGAAAAAAGGAAACTGACCTGTATATACTCCTTTATTCTAATGAACTCAAATATGAGCTTACTTGAAATGAGAAAGAGGGTGTGTTTACTGCTATAAATAAAAATAAAATTATTTCCCTACTGTTAGGGGAAAATTGTAATGGTAATTTAAGAAATTAATATGGTAGCACCCTAAAGAAATGAAGATTATCTTAATAGGAATTAGTTCTTATTGAATTATAGTTGATAGTCTGAGATTATGAAAAAAATCAGAAAGTGAAAGTTAATTTTTTTTTTAAATGCTTTTGGCTTTCCTGTGAGACCAGTTGACAGCCAACCAATAATTGTGGTTATCATGCACCACTTTTTGGTACTTAGAGTTCTAAATGGGAAAGATGATAAAGCTGATGATAAAGCTGATGTTTGAAATCAGAGTTATTTTCCTGATATTTTCCTGGGTAACTAATAGCCTTTTATTTACAAGTTATATATATGGGTAACTTTACAACATTGACACTTGCCAAACCTATTGTTCCAATTTTTCCCCTCCTTCCCTCCACCTCCTTCCCCAGATGGCAGGATGATCAGTAGATGTTAAATATATTAAAATATAAATTAGATACACAATAAATATACATGACCAAACCGTTATTTTGCTGTACAAAAAGAATTGGATTCTGAAATATTGTACAATTAGCCCGTGAAGGAAATCCAAAATGCAGGCAGGCAAAAATATAGGGATTGGGAATTCAATGTAGTGGTTCATAGTCATCTCCCTGAGTTCTTTCGCTGGGTATAGCTGGTTCAGTTCATTGTTGCTCCTTTGGAACTGATTTGGTTCATGTCATTGCTGAGGATGGCCAGGTCCATCAGAATTGATCATCATATAGTATTGTTGTTGAAGTATGTAATGATCTCCTGACCCTGCTCGTTTCACTCAGCATCAGTTTGTGTAAGTCTCTCCAGGCCTTTCTGAAATCATCCTGTTGTCATTTCTTACAGAACAATAATATTCCATAACATTCATATACCACAATTTATTCAGCCATTCTCCAATTGATGGGCATCCATTCATTTTCCAGTTTCTAGCCAGTACAAACAGGGCTGCCACAAACATTTTGGCACATACAGGTCCCTGTCCCTTCTTTAAGATCTTTTTAGGATATGAGCCCAGTAGTAGCACTGCTGAATGAAAGGGTGTGCGATTTGATAACTTTCTGAGCATAGTTCCAAATTGTTCTCCAGAATGGCTGGATGTGTTCACAATTCCACCAACAATGTATCAATGTCCCTGTTTTCCCACATCCCCTCCAACATTCCGCATTATCTTTCCCTGTCATTCTAGCCAGTCTGACTGGTGTGGAGTGGTATCTCAGAGTTGTCTTAATTTGTATTTCTCTGATTAATAATGACTTGGAGCATCTTTTCATATGGCTAGAAATAGTTTCAATTTCTTCGTCTGAGAATTGTCTGTTCATATCCTTTGACTATTTATCAATTGGAGAATGGCTTGATTTCTTATAAATTAGAGTCAATTCTCTATATATTTTGGAAATGGGTCCTTTATCAGAACCTTTGACTGTAAAAATATTTTCCCAGTTTATTGCTTTCCTTCTAATCTTGTCTGCATTAGTTTTGTTTATACAAAAACTTTTCAATTTGATATAATCAAAATTTTCTATTTTATGATCAGTAATGATCTCTAGTTCTTTTTTGGTCATAAATTCAGAAAGTGAAAGTTAAGCATCTCTGGAAAACTTCAGTAATTCTATTTTGTATGATTTAGCTTCTTTTTTCTTTCATTTCATGAATAATTACATTGTAAGGAAACTGGGTTTTATTTTGTGCTGCTAAATAATCATAATCTTGTGATGTTTTTTGATCATATCTATTATACAATATCATCAAATTTAAACTGTCTGTCGCCAATAGGAAGTAAGAAATTTCCTTTTCCTTAGAAATGGGATAAAATAATTTAATAGATGCATAGTAATTTTTTCTCAGAAATCTGCCACAGAAGCTAAGCTAAATGTCTTGTACTATTTTGATTGATTGACATATCATGTATATTTATTTTATTTGATCTAAATTTTACGTCTTTTGTATTTTTGCCATTTAGCTTTATAAATATAACTATTACATCTGTGTGGAAAAAAGATGCAGAAGAAAATTTGTAATGAATTACTATTTCGTTTTGATGTAATACCAATAGTCAATGATTATAGCAACCTAGTGTTTGATAAACCAAAAGACTCCAGTTTCTGGGATAAAAACTCACTACTTGACAAAAATTACTGAGAACCTAACCTATTCCACTGATTGCTCTACTTCTTAGCCAATGCCAAATGATTTTGTTGACTGCTGCTTTATAATATAGTTTTAGGTACCCTTCATTTGCATTTTTTATTAATTCCTTTGAAATTCTGGACCTTTTGTTCTTGCAGATGAAATTAGTTTAATTATTTTTACCAATTCTGTAAAATAATTTCTTGGGAATTTGATTGGTATGGCACTATCTTTCAAATTACCAAATGTGTGATTATATGTATTTTATTTTGAAGATTTAATGTAATTTTCTTCAGTAATGCTACCAGCTGTCCTCAGCAGCAAAATAAATGTCTTTATGTAGAAATAGAAAACCCCTAAATAAATTTGCACTTGCTTTATGATATTATGAAAATTTATTTTGCAGGAACAGGGTTTTGGACTTGATCATTTAAGATCCCTTCCATATCTAGTTTGCTGTGAATTTCTAGGGCACCTTCAGAGATTTAACAGTTGTGAGGAAAATAGATACTGCAGGCCTTCACAAGGAGGTTAGAAGGTACAGAAAATGTCAGGAGAAAACTTTTTTCATTCTTAGATGAACTCTCTTCCCATTTGATGTTGCTGTCATCTCATCTGGCTTTAGTTTATTGAAAGGAGACCAGTGACGCAAGTTTAGGGTAGGGCTGGGTTTCAGTCTTGTGAACACATGTGCCAGAGTCATTAACTTTCTTCCAATCTCTTGTTTTCTTTTTTTGAGCAATAACTTTTCATTGCTCCCTTCTGTGGCAAGAAGGCTTTGGATAGGGGTTGGATGTGTGATGACAATGATCTAAGGAACTGCCAGATGAAGAAACTTTCTTGAGAAAGGTAGATGAATACCTTCTCTGCAATTTGTACTAAAACTCTAGGCCTGTGGACAAGACATTCTGTCTCCTCATATGTGGATGGGAATGATAAAACCAACATGGATCCATATCATGTGGTTGTTGTAGCATCACATGAATAGTGTTTGTCAAGTGCTTTGCAGAATTCAAACATTATACAGTTGTCAATCCTTTTTCTACACTTCTTGTTCTTCCTTCTATTCACCTCTCCACTCTCATTCACTCTTGTGATTAAATGATGTTGACTTCTTGAGAATGAAAATTTTCCACATTTCTGTCTGCCAAACACAAGCATATAATTGTTCCTTGGTCACCCGACAATTCTAGGTAATATGGTGTCACAGCAATCAATCTCCAGTTTTTCATGTCAGCACATACAAATTAGATATTCAGAAACAAAACATTTCTGCCATCTTCCCCTTAAGTAAATATTCATTCCTCTGAGAAATTACTTATTTAATGTTTTTCATACAACTATCAAATTTTTTTTTGTTCCCTTCAGTCAATAAAGTCTTAATCAGAAAAGGCTACCTACTTTATACTCATATTCTTTAAAAATCAGTGCAGTAATGAATATTTATTAATGCTGAAAGATTGTTCCCTTCAGTCAATAAACTCTTAATCAGAAAAGGCTACCTACTTTATACTCATATTCTTTAAAAATCAGTGCAGTAATGAATATTTATTAATGCTGAAAGATTATTCCCTTCAGTCAATAAACTCTTAATCAGAAAAGGCTACCTACTTTATACTCATATTCTTTAAAAATCAGTGCAGTAATTAATATTTATTAATGCTGAAAGATGTGTATAGTTCTTTACACATATTGTGAAGTTTACAACAATTCTTTGAGGTAGGTACTAATGGGTATTATTACCACTATTTTATGGATGACGAAACTGAGGCACAGAGATGCTTAGTGTCATGCTTAAAGTTCCATGGCTAATAAATATTATAGGTGGGTTTTGAAGTCATAGTTTCTCGATTACAAGTCTGTCACTGTAAATAAAAAGCTACTTTGCTTTTAATTTTCTTGTAGATAAATAACTATGGTGACTGAGAATCATTTTCCCCAAATATAGGTAGATCAAGCAAGCCAAAGTATAATGCTGGTAATATAGATATATAAAAATATTAACTTTTGATTTTTGATATTTGCCATAAAATGAGTGGATTTAGAACTTATAGTAAAATTTTTTCTTTATGTTTTCTCTTTTTATCTTTCATGATACAATTTTGGTCTTGAAACTGCTTTTTGTAAAAAAATCTGGAATATTACAATTGATAAGGAACTTAGTAATTATTTAGGGCAATTCCCCACCCAAAGTAAGATTCCTTTATAGATAGCTGTTTTGTTTCTAAATGCATCCAGTGATATAAAATTCAGCTGCTAAGTGAGGTAGTCTCCACTTGGGGCTAGCGTTTGGATCATGCAGTAGCACTAACATAGGATTGAGTGTTGGGAAGCACTTTAGGAATTTCCTAGTTCAACTTGTACCTGATAAGAGATCTCTGATTTTTTTTTTTATCTCTGACATTTATGATATCTCTGACAAGTAGCTATTAATAAGTCACTGCTGAAGACCTTTATTGCTAAACAGCATACTTTCTCTCAATGTAGTCTATTCTAATTTTAGGAAGCTCTAACTGGTGGAAAGTTTATATTGACTCAATCTGTTTATTTTCAATTCTTAGACCTGTCCTCTAAAGCTAAGTGGATATTGGCAGATTTCTTCCTCTATAGAGCAACTGTCAGATACATGAAGATTACCATCAAGTTGTACCTCTGTCTTCTCTTTTCCAGATTAATAATCTGGAGTTTTGGTGAAAGTAGGAACAAATGATCAGAAATGGAATAATATGAACATGGATTGTAACATTTTTTTCTTAATTATCACTTAAATGTGATTACATTGTATAGTACATACAATGTCTCTTTGTAGTCATTTTATATTCGAAATAAACTTACCAAACCTTCATAATTATTAATTAGCAATAATTTCAATATTCTAGAGCAATGTCTAAAATATCTCTTTACTTTAATTCTAATTTTTCTCTTACTCAAATATTTCTATTGAAAATTAAACTGAATGAGCAGAACTCTAGAAATAAAAATATCTATTTCTAGGACTTTTTTGATGCTTCCCTATTAACTATACTTAGGTATATTCTCAGCATCTGTTCCTTAGGGTCAAGTGCACTGGATAGTGGGTAGAGCACTGACTGTGGGGTCAGGAGTACCTGAGTTTAAATCCAACCTCAGACACTTAGTAGCCATGTGACTCTGAGCAAGTCACTTAACCCTAATTGTCTCCCCACCTCTTCCTCATCATCTCAAAAAAAAAAACCTCTCCAAAAATCTTAAAGTCAAATGGATTTCTGATTCTAAGAGAAACTTTTATGGTCCAGTCATTTTAAAAGTGAGAAAACTGAAGTTACATGAGTGACCCTTCTCCTCTCCTTACTTGTCAACATGATTTTCATAAAGCTCAGATGTGCTATGTCATACTCCAGCGACTCTGTTTGGCTTTTTTAACGGCCTCCATCTCCTGGCTCCTTCTGGCCTCTCTAGGCTTCTTCCATCTCATGTCCCAGCCCAGCGTCTCTGCAATCAGATCTCGGGCCCAGACCCCTGGCCTTTTCACTGGTCTCTCCTGTGCTTGGAATAGTCTCTTCAGAAGCCTCCTAGTTTCTTGGGCTTCCTTCAAGTTTCGGGTAAAATCCCACATTCTGCCACAAGCCATTCCCAGGACTCCACAGTCTTAGTGGCTTCTCTCTGAGATTGCCTCCCAATTATCACATATAGCCATCTTGTTTGGGCATGTTGACAGTTGTCTTTCCCATTAGGATGAGCCTCTTGAAAGCAAGTGTTATCTTTAGCCCTCGTTGCAGTGCCTGGCATGTGGAAGGCTCTTAATAGGTGCTAGTTGGCCAACTAATTAATTAGGGAGTGAGATGAAATATGGTCAAGGCTTTCCTGAAATAGTAATCAGGAAGAGAGAGTCACCGAGTGGGACTCGGGGTAGAAATTCCAGAGGTGACAGGGCTGGTTTGAGTTGATCATAGATGTCAGAGACAAGATTTCTTGGGTCCATGATTTGCTCTCTGTCATCGTGACAAAGCTACTCACTTTTCTTCATGTCGGACCAAAATCTGTTTCCCCTTAATTTCCTTTCCTTGGTCTTTGTTTATAAATTTTATAAGTTTATAAGTTTGTAAATTATATTAAAGACCTTTTTTTTTTAAAAAAAAATCAAGTTAAAACTTCTGTTCGTTTTCACCATTTCTCATATAACATGGTTTAAAAGCTGTTCATGGGACCATTAGATTTAGAGGCAGAAGAGCAGGGACATCTAGTCTAACGCTGATTTTCATTATGAAGAGACTGAGGAATGGAGAAGCACCAAGTGATACCATAATGATTAGAGATAGAAATCTAGCCAAAACCCTCTGGCTCTAAAATAAAAGTCTTTTGACTGACACTACATTGTCCCTTTAGTCTCATTCCATTTTCTTGGACTCATTTACTTAATATATAATTAAAAATTGATTTTGCGAAGGTACATTTCTGCCTAGACCCTATTCAAATTATTAAAAATTCCAAATCAATACCATTTTACAGTAAAGAGCAGTTTCTAATATAAGGACAAAACCCAAAGGGTAACATTTATATAAAGCAAAGTCTTAAAAATTGAGACTGACTTTTATCCACTCTCTAAGGCCTAGTGGAATGTTTCATTCATCAGTTTATCTTTAATGTCAATCTAAAATTTATTTTCTTTCATTAGTACAAGGAGTCTTATAAATGTCTTTACTTTTTTAAAACTTGTATTGTGTCTAATTGTGTTTTAGATGTTCTAAGGAGAATGTTACTCTTTTTTAAAACTGATGGCCAAAAACAAAAACAAAACAAAACAAACAAAAAAAAACTGATGGCCAGTAGTAAATGATTTCCCAGTTGTGGTCTGATTGATTAAGAAAAACATGTAGAAGGCATCCATTTTATTTAATTTTTTAAGTGGGATTCATTTTAGAAATGAATTTACTCTGACATTATATTAAATTGTTAGAGTAACATCAAATTTTGGCTTAATTTGTATTTGTGATTATCTAAAATCCCAATTTTTTTCCCCAGGTGAGCCCCTTCATTGCAAGTGTTCATTGGCTTTTCAAACTTAGGCATACTTCTTTGTTCTCCTTATTCCTAATAGTAGATAAAATACTTTTTAAAAATATTTACTCCATATTAATAAACTTCAGCTTACCTTTCATTAGGCATTCCAGTTTCCTCCCTTGAGGGTTCTAGGTTTCTGAGTAATAAGTTATATCATTTCTAGCCAAGCCCGGAACCCACCCATCTCATTGCTTATTATCTTTGTGCCTTACCTCTCTTTGGAGTGTCTCCCTCCCCCCACCAACATTCAGCCTGGCCAAGAGCCTGCTGGTCAAAGATATTGTGACTCTTTTCATTTTCTCTGTCATTTTCCTGACCAAAACACCCCTTTCTAAACTTGTGTTGTATATCCTCTTTGTGATCGTGTGGGAAGTTACTGTTTCTTTATCATATTCCTTATCTGTGAGAATCTCTTTACTTACTGAATCCTTTTAGTGTAGAATTTTTTTCTCTTCCCCATTCTACCTTTGAAACATCCTGTGTCAATTTATGCACAATTCTTGTTCATCTATAGGATTTCTTCACAAATCTGAATTTTTGCTATAGCCTCCCATTGTATCTCTGCTCTCAATGTATCTTGCTATCTATCAGGTTTCCTTATGTTTTATTTGGCCATGTTTCAGCTCTGCTTAAAATTTCCCATTGGCTTTCTTTTACCAAAGGATAAAATTCAAATAACTCTGTATGGAATTTGTCACTGCCTGTCATAATTTGTCAACATAGAATTTTTCCAGTCATATCTCCTTTTAGTCCCTCCATGTAGTCTGTCTTCTAATAGAGCTGCCTTATTTGCTCAACTCTCTCAATACTTGGTCCTTGGCTGTTGCCCATGCTCTGTGTTTTGTAGTTATTCTTTATTCTCCTCCTGATTCTAGCTCTGAAATGCCTTTTACTCCCTACTATTCTTCTTGGTTCTTTCTTGTATTGTTCAGATTAAGTTCTTGTTGTCACTAGCTGTGAAGACTGCGCTAGCACCCCGGATACCTTAGAATCAGCCGGAGTCAGGATAAGCAAAAGTCCTTGGTCTTTATTCTTGGTCTTTAAGGATAGAAGTAAACAGGATGGATACAGGACCTTCCTTCTCTTCCTCTACCGCCAAAGTGACCCTGGCTTGTCTTACTCCCCTCCAATCCTTCCCACAATTCTTTGTATACACCAAACGATTGAACCAGCACAGAATAGTGGGAAGGGCCATATTCCAAGCATATGCTAATAGAGTATTGTCCAATCCGTAGTTAGCCTTAAGTGCTTGCTTGTCTGACCTCAGTGCATCAATTCAGAGTTTCAGCCCTTTACAACTAGCCTGTTCTACTTATGATTCGCCTACATGTTTGTACTTCAATCTGTTCATTATATCTGATATAATAAATCTCTCACTTCCTACTACTTCTATAAAGTCCTTCTCAAATGCCCCTAATCTTGAATAAACAAAATTTCTAAAAGTGTTAGTCTCAGTATTTGAGGCAGAAGAGTCCACCTATGCTATCTCTTTTTTTTCATACCTTGAACCCCTCCCGACTCCCATATAACAGAGATCCCATTCTCATCTCAAAATCATAGAATGACCACATTTGAGAGTTGGAAGAGACCTCAATGGCTGTCTAGTCTGACTTATATGCCCTTTAAAGGTTCCCCATTAAAACACAACCAACAAGTAGTAATCCATCTTTTTTTAAAGATCTCCAATGAGGGGGAAAACCACTCCTTCCGAGAAATTCACTTCCAATTGTAGATAGCTCTAATTGTTAGCAAGTTTATCATGGCATACAGTCTGAATTTTCCTCTTTTGACACTCACTCTTGTTCCTAACTCTTCCTTCTGGGGCTAAAACCCCAACCAACCAACCAACCAAAAAAAAAAAAAACCCAAATCAAAACCAAACCTTTAAATCCTCCTTTTTTCATGACACCATTTCAAAGACTTGAAGTTAGCCATTGAGTTTTTAAATTAGTGTGTGTGTGCGTGTGTATGTGTGTGTGTGTGTGTGTGTGTATGTGTGTAGCTAAATATCTCTAGTTCCTTCAACAGATCCTCTTTCAGCATAGACTTAACATTCTTCTTTATTGTCCCTTCACATTCTGTGGCTTATCAATGTCTTTTCAGAAATATGAGGCCTTAACTAGCCTAAGTCTTCTGGATGTAGCCGGACCAGTGTACAGCATTACTCCCCTTTGCCATTGCATTGGTCTTCTTCAGGTATAGCTTGCACTAAAGACCCTTTGACATCTTTTCCATGACTTAGAATTTCTGCTGCCTCATCTCCTCTAATACCACCCTCAAAATGTGAGGATGATAGGGAGCAGAAATAAACTTTATTAAATAAAGGTCGGCTCACATCACTCCCTTGTCCCAAATCTCTCCATCATTCCCCATTACTGTAGAGGGCTAGAACTCCAAAAAGGTGTGCTTGAATCAGACAACCCAGCCCTTAAGGCTAATTACTTATTCCATGTGAGACAATGACTGTTAGCATATATTTGGATGATGGCTCTCCTCACCATTGGTGCTTGCTGAATGTTTGGTGTTAAGATAATCATAGGGAAGGATTGGAGGGTGGGGGAGAGAGGCCAGGGTTACTTGGCTGCAGGAGGAGGAGGAGAGAGCCTGGAGACGCCGGACTCCAGAATCCAGGATAGATCTTTGGCAAGCCTTGATGCAACTTGCCTGCCTCCTTCACTTCTCCCCCTAAAGACCAAGGACTTGGATTTATCCAGACTCTGGCCGATCCTGAGGCCCTCCAGGGAGCTAGCCCGTACTTTACACCTTACTTACAGGATAAAGTACAAACTCTATAGCATAACATTGGTATGCTATGTCTCTTTGGTAAGCTTGTAGTGCTTGTTTAGTTTTTACTCTAGTACAGAGCCTTTCACATAATAATTAACAATCATTGTTGAACTGAATTTGAGTACTTCCATGATCCTCTCTCAATTCATCATTTTTGTCTTAAACTATGTCTTTTCATCCACAGGGCTATGGCCATTTAAAATTACTCATTTGACTAATAATTGCTAATTATTAACCATTAAAATTATTCTCTTAAATACCATAAATGACTATGAAAATTATATTTATTATTATAGTGCTTGACTCTCATCAAGAGATTTGTTCTTCCTTGTAATGCTTACTATTTGGAAGCACTTTTACTCCCCTAGATCTGTGACTTCAGTTATATAGTGAATTAGCTTCTTGTGAAAAAAGTTGCTCTACCATGGCAGGTCAGTAACTTAGTTTTTGAGCATTAATTTGGGTCACTATGCATAGTTATGTGACTTAGCCAGTGTCACAGAGCCAATATTGTTTGAGAGTAGACTTGAACCCAAGTGTTACTGATTGGTTGGCTCCTTATGTTGTATGTCTTGTTGCCTTTTACTCTTATGACATTGGAAATGTAAATTAGCTTCTTATTAACATTATACAAATTATACAAGAAACTTTATATGGCTCAAAAACTATATGTAATGAACATTAATCACACTTTGAATTTTAAGTTTAAACTCAAAACTGCTTGAAGGACAAGATCCATATAGTTGAGATTAATGATTGAATGCCAACTTGGAGGGAGATCCCTAGTAGAATTCGCCCGAGTTCTATCTTTCATTTTGTTCTATTCAGCATTTTTATCAGTGACTTACAAAAAGCTGTGATTAGCAGGTGTGCACATAACATGGGGGTGGAAATTATAGCCAACATGTTGGATAATAGAATGAAGATAAAATAGAGATAATAGCCTAAGTCATGGATTGTATATCATAAGCTTCTATTTAATAGGGACAATTTGAAAGCCTTACATTTGGGCATTTATATACCCAACTCAGGTGCATTTATACATTCAAAATTGGGTAAAAGAAATACTGGATTTAGTATACTTCAAAGTCAGGATGAGTGAGCAGTTAGAAATGGTAGCCAAAGAGGCCAGTTTCTTCCAAAGCTACATTAACATCATTATGATATTCTGTATGAGAGAGATGATGGTTCCACTAACATGTAATGTTGCTTGCAATTCTAGATGTCCCATTGTTAAAAAGACACTTGGAAATCAAGAGTGGCTACAAGAAAGAGTTCTGACTGTGCCCTTTAAGTGTTTGCTTGTTTTTTTAAAATAGCTTTTTATATACAAAACATATGCATGGGTAATTTTTCTGCATTGATCCTTGCAAAAGCTTTTGTTTCAACTTCCCCTCCTTCCCTCCACTACCTCCCCTAGATGGCAGGTAGTCCCATACATGTTAAATATGTTAAAGCAGGTGTTAAATACAATATACACATACATATTTATACAGTTACCTTGTCGTACAAAAAAGATCGGATTTAGAAAGAAGGTAAAAATAACCTGAGAAGAAAAAACAAAAATGCAAGCAAACAATAACAGAAAGAGTAGGAATGTTATGTTGTGGTCCACACTCATTTCCCAGGATTCTTTCTCTGGGTGTAGCTGGTTCTGTTCATTACAGATCAGTTGGAACTGTTTTGGTTCATCTCATTGTTGAAGAGAGCCATGTCTATTAGAATTGATCATCATATAGTATTGTTGTTGAAGTATATAATGATCTCCTGGTTCTGCTCATTTCACTCAGCATCAGTTCATGTAAGTCTTGCCAGTCCTCTCTGTATCCATCCTGCTGGTCATTTCTTACAGAACAATAATATTCCATAACATCCATATACCACAATTTACTCAGCCATTCTCCAATTGATGGGCATCCATTCATTTTCCAGTTTCTGACCACTACAAACAGGGCTGCCACAAACATTTTGGCACATACAGGTCCCTTTCCCTTCTTTAAGATCTCTTTGGGATATAAGCCCAGTAGTAACACTGCTGGATCAAAGGGTATGCACAGTTTGATAACTTTTTGAGAGCCAAATTGCTCTCCAGAATGGCTGGATCTCTTCACAACTCCTCCAACAATGTATCAGTGTCCCAGTTTTCCCGCATCCCTTCCAACATTTGTCATTATCTTTTCCTGTCATCTTAGCCAATCTGAGAGGTGTGTAGTGGTATCTCAGAGTTGTCTTAACTTGCATTTCTCTGATAATCACTTGGAGCATCTTTTCATATAAGTAGAAATAGTTTCAAGTTCTTCACCTGAAAATTGTCTGTTCATATCTTTAACCATTTATTAATTGGAGAATGGTTTGGTTTCTTATAAATTAGAGTCAATTCTCTTTATATTTTGGAGATGAGGCCTTTGTCAAAACCTTTAGCTGTAAAAATGTTTTTTTTTTTTTCAGTTTGTTGCTTCCCTTCTAATCCTGTCCGCATTAATTTTATTTGTACAAAAGCTTTTTAACTTAATATAATCGAAAATTTCTATTTTGTGATCAATAATGCCCTCTAATTCTTCTTTGGTCACAAATTCCTTCTTCCTCCACAGGTCTGAGAGATCGACAATCCTATGTTCTTCCAATTTATAATCTCATTCTTTATGCCTAGATCATGAAACCATTTTGATCTTATCTTGGTATACGGTGTTAAGTTATGGGTCAATGCCTAGTTTCTGCCATACTAATTTCTAATTTTCCCAGTAATTTTTGTCAAATAATGAATTCTTATCCCAAAAGCTGGGGTTTTTGCATGCCCTTTAATTGTTGATGAAGGTTCATGAAGGAAGCACAGATAATAAATGGGAGAAGAGAAGCGTAGTACTGGGGTGTATGGGAATGGTGATAATGATGCAATAATTTGTTTTAAAGTATTTGATGATTTGGCATATGGTAAGAAGGATTTTATTAATTTTACTTTAAGTTGTGGAAAAGTAATTTTTTTCACTAAATATAAGGAGCTAATATAACAGAATTATGATTGAAAAAGTGCTCTACTGTCTAAAACAATGAGCTAAATCTAATAAGATCATATTAGCTGGGACAAATTGAAAGCCATACCCATGCTTCATTAGATGAGTAGAAGTTCATATTTATTAGAGATTTTACTTCTACTACAAGTTAAACTGTTTGGTGGGATACTGCTCTTTTTACTTGTGAATTTCTTGACACTAGTTTTGATTTCTTTCTGCCTCTACAAAGTCTTTCTCTTTCTTGATCATTTTTTTCATATGGTCTGTAAAGTTTTCCAGGAAGTGGCATATATGGATTTCATAAGGTTATTGGATCATGGATTTAAAAGCTGGAAAGGACATTAGAAATATTACAAATGAACTCCTTCATTTTTTATACAAGGAAACAGATCCAGTGAAGTTAAATATGATTCTTAAATCTCCTTATCTTTCCCTCACTTCTCTGCTGACTTTTATAGAAAGCCTTCTCTAACTCTGTTAGAGCTTTCCATTTGTTAATTATTTCCTATTTATCCTGTATGTAGCTTGTTTGTATTTCTATTTTGTTTGTTGTGTCTCTCCTTCAATTATGAGCTGCTTGAGGTTTGATATCTTTGTATCTTCATCACTTAGCATAGATTTCAGTACATAGCAGGAACTAAATAAAAAGTTTTTTGATTTTTCTTTTTTCTTTTGTTATTAGCTAAATAATTTGTCCTGTCACACAGCTGGTAAAAGTAGAGCGAGGATTTGATTCTAGGTTTTCTGACATCAAAACATTTCTTGTTTTGTGTCACTATGCTGCCAGCTTTATGTGAAATCATTTTCTTAGTAAAGCAGTTTCATGGTAGGGATTTTTAGAAGAATTTTTAAAAGAGGCAGTAATTTATTTCTTTAATTCTATTTTGTCATTCTTTTTTGGTTATGTAATCCTTTATTTCAATCTTTACTTCATCCAAGCCTTGAGCCTCAAAAATCCCAGAATAAGACTGATTTTTAAGATGGTACCATTTATTGCTTTGAGAATTCTTGTCCTGCTTACCCCAAAAGGTTTGAACATTCTTATGTGCTGTGGCTCTTTTACTTCAAATATATTATTTTCAAATCTTATCTTATATGAGTTCAGTTGAATCTTCAAGCTACTTGTGTTAATTTTTATCATATTTGTCTTTTTGGCAGGTTTTTTTTAGGAGTCCCCTATACATTTTCATTATTTTTAAATTTAATCATTGATTAATAATAATAATGCTGAAATAATATACTTATTCTTCCCTGTTGGAGTCTGCTTAATGTCCATATTTATTCAATTATCATATCACTATAATAACTTGTTGCTACCATTTTATCAGATTTCATCCAGGTGTTTTTTTTTTAATTCAGATAAAATGTGTACATCCCACCTAAGTGTTTTTATATAGTATATTATATAATAGTCTTAGTTACAGTCTAGATAAATTGTCATTGACTTTGTTGGGCCTAGGAAAGGTATTTCTGCATCAAAGGGTATTTTAGTCAGTCTCTTCGAAATCTTCCAAATTGTTGTCTAGAATGATTGTACTAATTCATAGATCTTCCAAAAATATATTCTAATGCCTGTCTTTCCAGTTTCAACATTAGCTATTCCCATTCTTTTTAAAAAAACTTTGACAATATGGTTGGTGTGAAGGGGAAGCACTAGTGTTGTTTTGATTTATATTTCTTTTATTATTAGTGATTTAAAACATTCTTTCATATAGTTGTGAATAGTTAACTATTGAAGAATGACTTTTGGTCTTATATATTTCTGTTTTTCTGCAGAAAAATATTTCTATATTTTGGATTATCAGAACCTTCTCAGATATTTAATATAAAGCTTTCTTAACCTTTTTGCATCTATTTTGTTAATGAAAATTCTTTTCAATTTTATGAAATTAAAATGATTGGTTTTATCTTTTGTACTTGCCTCTGTTGATTAAAAATTCACCTCTCTTTACTTCTTACTCCATCCTTGAGACTGGGCTCCAGTATACGATCTGTTTTTCTTTTCTTTTACTTTTTTTTTTTTTTTTTGGTATGATCTTAAATGTTCAAGATGTATCTATTTTGGTTATATTGTGGTATGTGGTGTAAGACAGAAATCATGAGATATAATGGACACAGGTAAATGTAGAATCAGGAAGATCTGTGGTCCACTCTTGCTCCTTACACATGCAGTGGACAAGTCATTTAACCTTGTAGGTAGCTCTGTAAGACCAGAAGTTGCTAAGAATGTCCTGAGCTGCCTGCTGGAGGCACTTTCCTTCTTTTTTCTTTTTTCTTTGTTTTATCTTTATTTTTTATTATAGCTCTTTATTTACAAGATATATGCATGGGTAATTTTTCAGCATTAACAATTGCAAAACCTTCTGTTTCAACTTTTCTCCTCCTTCCCGCCACCCTCTTCCCCAGATGGCAGGTTGACCAATACATGTTAAATATGTTAAAGTATATGTTAAATACAATTATATATATATATATATATACATACACACACACACACACACACACACACACACACACACACACACACGTCCATACCGATATTTTGCTGCACAAAAAGAATCGGACTTTGAAATAGTGTACAATTAACTTGTGAAGGAAATAAAAAATGCAGGCAGACAAAAATAGAGGGATTAGGAATTCTATGTAGCGGTTCATAGTCATCTCCCAGAGTTCTTTCTCTGGTTCAATTCATTACTGCTCTATTGGAACTGATTTGGTTCATCTCATTGTTGAAGAGGGCCATGTCCATCAGAATTGATCATCGTATAGTATTGTTGTTGAAGTATATAATGATCTCCTGGTCTTCCATGTAAGTCTCTCCAGGCATCTCTAAAATCATCCTGTTGATCGTTTCTTACAGAGCAATAATATTCCATAACATTCATATACCACAATTTATTCATATGCCCCAATTGATGGGCATCCACTCTGTTTCCAGTTTCTGGCCACTACAAAAGGGCTGTCACAAATATTCTTGCACATACAGATCCCTTTCCCATACTTCCCTTCTTTATGGAGCTTCATAGCTATTGGAATAGAAATTCTTATTCCTTTTGTCATATAAGATATTGATCTAAACTTAATTTTTGCCATATAGTTTTCCAGTTCCTCCCTTCCTCTTCTGTCCCACTCCCCCCCCCCCCCCCCCCCCCCCCCCCCCCCTCCGCTCCCCCTTACTATTCTTGTCAAATAGGCAGTAGTTCTTCCTGGGTAATTTATGTTTTCAGGTTTGGATATTGAGTAACTGAATCCAGTTATCTCCACTTCTTTCTTGTTTGGTCTGAATCTTCTAACAGTAAGATAAATGAGGGAAAATAAAGAAACGTATGAATTGTTGAAGAATTTAGAGCTAAAAGATATATGGCATTTATTTAATGACAGCACAACTGAGATACACATATCTCAGTACCATATGGCATCTTAACAGACAATATAATGAGCAAGACACAAAGGAATTGAAAATAAATATAAGGACTATAGAAACAATGAATTATTTGCAGAACATAACATAATAAATAGAATTTTATAGAAATCACAGGCAAATGACATAGATCTAAATAAAGACAGTAATGAAACTAATTTTTTTCCCCTTACTCCTTTCCATATATTTTCAGTTTCAATGACTTCCTTCTCCACCCCCCCCTCCATTTTAAAACACTATATCTATTGACTTTGTGTTTTTATTGGCTATCTTCCATCCCTGAAATATTCTTCTTGTCTCTCTGCCTGACTCTTTTGGGTCCCTTGAAATCAGAACTAAAATCCCATCTTTTTTCAATAATTCTTTTGTGATACTTTCTAATGTTGATGCCTTTTTTCCTGAATTTGTCTTTAATTTTATCCTGCATGTTTTGCTTATTTTTATTTGATTGTATGTTGACTCTCCCATTAATTTATGAACTTTCTGTATTTATAACATTTAGCACATTGCCTGGAACATTGGAGGAGCTTGATAAATATTTGTTATTGATTGGGTCAGAAGAGAAATCAGAAACATCAAAAACATTGCAAAAGGAAAAGATAATGATGAGACAATATAATAGAATTTCTGGAATGCAATCTAAGCTATCCCATCTGAAAAAGAGCGTTACTGAAAATATGGGACAGCTAGATGTTGCAATAGATAGAGTGTGGACTTGGAGCCAGGATTAGCTGAGTTCATATTTGGTCTCAGACACGCAAGCTGTGTGATCCTGGACAAGTTATTTAATCCTGTTTGACTCAATTTCCTAATCTTAAAAATGAGTTGGAGAAGGAAATGGCAAAGCACTCCGGTGGCTTCCAAAAAACTCCCAAAAGGGGTAACAAAGAGTTGGCCATGACTGAAAATTAGTAAGCAACAACAAAAGCATATAGTAGCAAAGTAGAAAAAGGGAAATTAATGAACTAATATCATGGCATTAAAAAAATTAGAAATTCAGCAAATCCAAAATAAGCAAAATGGATGAAATCTGAAAAATTACAGGATAGACATATAAATCGGGAAAAAAGATGTTGAAACAGTACATTCTAAGAACTGTTTTTTAAAAAATTTTAACAAAATTGATAAATATCCAGTTATCTGAATGAAAAGAAGAGAAGGGAAATTATATTAACAAAACAAGTAAGAGGAAACCTTAGCAAACAGAAAAAAAAAAAAAGAATTGTTAATACCTACTACACAGACTTTATATTCTAAGAAAACTGAGAATTCAAGTAAAGTAAAAGGTTCTACAAAAATCTAAAATACTGAAATTAATTGAACATAGAGATCTTCTGTTATTCTATCTTGGAAGAGGAAGCTAGATAGGAACTTTCAAAGGAAAAAAAAATCCTTGTTTAGATGGACATATAGAATAAAACTGTAAAATTTAAAGAGGCATCGTTACCCATTGTACACAAATTATCCTAAAATATTGAGACATAAAACACTCTTACCTTATTTTGTGAGGCAAATATGATTTTGATAACTAAAACTGGGAAGGATTAGGTAAAGAGAACTAGGATTTCTTACCATTAATGAATATGGATTCTAAAATTTTAAGTTAGATCATTGCAAAAAGACTATGACTATTTATTTAAAAATAAGAACAACAAAACATTCATTATGATCAAATTGGATTTTTACCAGTGATTCCAGAGTGTTTCAACATTAGGAAAACAATGATTAATTAAATTAAAAAGAAAACAATTTGAAGCCATATGATTTTATTAATATATACAGAACAATCCTTTTGAAAAATATAATAGTTATACTAAACCCCTATAAAAGAAAAAGGAAGAATCTTTAAAAATGACTAAAATGTATCTTTCTAAAACCAAAACTCAAACAAAAAAAATAGCTTAATTTGAACAGGAAAGTAAACACTTTTTTCACCTAAGGTCTACAGACTCCTTGTTGGTAGATAGATTTTAGCAAGGACTCATAGTTTAGATGGGGAAAATCATGCCTTTATTTCGGTGTAATTGATTTTCCTTTAAGCATACCATTTAAACTTTATGCATTTAAAAACATGATTCTGAAAAGAGGTCAGATTGTGAAAGTGGTTCACAACACAAAAACTGTTAAGAATCCTTTCATTAGAAGCTTTGCCAAGGATTGAAGATATAAAGGAAAGATTTCTTGTTTCCCTTCTATTATTTGACAAAGTTTTAGATATTTTAATAATAGAAAAAAGATGAGAAAGAAGTAAAAGCTTTTTAAAAATAGGAAAAGAGAAGCTAAAACTTTCTTTTTAAATTAATGACAAAATAGTTTAACATTCTAGGGAATTAGCAAAGAAACTGAGACTGAATGGTTTCAAGAAAGTATAGGGACAAAATAATTTCGTGAATTCCATAACACAGCTACATAGCTAAATAAAGGCAAGAGTCAATCAAAAATAAACTCAACAAAATTGAATAAGTGTCAGACTACCAGAGTACATGCAACATCTTTACAGATACAATTACAAAAGGCTTCTTAAAGCAGCAAATAAAGTTAAACTGAAAGGATAATTTTGGGCTCCTCTACAGAAATAGTGATAATAATGAAAAGGTAATTTATAAAGCTGGACCAATGATAACTAAATTCATTTGGAGGAAGAAAATATCTAAAACGTCAATAGAAATCAAAACGGATCAGAATTAGTAGAGAATAGGATTACCAGATCTCACACTATTTCGTGAAGCAGTAATCATTAAAGTATTTGGTCATGATTTCCATACATTTTCTAGTTGTTGTTTTTTTTTTTAATTTGGAATTGAAAAAATATATTGGTAATTAAGTATTTGAGTTGTCTTGTATCAAAAGTTAAATCACTAAGATGTTCTAGTTATAGAAATCTAAAAGTTTTGGGACATATATATTGTAAAAAAAAATGTTGTTTGTCAAGACTTTATAGAGATTTGTATGAAGATGTTGGATGTGCAGGTGTCTAGGTACATGTGTTGCCTGTCCGTACATCTATGCATGTGTTTTGTGGTTCCTATGTATTTATTTATTATAGCTTTTTATTTACAAGACATATGCATGGGTAATTTTTCAACATTGACAATTGGAAAACCTTTTGTTCCAATTTTTTCCCTTCTTCCCTCCACCCCTTCCCTTAGATGGCATGTTGATCAATATATGTTAAATATATACATGTATTTATTGATTTTTCTTGTCTTTGTAAATTTATTCTTGATTATTACAGGATAAGTTATAGTAGAGTAGAATAATTGATTAAGAATTCAGCATTCCTAATTATATTATGATCTCTATCTTTTTTACTTAATCTATTATTTTGAGCAAAGCTAGGCAGCTTAATTTCTAAACTGAAAATATATATATATATATATATATGTGAGAATTTCCATAAGGAAAGATTATGCTTTGAAATGCTTAACCTGTATTACTACCATTATTGATGATTATATAGCTGTCAAGTTATTTTTTAAATTTAGAGATATAATAGTGTTATCTTTATTATTTGAATGTACTTTGGTATTTCTTATTTGATAAATTTTCTAATGTTTGTTTTTTATTTTTTTTTCCCAGAGAGTGATAATGAACTCTCAAGTGGTACTGGTGATGTGTCTAAGGATTGCCCTGAGAAGATCTTATATTCATGGGGAGAATTGCTGGGAAGATGGTAAATTTCAGTTTTATTGTTTACAACTTATCATATTTTAAATTTTTTTTGAAGTGAATTTTGAAACATGAATTAACTTCTTCATATAAATTAAAGCCTTTTTGATTATGCTTAAATTTGGGTCATTATAAAAGAATTTTAAGATGGCAGTGTGTTTGAAATAGCACAGAAAATCAATTTTAATATAAATTTGTAGCTATATTTAATATCTGTCTTGAACATCAACAAAAACATTGTCATTGCATTTTCAGATACTTATTTTAGTCATTATTCTGTCATTATTTTGTTCAGAATAGTTCATTAGTCAATGGTCAATATACCATATTGGTATATTGGTCAAAATATGGTCAAAACATTTTTGGTCAATATTCTTAAATTCTCATATTAAAAGTCTGTTATCAGAAAGACCCCTTGGAATCCAGAAGAATTGGGGAACAAGCCCAAGATGAGCTGCCACTGCCCAGTGCTTCCCAGTTGCAAGCTCGTCCAGGAGTAGTATTAGAACCAATATTCTTTTAGAGTGAGAGAAAAATTCTTTATTGGGCAGTTCTCATGAGAAGTGGGTGTGCTTCCAAATGAGGCACACATCAAATACAGAAGTGAGAGCTTCTGCTGCACTGTTTTTTTTTTTTTTTTTTTTTTAAATACTGTTGGTTTTGTTCTTTATCTCTCCCTTCAAGGCTCAGATTGGTCCAGGTCAGATTTACAGTCTGAGTTACAATTGGTCAGACTCACAATCCAAGTTGCATTTAGTTGGATTCACCATCTGAGTTATAGTTGGTTGGATTCACAATCCAAGTTAGAACTGGTTGAATGTACAATCCCCTTTTTTACCCATTCCACAGTTCGAAAGGCTTGTGCCCTGTCCTTGATCCTAGCTGGTTTGGGCCAGTGTAGGCCTGGGCTGTTTTATCTGGAACTTATTAGTTAGCCAGTTCCTTAACTCACACGGACCCTGGTTGGAGATAAGCTATTTCACTCCTCCCCTCACCCTGTTTTGACAATATCTGTGGAAATCTAACTTCTCATACTCTTCACAGAGGCTTATTCATTTGTACTAGACATATCTGCAGCTCTGTATTTGTTTCACATGTTTCTACATGCCATGTACGTGTTTCCTTCCCATCTCTGGTTTGAAGAGGGGCAGATTCAGTCTTTCGACTGATGAGGTTAAGCCTAGTTTTCAGGGTTCCTAGTCAGGGAACCAATATGATGAGGTTTAGGTTTTGAGGTTCCCTTTAGTAGGGAACCAAATAACGAGGTCTAGATTTAGGGAACCAAAATGAGATTAGGGTTTCTGGTGGTCAGGGAGTTAAATGATAAAGTCTAGTGGCAGGTTTGGGATTTGGGGAACCAAATGGAGAGGTTTGGCTCCCCTGCACCCCTTTGGGATTCAGTGCAAGGGTAGAGAGTTTTACCCCCTTCTGGCAGCACAGAGAGATGAAGGAGATTTTCTCCTTCAAGGAGTTTTAGAGAGTTTTGCGGTCCCTTCTTCACTACAAACCTTGTTTGTAATTAATGTTAATTTCTGTTGTCAAAGAATTTCAGCTTGAAAAGGCATGTTGTTGTTATTATTTTTTTACGAAAGCTTAAGATTAGGATGAATTTCTTATCTTGTTTCCAAATAGAAGTAAATAGTAAAAATCTTTTTAAAAAAGTATGCTGTCTCTAATATTATTGAACCAAAATCTATGTTAGATATCTATAAATCACAACTTGAATTTTATGTACTCTTATAGTAATGTGAATAAAGTGCTAAAATTAGATTCAGATACAATTAAGTAGCTAGTTGGCATAAAAATAAAACCTTTATAAATTAAGATATGGAAATTTATACTGGAAAACCAACAAATAACAGTTTAAAAAAATGTTTCAGTATTCACTGTGATCAGACAGTGATTAAGTAGAACATACTCCATATTTTTCTCTGTGTCTAACACCTCTGGATCCCTAATAATTGTTGATAGGATTTAATTGAAATCTATATATCTGGATCTATATTTACACATCTATATTTAACTATAGGTTATCTGATGAAGTTTTTTTTTGTAGGATGTTAGAACAAGTCTACAGATTCTTATTACAAGCTCACTTCGTGTGTGTGTATATATATATACACACATATATATATATATTCACCATCCTATATAGTATGGAAGGAACTAGATGCATCCCATTTTGAATTCACTTTCACATAATTTTATGGTCTTTTTGCATGAGCTTTTAAGTTTTTTCTGCTAATGCCAATCCAGGAAGGAAGGAAGGAAGCACCTTTGGGGAGCTTTGGTGACACTCCAAACCTAAATCCCGTGTTCAGACAGCTAATTTAGAATATTGTAATTGCTTGTTAAGTCTACATTTAAAACCACTGAGAGCCCCTGCCCTGGTTTTTAGAAGGAAAAGACTATAGGTAGAATAAAATTAGTAAACACACTGAAATTTTTGAAGAGTTTCATTGAAGCTACAGAAAAAAAGCAAAACACCAAAACTTTAGTGAGGCAACCATGGATAAAACTTCCTTCACTACCTCCAAACCTCCAAATTTTAGCCAAACAAAACAAAATATATTTCTTTGTTGGAGATAGAGCTTGAAATAGAAAAAAAAAAGATTAGATAATTATTCATAGAGTAAAATAGATGAACTTTCTTTTTCTTCTTTTCATTTAGTTCCTTGCCTATAAACACACAATTCTTTCTAATTTAAACACACACACACACACACACACACACACACACATTCACCTCCTTCTATTCTGCTGGCCTTTCTAGCCATCATCATCTGTTTCTTTTACATTTCAGTGCCAATTTTAAAATAATTGGTCCACCCCCACTGCCTGCATTCCCTCACCATATATTTTCTCCTTAGTTCTATGAAACCTTTTTTTCTTTGTTGAAACTTAAATTCCTGAAGGTGTTAGCAGGGACTTTTTTTTTTTTTTTTCATTTTTTGTCCTTGTCTTTTCTCATTCCTATTTCTCCTTGATTTCTTGGTAATACTTGAATACATGTCCTTGAAGCTTCTCCCTTTTTTAGACGGACATATTAATGGTGTATTACCCTTGTTTTCCTTCTTTATCTTCTATGTGTTCTTTTCTCCTTCTTCTTCCAAACCTTAGTATGAGCCCCTAAAGATGAATGTGTTCACAAGATAGGGCGCATTAGGTCTGATTTCTATTCTATTTTTCCTATGGAAAACTCTTATGATATGTGGTTTAATATTTCTGTCTTTGCTAGTAACATTCACATTTCTAGCTCTGACTCTGTCTTCTAACCTGTATTTTCAGTTAAGATATCTCCATTCAGAGCAGTGGTTTTTAGTCTTTATTATGTCATGGACTTCATTGACAGGCTAGGGCAGCCTATCATGTTTTGAAATGGACAGAGCAAAATCTATAGGTTTATAAAGGAGACTAAATATATTGAAATACAATTACCAAATGCGCTAAAAAAAAAAAAGTAGATCACAGACCCTAAGCTTAAATACAGTATTATCATCTCAAATTTATTCTGTTCAAAACAACAACCTAAACTTTTCAAAATAGAATTGACTTCATAAGTAAATGCTTCCTAAATTTCACAATACTAGCAAGGGGTCTCAGTCATCTAAACCTGGAATATGGCAGCTATTCTCATTTTCCTTTAATTTCTGATCCCCATTTTTACTAACATTTTTTAAAAATAATGTTTCTCAGATTGATACTTTTTGCTTCATTCTTGCTGCTACTATATCTTTTTTTTTTTGTTAAGCCTTGATCTATTATTTTATTGATTGTTTATATTTAAGAGATGTGGCTATTGTCACTGTTGATCACCTTCTCCCTGATACTCTCTTCTCTCTAGGTTTTGGGACATCACCCTTTCTTGGTTTTCCTCCTTAAAACTCCTTTTATATTTTCTTCTTTAATGAATTCTTATCCAGATCATGCCTTTCCCCTTCCTCCCCGCCTCAGCCCCCCCACCCCGACGCAATTAGAGTTAAGTGACTTGCAAGGGGTCACATAGTCTAGGAAGTGTTAAGTGACTGAGGCAAATTTGAACTCAGGTCCTCCTGACTTGAGGCTGCCACTATATCTTAATATTGCTATAAATTTCTTTGATGTTCATCCTTCGTAAAGCATTTCCCTTCTCCAGTTATTCCATATTTATTATCATTCTAATCTTTCTAATGTAGATTAGCTTCAGCATTTTACATCATTATTCAATGACCTACCATGGCTGCCTATTGCCTCCTAGAGAAATTCTAAATTTCTTTTTTTGGTAGTCAGCTCTACATAACAACATGTTTTTTATTTTACCTCTACTCCCACAATTTAAACTTGTGGATATTTAATGAATTTTCTAGGCAAAATATAAAGGGTAATAGTCAAGTTTTGTTTTGGAAAATTGGATACACTTTGGATTAGCTAAGGAGAGAAGAGAAGCATTCCAAGCAAATGGGACAATGCAATGTAAAGAAGGGCAGTTGAAATTATGAATCTTCTCTCCTCCCATTTTTCCACTTCTTTCTCTCAGGAAGAATAAAAGGAAAGGGAACATTCATTTATTAAGTGTCTTCTATGTGCCAAATCTCTTTCAACTTTTGTTGTTTTCTCTTCAGTCTTTCCAAATGTTTTTAATAGAAATGAGTGGTGTATTTTATCAAAAGCATTTTCTGCATCTATTGATGTAATTACATGATTTCTAAAAATTTTATTATTAATATAATCAAATATGCTAATAGTTTTCCTTATGTTAAACCATCTCTACATTCCCAGTATAAATTCCACTTGATCATAATGTATAATCTTTGTAATATATTGTTGTAATCTTTAGTTAATATTTTATTTATGATTTTTGTATCCATATTCATTAAGTTTTATTAATTGGTCTATAATTCATTGGTCTATAATTTTCTTTCTCTGTTTTTATTCTTCCTAGTATAGTTATCAGTATCCTATTTGTTTCATAAAAGGAATTTGGTAGGATCTCTTCTTTGCCTATTATTCCAAATAATTTAATATTAAAATTGGTTGATCTTTAACTTTTTGATAAAATTCATTTGTAAATCCATGTTGACCTGGTGCTTTTTTCTTAGGAAGATCACTTATGGCCTGTTCAATTTCTTTTCAAAAATAGGTTTATTTAAATAGTCCATTTCCTCTTCTGTTAATCTAGGCAATTTATTTTTGTAAATATTCTTTCACTTAAATTGTTAAATTTATTGGCATGTAATTGGGCAATATAACTCCTTATAATTGCTTTAATTTCATCTTCATTATTGGTATATTTATTTTTTATATTTTTGATAATAGTGATTTGGTTTTCTTCTGTCTTTTAAAAAAATCACATTGTTTATTTTATTTGTTTTTTCATAAAACTGACTTCTTGTTTTCTTTATTAATAAATGGGTTTTTTTAACATCATCTTTAATTTGTAGGATTTCCAGTTTCTTTTTAATTCTTAGTAACATAGCTTTTATTTTTGCCTTTCTATCAAAGTTGATTTCTGCAAAATCAAAGACCTCTTAATGTCTATATTTGATGTATTTTTGTCTATTCCTGTCCATGACCTTTCTGCTTATTTTAATAACAATGACTAGCCTGTCTTTGAAATCTCTCTTCCTTGGAGATTTCAGAAATTAATTTCTCATCTTCATAGGGTGATTTAACTAGATGATACTAGATGATATGTCTAGAGGACATACTTATTAGATAATATGTCTGTGTTATGGTTATATTAAAATAACTGATTAAATTTTAAAGAGAATTAGAACTGTTTTTTATACTGTAGCTTTGTACTTAACTTTTATTTAAAATATTACATAAACCTAATAGCACCTTATTTCCATGCCAAAGGAAAAAGTTATTATATATATTTCAAATTTATTCACTCATTAAAAGATTAGGTAAGACATGTTTTATAATTTGTTGAACTTGGGGAATTAAACATGTGTTATGACCAGTTGTATATCCTCAAGGATTCTGATAACAACAGATGATGTTGTTGAAATAATGTCCTTATGTACTCATAATTTTACCAGAAACATTTAAAACAGGGATAGTTTTTTAAAAAAAATTATCCTTTTTATGTATCTGTAGTGATCATCAACATACTCTAATAGCATTAGGCATAATATCTTATTTCTGACTGATGACCTATTAAGTAATACAGTTGCTGTATATTATGTAGTAGTTGTTATAGTATTACCAGGATAACCAAGAAATTAGAGATGTTAATCTATCTGTTTTATGAGTAACCTGTTGTTGTTTTTTTTAATACTATTTAGTTAAGATAAATTGTCACTTGATTTTTACAAGAGAGTAGATGAAATACTTTCATAAAGCCTGGCCAAACAGATGGCTGGGGGACCACTGAAAGCTGTTATGTTGACCCTGTTATACAGGCACAAGAAGCAAGCCTAATATTTATTTATTTACAATGTTTAGAGTTTGAGTGAGGATTCTTAGCTCCTGAACAAGTAACTGTTGAAGCATTGAAGAAATAGGAGCTGCTCTATATATGATAGGTAGGTGGGATATGGAGAAGAGGGGAGTAAGGAGAGGAAGACAGATACGAATTTAAACTAGATTGGGGTTATTATGAAAAAGCAGAGCTATCAAAGATATTCCAGTTATTTGTGCAATCACACAGCCTGGTTGGCACCTTAGTTCAAGACTTTAAGTTCTTATTGATAAACAACATATTAACATGAGCATAACTTAGGATTCTTAAAGAGTTTTTAGTGAATGGGGACTTTATCTTTTTGACAATTTCTGTGTAATTTAACTTTTTTCTTTTCTATATATTTTCATATGTTTATCTAAGTACTTAATAAATGTTCAATTGAATATAGTGATGATGCAGATGTGCATATACATATATATATACTATATATATTTAAATATATGAAGAAAATGTCAAAAAAGATATATGCATACACATCTGCATCATCACTGCATTCATTTGAACATTTATTAAGCACTTACAGTGTGTAAGCATTGTTTCATTCAGTTGAACAAATTTATTAAACACCTATAATATGTAAGGACTGTATTAGTTGCTGGTTAAAAGATAAAATCCTTGCACTTCGGGAATTTACCATATGTTAAAAGAATTATAGTCTACACATACATTCCAACAAATATAAATATTATCCATACTGGTTCTCTGGTAGTTTGGTTCTATTGGAAAATCTAGATGTGCCAGGTACTTAATAACAACATGATAAATGAACATGTTAGTGTTTTTGACTTAAATGAATCAGTTCTTCAATGCATAGATGAACCCATCACCATAGCTATGCCTTCTGTTGCACAATATTCAGCTCACCCATGCCTTCTTATCTTTGCAACACTTTGCTTACAAAGAAATTTCAAAGCAGATAGTGTTCTGTTCTTCCCATTTTATAAATGATGAAACTGAGCTTCTGAGGGGATAAGTAGCCTGTTTGTGATAATGCAGCTAGTCAAATAAATAAGTAAATATTTTTAAGCACTTAGCATAAAGCAAGGCTATGCTTAGAAAGCTCTGGGGATACAAAGAAAGGCAAAATTATGCCATCTGCCCTCAAGGATCATATTATCTCTTAGGGGTGAGACAGTCGGTAGATAATTTTTCAAGTTAGATTTCTGTCTGTCTATCCATTCTTTTCCTCATTCTCCTCTTGAGGTCATAGCTATAATTTAATGACATTAAGCATTATCCTCTTTCTGAAAGATGACGTGCCTAAGTATTATAGTTACTATATGTAATGTAGTTGCTGCAGGGTTGCCAAAGAAATTAAGGATCTTAATCCACAGCAATAAGAAAGCTGGAAAAGTGATGGATTTGATAGAAAAAAGCTACTGAATCCTCTTGGGACATATTCACTGTAAGATAGGTATAGAACATTCAATATGAAATGCCAAAAAGGCCAGTTGGTAATTTAAGAATGAAGTTCAGAAAAGAAATTAGGGATAGATAGATACATGGATCTGGGAATCTTCTGCATGGAGTTAATTGATCCTGTGGGATAAGATCACTGATTGAGATGGTATAGAAGGAGAAGGGGAAAGAGCCCTCATTGTTAATGAGAGTAACCTAGATAAAGACCCAGTAAAGAAGACTAAAACGGAGAGGTCATACAGATAAAAAGAACACCTGTAAAAGCTGAGAGAGGCAAGGGTATTTAGGTAAATAGGGTAATTAACAAGTTCACATGTTTCACAGAAATCAGAAAGGTGAAGAATGGGAAGAGGCTTTTTGACTTGGCCATTAAGAAATTATTAGATACTTTGGAAAGGGTAGTTGCAATTGAATGATGAGGTCAAAAGCCAGATTGCAGAAGATTTAGAAGCTAGTGAGAGAAGATATTTAAACTCCCTAATTTAGATGACTTTAACAGAAGTTTAGGAAGGAGAGAAACGGGCTTATAGCTGGCAGGCATGACTGGATTGAGATTTGTTTGTTTTTAGTATAGGAGATCCCTGGGCTTGTTTGTTAGAAGTAGAGAAAGAGCCAAAGATACAGAAAGATTGAGAATTAGATGGGAGGATAGAGGAGGACATTTTGTTGGACCAGATCGGAGGGAACGTGATCTATCATATATGTTGTTGGGTTTGCCTTGTCAAGAAGAAGGATTATCTCCTTATGTGCAAAAGAGGTGACGAAAAAGATTGGGAGGTGGGGAGAGATTTAAATGACTTAAGGTGAGGAGAATAGAAGAAAAGTGTTCCGCAATCTATACCCTGGTTTCCTTATTCCAAATTTATGATTCTTTCAACTATATTTCATTGTATCCTGACATCATATCCTTAATAACTTCCTCTTAAGGGCAATGGAAGGAAACATGAGTGTAATATTTTAAGAGACAAGAATGGACAGCTTATAGATGGAGTAGCCATTTCAAAATCAGAGAAAATATAAATTGAAATACTAAATTAGAATAATAAATATGAAAAAATTATGTTTTACATCATAACAACAGCTTAGTCTTAATCTATTAAATATCAAATCCAAAAAATAGGAAATGGACAAAACTCAAAATACTGATTTTCATGTAAATTCCTATGAAGATTTATCTTATAGAAGAGTTGTCACAGTGATTTCTGGAAGAATCCAGAAACTCCCTTAACTTATTGATTGAAGAAAACCTCAAAAATTGTTGGGGAGGAGACTAGAACCCAAATAGCAAATAGCAAAAGTTAATGTTGTCTTAGAACACCAGGATAGAGGCATAGAATTCTCCAGGATAAGGGGAATAGTAGCCCTGCTATACTTGGTTCTGGGAAGACTATATCCAAAATGCTGTGTTTGGCTCCAGGCATCATATTTTAGGGAGCATGTGTTAATGAGGTGTAGTGTGTTCAGAGAAGGATAACTAGGTGACTTAGGGGATTGGAGATCATGCTACATTGAGATATTTTACCTGGAAAAGAAGAGAGTCATGGGGAACATGATAGCTGCCTCCAAGTATTTGAATGGTTGACCCACTGAAGAGGAATTAGCATCTTTTTTCCCCCTTGACTCAGAAAGCCTCATTAGTTGGATGGATTGAATAGAAACAGACAAACCAAAGTCTGTTTTGGTTCCATATAAAGAAGAACTTCATGTTAGAACTGTCCGAAGATGCAATATACCTTGACTCAGAGGTACCACTCTGAGATATATACTTCCAAAAGATTAAAGCCCATATATATATATATATACAAGCTGGTTATAGCAGCATTTATTATAGTAAAAAAGTGGAGCAATTTGGTATCTATTTATTGAAGAATGGCTGTGCAAATTATGACATATGAAGATAATAGAAAGTTACTATGCTACAAGAAATAATAAAAGAGACAGAAGTCTGAGAAGATTTGGATGAACTGATGCAGAGTAGTGATCAAAAGAAGGAAAAAAAAATAGATTGTCACTTTAGTACTGTAGAAATCAACAAATCATACTTGTGAACTCTGATTTATATAATGACAATAATGAAAGATATTTGAGACATTTAATAAACTTTAACAAGTTTTTCAACAAGCATTTATTTAAAGATTCTGATGATCCAAAGAGATTGAATGAAACAATCCTCTTGGTCAATTATGACTACAGAAACCTGATAATGAATCATGCTTCCCACTTCTTGGCAGAGAAGTGATTGAGATAGGAACAAAATGAAACATTTTCAGAAAGGACAAACACATGGATTTTTTCTTGCTTTTCTTATTTATTAGCAGGGAGAGTTTTATATTGCATTCCTATTGCTTTACATTCTGGTTGGCATAAAAATGATTGTTTTGAACATACAATACATGATTGTTAATTGACTTCCTGACACAAAGAGCTGAAGTATAAATTGTTGTTGTTGTTTAAGCCCTTCAATCATGTCTGGACTCTTTGTGACCAAATTGGGATTTGTTTGTTTAGTTTGTTTCTTTTTTATTTTTGGTAAAGTGGAGTGAGAAATTTTAGGAGGGACTTACGAAACCGGAGGAATCGAGTAATATTTTGCAAAACGGCTGGCACTTTAGCTGGGTCTTGAAGGAAAGAATTTCAGTTATTAGGTGATATAGAGGTAGACCATTTCATTCGTGGAATATTTGTAAGCAAAGATACAGAATCTGGGCAGTTTAGGATTGTGAAGAGCCTACTTTGTATAGAATGTAGTATGTGGTGAGAGTCTAGTTCATTTGGTCCTGGATATAAATCTCCACATATAGGGCTGGCCAGTACTGAGAATGTGGTTCACTGGGGTAGAAACTTCATATAATGTGTACATTGGAGATCACGAGCGACACTCTGGTTTGCATTGGAAATGACATTCTGTTATTTAAAACAAGTGCTATCAAGCCAGCTCTCCCTGCCTTTCCCCAAGACTGGGGCTGCCCAGCTCCTTCTCACTTGGAAGAGAACTCTCTGGGGGTTCTCTTTAGAAAGTGTCCCTACATCTTGGAGAACTATTTCACTCAGCTTTGGGTCTCCTGCCTTGTAACTAATTTGTTGTGGTAAGTGACAATGGCTGATTCACCCAGCCCATTATATGTCTCTGGTCTGAGACAGAACATGCTTCTCATGCCTTGATGAGATGTCCACCTAGCCATTTTGCCATCTCTCCTACAGCCACTCATGTTCCCTGTGACTCTATTCAAAATCTATTTGAATCTCCAGATCAAATTCTTTTCTGTGACCACTACTTCTTTATTCGTATTTTGTCTCCTATTGGACTATTAAGATCCTTAATTTAAGAGCAGAGACTGTTTACTTTTTGTGTTACAATTTCTGAGCCTTACCACAATGACTGACATATAGCAACACTTCCTAAATGTCTTCTCCTTCATTCCCTTTAATATGATACAAGACTGGGCTGCATAAGAGCTTTATAGATCAGAGAAAGCTGATTGGCTTGGAGTGTCCAGGTCTAAGCTAGATCAGTGGACAGAAGAAGAATCTGAGTGTCCAGTCATGGCTCCAAGTTCAGGGCTTAAGCCAGCACAAGTATTCTCCCTCTGAAAATACTCTGGGTTTGCAGTTCTTTTCTTTGTTCAATGTTCTACAATCTTAATCTTCCTTAGAGGCTCAAGTCAGATATTGCCTTTTCTGTGAAGTCTCCTTTGATTCATCATCTTCTTGGTTTTTTGTCCCCTCTCAAATTATCTTTCCTTACCTTGTGTGTATGTTGTAGCCCTTCCTTACAGTATCAGCTCCCTGAAGGCAAGGATGGGCTTGTTTTTGTCTTTATAGTACTATAAAGCACTATATATATATAGCTAGTGTTTTGTGCTTAGTGGACACTGTAATTGAATTGAAGCAGATGCGGAATTCAGTGGGGAGGGGAAGCAGTATTAGATCTAAAGGAAGGCTGCAGATCCACTGAGTGTCTGTCCTAGTGCTCTGCCGCCTTTTAGATATAGGTATCTAAGTGCTAGCAGGAATGCACTGATGGGGTGGGGGTGGGGATTATTCCTTCAGAGAGCTCTGTCCTCTGATGGGAGCTTGTACAAGTTTTAGCATTCTAAGAAGGAGAAAGAATCAGTGGTACAAATGACCTCAGATTGTTCCTATTTGAAGTAGATTTTAGAAGGACAAAATCATAGAGTTTAGTGCTAAAGTCAAATTAATTCTTAAGGCCAGCTTTATTTATTATTGATAGGAACGGAGGCCTAGCTTCCTGGTGTGGGGTATTTGTTTTTTTATCCTTATTTTTGGATGAGTTGACCCCTAGAATTTGACTATACTCCTGTGAAGCTTCCAGTTTGGTTCCATTTTCTTAATGCTCATCCTAAATTATTCTTCTTTCCAAGTGAACTTTTAGTGAGGAATATTAGAAACATCAACAATTAGGCAGCTCACTGCCCCTCTTCCTTGCCCCCCACCTTGGTAATGTACCATTTTCCATTTCCTTCTTTCTCTGATCTAGGATTCAGGAGATACCCTGACTGCTTCATATAAGTTTTTAGTCAACTAAGAACATAGTCATTGAGAAATAGAAAAGAAGAGCATTTCACTGAAGGTGATAGTCTTAGTTTGATAACTTAAGACAAAATAGAACTAAATAATGAAGATAGTGATACCATTGAGTTTAATATCTCTTATTTTTTCTTAACCTTTTTCATTTTTTTTCTTGACCTAAAGCTAACATATTGTTTAAATTCATAAATATACTTTCCATAGCAAATAAATGATTCCTGAGAATACTTTTATAGATTTCTTAACATTATGTGGTAAAAGGATTGATTAAAGGTTATTGACATCTCTCTCTCTCTCTCTCTCTCTCTCTCTCTCTCTCTCTCTCTCTCTCTCTCTCTCTCTCTCTCTTTTCCTGCTCCTTTTCCCCCTCCCCTAGGCACAATAACCTTGGTGTGCGGCCTAAAGGGCTGTCTACTTTGGTGAAGAGTGGAGTTCCAGAAGCATTGAGAGCAGAAGTATGGCAATTGCTAGCAGGCTGCCATGACAACCAGACTATGCTAGATAAATACCGAATTCTTATTACAAAGGTAAGAGTTATTTTTTGTTTTGTTTTCCTTGGAACATATATTAAAAGAATCCATTTTGCATAGAGCTCAGATGGCACATTCAATCTTTCTTGTCAAAGGGATCGAAAACAGTGATAAATAGCTTTTCCTTTTTTGTTACAGAACTGGACTGGATTGTAATAAACAGTAAAAACAAACAAAAAAAAATCCCAATTACCTTTGTGTTTCTGGCCTTGCCTCTTCTTTTTTGGATTTGTGTTATTTTATAACAAGGATGTAGCATATTGGGTTTATTTATATGTTAAGTATTTTCTAACATATTTTGGTTAACATTATGCATTTATAAGATTTATGCATATCAATTTCACTGAGGCCTCAGATACACAAATGTAACTTAAAAATGAAAACAACTTAGGAAATTTAATTTTTAATAGCTGTCTCATCTTTGGGAGCCTAATGATTGAATGCTGCAGATAGATAGTAACCTCTTGTCTTTTTTCATCAGGGCTTTTTTGGAGACCATTGTGAGCTCTATTGCTTAATTTTCCACCATGATGATGATGACAAATCTAGGTTTAGATTAGTGATTTTGCTTCTAAATTTTACAGTTTTTGAAAATTTTGAGATTTAAAAATTTTGGATTTCAGCTGGAGAAGGAAAGATGAAGTCTCATCATATAAGAGCCTTTGGGCTTATAAAGATATAAAGTAACTTGCTAAAAGCTAGGTGGTTGTGAGAATTATCTGAGAATTGTGATGTTTATCAGACTAATTCAATGATTCCCATGATGTTTATTTTTAAATGGGGATAGCAGCAATAACTAGAATTGACAAAAGAAAAATAAGTATCCCATTTTTTAAAAACCTTTCCACTTGTCCATTTGAATATTCTACCCTTAGCTCTTACTTGGTGATCATCTGAAATTTTTTTCAGTGCCATCAGTCAACCTAATAGGCAAAATGAAACAATGAATTTGAAAGATTTCCTGTACTGTGACCTGAAGATGACTAGGCTTACCCCTCTACAATTACCAACCAAACTAGAGCTGACATAATTCTTAGAGGCCATCTTGTTCCTTACCTGCGGAGGTCTAGTGATTTCCTTATTGAATTTTCTAAAACTCACATGGATCTTTCACCTCATTGATTTGAGAATTTCCTTCAATGATACATATCACACTCATCTGTTCTTGCCTATTCAATGATCCTCTTGTAAAATTCTCCCAAAAATTCACCCTAGGGCATCTGCCCAAGTTTTGGAAGACTTTTTTATTTTAGGAAGATAGTGGAACATTCAGTTTTTCTTTTGTCTTCCCATGCCCTTAAGGTCACAGGATTCTGACTGTGGAGTTGGGGTTACCTGAGAGGCCATTGGATCAAACCCACTGCTTTTTTTGTCCATTGGGTACAGCCATGTGACTGGTCTAACATTTCCTGTTTTATAATTTCTAAGTGGTTTGTTGAATAAATAGAAAGAAATGATGCAAAAATTTCTTTCATCCACTAACTGAGTTAGCCTGAGTTAGAATTAGAGTAATTTCCAGAAGATTATATTTAGGAGGCATTTCTTAGTGGTAATGTGTATTAAACACTTCTGGCTTCTTTCTGGCATGGCTTATACAAAATGCTACGGCAACCAACTAAGGTTAAGAACACATGCCTGGTGATCACTTCTGTATGTAATTATTCTAATCACATTACCACCCAGATAAACACTAAGGCCTGGGGAATTTTATTTAGGGCAAGGGAGAAAGGTAAACAATTGCCCAGGTCAGATTTTATAAATGAGGAGAAGAATTTTGACAGCCAGAAGACACCCAGAATGATTTGGGTATCTGGGGAAAGAAAAGAGAAGAACAAGAGGTCCCACTGGAGTATGCATGAAGAAGTACCGTGATAAAAATGCATATGGCCTATTTTCTAATTTTTCTTTAGTGCTCTTGTATAAAGTGCTGGTGTCAAAATTGAAATTTAGCATTGGTTTAAATATCGGTAAACTTTAGAATCCTCCAGTTCATTTTGGTCTTCTCTGTTAAGATAGTTCAGACTTCTCTCTCCTAATCAAAGCTATTCTTTACTTTATTGGAAGGAAGAATTAAAAAGAAAAAGGAGAGTATAGAGACACCGTACATTTTTCCCCTCTCATTGTTGATTACCAATTAGGTGCAATATTATATTTGCAGAATTTTCACATTTGTAAAACCTTTAGAACATATCTTTTATCAATACTAAAGATCTCCTATAATCATTTGTAAGAGTTTTTCTTAAGAATTATAATTCTGCAACCACTCATACTGCTATTTACCATTAGTAATGGAATCTAATTGTGTTGATGTTATGCTTATGGTATTTAGTTTCCAACATAAGAATGATCTGTAAAGAAAAAAAAGGCCAAGAACCTATATCTTCCACTACTGTTTTTGGATAACTTTATTGAATATGTGATATTTTGTTTCTAAAAAAATAAATGTACTCAATAGACAGGGTAGAGAATATCAGTAATACTAATAGTATTTTGCTTTTATTTACAAGAACAATAGTTAAAATCTTTTGTGGAATATTATTCTTTCAAAAACGTATATAGACCAGAATTTATTTTAAAAAGCAAATATGAACTAATTGTTACATACTTAATTACTATTGATTCTTCAGACTGGATAAGTGTAATTTTAAGAAAATTAATCTATACAGTTCCAATACACTCTGCTGATGAATGACATTACAGATATGTATATAATGTAATTTTTTGTTAACTATACAGTATGAATAAAGAACAAAACAAAACTGCAAACCTAGCATTTTAACACAAATAATTTAGAATCCTACCACTGTGGTAGTGTGCCTTTTTTCAAAACTTTAGTAAAATGGAATATTAAATTTTGTTTCAGTCTTTGCTTTTGAGAAAAAAAAAAGATTATTTAATTTTTTTCTTATGAGAGAAGAAAGGAGACTAGTCCCAGGCAAAAAAGTCAGATTTGGGATTTTTTATTTTTTTAATGGTCAGTTTTTTATGTTTAGAGATGGAAATCAGGTAAGCTATTAACAGACATTCAAGTAGTTATATAAATTTATCTCTGTGTACAGTAACATCATTCAGTTATAAAAGCATGAACATAAGGAGGTGATTACTCACTGTCAGTCTCTACTTTTGGCCCAATTTAAAATGTCCTTTCTTGTTATGTCAACAGGAGAATTTCTAACACTTAGCATAGTCAAACATATCAGAATATGTAGTTGTAAAAAAAAACTTATTAAATGTAGCAGGGTACTCAAGTGGTCTGTGGGTTCTTGCATTTTAATGCCACTGGTGTGTATTTGTGCTATTTAAAAAATTCTGCCTTTGAGATAGGTTTATTCTGTATTAAATTGAATTGCCATTTCAATATATACTAGTTTCAAGGGTACCATTGGAAAGTTTATTCTCTAGTCATATTTATATGAAATTCAGATCTCCCATTTAAGGTTCTAGAAATGTATATCCATTAATTTTCCCACAAATTATTTGCCAAAATATAATTTCTTATGGAATTTTGATTTTCAAATATAATATTTTAGCTTTAAAAAGAAAGATACCATATAATTTGGTACCTTTCGCATTAATTCTTAACTTTTATATTACAATACCATCTTTTGCATTCGTTGTAAGTAAGTTGTATTTGTTGTTATAAGTAAGATCTTTTTTAGAGTAAAAAAAATACAAACCTCTTTTATTTGTGCTCAAACTTTGAGTTGTCTTAGCATCAAACTGCTCTGTGTTTTAACCATAGGTGATACCTTCATCTTTGGTTTTGCTGCTTCTGTTGAATAAAGAATATGTCACAGTGCAGTCCTGACCTATAATTGCATGGTACTAGTAAAAGAGACACAGGATGGTAGACTCGAAGAGCTAGAAAAGGCAACTCAAAAGTCACCTAGCTTCCTCCTCTAATGGAAGTAAAGAAGGATGGGGAAAAAAGGAAGGAAACAAGCATATATATATATATATATAAAAATAAAAATATAATATAGCACCTACTGTGTGCCAGACACTGTGCTAAGTACTTTACAAATATTATTTCATCCCCATAGTTGCCCTAGGAGGGAAGTACAATGATTATCCCCATTTTGCAGGCAAGGAAACTTAGTCAGACAAAAGTTAAGTGTTTCACCTAGAATCATACAGCTAGTATATCACTTCCACTACCTGAATCCACTATATTTGTCACCATCCATCCTGGAGTGCTCATAATCTCCCTGCTGTAAAGTAATTTACATTAGTGTAAAGGAGACTTATTTTTTCCAGCATCATTTCTCTTAAGTTCTTTTAATTTGAGTATTTCTGATATAAAGAAGCCAATTGTTTATAAAATAGTTACTGTAATTAGCTTTAAAATACCTTTCCTACCATATAGAATGCATGCTTCTTTTCTCCATAAGATGCAGGAATCAACTACATAGCCTTTTGGCCAAAACAGTGTAATTTCAGCTTTTTTCCTTTGTTAATTGTTCCTTTCCCCTCAACTATTTCTAATAATAGCAGCTGATAGTGGGTAATTTGATTTGTGTTTTAATATTCATTTACTTCTATATATTTGTTTCTTTGGGGAGCAGATTAGCCTTATAAACTGACTCAGATGTTGTTTTAAAAATTACCCTGAGCTGTTTTCTTAGATAGTGCCTACTTACACACAGAAGAGTTGAGTTCATAAAAGTCATCATATATTGAGATGAAATTTAATAGGAAGAAATAGAGAGACTTGCTTTGGGTTAAAAAAAAAAAGGCACCATTTAAGTTCAGAAGGAAGGATGTGTGGTTAGACAATAGTAAATTTTTTTTTGAGGGGGGAGGATTTCAGGGAATTGTAAACTTAATATGAGTCACCAGTATGATTAATGTGGCAGACAAAAAAATGTGTTATCTTATTGATATTGAGAAAGGCATCATGAACATATTAGTTCTTTAGTGTATTCTGCATTGATCAAACCTTACTGGAGCTCCACTTTCAGTTTTGGTTGCTGTGTGTTATGAATGATAGTGGCAGATTAGACTGGGGGAGAGAAAGGGAATATATATATATTTATATAGTTTCTCCTATGTGCTGGGCACTATGCTAAACACTACACATATTGACATTTGGTCCTCTTAACAGCCCTGCAAGGTAGATGCCGTTATGATCTCCATTTTTGTTATCCTTCTCTTCCTCTTCCTCTTTCTTCTTTTTCTCTTTTTTTCTCTTTCTGTCTCTTTTCTCTGTCTTTGCCCCATTCCACATAGCAGGATGTTGTACTACACAAAACAAAACGAAAAATTTGTAGTAGAGATAATTAAGGAAGCTATATTATGCCAAAAGGAACATACATGACAAATGTCAGTATTAAACTTAAAAGCTTCAAATGCAATACCATCTAAATTTAGAGAGGAAAAATGAATAATTATAAGAAGGCACAAACAATAAAAATCAAAGTAGGAAAATTTGTGTCCCTCTCTTAGTTTTTCCGTATTGGGAAATGTAGAATTGAACTAAATACTATAAAAGCTACAACCGAATGATTTATGGCATTTTCCACATATGATTGCTATAGAATATGTGTATTTCTCAGTGCCACATAGAACTTTTACAGATATCGACCATGTGGTAGGGCACAGAGATATTGCAAAAAACAAATGTATGAAGGCACATCCTTTATAGATCGTAACACAATACTAATATGACTGAGAGAAGGAGAGAGTGCATCACTATTTACTTTAACTCAGGCTCTAATGGTGGTTTTGTCATTATCACCTTATTCTTGACAAGCTTTGTATTTGCAGTGTCTCTTTTAAAACATGCCTAGGCATTGATTTGGTATTACAGATGTGTCATCTGTAAACTCTTTGGGAATAGGGATTTTTTCAGTTTTTGTATTTGTATTCCCACTGCCTGGCATGGTGCCCCACTTTTTTCAATTGGCTTTCCTGGCTTCCTTTCTTAATTCATACTCCACTCTCTGCAGGTGGCATTTCTTGGTGTTCTTGGTGTTCCTGAGCATTTTATAATTGATCCTGGAGATCAGGGGCAGTTTAGATCTGCACATACTTTATCTCTCTCTCTCTTTTTTTTTTTTTTTTGCTTATAAAACTCAGTGAGGTTGGTATAATCAGTATATTCTCATCTCCATTTTCCATATAAATATTTTCAGAGATGATAGTTGACGAAATTCTATAAAATATGATTCCCCCTAGTTACACAGTTCCATTAAAGTGAGAACTCCTTGAGTTTAGGGACTGGCTTTTGTCTCTTTTTATATCCCTGGCACTTTGCACAGTGGTTAGCACCTAATATGCACTTACAAATTGTAAATGACCAATTGACTTGGAATTTAATTGAAGTCTAACCACAGTATCTTAGGATGGTTTTCAAAGGCATTTATTCAAAAATGTCTAATTTCTGTAACAGGTCCAATATTTTGTTTATATGGGTTTCTTTATAAAAACTATTTCTGATTTTTTTTATTAATAAGCACTTATTTTCCTTCCTTAATTTAAAAGAAAAATGAAACCCATATAAAATTAAATTCTTTCTCAAAAGATCTTCCTAAGATCTTTTTTTCTTTCTTTAAGATAGTTCTCATCATCGTTTGTTTTTTTCTTACAACAAGCTTAATGTTGCCCTCTCTGAAATTTCCTTGTATTTTTGCAGTTGTTGCCACTGGGATCAGAGTAAGTTCAGTTTTTTCTTTCACATGAAAGCCCTGTAAATATATGAAAGCTGTAATCATATCAAGAAGAAAATTTCCCTCCCCCTTCCCCCAAATAATAAATCAGAAACCATGGATAGTTCAGTCATTCTCACTGTGAGAAATTCTATCTTCCTCCTCATATTCTCTATTAGCCAGCATTTTATCAGGCACCTTCTATCTACCAGGGACTGTGCTGATTGCTCAGGATACACAAATCAAGGCAAAATACAGTACCTGATCTCAAGGATTTTACACTCTAATGTGGAAGACAACATGCAAACAATTATGCCCAAATAAGGTAGATAAGAGGAGAAATTGCAGGCTAGTTTCAGAAAGGGTGTATGAGGATGAGGGAGAACTTCTTGCAGAAGATGACTTATAGTGAGGATCAAATGAGATACCAGAGGTAAAAACTATTAAGTAGATATCTCATGCTTCCCAGCCTCTGTATCTTTGTCCTAACCATTCCTTTTCTCTGGAGTGTGCCTTCTACCCTTGTGAACATCACTGTCAACCCCCTCCTCTTCTCCACCAATTAAACCTCACTGAGAGCCTTCTACTCAGAACCGTTCTCTTTTTGGACTGATCATTGTATTTTATCTGTATCTCGCTTATCCTTTTGTGTATTATGCTTGTTTCTTATCTCCCCTTGCTTAGAAGCCCTTTAAGGGAAAAGATCTTTTAGATTTAGTATAGTACTTAGTGTTCAATGAGTGCTCAATAAATGCTTGTAATATTAATTGTTATACTGTATTTCATTTCTTAGTCACATTTCTCCTAGACCTCAAAGTTGTGTGTGTGTGTGTGTGTGTGTGTGTGTGTGTGTGTGTGTGTGAGAGAGAGAGAGAGAGAGACACACACACACACACAGAGACACACAGAAACACATATACACAAACAGACAGAGAAAGACAAGAGAGGGAAAAAAGAAAGGAGGGAGAGAGGGAGAGGGAGAGACAGAGGCAGACAGACAGATACACAGAGAATGATAGACAGGCAGAGACAAAGACAGAGAGGGAGACGGAGACAAGCAGTTATTGATGCTAAAATATAAAAAAATGAGTATTTATTGCAGAGAGAACTAAATTTTGTGAAATAATCAGAACATTAATAAACTAGCTACAGAGAGAAAAACTATTTCTTAATATCATACGTATTCTTTCCTGTATTTTACTTTCTTGAGCATGTATATACACAAAAAGCTTCATTTCATTTGTTATTTTCCAACTATAGGTATTGTTCAAAAGTATACTTGACTTTTTCCTTATATGATGCTAAATGACTTAAAGGAAAATGATTTCCCCAATGTGTAATTGCCATATATAACCATTGATTGAAGCATATTTTATTTTAAAATCGTGCTTAAATTTTAAGAGAATACTGTATAATGTACAATAAAGTTGCATTATTGAACATTGAAAGAAAAATGTCTGAGGTGGTAGATGAAAAATTCTATTTTTTAATGTTTAAAAGATGTCCAGTAATGATTTTATCAGATTTGTAATTTCAGACACATGTAGTTTTATTATATACTTCACAAGCAAATCAAAAATTATACTTTAATTGAATGGATAAATGATTGGTTTTACTTTCTGTTACATAATTTGTATCTTTTAAAAGTTAATTAATTTTAAACTATATAAAATAAATGAAGCTCATCAGAAGGATACTGGGTTTTACCAGGAGGCAGGCATTGCTTAATTACAGTGATCCTCTGTTCTGTGTCATCACCTTGTCTAGTTGTAAGAAATGAGCTTTTTGATAGAATGGGGTTATCCCATTTGGGACTGTACTGCTGATATTTATAAAAGTCACGGTTAGACTCTGTTCTAGGGCATTACTGATGGAGCTATGGTACCACTGTGTTTTTTCAGCAGATTTATGTGTTTCTCTCTCCTCTGACCCCTCCAAGGTAGAGTGATGAATTAGGAGAAAATATTCATTATGTAGTTTGAATGACTTAATTGTGAGGATAGATTTTCTTTAAGAGACTCTTTTCTATCAAAGTGTATCATTGGGAGAGAAATTCTTTTGTGAAAATACAATTTACTCTAGTTCTTTTACCTGAATGATGGGAATATAAATGCAAATGTCTTTTCTCAAATGGTATAGTCTATGTAAAAATGATTGTACTTCTTGCTTTTTTTTTTTTTTTTTTTTTTTTACAAATTCATAGATGTCAAGAGTAGGGACAAGAAGAGTTCAGTAAATTCTACTGGGATTGCTCACAGCTCATTGTATAAGGCTCATGTATGTGCCTTTTTTATAGCCTTATATATAATTTATATAAGGCCTTTTATATAACCTTAAGTCGCCACTTATTTGTATATTTCATTTGTGTGTGTATTTGTATATATATCATATTTATGTAAATATACATCTAAAATGTATAATTTATGCGTTTGTGTGTTATATACATCTATAAAATGTATAGACAAAATACATATCTCATATATATATATATATATATGTATATACACATGGTATTTTTCATGTGTATATAACTATCATTCATTTGTATATTTTAAATCAGACTCATTAATGTACAGACTAACAATTTTCAAGAAGCCAGCACTTTTTAAGGTCAAAACATTCATATAATTTCCTTTTTGATTGTTTTTAGTTTTATGGAGTCTTTTTGGTTTTTCATCTTAGTAATCTTCAACAAACCTTCTCTTAGAACCAAGTTTACAATTTTTCTTAATCAAAACTAGCTAGTGTATTAGCTAGCTAATAATATTTGCAACATTCCACAGTCCTTGTGCTCTGTCCCCCCTGTCTTCAATGAAAAGAAAATGTTTTTCTCTGGGATTCAAGGCTATGTTTGTTCATTATAATTAAATATTGTTTAGTTTTATATCCCTTCAGTTTACATTATGATAGTAATTGAATATGCTGTCTTCCTATTTATGCTTATTTTAGTGGGCTTTAGTTTTATGTCTTCATATTTCTTTGAATTTCTCAGATTTGTTGTCCTGATTTTGTTTACCATTCTTGTATAAAGTGCTGCTGTGAATATCTTGGTGCATATGAAAGTTTTTGTTCTATCTTTGAGTTCCTTGAGGTCAGCAATAGAACCTTTATTTAAAAAGGTATAGACATTTTAGTCACTTTCCCCCTATTATTTCCAAGAGGCTTTTAAAAATGTTTGAGCCAACTCAGAGCCTCGTCATCAGTTTATCAGTGTGCCTGTCTTCCTGTAACTTCACCAATATTGAGTCTTAATTGTGATTTGTCATCTTTGCTTATTTGCTGCATATGAGATGAAACCTTGGAGTTAATTTATTCATACAGTTTTAGTGCTTGTACAATCTCCCTGTTAACAGAAGAAATCTCAACACTGTATTTTTGAGTGTTTTGTTTAGTGTTTACATAGCAGATATAGTTCATTATTCTTTAGTTTGTAATTTTATTAGGATTAAAGTAACTAACTGAAGAAAATGATAGTTTTCTGAGTTATCTTACTTAATATGGAATTGGAGTGGGAGTGCAGTGTTCAAAAGGAGGCTATTTTTTAACAGTTCATTGAAAGGCTTAATGTTTCTGTAGCACAAAGGCTCTTATAATTTACTCATTAGAACTCATTAAATCTGGTTGAGATAGGTGGGTGGCAGTGATTTTTTTTTTTTTTTTTTTTTTGCAAATTCATAGATGTCGAGAGTAGGGACAAGAAGAGTTCAGTAAATTCCACCGGGATTGCTCACAGTTCGTCGGCTAAGTGTGGAGTTGAAATGTGGCTCTTAGATCTCAGTTTTGAATTCAGAGCCACTCATTAAGATTGTCATCAAACATTTAAGAAGTGGTTTGTGAATTAAGAGCTGTAGAATAATATTTCCCAGGGCTTTTTATTTTTCTCTAAACTGCTTCTTTTCTTTGTATTATATATAGTAATAACTGTGGTCTGTTAATATGAGCAGGGTTATTTGACACAAGTTTTTTTCCAATTTTGAGTAAAAATCTTGTCTTTATTTTCTAAGCAAGAAGCCTTGTCCAATGCAAGAGTATGGAATTTTCTGCCACCTGCTTATTTTGGATTTATAGTTATATAAACACAACAGCACTTTAAAAAAAACTGTACTCTTGTGAAATAGATTTCTTTGTGTAATTACATTTTTTAGCTGTTTAAAAATTGAATTTCAGTCTACCTTTGTTTGTATATCACAGTGGTAGAGAAAAAAGCATTGCTGCTAAAGCCCAAAGATCTGGGTTCAGATATAACTCAAATGCTTTCTAGCTGTTTTGCTTCTTGGGGCTCCAGCTTCCATACCTATAAAACAGGAATAGTAATATTCACACAGCTTAACATAGGATTGTAAAGAAAATGATTTATATATTTTAAAGTGCTACACAAATAAAAAAATTTCTCTTATCCTAACCTTTTTTCCTTTCTCTTTTAAAAAAATTTTCTTTTCTCATTTTTTCATCCTTTTAAAAAATCTTTTTATGGTGTCCATAAAATAGATCTGAATTTAGTTTATAATTATTTATTTTACTTACTTTTTCCTATGTCTTATTAATTTTTTAAAGCATTAAAAGCATAAAAGCATTTTATGCCTCTCAATCATAAAACTAAAAGTTCCAATATCACCCAGTTAATTTTATTTTAATTTCATTTTAATGGCCTTCAGTTAGAATTTTTCCTTTTTCTTATAGGTCAGTTAACTCTTGGTTTCTTTTTCTTTCTTTCTTCTTTTTTCCCCATTTTTTCCTTAATACTTTTTAAATGAGTTTCCTTCTCCAAATTTAATAATTAGAAAACTGGATTATAAGTTAGTTATGAATTTGGGATTACATTATGAAACATTCAAGTTCTCTTGTGTTTCTTTCTTTTTTTTTTTTTGGATAACTTCATTTAGTGGACATCTTTGGGTAATGCATTCTATGAAAGAAATACATTCTTTATAGCAGATGCTTAATGTCAGCAAACTTCCAATTCTAGCATGCAGGTTAATTTATCAGTACTTATCTGCCTTCCTTTTCAGCAAGTGGACCCCAATTGAATTTGAGTCCATTTGGAGTTGGGAATTTTTCATCCCTTTGTAAAATGCTATTACTTCTTTATGAAGACTATTTGTATAAAGACTAGGGATAATGCTATTATTGCTTTTATGCATGAAAGAAAAACTTCAAAATCTCCATTATTCAAACTAAATTGAATGTTGAACTAAATATTTTGTTCTTTTAATCCATTTCAGTAGATTAACATTATAACACCTTGATTACTGAATATATATTCTAAACAAGCTTAATTTCTTATCTTTTTTTTGGTTGAAGCTTTTATTTCCTATTTTTTAAAAAAGAATTACTCTTCTTTTAGAATACTTCAAATTAGCATATAATATGCAGTGGGTTTTTTTTTTTTTTTGATACAAATTGTGATGTCCAGACTAGTTCTCTGGAGGAATTCCGGATCAGCCCGAGTCCTTGGTCAGACACAGGAGAAGCCAGAGTCATCCTCTGCACCCCATCCACTAAACTTCCAGAGGCTCTGGAGGAGAGGGAGAAGCCGGTCATTTCAGTCTTAGTCTTGCACAAGTCAAGATGTCACCTGTGATGTCATTGGTCCTCTTCCGAAGTGAAGGATGGACAGCAACCCCATTATTGGTGGGGGTAGCTAGGTGGCTCTGGAGAGGCAGTGCTAGGCCTCAAGTCAGACTCACCTTCCTGAGTTCAAATCAGGGCTCAACCGCTTACTAGGTGCGAGATCCCGGGCAAGTCACTTAACCCTGTTTGCCTCCGTTCTGTAAACTGCAGGAAAGAAGGACGTGGCAAACTGCTCCATTATGTTTGCCAAGAAAACCCGAAAGGGGTCTCAGAGAATCAGGCGTGACTGAAAGATGATTGAGCAACAACACAGGAATGGAGGCCCAGAAAATTTAAATAATTTGTTCAAGATTACACAAGAGGCAGTCCTGAGAAATGAACTCAGGTTCTTGGCTTCCAAACCCAGAGCTCTTTCCCTTATATTTCTTCCTGTCCTTTTCTCTCCACAAATCCTCATTCACAGCAGTTTTGACTCATACAATCCTGTACTGATAAGGATCTCTACAAGGTGAGAGAGTAATTGATCTCTTTCACTTAGTTTCTAATAGTCCCCATCTTTATGAATGAATAAAGTACTTCACTGGCATAGAAGAAAAATAGTTGGTGATTTATTTAGTGATTAAAATTAAAACAAAAAAACACAAGAGTGTCCCCTGGATACTTTTTATCCTCTGTTACTCTGATGAGACTTGGCTTTTCTCCCTGGAACTGGGAACTTTGGCATATCGAAACATGAGTGTTTTTACTTCCTTCTCCTTGAAAAGACCCTTTTTGGTTTGTATAGGAAATAAATCAAGCTTGTTGATTGTGGTGAAAAGGCAGTGCTAAGCTAATGCTGTAAAAAGAATCATGTTTCATCCTGGTGGCATGGGGTAGTCTTGCATTAAATGTTCTGGGACTAATTAATCAGGAAAGAACTCTAATTAAAAAGGAAACTGCTTACCAGCTGCCTGCTCAGGCTGTTTTAGAGTGAAACTGTAAAGCTGGCTACTTATACAACTTTCTGGCTACATTCTGCCTTCTTATGTGCTCAGTAAAATAGGGTGAATTAAGGATTTCAAGGAGATCCTACTTTGTAATGACCTACCTAGGAACCTTTAGGATTATAATCTTGGATGTTTAAAAGTCTGCTTTTTAATTCCAAATACTTATAAATAGTGGTATTAGTATTTAGAATGAGGAAGTTTAACTGTAAAAAATAACACATAAAAAATAACACATTTTTCATCTTTTATTTTCAGTAAAACATAGCACATTGTCAAATATGGTATATTAAAAGCTTATAAGGGCCCATGATTTTTTGGTTTGGGAACTTTTTCCCACATAGGTTAATATATACTCTTACAGAGTTATCTGATAGGAGAGGATAAGTGTATCTTTCTTGTGGTTTCAGAACTAGTACATGTCAGAGGTGGAATGGGTCTAGATCTTCTGGGTTTCAAGCATAGCACTCTATTCTCGGTGTTGTAAAGCTTCTTTGTAACTTAAGGTGGTGATTCTTCATTTTGTACTTGTACCTATGACTTTCTAAAAATTAGAATTTATATTGTCACAAAATAAGACAATTAAAATTAAAAACAGAAATAAAATTCAGTTAAGTCAACTACATGTAATATTACTATATTTATGACAAGGGAATTTTGGTCAATTTAAATTAGAGTGATTCTTATGGTACTTTGAAATGATTCTAACAAACAGTAAATCATCAGAATCTTTCAGGGTAAAGACTAACTAATGCTCCTGAATAGGATACTGCTGTTAGCCTGTTCATTTTTTTCAAGTACATTTATATTTTTGTCATTAATTTTAATCTTCATTTAGGTTGAACCCATCTCCTTAAGTTTATTACTTTTATAACTGCTTCTTAATGATAATGTATATGAATTTCGCAAGCATGTATAAAGCTTATCTGGTTTACATTTGCTTTTATAGTCTGAAAATGGTCAATACTATTTGGTACATAGTAGGTACTTATTAGTACTTTTTCATGTATTCAATTGTTGCTCATCATATTTATGACTTTTTTTAAGTGTGCCTTCCTTTAAAATATGGTTTTGAAAAATGAGACCAAAGAGGGGAAAAACACAAGAAAGGGAAAAAAAAAACAAAAAAGGTGAAAATATTATGCTCAATTCACATTCAATTTCCATAGTTCTTTCTCTGCATGTAGACTGCATTTTTCATCCCAAGTCCATTGGGATTGCCTTGAATCATTCTGCATTTTTGAGAAGAGCCAAGTCCATCACAGTTGATCATTGCATAATCTTCTTGTTGCTGTGTACAATGTTTCCTTGGTTCTGCTCACTTCACACATCATATCAGTCTTTCTAGGCTTTTCTGAAATCAGCCTACTCGTCATTTATTATAGGATAATAATATTACATTATATTTATACACTGTAACTTACTCACCCATTCCCCAACCGATGAATATCCACTTGATTTCCAGTTCCTTGCCACTATAAAAAGGGCTGCTACAAACATTTTGTACAAACAGTCCTTTCCCCTCTTTTATGATCTCTTTGGGATACAGACCCAATAAAGATATTGCTGGATCAAAGGGTACACATAGTTTTATAAAAGCCTTTGGACATAGTTCCAAATAGGTCCTTTTCTCTTTTATGGATGGCTATGGGAAATAGACCTACCAGTAATATTGCTGGATCAAACAATATGCATAGTTTTATGCCCTTTGGGAATAGTACCAAATTGCTCTCCAGAATGGTTGGATCATTTCATAACTCCACCAACAATGCATTATTAGTGTCCCCATTTTTCCATATCCCCTCCAACATTTACCATGATCTTTTCCTGTTATGTTAGCCAATCAGAATAATTATAATTAAAATATATGGTGTCAAGGTAGGAAATTACTAACATAGATTGTAAAAATAGGAATAAGATACTCATGATGCTGTGTAAGATATTTGATTCTTATTTAGAAATCATTGCAAAATTCTTTAACTAAAAACCCAACTCCATTCATATTAGAAGACTTTAATTTGTTTGCTATTCTGTAGACTTGTGAAACATGTTTGCCACAATTTGGAATAAGACTTAAAAATGCGGTTATATATTTGGTTAGTATAAACATGGCCTGATACAAATACTGTGTAATTGTACTTTACTAGGAGGAATATAACTCTTCCAGCTTTGTGATGTATACACAGACACAGACGCAGACACACACATGTACACATACACACTCATATGTCTGTTTCTGTTTTTCTTTATATCTAGTAAAAACAAGTAAAAAAAAGTTTTAAAGTGGTCATTAGCTTGCCCTGTGCCTAGCAATCTTATAGATCATATCACTGAAGGAAGTCAGTCAGTTCGTGAATCCTCTGATTTAATCAAGACTTTTATTTTCTTTTTAGGTTATTATTCCAGTTATTCTTTAGAAAATAGGGTTTGTGTTAATTCACACGGATGAAGCACATGAATATATATTGCCTGCTTTGCCAAAATATCACTATATTCATTTATTTGAGTTCATTGGATTTAAGGTTTGATTTAGAAATTTTATATAAATTAACATTCTTTTTAAAAAACATTTTTATTTTGAATTTAACAAGTACCAAATGAAATGGATGCTTGCATGTACACAGAAGAGAAAAAATTAACGATTGTACATGAAATTGCAGGTCTCTGTTATATACAACATACTTTTAAATTGATTTTCATAATGCCTTTATTGTCTTTTTGGCTGAGGCAGTTGAGGTTAAATGACTTGCCCAGAGTCACACACCAGGAAGTGTTAAGTGCCTCAGGTCACATTTGCACTCAAGTCCTCCTGACTTCAGGGCTGGTACTCTATCCACTGCACCACCTAGCTGTCCTCATACTGCCTTTATTGTCAATTAACACGTAATTACAACAGCAATGTTAAGAAATTTACTCATAGTTAAATGGGTCATCAGATGTAGATCTGTTTATAGATCCTAAAATTACTGATAACATTTGCTATTCTGACTTCTTTTATCTTTTTCATTGACTATTTCCAAGTGCTTAAGGCAGTGGAGAATACTCTCTTTTATGATAACATGACTGGCATCTTAGAGTTCTCATCAATTAGCAGTATATTATTTCCAGGTGCTAAATGTCAAATTTATATTACTTTATTTTGGAGGGATTGGAAAGATCCTTTCTGAGTAATGAAATCCTTTCTAAGGATTTCTATACATAGATAGGAATTTTGCTACTTATTTCAAGTCTATTTGCTTAAAAAGTGGACATGTAATAGCAGGATATTACTGTCTCTAATCCTGATGGGTTATCAAATTTCTTATACTTAAGTAATGTAATTATTTAGATTCAAGAAAAGTGTGGTACATATTAGTTTTGTTTAAAAACGATGTAGTTTTGGGGGGGTTTTTTGGAGCAGGGGAAGCAATTGGGGTCCATATTTATGTTGCACCATTGCGTTACTGTCACGGGATTTTTTGTCAAATTCATTCTTTGGACCAAGCTGGAGAGAGAGTGGGGCATAATGGATGGGTGGGGGGAGGCTAGACTTAGATTCAGGAAAGATCTCATTTCATATCCTTTTTTCTAATAATAGCTCTGTGATAACTGTGATGTTTGGTATAATTATTTGATAGAGCTCCAATATTCAGTCACTTAGGCTAAGTAGCACTAATGGCCTTAACATCTAAGCAGTGGCAGACAACCTATACTCCTGATTCATCCTGACCTTATGTCAAACAAATAAAATAAATATCTTTGATTGGGTGGTGCTCCCACTTGAATGTAACTGCTGTGAGTCCCAAATTATTTACTTGAATCCTCACCCAATTTTTGGTCCATATTAGGAAATTCCTCTGTTAGAATCTGATATCAATAAGTAGTCCAAGAGAGTTTCCCCACCATATTTGGATCTGGTTAGGAGGGTACCTGTTCTCCGCTAAATTTCTCATCAAAGTATGAAATTTGTCAATCCAGATCTCCCTCTAAGCATGTACTCTCACCACGATTCAAGGTAGTCTGTCTTCTACTATGTGGAAGAATTGATTTATTGAATTAAAACAGGTGATCATTTTCAATTTATCTGTTCTTAGATTATTAAAAAAAAAAGAAATTCAGAAAATTGCTCAATGGAAGAAAGAAAAAAGTTTAGGTTTAAAAATTTATTGAATTCCTTTTTCTGATACATGTGTATTCAATAAATGGAAATTTTAATAGTGGTCTAAGCCATGGATATTCTTATAAATGTGCTTCAAGAAAAAGAATAAATAAATTCCAAAAACAAATTCAATGATCAGCCAACACTCTCTCTCTCTCTCTCTCTCTTTCTATCTATCTATATATATATACATATATACACACATATATATGTATGTATATGTGTGTGTGTGTGTGTGTGTGTGTGTGTGTGTGTGTATCAGTGCCATGGCTTGTCTGTAGTTGACAGCGTGTCCTTTTGTTATTGTAAAAAAAATTCACCAGATGAGATGATACCTTAAAAATTTAAAACATTTACAAATTCCTAATAAAAAAATTGCTATGTAGAATAACAGTTTATGTATATACTCTTTAATCCAGTGATACCACAAATAAATCTGTATTCCAAAGAGATAAGAGAAAGAGGGGAAAGACTCACATGTACAAAAATAATTATAGCAGCTCTTAGCTCTCTCTTTTTTTTTTTTTTTCTTGTGGTGACAAAGAATTGGAAACGGATAGGACTGATTATCAGTTGGAGAATGACTGAATAAGTTATGGTATATGTATGTAATGGAATACAATTATTCTCTGAGAAATAATGCAGAAATGTTGGAAGATTGGTATGAACTGATGCAATGTAAAGTGAGCAGATCCTGAGGAAAAATTATAAAACTAATGGTAATTTTGTAAAGATAAACAACTTTGAAATATTTAAAAACTTTGATCAGCATAATGACTAATCACAATTCCAAAGAGGATTCAAGATGAAACAAATTACTCACCTCTAGATACAGAAATGGTGGGCTTAGAGTACAGATTGAGACTCCCCCTCCCTTTTTTTTTTTTTTTTTTTTTTTACTTGACTAATGTGGGAATTTTTTTGTTTGTTTGACTATACATTTTGGGATGAGTTTTGGTTTTCTTTTTTTCTCAGTGAGGTTAGTAGAGGTGAGAGGCAGCAAATGCAGTCCTGAAAATAAAATAAAAGTTAATGAAAATATAGTGGTATTATTTTCTGTGTACATATCAATTTTTCAACTTAGAAAATGCTTTTCTTTTTTCTGAGTTAAACAATGAAAATATACATTTGACACAAGAGGGAGCTGAGTTTCAGAGAGGTCACATGATTTGTTTTAGATCACTGTGGTCTATTAGTCCAGAGCTGATGACCATACTTAGATCTCCTGATTGCTATTGTTCATTATTCTGTTCACCTCATCATGGTGCCTTATATAAATGAAAGATGATAACCATAACAATGGTAATAAAATAGTTAATGCCTCAGCCTAAAGTGTTCCTAATTTTGGCTTATTACACCATCCATAATAGTGTGATCCTTTCATTTGACTTAAGGAAAGACTTGGAAAGAAGGTCTGAATATTAAACAAGAAAAAAAAAAGGACTACTTGGAAAGGGGAGCTTTCTTCCAGGCTTGACTTTCTGCTTTAACTCGTGGAATGTACAATGTCCCTTTAATTCGCATTAAGTGCGAACAACTAGAAGTAAAATTTGCTTCTTTTAATGCTTGCTCTAATATTACTCAATCCATGTAAAAATTGTAATGCATTTTAAAATGACAAGTCTTATTTTCCTTTCCTTGTTCTGTATCAGGCCCAATTAGAAGAATAGTACCTTTAATAGAAACCAGTAAAATAATCACCTCTCTCATTACACGCCACTGTTGGCATTAATTTGAAATTATTCTTTAAGGTGGTATAGAACACTAAAGATTTAAAGGTATGGGAAAACTTTTGAGGAGAAAAAGTAAAAAAAGATGTGATGAATATTGTTCTAGACAAGAAATTGTTCTTACTTTTCTGATTTAAATGAAACGGCATGTACTAAAATCATCCATCTGCTAACAAGACAGTCTCTAACATCAAGAAACTTATATTTTAATTAGAAATGGGAGCTAGAAGAAAGAAAGTATAATCTAGTTGGGGCAAGGCAGCTGGTAAGGAGATAAAGACTAGAGAGTTCAATCAATTCTGGAGTGAAGTTATGATAATTGGAATCTCAAGGAAACATATTTCAGGAAATGCATAGATTTTATAATAGTCAATGATTGCATGAACTATTTGATGATTGACCTACCACATTGACCTATGACATGACTCTTGTATATTTTTGTTGTTTATTAATCTAATTTGTAGATATTTTCAGTATTAAGTTAAAACATGTAACATAATTTTTGTGGGAATATATTTTTAATAACACTCATTATTCAAGACTTATCTACTAAAGTAATAATTGCTAAAAAGATTTGATATTCTAGCATTTTATTTTCATGTTTATTATCTGTCTTTCCCTCTTTATATGCAATTTTGTCTTGCTCAGCCAGCCCATTACTGAAAATTAGGAAAATACTTTCTGTTGTTCCTCCTCCCTCCCCCACATTTGCCAAGGGCAGATGTTTGATCCTTAATACTGATCTTTTTATTAGTTAGATTTAAGCATTAAGACAAGTATTGCTTTAGGAAGCAATTTGTAGCTTCTTAGTAAGAGAAGCACTTTAAATAATTAGCTCATTCAAAATCAGTGGTCCTGGGAAGTGTTGATGAACAAGGACAGCAAGGAAAAATGACAAAATATGGTGAAATGTGATTTTCTCAACTGCCTTCTCCAATATGTAGTTTATAGAATTACTTTTTTGGTACTTTTGAAAATAGTAATGTTTCTTCTCAATAAATGTTTTTTTTTTTTCTTTCTAGAAACTTTCATCCCATAAGCCTCATCTGAAAAATAATGTCTCATTCCCTGCCTATGGTCTGCTATTCCCTACCCATGGTCTTTCAGCTGAAGGACATAGGTTAAACGATCAAATTTCTGTAGTTGACTAGTCTTTGTGTTGACCAGGATTTTTTTTGGCTTTCACTGTTCTTTCTCTTAAATTATTTTGTAAATTGCTATCTTGTTTCGCCTTGTTTTGATCTTATAAATCTTCAATCATTTATCAAGCATTTATTAATTCCTATTTTGCGAAGACGTTGTGCTAGGCACTGTAACAAAAATGACACCCTTTCTATCTTTAGGCAGTTGACATGTTATTAGGAGAGACCACAGATCTATTCCAAACTTATTTTTGCATTGGTTGGGGGAAACCAGGAAAAGCCTCATGTAAAGATGATTCTTAAGGTTTGGAACAAAATCTCAAAGCAGAAGTGAAGAGGGAGTGCTTTCTAGAGATAAGGGGCAATTGATATCACAAAACCATAGAGGTGTAAATTAATTTATTTAATTAATTTAATAATTAATAATTTATTTAATTAGGTTAGCTGATAATCAATACATTGATGGTCAATGGTCTCTCTTGTTATCCAAAGATAAAACTGTAGAAGTTGCTGAATGCTTTAATATCTTTGGGAAAAAAAGGTATCTTCACTGGTAAACAGTTAATGAGGCAGATGTATTTTTTTTTAATTTTTCAATAGTATTTTATTTTTTTCTAATTATGCATAGAAATAGTTTTCAACATTTATTTTTGTAAGATTTTGTGTTCCAAATTTTTCTCCCTTCCTCCCTTACCTCTTCCTTTCCAAGACAGCAAATAATCTGATATAGATAAAATATGGGCCATTCTTTTAAACACATTTCCATATTTGTCACATTGTGCAAGAAAAATCAGAAAAGTGAAAAAAAATAAGAAAGAAAACACACACACAAAGAGCAAAAATAGTTGTGATCCACATTCAGTCCCCACAGTCCTCTCCCTTTGGGTGCAGATGGCTCTCTTCAACATAGAATTGACCTGAATCACCTCATTGTTAAAAAAAGTCATGTCCGTCATAATTGATCATTGTGTAATCTTCCTGTTGCTATATACAATAATCTCCTGGTTCTGCTTATTTCACTCAGCATCAGTTCATCTAAATCTCTTCAGACCTTTCTGAAATCATCCTCCTGATCATTTATTATAGAACAATAATATTCTATGACATGCATATATCATAATTTATTCATTTATTTCCCAATTGATGGACATCCACTCAATTTCCAGTTTCTTGCCACAATAAAAAGAGCTGCTACAAACATTTTTGTACGTATAGGTTCTTTTCTCTTTTTTTATGTTCTCTTTGGGATACAGCCCCTTTAGGGACACTCCTGGATCAAAGGGTAAGCACATTTTGTTAGTCCTTTAGGCATAGTTCTGAATAAGTAGGAAGTGGGTTTTCAAAGGAGAAGGTAGATGAAAGTGTGGCTCAGTCATGAGACTGAGCCACCTCCAGCAATCTGGACAAAGGAATCTGTCTCTCCTTGGTTTTCTTCTTTGTGAACTGGATTACCCTAAACTCCCATAGAAGGGTGCGAGGCTATAGGCAATCTCATCTATCATTAGTATCCTTCAGAGACTCGCTGACCTACAGGGGCTGGCTCCTGAATGAGAATAATAGAAAAAGCTTTAATCCTATTTTGATAATTGGTTATAGATATAATAGAAAAAAACAATTACTTCTGTCAAGTGGATGACAGCTTGACAAGATCCTTCATGATACCATAGGAGAGTTTGCATTTGTCCTTTTTTCCTTAGTAATCTTTTCCTTCCTCTCTCATCTGGAAAAATATACTTAAATGTCAGATTTCTTCTTCTGCTTCATCATAAAATGAAGTAGAGGATTTCAAGAATGCTGTGTGCTTTTGCTTTGACTTTTGAAGCAACTAATAAAAAAAAGACTAAAATACTTTGCAGACTTTAGAAGGTTATTTAAATGCTAAGTAATATGCTTTGGAATGAAAATGCTCTATAAATATTTATATTTAATAATTTTTGTATTTTAGCTTTTGAAGGGCTTTTAGAAGTATTTCAACACAGTCATTTGAAAACATATAAGAAGTTGGCTTCTCTAAGACTCAGGTTCTGTGATTTTCCAGTCCCTAACATTTATTTCTGGAAGAACATTTAAGGTTCTTGAGAACTTGGGTGGTAGCCTGAGCTTTCACAAATATTGGATCTACATGTGACCTTTTTTTCTGAAAGACTCTTCATTATCTGTATGATAATTTATATTGTGGAACCATATGATCTCAGAATTGAAAGGGGCTTCAGATGTCATTGTGTCTAATCTTTTTCTGAAGTATAATTGTTTCCCAAAATATGACCAGCAGATTTGGTGGCCAATTGTTCTCTTGAATATCTCTAGTGATGGATGTAAACACACACATATTGGTCTTTGTGTAAATATGTATTTTTTTAAAATACAGAGGCTAAAGTAATCTCATTTCATTCCTTGGGGTTGGAGAGAGAAAAGGGGAAAATACCTCTGGAACTTGTAAAGGATTCTAAAAAAAAGGCCACAATTCCATCTCCTACACTACCTCATATAGCCTAGTGTATATCTTCTCTTTGTCCAGTGAGTACTAAACAAAGATTTTGTAATTGCTATTCTAAGCAGCTTCTAAAGGATAGAACTTTAAGGCTAGAGTGAGCACTAACCTTCCTGTGTTTTATAATGATTGTTCCCTTCCCAAGATTTTGTGCCTCTGGGGTAGGTAAAGACACTGTCCTGTGTAGTTTGATATTATGGTACTTTTCCATTCTCCACCTGGCATTAAGAATCAGTGAAATGTAGAACAGAACCAAGTTTAACCTTTAATCCTTCCCTCCAGATGCAATTATTACCATCTTTCTTTAGTCAATTGAATGGTTTTTAAAGGCAATGAGAAATGTAAACAGCACTTGGACTCTGGAATATTTGCATTCCCTGCTTGTTTAAGTCAGATTTTAGCTGTCTTCTTGTATTCTACATCAGAATCAAACTTGGGCAGCAATTTGTTCTTGGTTCCCCTCACAGGAGAGAAAAAGGTGCTGGAGAAAGATGCTGAGTAATTTCAACCGCATGACATGCAGAAACCTTTTTGAAAAAAATCACACCCTTTCTCAAGTGTCTTATTGCTACTATGAAATCAAAACAGGAATAAATGTCATCCTTTAACACATTCTATTGACTTATATATAACATCATTCACAGTAGACCTTATGTTCCATTTGAGTCCATAATTAACACTTTAGTGGCATTATACTTTTTATGCAATTTAAAAATGCATTTGGAAACAGCTTTTGGGAGGGAAATAAAACAAAAATAATTTTCCATCAATAAGCTGAATATGTACTTTGACCCTGCTTTTTCAGTCTCCTTAAAGCAAAAATCACAATGATTTTCCTTCTCCAGTTCCTCCTATTTCCTGTCCTCTCTCCTCCCTCTCCTGTCCTGTCTTCTCTTCTCTTCTCTTCTCTTCTCTTCTCTTCTCTTCTCTTCTCTTCTCTTCTCTTCTCTTCTCTTCTCTTCTTTCTCTTCTCTTCTCTTCTCTTCTCTTCTCTTCTCTTCTCTTCTCTTCTCTTCTCTTCTCTTCTCTTCTCTTCTTCTCTTCTCTTCTCTTCTCTTCTCTTCTCTTCTCTTCTTTCTCTTCTCTTCTCTTCTCTTCTCCTCCCCCCCCCTTTCCTCTCCTCTTCTCTACCCCCCTTCCCTCTTTTTCTTCTTTTCCCCCCTCTGTTTCTTCCTGGCTTAATTCAGGTGCATCCACTGGAAATTAGCACAAAATGAGACACTCATACATCATTCAATAGTTAACAAAAATTTTACTTATAACATGAAAAGGATATTTAACCTGGATATCATACTTAGTTAAGGGTAATTATAGCTGGGAACTCATCCCTTCTATAATAGTAGAATGGGGTGTAGTGAGCTACTTGGCCTTGGGACTTCTGTCAAGTCATAAGGGACTGGTTCTAAGTGGGTAGGCTTTTTAAAAATGATTATTAATTACCTTAGGGAATCAAGAAACCATGTCAATTAGAATTGAGACCTCCAGGAAGCTACCTCATTAGCAGTGCTATTGGGCTAATGGCTAATCGAAGCTCTCAGAGGACTTGCTTCCTGTAACATGGTTAGGGATAGGGAATGACAGACTGATAAATATTGATCTTATCACACTTAGGTCATGTTTTATTTGAGGTATGTGATGTTAGTCAGAACATAGAAATCTTGTCATATAGTTCTTCATTGGTATTTGTTATATGTTATATTGTTTGACATAATACAATTTAGTTTTCCATAATAAATTAATGTTGAAATATTAATTTTCAATAATCATTACAACTCCAGTTTATATGATCTCTAAAAACCTCTATTAATTTCAACCTCCATTCATTGTATCAACATCACACTGTCTCATAATTGCTTTTTCTCCCAGATTTATAAATCCTTAAGTAGGAAATGACCTTTAACCATCTTTTGAATCAGTGTGGGCTAAATAATCAACACCTGATTTTTTGAATAAGCCTGAAATTTTTCTTCTTTCCTTTAAGTTGGGAAGTAAATTGTAGTCTGTTGACTGCTACGGCAGGTTGCAAAATCATCCTCTTAGCTTTTAATAATAGTAGTCCCACAATGGTATTTAGCTTTGATGTTTATTCTAGGTAGAAGACAAACTTAAGAAACAATACCCTTCTAATATATTACTGTTCAAAGAATGCTTCATGTTGTCTTTAAAATTTTGGTACCCAAATAAAAATTTGCATATGTATTTAAACAAATAGGACCAACATATTTACATATGTAAAATTAATAATTGTTCCTGTTTCACTTTACAAAAACCTATCAAAGAAGATTTTTAATGTTTTCCTGAACACTTCATGCTTACTTGAAAGACTAAACCATTAAAGGGTCCATAGTTCATCTATTACCCAATAAAAGGAATATTATGAGAAGAAAATAATTAATCTAATATAAAAGGAAAAATAACCAGAAATTTCATAACTCTGCCCTCATATGAAGGATAAATAAGCTTGTCTCATTTCTTCATTCCTAATTTTTTTCTCACTTTTTTGATCTAAACATCAAAATTTTTCCTTCTCTTATTTCTAGTCATGGGGTTATCTCCCCCTTCCCCCCCTTAAAAAAAGTCATTCCAAACTATTGTTTTTAATTCATTTATTCCAAATACATTTGTTAAGACCTTGTTATGTGCCAGGTATTGGGTTAGTCATTGGGGATACAAATATCAGAGAGTTTAATTTTACTAGGAAAATATTGCATACAAAAATGAGGAAATGCCACATTTATGCTACAGAATGGTTAAAACATCTTGGAAACTGAAATCAGGAAAGATCTCATATAGGAAGTAGCACTTGAATTGAGCTTTGAAAAGATTAACAATCATAGTTAAGAAGGGAAGTATATTCCAGGCATTCGAGATAATCCATGCAAACTAATGGAGAAAAGAGGGAAAATGTCATTTACAATGAATAACAAATGGGCTAATTTGTTTGGTAAAAAGACTTGGAAGAAGGGAGACACTAGGACCCTCTCTTTGCAGAGATTCCAAACATGCTAGCCATGTGAGGACCCTCTGTCCACTGGACCCTTTGTCCACTGCCCTCCTTAGCTCTATCTTCACCTATCTCCTTACTTCCAAACCCAATAATAAACCTCTTTTTATCAATCTAAGAAAAAAAAAAAGACTTGGAAGGATAGAGTGGATCCATATTATAAAAAGCACATTAAATAACAACTAGTAGTATTTATATTTTATACTGAAGGGAGTAGAAAGCCAGTGGAGATCCTTAAGGAGGAGGATTAAATAATCATATTTATTCTGATTCATAAATGGTAATTTTACATTTTCCTTGAAAAATTTTTCCCTGAAATTTTAGTTGGTAGATTTTATTTTTATTTCTCAATTCCATCACCTTTTTTCCCTTCTAGAGATCCATCCATTATAACCTAAGAAGGGAAGGGAAAGAGAAGGTAATAAGCATTTATTACATGCTGGGTACTATGGTAAGAGCTTTTTACAAAAATTATCTCATTTGATTTTCACAATAAACGGTGCTCTTCTTTTCTATATTTTACATTTGGGCAGACTGGGGCAAACCAGTGTCACCTAACTAGTAAGTTGTCTAAGGCCATATTTGAACTCAGGACATTCTGATTTTAGGCTCAGTACTCAGATCCTCCGGGCCACCAGAACTTTCACCTCATCTTACCTTTTATCCATGGCTTCTGTAGCACTTATTGGCTCTTCCCGAAACACTTACATTCCAGCCTCCAACTCTTTCTCCACTTAGAACACGAGACTCTCAACTTTGGGACCCTGTGCTCTGATTAGTAAAAAGAGGATAAGGGCTTGCCCATAACTTGTCCATATCCAGGTTCACCACCTTACTTCCTAGTCATCCATGACACTCCAGATGGTATTTGTCTTCCCACATTTTCTAATTCTAGCTCTGAGAACTATAATTATATCAATCCAACCCTTTGTAATAAGGATATGTCAATTAAATGAAACTCCGCCTTCGCTAGTATTTCTTATTTGTGTTATCTCTTCCTCTATTAATATGTAAGAACCTTAAGGGCTGGGGCTATATAGCTAGTTGGTGGTTAATACTTAATACAGTACTTAACATGCTTTTTAATGCATTTTCTCTATTATTTATTCATTATGATAAAAGTTTAGCAGAGCACACATTGGAAAAGCCTTCAGTGAACCTTACCAGTCACTCCCTTTCATTAGGGAAAAAAAAGGGTCTTATTTTGTTCCTTCTTTGAAATAAAGCTTGGTTATTATTATTTCTCACCATTCAGTTTTGATTTTTCTTATTCTTTCCATTTACATTGTTAGAATCATTTAGCATATTGTTTTCTGTTTATTTCAAATAACTCCTTCTAGCTTCTTAAGATTTATTTTATTCATTGTGTCTTAGAACACAATAATGTTCCATTGGATTCATGTACAGTATCACAACTTTAACCATTCTCTAGTCAATAGATATCTATTTGTTTTTCAGTTTTTTTCTACTACAAAAAATTTTTGTTATAAACATTTTGTATGTGGAGGCCTTAAAAAATGACCTCCTTGGATATATGCTTGGCAGTGTGATCTCAGCCTTAAAGGATGAGAATATTTTTAACGCTTTCTTCACAAATTGCAGAATGGCTGGAAAAAAGCCAAAGATCCATCTTTCTATAACTCTTCCAACAATGACCATTCTCATTTTTTGTCATCTTTACTAATTTCCTAGTAAATTTCAGATTTTTAAAAAAATTTCATTTCTCTTGTTGCTTAGAGCACTTTTTTCTTTTTAATCATTTTTATCTAATAGTTTGTTTTTCCTCAGTTACATGTAAAACAATTTTTTACACTTGTTTTTAAAAGTTTTAAGTTCCAGATTTTTTTCTCTTCCTCATTCCCCTCCTCCCCTCACATTGAGAAGGCACAAATTTCTAGAAAAGTCATGTTGTGAAAGAAAACATGTCCATTTTCCCTCCCCGCCCTCCCCCCCCCCCCAAAAAAAAAAAAACCTTTAAGAAAAATAAAGTTAGCGGGTAACTAGGTGGCTCAGCAGATATGAGTACTAGCCCTGAAGTCAGGAGGACTTGAGTTCAAATTTGGTCTCAGACATTTAACATTTCCTAGCTGTATGACGCCAGGGAAATCACTTAAACCCAATTGCCTCAGCAAAAAAGAAAGAAAAGAAAAGAAAAAGTTTTTAAAAAGTATGCTTCAAACTATTCAGACATATTTGGTTCTTTCTCTGGATGTAGATAGCATTTTTCATATTTTCTTCATTGAAGTCTTAGATCATCATATTGCTAAAAATAGCAAATTCATTCACAGCTGATCATCCTACAACATAGCTATTATTTTGTACCCAATATATTTCACTTTGCATGAGCTCATGGAGAACTTTACAGTTTTTCTGAAGGCATCCTGCTCATCCTTTCTTGTATGTAGCACAGTAGTATTATATCATAATCATAAGCTTCCCTCCCACCCCCCAAATTGGGATTAAGTGAGTTGCCCAAGGTCACATGGCCAGGAAGTGTTAAGTGTCTGAGACCAGATTTAAATTTGGGTCCTCCAAACTTCAGGGCTAGTGCTCTATCCACTGTGTCATCTAGCTGCCTTGATCCTTTCTCTTTTTAAAAAAAAAATCTCTTTTGGGATTACATGCCTAGTACTGGTATTGTTAAGTCAGAGGGTATGCATGGTTTCATAGTTGTTTGGGCATAGTCCCTATCTTTTGATCATTTGTCAATTGGGGAATGGCCCAGAGCATTTTTTTACATTGCTGTTAACGTTTTGAAATTCTTCTTTTGAGAATTATTCATTCATGATTTGACACACTTCTATTGCAGAATTCCTTTGAGTTTGATATATTTCTGTTAGTTGCCAACATATTTAAGCTTTCAAACTCCTTATCAAAAATTTTTGATGTAAATATTTTCTGTGTCTTTCATCCTCTTTATCTTATTTTTGGCACACAATTATTTGTATTCAAAATAATCTATTTTATCTTTTGTAATTATCTCTATCCTCACTTAAAAAAAAAAAGAGTTCACCAATAATACCTCAAAGAGACTTGATCTAACTCTCTCTTTATTTTTTATTTTTTCATAGTATTTAGGTCTCTTGTATATTTTGATGTATATTTAGATCATGTATACAATATATACAATGTATCTAATTTTTTGAGCATTTTCTAAACAATAAAAAGCTCTTTCCAAAACAATTTATATTTTGACATTTATTGTACCCTAAGCCATTTATTTCTGGTTTTCCTTGCCAAGTATGTTCTATTGACTTGTTAATTTTATTTTAGCCATCATCAGAGAGTTTTAATAGTTATGGCTTTATAATATAGTCTGAGAGTGCTGTTTTTTTTCTAAAAACTAATGGTTCCTAAAATCACATTAGCATGTGTTTAGTATTAGCTCTTTAGAAGAACATTTTTTTCCCATTCTCACATTGTTATTTTTCTGAATTTCAACTTGGTGTAAAGGAAGAGACTTTGTTTAGACTCAGACTATGATACTAGTTGTAAAATCTTTACCAAGTCAGGTAATCTTTTGAGTTCTCCCATCTATAAAATAGGGATAATAGCATTTTCATTACCTGCCTCACAAGATTGTTGGGAGGAAAGTGTTTTTTTTTTTTAAACCTCAACATTCATAGAAATGTGAAGTTTTTAAATTCCAAACAAAAAAAAAATTGGTGACAAAGCCAGAAGTGGAGTGAATCTATTTTTTTCTACATAGTTACCAATGTGATGCTTTTAAAGTACAAGTTTAATTGTACTCAAGAAATCTCCATGATCTTCCTGTTACCTCTAGGATCAGCTTCTACTTCACATATTGTACAATGTAGTCATACAGGCCAGCTTGCTCTGTCTTCACACATAATGGCATTTCAAAAGCTTGCTTTACCTTTTCTATTTATTTATATGCATGCATGATTGCCTGAATAGAATGTAAACTTAGGAGCAGATGTTTTATTTGTTTTGAATCTTTGCATTTGTAGGTTCAGAACTTTTTTTGTCCATAAAAGGTATTTAATAAGTGCTTGTTCTTTGATTCATGGGAAGCAATGAAGATGAGGAACAGTGCTCCACTTGCCACCATTTAATGCCTTAACTGTCAAAATGGTATTGAGAATTTCAGGAGAGCATATTTTTGTGATATTTAATTTTGGGTGACTAGGAAAGTGCAACCTGCATGAATTGCTATTTATAACTATCTATATATTCCTTTAATTAAAAAGAATAAACCACCCAGCAATAACTTATATATTCAAACCAAATAAAAATATCTGCAGAAAATAGTCCTTTTAAATCAGTTTTATTTACAAATTTATAAATCAATATATGTAATAAAAATTTATAAATCAGTTACATAATATAAATCAATTATAAATAAATTTATAAATTAATAAATCAAATTGAACCTGCAGGTATATATATGAAAATAATAGGTAGGAAATTAATGGTTGTGGGCAGCTCCATGTGTTACAGAGTTTAAGTTCATGTCAATGCTTTTTCCACATTTTTCATAATACTTCATGTTTTTTTAGGTACAGACCTCTATTTTTAGTCAGTCAATATCATGTAATGGGGTTCATCTGCTCTTGAGACACAGCTAAAACACATCTTTATGTATCTCTCTATTATTACTTTGTTTCCATCAACATGAAATTTCATAAATGTATGCCATTTTTGACAACCTAATGACCTAAAAATTCATGACACGTTTGCTTTAACCATCAAATTTAGTTCTTAACTGTCACATTTTCTAGTTTGATTTTCAAAAATAATCTTGTGAGACTCTTTCAAAACCACCTCCTCCTTGTTTGATAACCAACACGTCCTTTTATCCATGATTAGAAAAGAAGAGGATACACATATTATTTACTGTTTTCAATTTGCTATCCATTGAAGTGATTTCTGTCAGGGTTCTGTTCTCCAATTTTTTATTTTGCCTAGTTAATTTTATCATTTTGTTTGAAAAATAGCTGCTGAAATAATAGAGGTGTTTTGCTGACATAAGCTGATGTGTTTGAGTTCACATTACCTCAGATTTGTAACAGGTACAATGGAGGATAGAACAATTTAATGATTTAATTGTTCTTTTGGATAGGTTTGAATTCTTCTTAAGAATAGGAGTGTCATTCTATCCTTTTCTTTTAAAGCAAACCTTCATTGTACTGGATTGGAATACAGGTTAATAAAATGGAATGTGTCTTTGGAGTGTCATCCAACAGAACTGAGCCAGTGAGCATTGATTTTCTAAGTGTAGGGCTTCTCTAATAGGGGTCCAATAGGTAGCTGGCTTTGGAGGGGGGCAGGAGTAAGGAAAACAAGAAAATCTTCCATTTGTTTATGGTGAATTCCACAATAGCCACTTTCCTCTATCCCCATTTCATATTTCTTTTCCTAGCCAATGTGAAGACAGAAGATTTTCCTATAATGCTGGTCTTATAGTGCTGACTATGTTGCTCTCCTAGCCTTCAAAAGCTTCCTGCTGTTTCTAAAATCAAATATAAACTCTTCTGTTTGACATTTAAGGATTTTATAACCTGGCCTTGACCTACCTTTCTGTCATTACACTTATTCTCTTTCTCACTCTTTAGTTCAGCCAATCTGAGCTTCTTGGCACTTCTCATACATGATGATCATGACTCCCTTCTTCATGCATTTCCATGCATGTCCTTCATATCTTAATTTGCCTCCTTCCTTCTCTCTCCCTCTTGGAATACCAAGATTGTGAGAGCATTATGATTTTTTTTTGTCTCTGAAAATTATGATTTTACCCACTTTATGGATGAGGAGTCTCTGGCTTGATTTATCTAATGTCACAATGGGAAACATTGGTATGGTACAAAGATCCCTCCCTCCTTATATTTAGAGTTCTGAGACCTGAGTTCAGATTCTCTTTTGGCATCACCTGTGTAATCAGACACTAAACTTCTCATGAATATGGGCTTTTCATTTTTAAAATTAGAGAATTGGACTAGGTGATCTCTGAAGTTCCTTGAAGCTCAAAATCTATATTTCTATAAATACCAGAAATATGAACTGAATCAAAATTTTCTCATCTCAGATTCAGTATTCTCTCTGCTGAACCTCAGCTCTAACCTCGAGTCATCAAATCGAGTTACACAGAATACACTTGACATAAATTTTGAAAAAAATATTGATAGATTTTATCTAAAATCATATCATTTCTAGATATCATAGTCCCTTTTATATCACAGTCATTTCCAAATTTCCCTCCCTCTTCTCAGAAACTCTTTAATTTTAACAAAGAAAAAAAATTAACATAAGTGACATGTTGACCTTGACAGCTGTGCTTGCAATAATCTGTGTCATTAGTCCCCCACCGCTTTTCTGGAAGATGGAAAGTACGTTTCTTTATTTTTTTCTTCAAATGGCCTTTTCAGTTGAATTAACTTCTGTTGTTGCTATATATGAATATGAAAAAATGTATATGAATATGTCACGAGCTCTTTAGCAGACATGTTTACTACAGTTGTTTTCCTTTGAATAATTATAAAAATATAAAAATCAACTGTTTTCTTCAACTATAGTGCCTATCTGCTTATGTATTACCAGACTGCATTATTTTATTAATAACATCCTTAAATTTCTGAGCATATTTAGCCCAAGAATCTATTCTATGACATTCTCCAAAAGTCATCTAAACAGAGAGATTAGCTTTTTGCCTTTCTCTTGTTTAACCCTCGTGTTTTTCTCGAATATAGTTTCATCATTAACAATCATTTATTCAGCTGCCCCCTGTGTATTTGCCAGCCCTCTGAGTTTGATAGTGCAGGGAAACTTATCTGTGGGATGGAAGGGGCTATATTGCTATGGACTATTAATTGTATTAACTTTATGATTGTCAAATTTCTACTTTTTGTCACTTTGGAACAATATTAACATCATGTCAAATTATGTCTTATATTAATTAATAGCCTGTTCAGTTATTTCCCCCTCCTTTAGAAAAAAATCTTTTTGCAACTTTAGATAATAATTAAGACATTCTTCTTGGAAAGGATAAAAATTAAAGCAGAATAATTCAAGATCATCATTAAAAGTTCACATACCACTATTCATTATGAGAGAAAAACCTTAAAATTTATATTATAGCCAGTAGCTCAAACCAAATGGTACTGTCATTGTGTCCTGACAAGATCTTGTCATCATGAAGGCATTCACTTTCAGAATTTTTAACCCAGGCTAAAAAAGATTTGGAGGTGAGAGATGATATGGTCTGTGAGAAAACTGAAGCCCAAGAACCCTGATAGGTGAGACAGTTAAAAGTAGTAATTTTCCTTGGAAAAGAAAGGAAAAGGGGTTCAGTTGGAGTGGAAGAATGGTCAGAAACATACATAAGGGTTTGTAACTTGCTTTATTCTCAGAATGGAATAGCATACTGCTAGTATTACTATTTTATGCTTTTTCCATTGTACTGGTTCTGCTACAGTTACCATCATCCTTCTAGGCACTCGAGTTTGAATGCAGAACCTTTCTTCAGCTCAGTTTCAATTAGAGTAAACATTTATTAAGAGCCTACTATGTGCTACTATGCCAAGCAATAGAAATACAAATGCAAATAAAACCACTGCCCCTCCTTTAAGCAGCTTAAAATCTGATGAGTGAAGACTACATACAGAAGGAAGTTGAAAAATGAAGGGGTTAGCAAGGGTTATTCATAAGTACAGAGGCCAGATGGAGAGTCCCAGAGAAATCCAAAAGGAGAATATTTGGTGGGAAATGGGGAGAAGGCTTTTTTGGGCCCCTTCTTAAAATAGAGACCCAGGAGCCCAGGACCCTCATCTCAGGAGGACTCCATGAAAGAGACAAAGTTCAGATGAGATGTCACTATCAGGCAGATAATGAGGTTTCATAGTGATGAGTTTCCTAAGGAAGGAAGGTGTGATGGAAAATTCCAATGAAGTTCAAAAGCAGGGTAATCTAAGGGATATGGGAAATGATGCCATTTCCCCCTTAATATCCTTTTAAAAAATCTAATCACTTCCAATTTTTTCCTTTCTTCTTGCTCTCATATTCATCCTCTTCTTTCTACTCACAGAGCTCCCTACCCTCAGTCAAACTCTCCTCACTTACATCATCACAATAATGTCAGAAATGGTCCCTCTGCCTCTCAACTCTCCAGTGTCCAATCTATCCTTCCAAGGAGTTACCAAAATAATATTTTTCAAAGATAGGTCTGAGCACATCATTCCCCTGTTCAAGAAACTCTGTGGTTTCCTGTTTGTCTCTAAGATAAAGTACAAATTCTTCTTTTCTTCTTTTTGACATTTAAAGACCTTCCCTCTCTGGCTCTAGTCCATCTTTGTAGATTTATTTTATATTACTCCCCCTCACATACTCTGTTCCAGCCAAATTGAAATTTGCTGTTCCTCATATATAACACTTCATCGCCTGCTTTAATGTTTTTTCATATACTGCCCTCCATGTGTAGAATGTACTCCTTCCTCATCCTATGCCTCTATTTAAGACTCTGTTCAACTGCTAACTCCTGTAGGAGCCCTTTCTGATACCCACCTGCTATTAATACTTTCCTCTTTCCAATTTTACTTTGCATATATCTTGAATTTATTTATTTGTGTATATGTTGTTATCCTTCTTTCTTCCCACTCCCCCAGTTGATTGTAAGCTCCTTGAAGGCAAGAATTGTTATATTTTAGTCTTTGTTCTTCAGTGCCTTCCTCACTTTCTAGTACTGAAGAGTTGCTTAATGAATGCTTTTGAATTGAATTTCATAGGTTCATAGATTGAGAGTTGAAAGGAGCCTCAGAGGTCAGCTGCTCCAAACTTCTCATTTTATAAAGGTGGAAACTAAGGCATTGGGAGGTTAAAGGTCTTCTCTGGGGTCACACAGGTAATGTTAGAAAAGAGAACCAAGGGCCTCTGATCTCAAATCAGTGCTTTTTCTATTATTCCATATTCCTTTCTATTAATTTATTTACCATTATTAGCCATGTATATAAAACTTATGGGATGTGTTAGTATTCAATTGATAATATGAAATATATAAAAAATAGGCTGTAATAACTGTCCCTTCTGCCTAGTATCTCTGTAATAAATCATAAGAAATTCAGAATGAATGAATTTTAGATATAGCATTTATGTGTGTGTTTGTGTGTGTGCGTGTGTGCACTCACATGCATGACACATTTGTTCTTATCATTTCAGTTCTATTAGAGAAACCCTATAAAAATTGGAACTGGGAAACATTATCAAAAGATTGAATATAAATTTGGTTCAAATAACAAATATTATTTCCAGCCTTTGACATGGGCAACTTCAGGTCTACCAATTCAAATGAGGTTTTTTGTTTTTTTTTTCTTCTTTTGGCCATTCATTGTAGGAAAAAAAATTTAAGTATTAATTTAAAAATGACCTGGATTTTATTACTCTGGATAATTTTTAAAATTTTAGTGTCTAGAGCTTGTAACAGCCCTTGGAAGCATGAACATTTGTATTTCAAGTTTGCTTCTCAAAACTGAGTCATAGATGTTACATTTCAAGCCAGCTGAAGGTTTGATTATTCCACACTTCACTGCTTTTAAAATTCCAGTTGCTATAACAACTTTGATATTTCTTTATTATTTTTAGCACTTCAGTTACCATAACAATAAATATCACTTTTTAAAATGTGTAACAAATTTTCTTTTTCATTTCTTCCTTTTTTCCTTTAATAAAGAAATTAAGTCTTTTCAGTTAATACATTTTTTTCTCATGCCATGCCTTCAGTTAAAATTTAAAATCAGTTTTCAGACTATTGAATAGTATTTTTGAAGGTATATTTAATTGTTATGCTTCTGCTTTTACATAGTATTTTTCCCCCTAGGAAAATACCTGGATGACTTTTTTTTAGTTATCCAATTGGTTGAAAAATAATAATAAATTTTTATTTCAGATAAACATTATTATTAAATAAAAATTGTTGTTTTTAGGCTAAATACCATAGAGGGAGAAAGTTGCCTAAATACAGCTATAGGATATAATTATTAGTAGATAAGCCAAGTATATATTTGAAAGCTGTGGATTGGGAAGAATGCATAGACAGGATAAAACATGATAAAGAGAAATAGAGAGTTTCACTTTTATAAAATAAATAAACGTTTTTGCTTAGATAATATCAGTGCATCTAGAAATGGAAAAACATTTAGCTTAACAATATCATTGCATTAGATATTTGTGATAATCTGTGAATAATTTGTGAAAATCTGTAAGAAATTCTAGCCATTTATAGATAAGGAAGTGTTCATCCAAATGAACTAAATTCAATTTAGCAGAAACAATTTGTAAAGTCTTTCAAAAACAAATAACTAGGGGACCGATTTAAATAAATAAGGTTTTATTTTACAACTACCAAATTGGCAAAAATGAGAAAATTAAGTGTTGGAGATGCTGGGGAAAGTCACTGTACTGTTGATATGAATTAGTTCACCCAGTTTGGAAAACAGTTTAGAATTATTCAAAGAAAAAAAATTAAATTAGGTAATTCATATTGCTATGTTTATGCCACAAGAAAATTAATGACAGCAAGAAAAAACCATCACAAAGTTTCATTGTGCTTTCATTGGATGGAAGATTCAGCAATTAGGAAGTTTCTGGGCAACTTTAGGGTCTTAGTTTTTTTTTTAGACATGAAGGTAAATTACTTGCTCAGGCTTATAAAGCCATATATGTCAGAAATGGGACTTGAATTTAGTTCTTTCTGGCACTGAGATAATCTGTTTCCCCTATGCCTATTCCCCTATGTTGCCTTTATGCAAGTGAACTTGTAAACCAAAATACGGGCCTGATGATAGGCTGAACATTCTGTGTTATATTAATAAGAGAATGTTGAAGAGTAGCAGGATGCAAGCAAAAGAAGTCTTATTTTGAGGGCAGAAGCCCTGCTTTTGAAGCCTTGTTCTGCCACTGATTGTATAGTCTTGGGCATGTGGCTTCCACTTCTTCAGCCTTAAGCCAGGAGAATTGTACTAGCAAACTTTTGGGGTCTCTTCTAGTTAAGTCCATATTCCCATGATTGTTTGCCTTAAAGAATGATAAATATGAGTTAACAAACATTTAATAAATAGGAACAACACACATATATACACACACACACATACATACATATACACACATACATACATATATATATATATACATATACATATACATATATATATATATATATATATATATATATATATATATATATATATATATATATATATATAAAGAAAATGTAAAGAAAATACAAGGTAATTTGAGGAGGGAGGAGGTCCTACAAGCTAGTTGGACCTCTTGGGTCTGCCTCTTCTTTTATCTGTCTCCTCTTTTTTACAGGCTACTCCTCCCTGAAATGCACCCCCTCTTTACCTATCCTTTATGAAGTCCTTAGTTCTTTTTATTGTTCAGTTCAAGTAATATTATTTATCTGAAAATGTTTCTGATTGAGCAATAAGCATTTATTAAGCACCATATTATATATCAATTTGGCATTGACTCAGTAAATTTTTAACAAAATTATAAAAATAAGGCTGCTATGAGTTTTTTCAAATAAATGAAGTGTGTTTTCATAAAGTAGAAGGAGGTAGGGGTTGACATTGGTAGGGACATCACTGACCCCTGTGTGGTAAATACATCGGAGAAGGGAGAGAGAAGACGGTGATCAAAGTGGTTTTGATAGTCCAGGCAAGATGTGATAAAAACCTAAAGAGTGGAAAAAGAAGGATGGGTGTGTGTGTGTGTGTGTGTGTGTGTGTGTGTGTGTGTGTGTGTGCGCACGCGCGCAAGTGTAAGAGAGAGAGAGAGAGAGAGAGAGAGAGATTGAGATTGCTAAAGTAGACATGGTTACTGATTGGATAAATTAGGTAATTGAGTTCAAGAAGTTAGAGATAAAATTGAGGCTTTGAGCTTAGATGACTTGGAGGATGTTGGTGCCTTTGAGAGTAACAAGGAGGTTCAGAAGGGTTTAGTGGGCAAGTTTGTGAATTCTATGTAAATATTAGATTAAAATTCCATTTCAGCATCTCTGGAATGTTTCAACTTTCTTTAAAGGGTGAGCCTCTTTTGTGAATGTCAAAAGAAATTCTCACCAGTTTTGGTTCATTTGGCCAACTGGTATGACAATCTGATTCTGAGATCATAGCTAGCCTGGACAGTCCCAGACAGTTGTATAACTGGCATTTAACAGTGAATTCTCACTCCAGCATCTGACTTATATCTGGAATGTTGTGTCTATGAGTACAAATGCTGACCCCTGAATCAGGTGTACTGAAACTGTGTGAAAGCAGGCACAGGCTGAATGCATTTTCTTTCCCTATGCTTATCAAAGGCCCTTTTAGGTTGTTCAATAGACTTCTCTCTCTCATACATAATGGAACTTTATTTCAACAGGTTTCTAGTATTCTGCTTAAAATGCGCTTTTTCACTGTAACACAATTTTCTGGGCATTTCTTGACAATCATTTGGGTGAATTTTAAGTGACTAGCTTTATGGTGGTGAGACAGAAAGGGACTGATAATTCTATCCTTTAAGGCACTTGAAATGCTAAGAGGTTGGGACAACTTTTAATATTGGTTAGGTCCTCCTAATTAGCTTGTGGTCACTTTTCTAATCCATTTAAGAGTTTAAATTTCTACTTTCCTTTAGCTTTTTAAATATATAGCACAATTTAAATTAGTGAAGCTAAGGCAATATGCTTGTAATGGCAGGAATTCTGGATTTGGAGACACGGTCTTTGGCTAATTCCTGACTTTAATACTTATTATTTGTGTGACCTTGGACAGATTCCCAGTTTCTAGGTCTCTCTTGGTCCCAGTTTTTTCAGTATTAAAATAATAGGGTTGGAGCAGATGATCTCAGAAATCCCTTTCAGATATAATTACATGTTCTTGTGATTTCGATTCAACAAAAATTTTGAGTGACAACAAGTCAGCATAGTATATAGAATACTAGATTTGCAGTCAGGACCTGAGATACTTAAAGGTATGTGACTGCAATTCACTTAATGGCTATCTGTCTCAGTTTCTTCATCTATACAAAGGGTGTTAAAAATAATCCCCATAATTAAGTAATTAGCTTCCACGAATTGTTATTTACTAAAATGGCATAGTGAGAACATTTGGTACAAAATATCCTCCCAAAAATCTAAGACACTCTCAGTGAGCCAGCCATTTGGTAAATATTTATGGCCAGGCACTGCTAAGTATTGAGGAAAAGTAGATCTAAGCTTAGCAAGGACACATGTGGCAAAAGGAGTAGCTCACCCCTCCTGGAAGTCTTTTTGTTGGAGTCCTCAAACTGTTCCCCTCAAATAGGGCTCACTTTTCCATAGAGTTCTCTCTAAAATCTTGAGTCAGTCTTTCTCATCTTCTACACTAGTTTTCCCTTGGATCCTAATGCAAGCTTTGCTCTTCAGAGTTCCAAGGATGCAGCTTCAATGCTAAATGAAAAGTGGGAATCCTCAAATCTTCTAGAATCTTCAAAGATCTCAAGGTATTTCTCCAACCAAAGGATGGAAAGATAGCCTAGCCTGAGACCAAGGTACCTTCCACTTCTCCCAAAGATTGCTTCTCAGGGGTAACTCTCTTGTGCTGGAGTATTTGGCAGACTTCAAAGAATGGAATAATAATTTCCTTTTTTTGAAATACGATTTTTCAATGAATTAAATGAATATTCAAAAATGTCTTGAATATTGTGAAGTAAGGAAATTAAGATACGTTATTAGGGTCCTTGATTTGAATGTGGAGCTTAACACTATTGTAATATTTTGAAATTTAGAATTTATTCTGATTTTTGTCCTTCTGGGAGTATTATATGCCTTCTAGGTAGATCTCAAACTTTTAAAAAATCTCAAACAGTACAAAAATTGCTCCTATTCTCCCTGTCTCTCCATTTCAGTTGGTAGAACTTCAGCCTCATGAATTATTCTAGTACTTTAGTCATTTAAAGAAATAGTCAACACTCTAAATTCAGGTTCCAGAGAGAAGATATTATAAAAACTAAGACGTGCATTTGTTATCTACTTATTGCTGATTCTGGAGGAGATGACTTTTAGCAGCTCTGCTTCAATTAAATCCAGTTCATGGGCAAATCAAGACATCATTCTCATAATGTCATTGGTTCTCTTCGACAAAAAAGGATGAATAATAATGATAATAGTATAATGCTATTTGCCTGATAGCTTGATTGAAATGGTGATTCTACACTGATGAAATACCTCCAGTTTCACTACTTCCTCTGTTTATTGTTTCTTCTCAGTGCCTATTTGATTTTTATTCTATTTGTTAAATTGGCTTATGTAAAGCCCGTGGAGACTTTCTGATAACATTCGCTTTAGAGGTTCTTTGGTCATAATTCACCAATGAGAGATAGAATAGGGAAATTGATAATGACAGTAATAAAATATCCAAATAATGTTCACTAAAAACTTCTTCCTAACACTTTAATCTAAATGTAAATTAAAATCTAGGTATAAAGTAGCAAAAAACAGCTAATGGGGAGATAAGAAAATAATATTGGAGTTGAAGAAGAAAGTATCATTATGAAAAAGAAGCAAAAGAGTTAGCAGACCCAGGATAATTCCCAGCAGAATGCTGGTAGGACAGACAGAAGAAACCCAACTGACCCCAGAGTTTTAGGACCTGAGTTCACTTTGCCCTGCTATTTACCAGAATGTGAGTTTGGGAAAGTCCCTGGGATTTGGTTTCTTCATGTATAAACTGAGTAAAATCAGTAAAATCTCTTTTCATCACTAAATCTGGGATCCTGTGTTCTGGTTTGAAATAAGAGTGGTCTGCCAACCCAAATTATCACCAAAATGGATTTCCCTTTTTGTATCTTGAAGTGTCTGTAATTATAGACGGTTGTTATTGTTTTTCATTCTATTATATAAGGCAGCCCCAAATTCTTAGTATAGTTAGGAAAATGCAAATCTAAAGTCATTTAGTGTTTGATTTTCACATTTTCCCCAAATGTGAGAAATAAAATCACATATACTTATGTTACTGAATCAGAGCATAGTTTTTTTTTTTAATCGCATAGTGGATATATTTTAGTTGGTTTACTAAAAGTGTAGATTTCTAGTGAAAAAGGGGGATACTCTAAGTGGTGTAGAGAAACTGCACCAGATCTGGAGTCAGAAAGACTCATTTTCCTGAATTCAAATCTGGGCTAAACCTGTACTAGTTATGTGACCCTGGGTAAGCCACTTCATCTATTTGCCTCAATTTCTTCATATATAAAATGAGCTGGAGGGGGCAACTAGATGATGCAATAGCTAGAGCACTGGCCTTGAACTGAATTCAAATCCTACTTCAGACACTTAACACTTATAAACTCTGTGACCCTGAGCAAGTCACTTAAACCCAATTGCCTTGCTAAAAAAAAATAAAATAAAATAAAATAAAATGAGCTGAAGAAAGAAATGGCAAACCACTCTACTATCTCTACCAAAAATATCCCAGATGGGGTCATGAAAAGTTAGACATGACTGAAACAACTGAACAACAGCAACAAAAATAGGAAAAGGACTTAAATGATTATGTAGTTTATCTTTCTCCTTTTCAGATGAGGACACTGAAGCTCAATAACTTGCTCAGAGATATACAATTAATAAGCATTAAATAGGCATATATATATATATATATATATATACACACAGTCATTATAAAGAAAGAAATGAAGCATTACCCTGCCCCACTTAACTCCCAAGGTTGAGAAAAGAGGCAACATGTATATGTATAAATACAAAGAAAAGTAATACAAGGTAACTAGATGAGAAGAGCCTGCCATAGCTGGGATGAGGAAGTCTGAAAAGACCTGATGTACAAGACAGCTTTTGAGCCAAGTTTTGAAGGAAGCTTGGAATCCTAAGAGAGAAATGAAAAAAATATGTTCCTGAGATTGAGGGCCACCCAAGTAAAGCAGGGAGATGGGGGAATGTAAAGAATGGTAGGACTGCAAATGTGGGGAGGGGAATGGGAGTAACATAGACACACTGGGAGGAGATGGAAATCAGGTCATAAAAGACTTTTAAAACCAAAGGAAAGGGTTGATATTTGATCACAAAGGCAATAGGGAGCCATTGGATCTTATTTATTTATTTATTTGCTTACACTCTCATCTACCTGTTTGTCTGTCAATCTGTCTGTCTGTCTTTATTGTGAGGCAATTGGGGTTAAATGATTGCTCAAAATCATATAGCTAGTGAGTGTTAAGTGTTTGAGGCTGAATTTGAACTCGGGTCCTCCTGACTCCAGAACTGATGCTCTATCCACTGTACCATATAGCTGTCCCTCCATTGGAATTTATTGAATAGAGGAATGAAACAATCATATCTGAAATTTAGGAAAATCACATTTGTATTTGTGTGAATAGAGTATTGAGGAGAAATTGAAGGGAGGAGAGAGGCTGTTGATTTGTAGTTAGTGAAGTTCTGAACCAGTAGTGACTATGTGGGTAAAGAGAAGGGGACACGGGAGAGATATTGTGAAGAAAGGACAATATTCGGCAAATGATTGTTTATGTGGAACAAAGATGGCAGCAAGGTTGGAGTCTGGGTGATTAGAGTACTGAACGTGATCTAGTCTGGATTTGAACCCAGATTTGTACACTTTACAATGCTACTGCTTAGTTGATCAAATCTCATTCTTCTGTGCCTCTGCAACTCAGACTGAAAATGGTTTCTGACCAAAACTTTATCCATATCTGTCTAAGCTTCATTTTTGCCTTTACATTTGTAATGTGAATATTTAAAACTTTCAAAATTGAAGAAAGGAAAATCCAGATAGATTTAGGTTTGTGATGTCTATATGAATACCTAAAAATGAAACTTGTTCCCTTCAAAATGGTACTTTCTAGGAGTTTGTTCCCAAAATTAAGATACTTGCTTTCATATCTAGATTCATCATCCATTCTGCATTTTGTTTCTATAGTTCATTGTAACTAGCTCTGATATTTCTTTTAAACTCAGGAATAGAACAAAAAATCCGATTATTTCATAGGGTCTGTAACAAAAAGAGAAATCACATTGTCTCTGACATTTAGATGTAAGTTATTTTTTGATAAACATAGGAATGAAATTGAATGTCAACTATTAGAAGATCCATGTTTTCTTCTGTAATTTTATCATCAGTCTCAATGACTACAATAAGACTTCTTTTCCCCATTTCTAAAAATTTTAAATTTATTAAGACATTAAAGAAATGTCTTTTCCCCATTCTTAATACACTTCCGAAAATGAGTTTTTAGACTCATAAAAATTATTCAAAATGGCATGTATTTGATTTAAAGCCGAAGTGAAACTAGGTGTTTTAAAAGCTGGTTAAAGCCTTCTGGTGGGTCATAATAATTCTTTTTAACTTTTTTGCAGTTTTAGACACAACAGTTTTCAGATCCCTTTGCAAGGAACCTCTCTCCCCTTTCCCCCATTAGCTTTTTCCTTTATATTTGACCTCAACCATTTTACAGGCTAGACTTTGATACAGGAGAATTAGCATGCAACATTAACTCTATTGTAGTATGACTTTATTGCTGGGATAATAAATTTCAAACTTTAGCAATTGACTTTTTCAGAGCAGTGTGAAAATGATCAATTTCTATTAATCAAAATACACCCATTTTGATAGAAGGGAAATAGTTACATTAGCTTGGGCTTATGAAGGTTTGGAACATTTAATAATTAATAAGTATTTTCTGCCAATAAGGATTAAATTTCTGCTGACTTTCTTTAGTCTGGGTCTCTTATGGTATCTGGGGTAATTTCTCTATGAGGTTTAAAGGTGCATGTACAGATATTCTCATGTTCTGTTAATCCCTGGGCAGAATCTTTTCAGAGTACTAGAAGGAAAATACCCCTGAAAGTTCCAAAATGCTTTAAACATCTTATAAGCATCGGTCAGTTCCATTGTCTTCATTTGTCATTCTTGATCGCAGCTTGCCATGTAAGGCTGGATGCCTGTATGTGCCTGGCAACTGTTACCTAGTGACAGTTTCAGCTGCAGTAGCCATTGGCTGGGCTGTTGATTGGGGCAGAAGGACCGAGTCACCTTTCTGATGGGGAGTTCTGCATCAGCTCAGGGTGATGAGGAGGTGCAGGGGCTCAGGTGCAAGCAGTAAGCCAGAGAGCGCAACTGTGAAGTGAGGAATCGCTACAGCCTCCTTGTAACTGCATCACAGTCAGTCGGACTCCTAAATCAGGCTGCACAGCATAGCAGCTGATTAGGGGAGAAGCGTTGCCTTATTCTTGTAACAAGAGAACCCTAAAGTGATTCCTTTGAATTAGAAGAAATTGGCTACTAACAGAGGGAACTGCTTGGTGAGGACCGTCCTGTGGATGTTATAAAAGAATAAGAAATAAGGACTTCCCTCTATGGCTTGGTGATGTATCGGAGAAAAGAACTTTAAAAAGAATGCTTTCTATTAAACTGCTGCATCAGAACAAGGGGAAATTTTTCCTTCAGAAAAATTCCTTCAAAGGCAGTGACAAGTAACAAAAGGATCTCTGAAACACTAGCACTTTTTAAAGGACTTTCAGCACAATATCCGAATGACCTTGGAGACCTTTCTATTGGGATTGCTTCGTTCAGCCCTGCCGGATTTTCAGCATTTCAGACTCTAGGATTTAAATTTGCCTCGATGTTTTGGGGACATTTTAAAACAAGACTGTCTAGTAACCTATCTCATGGCCCCTGCACTAATTGAGCATTTCCTCAAAATAGAGCACAGAAAGAAAAGAAGCATTTTCTTAATATATGGCTGTTCTTAACTGCAAATGTACTAAACGAGGTAATTTTCCAATAGTGGGAAAGCTAGTTGCTGAAGTAATTATTTAATATGCTGATCATCTAGTGAAGATAGACAAGGTAGAGCAGCTTAGAAGATGAAGATCTGACTGAAAATAACTGGGTAGTAAACAGTGGCAACATTTCTAGTCAAATCAGCATTTCATTAGCATCAGAGTAGAATGCAGATTGAAGTTTCTATTATTGTTTGGAGCTTTTGAAATGATTCCTGAAGTTTTGTAAAGGTGAGAAATAGCATTGATTGAACCATGCACTTTATTGTCCTGATTCATTATAAGAAATGTGACAAGCCAGCTAATGAAAAATATTTTCAGTTACCGAGACTGAAACTGAATGCAAGGATGATTTTTGAGGGGAGGGAGGTGGATAGAGGAGAAGCTTAAATTATGCTGCTGTCAGTACTACCCAATATCAGAAAGGACTAAAACTATTTAAATTGAAAACCCGATTTAAAATTTCATGGGTTCATCTTATTTGGGGAGTGTGAATTGATTGTACATTATCTGCTTTGCTCGAAATGTTTTGTTTTCCTCTCCTACAGTTGGAGGAAAAACCTTGCTTTTCTTCCCTTTCCATTCTGCCTCTAAAAAAATCCACTCTATTCATATCCAAGTAGTGTTGTGTCTTTGAGAATTAACCTTGGCAAGATGGTTTTCCTTACCTCTTTAATGAAAGGATGGATCACAGGAATGAGACAGGGAGTGCCATCTCCAAAACAAATCCCAAAGGCATTGCATGCTAGAGGGAACTTTTTTCTAGATTTCCAACTAAAAGCAGTTACTGACCTCCTGAAATATAAAATGATTTAAATGAATCTGAAACATTAATTTACATCATATCATTGCTGATAAAGGAAGTCCGAGTCATAGGAAGACTTTTGTCTTTTTCTTGTTCTCTCTAGTGGATCCCAAAGAAATTGCCTTGCTCAGGAGAACAATCTTCAAAAGCATTTTCTTTTCCCACCCCAACCTTCTGATGGCTGAAATTTTTTTAAAAATGCCTTTCATTTTCTGTAGTGCAAGATAAAGAATCTGTGTTTCCTTTAGAAGTGCCTTGTATTTGTTAAAGGTAGTTTGAGAGCACTGGAGGGAGCTAACCGGTGGCCTTCTTTTCACCTCCTTCCTAGCTTATTTTCCTCCCCACAGCTGAGGTGTGTCAGTGATGTACTGATGCTGATGAAGAGACTTGAGCAGTTCTGGGAAGCTAATCTGTGACAGAAGCGAATGGCAGTGTCAGCAGAGACAGAGCCTGAGCCCCCAAAGTGCAGAGGTTAGCAGATGTTGGGCAGGTCACCATTGGACTGCTGTCATCCTGGCTCCAGGGCTTCCTAATCCCAAACCATGAATGGGTCTAGGTTGACCGAACCAAGGACTCAAAATATGAGCTTTGGGAATGTTTCCGAGCATCACTCCTGCCCACTCGGATTTGGCCACTACACTGCAGAGGACATCTGCATCTTGGAGACGGTCGTTATTGTCCTGCTGACCTTTTTAATCATTGCTGGGAATTTAACGGTCATTTTTGTCTTTCACTGTGCTCCCCTTTTGCATCACTATACTACCAGCTATTTCATACAGACCATGGCCTATGCCGATCTCTTCGTGGGAGTGAGCTGCTTGGTTCCCACTCTCTCCTTGCTTCATTATTCCACAGGTGTCCACGAGTCACTGACTTGCCAGGTTTTCGGATACATCATCTCTGTGCTGAAGAGTGTTTCCATGGCATGTCTTGCTTGCATCAGTGTGGATCGCTACCTTGCCATCACCAAACCTCTCTCCTACAATCAGCTGGTCACTCCTTGCCGCTTGAGAATCTGCATTATTCTGATCTGGATCTACTCCTGCCTGATTTTCTTGCCTTCTTTTTTTGGCTGGGGAAAACCTGGTTACCACGGTGACATTTTTGAATGGTGTGCCACCTCTTGGCTCACCAATGCCTACTTTACTGGCTTTATTGTCTGTTTACTTTATGCTCCTGCTGCCTTTGTCATCTGCTTCACTTACTTCCACATTTTCAAAATCTGCCGGCAGCACACCAAAGAGATCAACGACCGGAGGGCCCGATTTCCCAGTCACGAAGTCGATGCTGCTGGAGAGACTGGACATAGTCCTGACAAGCGCTATGCCATGGTTTTGTTCCGGATAACCAGCGTATTCTATATGCTCTGGCTCCCCTATATCATCTACTTCCTTCTGGAGAGCTCCCGGGTCCTGGAGAATCCCGCTCTCTCCTTCTTAACAACCTGGCTTGCTATAAGCAATAGTTTCTGTAACTGTGTAATATATAGCCTCTCCAATAGTGTTTTTAGGTTGGGCCTCCGAAGATTATCACAGACAATATGCTCATCCTGTATGTGTTTAAAAGACCGGGATCTTCAAGATCCCAAGCCCAGAAAACGGGCTAATTCCTGCTCCATCTAAAAAAAACTGCACAGCTAATCAAGAGTAGCCTGAGAGTGATCTGGAATAGTGTTTGGTACATCTGGGGATTTTCCATGACAGAAATATTTACTTGAATAGTTCACTATGAAATGACATGTAAATTAAAAGTGATTTTTTTTTTTAATAATGGAAAAGAAACCTAGAAAGTGAACACACTTTTATCACATTTATCATGTGAATATGATTCCTTTGAATTTGTATGGTGGTAAGAGAAATTTATCAGTGAAAAATAAAAAAACAAACAAACAAACAAACAAAAAAACAAATTAGTATCTCAAATCTTCCACAGGGCATAAAATAACTTGGCACATCAAAGCAGGATCCTCCTGTGAATCTTTCTCTCTTTTTAGGAAATTATTTCTTTTTCTTATTTTTCCCCTGTAGATAAATGCTGCATTTTATATATGTAGCATTTGATAACTTTTTTCATTAAAATATACTACAGCAGGCTACTATCCATGAACAATCTTCACAAAGCCTACAGAGTAAATGTAGCTTAATAACTAACCACAAAATACCCTTGCATATATTTTTACAGTATTCATTATTATACAAATGATCATCAAAAAACAAATTTTAAATAATCGGGTTTTTTTTTTAATGTAGAAGTTTTTTCCTGTTTTTCAAAGTTTTCTATTCTATAGCCTCCTCTCAATCTTCTTCCCAGCCTTCCCAGTTTTCCTGCGCTGAATCTTTTGATTCTTTATTTCAGAAGTGTCTTAGTTAATGAGAGAACTTATTGTACAAGGTAATTACAGTGTTAATAACCTTTTCCCAAAAAAGCAACCTAGCTGCTTGCTTAGAGGGAAGGAGGGACAATATTCATTCAACATATTCCAATAGCGTTTAGAAATATTTTTTTCCCTTCGAGTCTTAATAAATAAGTTCCTGTGCCTAATATGGTATTTTTTTTTCAAATAACTAAGGCTTCCCTCCTCTTACTCTCTTTTCACTAACAAGGTTATTCTAATGCAGATATAAGAGATGCATCTAGTAGTGAGATATCACTCAGTGCTAGTTCAAAAAAATTTTTTTTTGCTTTCAAGTAAAATATTAACCCCTTTATGTTGAGTTTACTACATAGCTTACTATGGTAGTTGCAAGTCCTTTGTGTCAATCCTGCTTGCATATAATTGTATTTTTCAAAACAAAAAAGTGTAAATTATATTATGTGGTCTGTGCCTAATGTTTTCATAGCACATTGAATAGGTCAATGCTGTTTTCAATCTTCGGGATTGAAGAAAATATACAAAAAAACAAAAACTTGCTTTAAGAGAAAAATACTTTTTGTGCCGTTGTTAAATAGGTATTTATTAGACAAAACTGTATTCTTGGAAGAGGTGAGAAGACAGTTTACTTAATTATCAAATACAGGTAAGAGCTTCAGTATTTCCCTTTGTAATAAGCTGCTTTCAGATTCAGAGATAAACTGATTTTGTAAGTGCATTTCAAGGGTTTGTGTAATAAGTTACCAGGGGTTCAGATGCAGCATGTTTGGGGAGGGTTGAGGGTGGGTGGGTGGGAGAACAGCACAGGTTTGTACAAATTTTATTTTGGACTGAAGCTGCCATCTTTCAGATGGATTTAAGTGTCTAACTTAAAGAGTATTGGACATGTTAACAGCTGCGCTATGATTTCCTTGTTTAACCAAAAAACAAATATATTGAATGAATTGTGCCTAGGATTCTTCACTTTGGAAGCCAGTCATGTTTGCACACCAATGATTTGACTTCAGAGGTCCTTTAAACATGAATATGTTATTTTGTTAAGGTTGTTCTGAACCCCTGTGTGTTTTTTAAAATGTAAGAAAGATTAAAAATAAAGAATAAAGTAATTATATATATATATATCTCAAAGTTGGACTTTGCCTCAGTTTAATGAAATCATGCATTTAGATTGATTTAGAATAATTCCCTTTTCAGGGATGAAAATTTGGTTATTTTAAATAATTTTATTATCTTGGGTTTTGGCCAATTTTTGCTTCTGTAAATTCCTTCATTAATGTCTTATTCCTTGAACTAGATAGTAAGTTAAAGAACTCTAACAGAAAGCTTAATTTAAGAAACTTCAGCTTAAATTAAGAAACTTCAGTACTGCAAGTTATTTTGTGTTTGAAACAGAATCCTTTATGTTTGACCCATTGCTTGAGTAAATCTTTTGTCGTGTGGCTTAATTATATTCTGAAAAGAGGGACCTGAGTTGTTTGAGCTAGAAGTATGATGACCAGACTTGGTCCTATCCTTATGACTCTTACCGTAACACCTATTGCTTCTACCTTGCTAGTGCATTAGAACTGTCCTTTTTTTTCCACACATATTTCTTCCCAGAACCCCTAAAATCTTTTCCTTTTTTTCTGTGACTGGTGTTTTTTAATTTATCCTTGATTCAGGACTTCTAAATTGATTGTTATTTGCTCTTATTCTAAATTTATCCCTTAGTTATTGCCCCTCCTCCTTTAATGTAGACACCTCTTCCTGGACAGTGGTTTGGGGCATCCAGTTCCTACCTTGTCATGCTTAAGGTCAAACTAAAGTCCTCCTGTGAATGGAAAAATGATTTCCTCCCATTTTTTTCCTTTTCATAGAAAGAAAAGAGGGCCTCTCAATCACTATACGATCTGTTAAAGGACTGGAGGCAAATTACAGGTCTTAATCACATTTCATTTAAATTGCTTCTGCTGTCTTTTGTGTATTTTTCTGTAATAAGAGGATCCTACTGACTTTGAAAGCACTACATGTTTTTTGGGTGACTGCTGACCACCCCATTCCTACTCCCCTGTATTACCATTGTTAAGTGGCATTCCATGGTTGTTATCCACTAGGGATGAGAATAACAACCATGAAATAATGTTCTGTGCAACCAGCTACAGATATGATTCTATGTTTATCTTCACCAGGCTGATTCTTATGAGGAACTTGAATGCAAATGAGATTGAACCATGACAGTGCTTCACCACCTTGAAACATTTAATTGCCATTCAATAATAGGAACTATGCTTGCTGTTTGTTTCATTACAGATTTTACATCATTTTATATAGGAGATTGTGCTGTTTTTTTATTTTATTTTTTTAAAGTTAGGATCTGGGAAACATTTATTTTATTTTTTAATTTTTTAAATAGCTTTTTATTTACAAGTTATATGCATGGGTAATTTTACAGCATTGACAGTTGCCAAACCTTTTGTTCCAATTTTTTCCCTCCTTTCCTCCACCTCCTCCCCTACATGGAAGTATGACCAGTAGATGTTAAATATATTAAAGTATAAATTAGATACACAATAAGTATACATGACCAAACCGTTATTTTGCTGCACAAAAAGAATCGGACTCTGAAATATTGTACAATTGGCCTGTGAAAGAAATCCAAAATGCAGGCAGGCAAAAATATAGGGATTGGGAATTCAATGTAATGGTTCTTGTCATCTCCCAGAGTTCTTTCACTGGGCATAGCTGGTTCAGTTCATTACTGCTCCATTAGAACTGATTTGGTTCATCTCATTGCTGAAGATGGCCACGTCCATCAGAATTGATCATGATATAGTATTGTTGTTGAAGTATATAATGATCTCCTGGCCCTGCTCGTTTCACTCAGCATCATTTTGTGTAAGTCTCTCCAGGCCTTTCTGAAATCATCCTGTTGGTCATTTCTTACAGAACAATAATATTCCATAACATTCATATGCCACACTTTATTCAGCCATTCTCCAATGTGTGAGGTGACTACTTATGGTTGAATGATAATGTATATTTTATTTCAAGTAAGTTTTCTAATGTGTGAATTCTAAGGAAAAAAAATATGACCACCTGAACTTGTAAGGCATTTTTTCAATGTTAAGTCCTTCACAAAATATCTAATTGATTCTTAGTTTGGATTCATTGTGTCTACCATTAATGGAACTGAACTCTGGTGAAATTTTCACAAGAAGCACAAAATTGAAGAGAAAGAGGGTTCCCTCAGTGACCATTTGGTCCAACTCACTGCTGAAAAAGAATTCCCACTACTCTGTGTCCAACAAATGACCATCTCTTTTTTACTTGAAGACCTCCACTACTTGCAGCCTTTTTAACTTATGTAATAAGTGGAGCTGTTAAGAGAATTTTTCTTAGTTTGGGCTTAAATTTTTGTCTTATGTAGCTTTTATCCCTTATTCAGAGTTCTGCTCTGTGGAGCTGAGCAGAATAAATGGACTCCTTCTTCCATTTGGTAACTTTGGTAACTTGCTTCTTAAAGATAACTATCCTATCCTTGTTGAGTTGTCACCTTTCTATATTAAACAATCTCAGTTTTTTTCAGCCTATTCTCACATAGCATGAACTTAAAGTTGTTCACAATTATTGTTGTCTTCCTCTGGGCCTTCTGTAGCTTATCTCTTTTCTACAACATGATAACTAGTAAATAGTCTAGATTTTTTTTGTTCAGGGAAGATTCACTTTCACTTTCCTATTCCAGGAAGGTGTGTGGGCTGTGTGTGTGTGTGTGTGTGTGTGTGTGTGTGTGTGTGTGTGATTTGTGTCTTAATGAAGGGTAAGATCACATTACTGTTCTTGGCCATGTTAGATTTTTTTTTTTGGCTTATATTAAACTCATAACTTTTTTTACAGGTGACTTGCCTTCTTCATCTTGTACTTGTGAAGCTTATAAAAAAACAAAACAAACCTCCCTAAACAGACAAAATATAGAATTTGCTTTAAAAAAAAAACTTTCATCTTTCATGATTTCACAAATGTTCCAGACTGTTAAGATCATTTTGGGTTTTACTCTGTCATCTACTCTATTAGATGTGTCTCCCAGCTTTATGGCACCTGAATATTTGATAAACTTGCCATCTCTACCTATATCCAGATCCCTGTTAAAAATGTATGACAAAGAACTAAGTGCAAAATTCTGGGGCACTGCATTGGAGACCTTCTAAATCTTTATCATCACAGTCACAGAGGAAAATGTACATACTATTGAATCCATATTTCAGTAAGTCTTCGGTTTCAATTGTGGACAGTGAGCAAAAACATTTAATAAGCAGATTGAGAAAATCAGAATGTCAATTATTCAAAACCCAATCTTAATGTCTTTGATGTGGCAAATAGCTATTGCTTTTATTGTTCTATGCATTGGATAAGAAAGGGAAATTCAGAGTCTTATTGACTTATGGGCAATTCACTTAATTTTTTTGCACTTTTGTTTCCTCATTTTAAAAAAGGCATTTATCCATATCTTCTCCTTTCGTCTTACCCTAGATTGTTTAGTATTTAATAACATAAAATTAGAAAAGCATTCATATTCGTTAGGAAGATCCTAAATATATCAACTAAGTTTGTTAATATTATGATAACATGATTATTAGCTTTAAGGTTCATATTAATAATATCAGATGAGCATTGTTACTCTGTTGATATTAGTCATCTAAGTTTGAAAGTTAAAAAACCTTGATAAACATAAACTTTCAGGTTTTTTAAAAAATGGAATCTAATCTTTTTTTTGGGATACATTTGTAATGAGTAAATATTAAGATATAGGCAATATAATTGTTGAATTAATTAAAGTATTGTATTAAGTCAGTTGGAAAGTTCTTTATTTATACATTACCTCTGCTAATAGATATTTTGGACCAGTTGCTAGTCTTCAGTTTTGATCTCAGTTATATTTTAGGTTTGAAGAAGACAGGGGAGAATGACATATTCAGCAAGCAAAAGTATAGTGTTTGAGGATAATGTAATATATATACTCTAGTATATAATATAATTTAGAAGAATTGTTCATTGTAAAGTGTAATTGTAAAATTGCATTTTAATTACTGTCCTATTTTATAAAATAGTTATGTTTTTATATTGGATGAAACATATACAAAGTATACATATATTTGAAGCCATGTAGAATAATAAATGGCAAGAATTTTCTGATAATAGAGTTTACTGTAGAATCTAATGTTTACTGGAATGCCAAAACTTAAAATGTAAAGTGGCATCTTGTGTGAAAGAAATGACATTTCTAAGCTTTGAACGTTTTAGCTGAGTATTATCTGTAGATTCTAGCTTGAATTAAATAATTTTTAAAATTAGCTAGTCGTTTTATATAGATCCAAAGAAATAGCTTTACTTTTATTACAAAAATATAGGTAGAAGATATGAAAATGATTTAGTTTTAAATGATGATAAATAATATGCATAATAAAGTCATACTTTATGAAATAAAAACTGTAATAGATAGTGCAAAATTTGTTTACTGAAATCATAAGAAAAAATTAAAAATTTCTTATAGTCAAGTGCACTTTTGAAAACCAGAGATATATCTTTATATATAAATATATACATACATGTGTATTGATGGCATTTAAGAAAATATGACTTAATAAGTAGGAATCATGAAATAGCAAAATCAGGAGACTATCATAGTTATATAATTTTAAGTTAAATAGAATATAAAATTAGTGATCTATTATTTCATATGTGATAGATTTGGGGACAGGTGAAGAGAACTGCAATTTTTGAAAAAAATTTTAAGATTAAAATAGGCAAATATGATAACATTTTAACTAACAAAATAGTTTTTTAGATTTTCCTTGAAAACACATTTTTTGAAGTAAATTTGATTCTGAGTTTTCAAGTAAATGAAGTTCTTATTAGGATGGGATATTAAGAGAATGATTTTAAAAATAAATCCAAATTCCTTTTGTACAAAACAACCACTGTGTGTGCTTGGAATTTTTATCTTTTGGATTAAGGTTTTCTCTTATATGGAGGTGAAATAGTCATAAATAAAAATCAAAACTGACAGTTAAAACTTTAATCTTTGAGGGTTGTTTGTTTCTCATCCCTCACTTCTAGATGAGTGTTGAGCTTTCACACAGCCTATATTCCTTATTATTGGATTCTCAGAGAAAATCCATTTATATGCAGAGTAAAAAAAAAAAAAAACATTTGGAAATCCATATACAGGATGTTCCAGGAGATTTGGTACAATATTAACCTATTAAAACTATGAAGAATAAAGCTGTACTAAGGCTTTTGGGGCACCCTGTATATGTCCTCTAATATGTTATGTAAAGGGGTTATATGAGTGCACCAGTTTTCATTGAATATTTTGTCTTCATTCTTCCTTCTTTCTTTGTTAACTCACTTGACCAGTTATCATTATTTAACATATATTAACATTTATTAAATAGGGCTGTATTTCAGCTTAGGTATTTATTCTCGGTTTTTATATGTTTTGGTTGGAGGCAATATCATTCATTGACAGGATGGCCATAAACAATGAGAGTTATGATATTTTCCAAGTGTCATTTACAAAGTATATTGATACCCATGGCATTAGGTTGCCAAAATGTGTCTCTATTTGAAGATAATACAATATGGTTAATTACTCAAGCCTACTTGGAATATCCAGTGGATCCATTTCATGTACTCTCTGGAGAAAGCATCAAAGATATGTTATACAGAATATTTCTTCCAGCTTTTATATGACCATGGGTTACAATTCATCTTTTTTGGTAAAATGATTTTCTTTGGTACAAAATAGAAATAATAATTATATGTCTTGTCAAGTATAATTGTGCAAACTAAACATTCAATTATTGTAAAAATAATTATTTGTATAACATGCTTTTGAATTGACTGATCCCTTCCTCCCTCTCTTCCTTCCCTTTCTCCCTTCCTTCCTTCCTCCCTTCTTCCCTTCCTCCCTTCCTTCCTTCCTTCTTTCCTTCCTTCCTCACCCCTTCTCTCCCTCTCTTTATTTTCTTCTTTCCTTTTTCCCTCCCTCTCTCCCTCCCTCCTCCTTCCTTTCCTACTTTCCTCTTTCCCTCCCTCTCTCCCTACTTTCCTCTTTCCCTTCTTTCTCTCCTAGAGCCTTATTTTAAAGAAAAACAAACAAAAACAGATGGAGCAGCTAGGGGGCACTGTGAACTGGAGTTTGGAGGATTTGAGTTCAGATGTATCCTCTGACATTTATTATCTGTGTGATCCTGGACATGTCACTTAACCTCAGTTGTCTCTCAAACAACAAGAAGAAAACAGATAAAGTATTTAGAATTATGGTAATTTAAGGCTAAAAAGAGATCTCAGCATCATCTGATCTAAAGCTATTGCATTATTTTACAGATAGGAGTCCCTGAGAAGTGATCTAAGGAATAGTAAATGAAGGATGTAGGATTCAGACAGTCACTACATTGTTCTTTTTTTTTTTTTAAATAGCTTTTTATTTACAAGATATATGCATGGGTAATTTTTCAGCGTTGACAATTGCAAAATCTTTTATTCCAGCTTTTCCCCTTCTTCCCCCCATCCCGTCCCCTGATGGCAGGTTGACTAATATATGTTAAATGTGTTAACATATAAATTAAATACAATCTAAGTATACATGTCCAAACAGTTATTTTGCTGTATAAAAAGAATCGGACTTTGAAATAGTGTACAATTAGCCTGTGAAGGAAATCAAAAATGCAGGCGAACAAAAATAGAGAGATTGGGTATTCTATGTAGTGGTTCATAGTCATATCCCAGAGTTCTTTTCGCTGCGTGTAGCTGGTTCACTTCATTACTGCTCTATTGGAGCTGATTTGGTTCATCTCATTGCTGAAGAGGGCCACGTCCATCAGAATTGATCATCATATAGTATTGTTGTTGAGGTATAATGATCTCCTGGTCCTGCTCATTTAACTTAGCATGAGTTCACGTAAGTCTCTCCAAGCCTCTCTGAAATCATCCTGTTGGTCATTTCTTACTGAACAATAATATTCCATAACGTTCATATACCACATTTTACCCAGCCATTCTCCAATTGATGGGCATCCATTCATTTTCCAGCTTCTAGCCACTACAAACAGGGCTGCCACAAACATTTTGGCACATACAGGTCCCTTTCCCTTCTTCAGTATCTCTTTGGGGTATAAGCCCAGTAGAAACACTGCTGGGTCAAAGGGTATGCACAGTTTGATAACTTTTCGAGCATAGTTCCAAATTGCTCTCCAGAATGGCTGGATGTATTCACAGTTCCACCAACAATGTATCAGTGTCCCTGTTTTCCCACATCCCCTCCAACATTACATTGTTCTTAATCTTGTACCACATTGGTCTTCTCAGAATCAACTATCTTAATCAGTGGAAACACTTTGAAAAGGATGTCAGGGTTGCTTCTTAATAGTGTTGTCTAAGTAAAATGATTCATGAATAATGTTTTATGCAGATGGTTGACTGTCTGACAGCTTATTCTTGAGTATAAAAAAGTTAAATTCTTGAATATATATTTGTTGGTTGATATAGGAAAAATATAGCATGAAATTTAATTTTTGTTGACATAATGGAAATGATTCTTTTAAATGCTTATGCATTTGTTTAAGTAGGAAGATTTCCTTTAATCCATGATTTAGATAAAAAAAATATTGAGGACCTTATATTATAATCTGGAAAAGTTTATCTTGTTATGTTTTCAACTCTGCTGTTTCACAATTGAAGATCCCTCAAAGAGAAATAGAACAGTGGTAGGCAGAAGGCTATAAGCACATTAGAAACAAAGAATTTCTCAGGGGGCATGGCTTAAAGGATGCTTGTTCTGACATTGAAGAATAACTATTAAGTCACCCATTTAGCTGGGTTAGTGGCCTTATAATGTCAGGAAATTTCTGGGATGGCTGCCAGAATGTTGGGTGAGCACTGTGGAAAAAGAGTAAACCAGCATGGGGAAGAATAGATAGGTTTGTATTGTTGGAGGGAACATCAACATAGAGGAATTCACTGATTAACCACAACATCAAAATAGAGTTCCAGTGGATTTATTAATGATTTGACTTTTTGAGTCCACTTAATATATCTGTATATTAAGGAAATTATCTTCAATTAAAAAAAATTAAGCTAATCATATAAATTTGAGATGACTGAATTTAAAAAGACTATATACCTTTGAATAATTGTGCCACAGAGTTGAATAGTGATCAGATTTACACTATTTTCATTTTGGGGGAGGGAAAAAAAAACTATCTCATACTCACATGTTCTTTTTTTTAATTAATTAAAGCTTTTTATTTTTCAAAACACATGCATATGTAATTTTTCAACATTGACCCTTGCAAAGCCTTCTGTTCTCAATTTTCCCCTTCTTCCTTTCACCCCCTCTCCTAAATGACAGGTAGTCCAATACATTAAATATGTTAAAATAATATATTCTTTATACATTAAACTTATAATGGATCTTTAATGTATTTCAGAATCATTTTAGGACACATTTTTAGTTCACTTGGACAAAGAGATTTTCTGTTTTAAAGGCTTTTTAAAAAGTTTTTTAATTAGAAGATTCTATAGATATAGATGTGCAGAATTAATTCTCACTTATTCAGACTATTTGGGGAATGACCATTCTAAATTACTAAGAAGTGTGAGTAGAAGTTTAGTTTTATATTAAAATCTGTAACTCTTGATTGAATCACTTGCTTTGATGATAATGAGAACATAGTCAAACTTAAGTGCATCACTATGAAAATGCTGCCTTTCCAAAGCCCTGTTTTATTATTAGCATTTCCTTGAAGTCTTAGCTACCCCAGCCTCAAGTGATTTCTCCTGTTCCTGAATAATTTCTTTTTGTATACCTTGGGGCAGATAGAGTACAGTGTCTAGAGTCAAGAAAACCTGAGTTCAAATTCAGTCTCAATCTCAGAGTAGCTATGTCACTTAACCTCTGTTTATCTCAGTGTCCTCATGTGTAAAATGGAAATTATGATGCACTTATCTCCCAGAATTGTGAGAAGCACTGCAAAGTGTTTAGCATAATGCCTGGTATATAGATAAGTACTATATAAATGTTAGCTATGATTATTATTTTATTTTGCATTGGATTTGTATACACATCATCTCTTCCATTAGATTATGAGTTTTTTAAAGGCTTAAATTATGACTTAGTATTCTTATTGTTTTTCATATCCAAGACCTGTTATGTGCACATAACAGATACTCAGCACATGTACAGAATAAATTATAGGGTCTAGAGAAATATCTTTGGATATTTGAGATATATTAGAGTAGATGGCAAAGACTTGTTTTATGCTCTGGGGAAATATTGTGGGGAAAATATCCCATAATCATTTCTAAAATGTAGGCAGTGAAAGAAACTCTTAGATGCTCCATGTCTTCATTTAGAGATGGTCTGTAGGAATTCTGAAATACACTCTATGTGGAGGTACATACTTCTGTCTTTCTGAAGCACTGTGGAATGCTTATGAATCAAGTACTGGAGTTGGAATAAATGAAACCTGGGTTCAAATATTGGTTTTGACAGTTATTAGTAAGTGATCATAGACAAGTTAACTGAAACTCTCTGAGCCTGAATTTCTTTATCCCTAAAAGAGGGATAATAATGCCCATTTAGTGATAAAAGATGAGATGATATACATGAAATGCTTTGCCAAATTTAAAATCACTTATAATGTGAATTAGTTATTATTTATTATTATTACTCTCATTCTCATTCAGTGGAGTTGAGGTAAAACGTACTCTCTAATGATAATTCTTCTATTATTTTATGCTTACTGTTCATTGGACAGTTGCATAGATTGAGGAAATCAATGTTTGTGATTAAAAAAGTTTTTTGATATTGAATAAAAAGTAATGGCAAGAAAACTCACCAGTAACATCACAAAAGTATATTCGGGAGAATTCTAGTAGCAAATAAGATGATATATATATATATATATATATATATATATACTTTGTCATGGCCATATATGTTTTTGATTTCTTCAGCTATTCCTCTATATTTTGAAAATTTTTCATTCATATAATTTCTAGAGTATGAGTATGGAGAAATATGGCATCCATTAAAGTATTTATTCCTAAAATTTCCCAATTCATTGTTATATCTTAGAGATTTGGCATGCCCACAATAGCAATGTCAACATGAATGATAATAATAACAATGATGGTAGAAAAAGCCATTATATCATTTTAAAAGTAGGGAAGCTCCAAAGGTAGGTGACAAAAAAGCAGAGAAGCTTCAAAACTAGGTGACAAAGTACAGAGTTGAAGAGTGATAAGTATTTGTAGGTATAAGGATTCTTGAACTTTTTTATGTGTTTGTACCTCCTTGCCATTCTGGTGAAGTAAACTAACTTCTCAGAATGTTTTAAATTGTACACAGTAAAATATGTATAAATACTAAAATAGTTATCAAAATAGCAAGAAAAGAAAAAAGAACTTCATAGACTGCAGATTAAAAACCCATGATATAGTTAGACAAATATAAAAATGGAAGAAAGGAAGGGCAGCTAGGTAGTTTCGTGGATAGAATATTAGGCTTGGAGTTGAGAAAACTCATCTTTGTGAGTTTAAACCTGGCCTCAGATACTTATTAGCTATAAGACTCTGGGCAAGTCACTGAACTCTGTTTGCCTCAGTTTCCTTATCTGTAAAAATGGTCTGGAGAAAGAAATTGCAAGCCACTCCAGTGTCTCTGCTAAGAAAATCCTTAATTGTGTCATAAATTGGACATGACTGTCCATTGTTTACAATGGGTACATTACAAACAATGACAAAATGTGAGTTTTTTGATCAAATAGAAGAGTAAAACCTCGCTTATTCTTAAGTCATTATCTGGATGTCTAACGTATTCTGTTGTGGTGGTTTTTGTTCAGATATTGTTTGGATTGGATGATTTCTGAGCTTCTTTACAACTTGATGAGTCTTGAATTCTTTCTGGTAACTTCAGCTACCTCAATCATTAAGTGAGGAAAACAGGAAAAAAAAAGTCATTGCTGAAACAGCATGTAGAACAGCATTAAAAGTATTATGTTGAATTTATTATATAATTTTTAAAAAAGCAAGGTAGGCATATTAGAAATCCATGTCTTCACATTAGAAACAACAGCAAAGATTTCTTGTAAGCCAAGCAAAAGGATGAGTACACGTTCCAATGATAGATGCCATTTTAAGTAATTATCACTATATGAAGACCCATTCTTCAAAGATGAGATTGTCTACTAAGATATGTTGCAGAGTAGTAGAAAGAGCACAGTACTTTAGAATCACCACTGGATGTAAACCCAGTCAAGTGACTTAATCTCTCCAGGTCCCAGTTATCCCATCTGTGAATTGAGCAGTTTGGGTTAGAAAGTCTCGTAGGCCTTTGCTGATTCCAAAATTCTAAAATTCTGTCAGTCTTCCTATTGCTTACCCAACAAGGAAAATACCTGTTACAGGCTGAGTAGTCATACAACACATAGTTATTGGAAATTTCTTTGTACAAAGATCTGTAATCAGCATTGTGAGAGATGTATATTTCTCTACTTTGTAGGAACTTTATAGCCAACCTAATAGTGAGAAGAAATAACTGCAGTAAAAGGCATTACATAAGTCCATTATGCATGATTCAAACAATAAGTGCTATAGAATTTCATTAGAGGGAATGATCACTTCCAACATAGGCAAATATTAGGAAGTATTTTTGATGCCAGAAATCCACTTTCTTCTATTATTGCAGTGGCATGTAACAATGGGTACTGGCATTTGAGTCTGGGGTCTTGGGTTCAAATATTACCTTTCTGATACTAACTATATTATTTGAGCTTAGAAAGGTCATTTAACCACCCTGTGCATCATTTTTCCCATCTTTAAAATGAAAGCCTTGAACTGGATGACTTCTGATGTCCTCTTCCATATCTAGGAATCCATGTTTCATTACGTTTGGCTGGGCTTACAGCTGGACTTAGTGAAACATATTCATTATCTTTAATGAAGTAATTGCATTTATTTTAGGGGGAATTGGGCCATTAGGGTTCACCTGTATATTTCTGACTTTAAAAATATAAACATAGGTTAAATTTTTCCTTTGAGGGAAAAAAAAACCCAAGTTCTGCCTTACATAAATTTTGAAAGTAGATAGGCCATATTTCTAAATAAATTACTTATTCACTTCCACTCTTAATCAGTCAGATGCACAACTTTCATTTTTAGGTTCAGAATATTCACTTACTTGTTCAATGATTATTTGAATAGGGATAATCTCAGGGATAATGTAGGGATAATCTATAGGTAAAGAGCTAGAAGGAACCTTGGAGATGATCTGTCATGCTTTCCTTTTATAGGTAAATAAATTTGAGGGTCAGTGAGGTTAAGTGACTTGCCTGAATCATACAGGAAGTAATGAAACAGGGCTCTGAATCCTGATTTTCTTGGCTAAATCCTATACCCTTCCCATCAACCATAGGGTCTTCCCAGGGGGTTGAAGAAGTTGATTTATAGCTCAAAGATAAGTAGACAATATTTTTAAACACTCTTAAGAAGGGAAAAAAGGCAATTTGAAAGCAGAAATATGACATATAATTAATAAGTAGTCATACCTGGAAGTTTAATTTGACTCTTGACACCAGAATGTATAAAGCCAAAGTCAGTTTAGAATATGAATTAATAAATGATATAGTCTTAGACTCTTACTAAGTTTTAAACTGCAGTTAAAACTGAACCATTTATAGCTGAAGTTTTCTGCTGGGATTACAAAACAACTGTGAATGGCTTTCTAGTATTTACATTTAAATAGAGCTAATCAAATATCTTTCCTAATCTTTGTGTGACCCTGAATGATAAGTAATTGGAATACTAGCTATTAATTTTTTACTTGAATGGTAATTTGTTGAGTCAAAATGTTAATTTCTTTAAAATTAATCCGTAATGTATTTCTTCGTCTTTATTCAGTTAGTCAGACACGGTAGAGAAAGGAATAAATGTTCTTCACCTTGAAGGACCTTTAGCTCACTATATTGAACAGATGTCAGAATAATCTTTCTTATGAAGAGATGTCATGTTATTCCAAAATGAGAAAACTCTAGTGGCCCTATATTGCTTACTAAGTAAGGTTCAAATATTTTTCTTGACAGGTAAGGTTCTCCATAAATTGGGGTCACCCTTCCTTTCAAGCTTTGTTTGGTATTATTTCACCCTCTGCATTCTACATTTTAGACAAATTGGAGTATTCCTTGTTTTTCCAAACAGGCAGTGATTTCTCATGACTCCAGATTGTTGCTCATGCTGTTCCCAGAGCTTAAAATACTCTCCCTGTCTTGTCTGTTGGGTTTCTATCTTTTAAATTCCAGTTCAAATGTCATCTTCTCCGCGAAGCCATCCCTCATGATCTTGGTTACATTACCACTGCTCTACTTCATATAATATGTGATTCTTTTCCTCTTGAAATGCCCTAATAATATAATACTGAATGTTTTAATGACCCAATTATTACTAGTCCTAGTAGATTATAAGCTACAAGAGGGCAGCAACTGCACTTTCTGGCTTGACATACAGTAGGGATTAAAGGCATTTAAAAATGTGTGTTGGATGAAGAGACCATGTGGTTTGGGAATAGAATACTGAAAGAGGAATTGTAGACCTCCATGTTAGATCTGACTGGAGGTGTAGCCAGCCACACAGCACTGAGGAAGCCCATCAGTCCTTTAGGCTCCTCATCCCCTAAATGAAACTGGAAATATTAAGGTTAATCAGCATTGAGAAAATGCTGATGATTAGAACCCTTGCTAATTTCCCAATCCTCCCCATAATCTGCTTCCCATCCTCTTGCCTGTCCCTATCATCAGGTATGGGGCTTCCACTATCTCCAGAAGCTCTCATGTGTTGGTCTTGTTAGGAAGTTGGAGCTCTGTTATCTGCTTTCATTGTATGCCCCAATAAGTTACTACCTCAACCATTCATACATTCTCTCCCTTCTATTCCTCCCTCCCCATCCCTGTTTTAATTTCACGAAGCTTTGTGGCTGCAAACTAAAGGGTCTTTCTGCTGTAAAATTTCATGATTCTATATAGATCCAATATGCCTTAATGTTGACAGAGAATTTGACATATGTTATGACACTCAATTCGCATAACAACCCTTTGAGATAGGTGCTGCCATCATCTGCATTTTACAGATGAGGTGACTGAGGCAGGGTAAGTGATCTGCCCAAAGTCACTCAGCTTATAAGTATCTCAACAGAATTTGAACTAAAGTCTTACTGACTAGATAGCCAGAACTTTATCCAGCCTACTACTGATTATTTTGGTTTGTTGTATTATTTTTGTATCATTGTTCTAATCATTTTAGTCATGTCCTATTCTTCTTGACTCCATGTGGAGTTTTGTGGCCAAAGACACTGTACTAGTTGGCTATTTCCTTCTCCAGCTCATTTACAGAGGAGGAAAATGAAACAAACAGGGTTAAGTGACTTGTGCAGAGTCACACAGCTAGTAAATGTTGGAGGATGGATTTGAATTCAGAAAGATGAGTCTTCCTGACTCCAGGTCTAGCATTTTATCCACTGGGCCACCTTGTCACCTCCTATTTTGGTTTTCCAGTTTAATAATCCTGTAAAAAAAATTGGAAATAAGATAAGATTGACATGTTCCATTCTTTGCAAATCTATTCTGGCCCTTTGAGATCACTTCTTTTTTTAGTTGTTCACTAACAATCATTTAAATAATATGTTCTGGTATTTCGCAATAATAAAATTCAGGCTCCTTTGTTTTTATCTTTAGGACTTTATTCTCTTCTACTTTTTGGTTTTCTTTTTTTAATCAGAACATTTGTTCTTATAAGCAGTAGTATCTTTCCTGTTCTTTAGTTTTTCAGAGTTCACCGCTATTGGGCCAGCAATGACATGCCTGGTTTCTCTCCACTTCCCCCTCCCTCAGCTCCCAATCTCCCTGACTGTAATTCATTTGAGCCCTGCTGGTTTGAGCGCATCAGTAGCAGCCAGATGCTCTTCTATTATCTCTTTACTCATTCTGGGCATCAGATCCCTATTGACTATATTGATTCTGTCCTTTCTAGTTCAAAGACCATTCTCCTTGGCAGAAGGCAAGCAAAATAAGCTCCACCTTTACTCTACCATTTATTTTCATTAGAAATGTGGGCTTTTTTTTTTCATATTTAGTCTTCTCTTCTCCTAATTTAGCTAAAGAAATGCTTTTTTTGGTTGTCCTTACTTTTCTAATCTCATTCTGAGCTTTATAACTCTAGAATTATTCATATAGTACTATGCCACTTTATATTTATTTCCCTTTATCATATCCTTCTTAAAATTCAAGTCAGTTCATAATTTCTCTTTTTCTAGATCATTGGAATTGTCTCCTTTTGTTTCCCAGCATAGTATCTATTACACATTAAATTTAATAAATATAAATTCCAGGTGCTCTACTTTTAGATGAGAAACAGGGAGATAGAGACAGAAGAGGAAATGGGAGACACACACACACACACACACACACACACACACACACACACACCCAAGGGAGAACAACAGAGAGGGACAAAGGCAGAATAAGAACTCAGATATATAGAGAAGTTCTGATGTTTCCCATAATCCTCATCCATTTTGCTCTTTCTTTCTGTATGGTCTCTAGTATAATCCATTTGTAGTATTAGATTACTTTTTTTTAAATCAAATTTTTTTGTCATACTTCCCTCTTCTTATTCCTGGATTTTTTCAAATGAATCTTTCTTCTTAATGTTTCTGCTTCCCTTTTACCTATGCTGTTATTTTTGAAAAACTTATTCCTTTCCAGATATATATGTCCTCCATATATATCTGGAAAGGAATAAGTTTTTCATGTCCTCCATGGATCTCATTCCATTCTGTTTTATTGATACCTGTGAAGTTGAGTGAGTCTCCTTATATTTGGAACTTTAGTTTGTGTTCCTTGTTTCCTGTCTCTATGTTTTTGACTGTAGATAGTTTTCTTATTGTCCCCCTTTTCAGATTTTTATGGCCATTGTACATCTGATATTTCTGCCTCCATTTCAGTTAACAACTTCTGCTTTCCCTTTCAGTTTGAACCCCCTTTGGTTAGATTAACAGGACCTCTGGGAAATACATTCCTAATGCCCTTTATTAGGGGCAGGGCCAGAACGTGCTATTCCTGTATGGTAAGCAATAGTCTAGGTATCAAATCTATCTCTGATCCTGTCTCTTTGCCAGCTGTTCACTTTTCAAATCTGCCTCTTTCTCTTGAAGCCTTTTCATTTGATGGGCAATCCCTATAGAAAGGAAAACAAAATTTCACACAAAACAAAGCATTATTTATTCCTTTAAAACTTTTAGGTTCTTGCCCAGGACTTCAGAATCTTAACAGTTTTTCTAGGTTTCTTCTGGCAGAATCATTTCTGTCCACGTGAGTTGCCAGACGTGGGGAGTAGTCATTCATTTTGACAAGTCTTGGGACCTTCACTGTCTTGCTCTGGAAACATGCCCAAGGAAGATAGACTTCTCTATTGTTTTTAATCTGCTAAGGTAACAAGAGGCTGCTTCTGTACCTTTCAGCAGGGAGCTGCTAGCTGCCTCTCCTCTTCTTTTGACCCTTGGTGCATACTCAATTATCGACAGCAGCCACAATTCAGCCTCATCATTTTTGGTAGGACAAACCGGCTGCCCTTTCTTCAGAGGTGCTTGGCTTTCTCTCTTTGGAGACAGCTCCTTACCTATTATCTAGCTTTTGTTGTTGACTGCTCCTACTTTTTTTGCTTTTCCCTCCATGTAATAATCTTCTGCCTTCTGACACAGGCCAGGATTCTTTGCTTCTTCTTTAGATTTTTGTTTTCCCTTTTGTTTTTATCACTTAAATCTTTTGTCCATTTTTTAAAAAAAGGAGTATTTGATTGTTTAAGACAAACTGCATAGTGGAGAATCATTTCTCCAGCCCCTCTCCCTACCTTCATTTGCCAAGTCAGTCAGAAATTATTTATTTAGCACCAACTTTGTGCCAGGTACTGTGTTAAGCACTGGGAATTTTTTTTTAATTTTTATTTAATGATTACTTTATATTGACAACATTATCCCTTGCACTCGTTTCTTTTCCGATTTTTTTCCCCCTCCCTCCCTCCACCCCCTCCCCTAGATGGCAAGCAGTCCTTTATATGTTGGATATGTAAGCACTGGGAATTTAAAGAAGGCAAAAGATGGTTACTTAACCATCAAGAAGCTTAGGGTCTAATGGGGGGAACATAACATGTAGACAACTATATTTAAGCAAGATATGTGCAAAATTAGAGATAATCAGCAGGGAGAAGGCAATTAAGGGTGATTGAGAAGGGCTTCTTGCAGAAGATAGGATTTTAACTGAGACTTGAAGCTAACAAAGAGAGGAGGCAGGGAGAAGCTTGGTGTGAGAAACTTCAAGAGGACCATGTTCTATTGATTACAAAATAAGTCGAAGGAAGTAGGTAGAAGCCAGAAGCCAGGGAGGTGGGGAAGGGGCCAGGATATGGAGGTCTTTAAAAGTTAAACAGAAGATTTTATATCGGATCAGCGAGGCAGCCATTGGAGTTTCATGTCATGGTCTATCTTGTGCCACAGGAAGATCAGTTTTACAGCTAAGTGGAGAATGGGCTGGAACAGGCAGAAATTTGAGGAAGGAGAAACCTAACCAATAAGCAGACTGACTGTGGGGGTGAGTGAGAGCAAGGAGTTTGTTTTAGGAGAACTAACTCAAGGGCCAAAGAGTGAGAGGGATCATCTGTGAGACCTGGGGTGACTGTCCTAATAATAATTTTCATTTGCTTAAAAGTTTTAAGATTTACAAAATCTTTCACAATCTTGTTAAATAATAGTTCAAATATTTGTAGGATTTAAAGCTGAAAAAGACCTTAGAGATCTTCTACCAGGGATTCTTAATTTGACATCTGTATATTTGTGTTTTCAAATATTTATATAAATGCATTTGAATAAAATTAGTTTGCTTTGTTATGTTCTATATTTTTATTGTTGCATTTAAAGACCTAATTCTCAGGAGGATTTTTTAGACATCACCTGATTGATGAAGTGATCTATGACACTAAAAAGGTTATAAGCCTCTTCTTGTAATAACTCTGGGAACTGAAGGATTGAACAGTAAAAGGACTTTTTTTTTTTTTTTAATAAGAAGCAGAGAATGGATTTCAACCCATGCTCTCCTAAAGGGTTCCTTTTACTCTAGTCAATCGGTTATTGTGCAATGACTAATTACTTAGTATATGCCAGGTACTGTGCTAAGCACTAAACTTAAAAACACAGACGAAGCCATCATGACTTCCATCATGCATTGTTTTTGTGAGGTACAGGGAAGGAACCAGTGCCACATTAGATGAGCTTTTTTTTTCTTTAATAGTAACTCTGACTTATTCATCACACCGTTAGCTCAGGTTTTATCCTTTCTCCTCTGGCTTCTCAGGGAATTGCCAGCCTCTACCCTTTATTTTTAATCAGGAACCGTCTGTGATGTCAGATTATAGACCTTGTATCATTTAGTTGATTTGAATGTTTATATCATATCAACAAGAACTTTGGGGTCCTTATTGTGTTAGTAAGTACCTAGAAAGGGCCTTTGTGATATTCAAGAACACCTTTCTCTTTGGAAATGTCCTGACCCTTTTTTTTCCCCCCCATCCAGTGATTCTCATGCTCGGATCTGCCTTTTGTACTTTAAAACATTTGTTGTTGTTTTGCTTATAGAAAGCAAGAATCATTTTTGACTGGGTTTAACATTTCTGAATGTTGAATGTTAGCTAACATGACAAGGGTAAAAGTAAATAAGACAAATTGAAACACTAGGACTCTAAAATCTGTAGGCTAAAAACAGATGGATGGATGTGACTCTTGGGATTTTATTATCTTCTTCCCCCTTTTACCAGTTTTCTATTTCATTCAGTGTTGCCAAAGACCAAGTAAGATGTGTGTCATTATATGTTTTTAAGTTTTCTTATTTTTTTCTACCACAAGCCCAGGTTTCCCTACCTTATTTCAAAATTAGTTTTGTTAATTATATTTTTTAATGCCACCCCCAAATTTTTCTTCCTTACATTCAAAATAAATAATATGTCTCTTTATTAAATGCATCCACCAACAAAATGAATCTCTTTAGCTTATTTTAAAATGCTGTCATGCTAAATAATGTGATGAAGATGAGATAACAAGTATGTTTTGCAAATCTTCAGGCATATGTTATTTTTATTAATTACTACTACTACTTTTCCTCTTCTTCTAAATATTACCACTGCCACCACCATTATTGCTACTACTAGTAGGTGCAGTTAGAGAAGGGAGAAAGCCAGAATGATCAGGAGAGGTTTGGAGGAGGTAGTGGTGTCTTAGCTGGGCCTGGAAGGTAGCCAGGCCTGCCAAGAGGTAGAAGAGATGACAGGGTGTTTCCCAGCCATGGGGAACAAAAGGGTGAAGATGGTGGATGGACTGTCCCCTTGGCGGAATACGAAGAAGGAGAAAAGCTGGAGTTTAGGGCTTGTGAAAGGGAGTAACAGGCAATGCCTGGGACGGAGGCGCGAGCTTGCAGTGCCGGACCTTGAAGTTTGTCTTGTGTCCTAGAAGCAGCACAATGGAACAAGTCCATCAGCCTCAAGCTGGACAGGCCTCGATGCTGTACCTCTCCTTTTATGGAGAAGGAGGCTCATCCTAGAAACATTCTGGCTCGCCTGAGGTCCCACGGGGAAGTGGCTGAGTTGAAATTTGGGGACAGGAACTCTCATCAATTGTTTCTTTCCACAGCCTGCATTTTAAGGAAGATGCCCTAGTACCGCTCCCTCTACCCCTTCCCCTCACCCCTGGGTCTTTATTCTCTCTAGGCTCCATTCCTGCTTTCCCTCCTAGACTTTCTCTATGATCTCTGCCCTTCTCCGGCCCTGCTTCTTTCCCCTCTCCTTTTCCAACTAAAAAAAAAAATTGTCTTGCCTTTCTTAATAGACTATAATGTCCTTGAGCACAGGGGCCTTCTCTCCCTCCCCACCCCCCTTGTATTCCCAGTGCTCAGTCCTAAGAATTTAATAAATGTTTCTTGAGTTGACTTGACTCATTCTAGCACATCTCTTTCCCATCAGAGAATTTTTTTTTTGAGCAGGAGTGTGCATGGTCAGACCGCAGCTTTAGGGATATTATTTTGGCAGCTCTGTGGAGAGAAGATTGAAGAAAGGAGAGGCGAGAAGCAGAGAGGGCAATTTGGGGCTCTCAGATAGTGTAGGCAGAGGTGATGAAGATAGTGTTAAGAGTGGGGAGCAGGGGAAAGATGGGAGGTTGGCCTTTTAGAACATATTGTTTTGGAAGTATCTTGAGACATTCTCTACTGTACTTAAACCTTGTTTTTCTGGTCCTTCTTTTAATAGATAATATGTTTTATGGGTTTAGAGCTTTAAAGGGCCAAAATATCTAATTTTATATAATTAAACTTTAATAGGGTATTATTTTCTGTATGTCTTTCTTCATAGTAGTAACTCTAGTATATGGTATTTTTATGGGGCAGGACATATATGTAAATACACATACACATTATATATTTTATACACACACACACACACACACATATATACACATTTAAAAACAGCTACCTTCCTTTTTTGTTCCTGCCTATTAATTATGTGATATTCTTGGACTGTTCAGTTTCCATGTCCCCAACTGGCTGAATCCCAAGGCTTCTGTTTAGTTTTTAGAATCTATATTTCCTTTGTTACCACTCAAAATACATTTGGATTTTTATTATTGTTACCTTTTTAACCCTGTTTATTAACTCATGATGTTAAGACATAGGAGAAATAGCAGAAGCAATGTGCAATAAATGAAAACTTTAGCATTTAAACTCCATGACTTAAAATATCCTGCCTAAATATCTTTGAAAGGATGTCTGCTTGACAAACACCAAGTATTCCATGGAACGTGGAAAACTATTTTCTTTATCTACTAAGAATTCTGAACTGGATGTAATACTAAATATAATACTAAATTCACAGATACCCTGTTTTAGTTGGTTAGTTTTATGAATGACTGTTGTTTAAAACATATTCATTTTATGTATACATATATTGTATTTAACACATACTTTAACATATTTAACATGTATGGGACTACCTGCCATGTAGGGGAAGGAGTAGAGGGAAGGAGAGAGAAAGTTGGAACAGAAGTTTTTGCAAGGGTCGATGTTGAAAAATTACCCATGCATATATTTTGTTAATAGAAAGGTATAATAAAAAAATATTCATTTTGAGCCTATTAATTACTGTTAATATTTTAAGGTCACAAAGTACAAATGCCAAATATTTTTTGTTATCTCCTGGATTATTCAAAATATGTTTGTTGAAAGCATCCCATTATTTTATATACATATATTTCTACATAAATATATTCATGCATGTCTATATCTCTTTATTTAATACATTGCCCAAGGAAATTTTAACATTTCTATTCCATGACAACAAAAGCTATTGCCATTTAAGCCTCATGACAACCCTCTGAGGTATCAGAAGATTGAAGAGTTGGAAGGATCACAGAGAGTTAATCCATTTTTTAGGAACTATAGAGAATATGCCTGTTTGACAGAAGGGATGATGATGATGATGATGATGATGATGATGATGATGATGATGATAAAGATAAATAACTGGCATTTATTTGATACTTTAAGATTTGCCATATGCTTTATGCAGATCATCTCATTTGATCTTCACAACCCTCCAAAGTAGGGACGATTATCTTCATTTAATGAAGAAGCCAAGACTAACTGAGTTATGACGTGCTTAGGGGCACAGATCAATGTCTGAGGCAAGATTTTGAACTCCTTTCTTAGCAGCTTTCCCCATGACAATAGCTATCTTGTCCCAGAAGCTATGTTGTAACTGGGTTTCAATTCAGTTTTCCTGACTTGAGATCCAGCACTCTATTCAATTTGTTATGCTTCCAATATGACTTCTGTACATACTTTTTATTATTTACTACTCTATTTAAATAAAGTCACTTGAAAGAATGGATTTATATAATTTTCTATAAAAATCGGTAATCAGACTCTTCTCCATCATGATCAGCCAGGCAACAGTAGATAAACATGTTGGATTTAGAATCAGCAAGACCAGAGTTCACATCCCACCTCATATAATTACTGTGTGAGCCGACAAAAGGTACTTGACTTCTTTTTCTATTTGCTTATCTGTAAAATGGGGATGCTAAGTATCATCTACCTTAAAGGTTATTGTGAGGACCAAATGAGATGATATGTACAATATTTTATAAGGCTTAAAGCCCTTTAAAATAAATTATGTGTTATAAAATTATATCATGAATCTGTAATACAAAACACTGTTATAGCCTTCCTCTAATCACTCTATAGTTTGTCAGCTTTCATCTTTAAAATCTGGCAGAAAAATCTGTTTGAAACATTCCTGCAAAAATATAATGGTATTATTCCTATTCTCCTTCATTTTATTCTTGTCATCTTCTTCCATTAATGCAGTCATAGTCTTTATAAATGATTCCAAAAGGTTTTTTTAAAAGTAGTATGGCCCTATTAGTAAAATATTTTTGATCATGAACCCTAAATATATATGTGTTTGTATATTTATGTTTTATATATATATATGTACTATTATAATAAATTGTGGATATCATAAAACATAAAATAAAAATTTAGACCAGATGGAAGGAAAAGTATTATTTTAAAACAAATTTCAATTTATTTACTATTAGTACCAATTTTTTTTACCATACACAGAAAAAGCATTGTGATTGAATATGTTTTATTATTTCAAAAGTAATCTTCTTTTGACATGTAGTAATTTAGTAGAACTGATAATTAGTTCAGTTATTTGCTTTTTGGTTTAAATGACTATCATAACCAAAAAGGATATCTCCAAAGATATTGAGATCCAAATGAAAGAAGTGGATTGTTGAGTGTATTTAGTAAATCAGCAGACTCATTTTTCAGTCCCATCTACCAATTAGGCAAAGCTGTGGAATTTTAGCTAGTAAATTTCCATCTTCCTTAATATCAGTCAATTGTTGTTGCAGAGTAATCAAAAAGTATGCATTTTAATGTTTTTTTGAAAAAATACAAACTTAGATTCATCCTTTGGAAAATTTTTAATCGGATTGGAAAATTTGGTTTCCAACTTTTTAAAGTGTGCAGATTTTAAAATTTTAATAGATGACATAGTTAAATACTTTTTTTTTCTGTCAACAAAAGTTTAGCTTTTAAAAGGCTTGTTCCATCATGATGGCTTCATACTATCATTAACTAATAGCTCAGGGCACAATATGTACATAATGAAATTCATCATTAACTATAAGGCATGTAAACTCATATCTAGCTATCTTAATAATTTCATCTTTTTTTTTTGGATGATTTCTTGTCTTATCTGATTAGACTGTCACTCTTTTTATCTCCTGAGTGGATGATAAAGACTTCACACCAGGGTAGATATATCAGTTATTTCTTTTTTGCTACCTAGTGTTCACATTATTGCTGTTATCCTTATTTTGTGCTTTTTGTTTTTTGGTAGGAATCTTGTTAAGTCACTTGTTCATTTTGTGATAATTTAGTCAAAAATAAATAAAATATTGCATACATCCATTTAACTGGTAATGTAAACTTTGATGCTTTTCATTGTGCTTAAACAAACAAGTATGAATAGCACTATCAACTTTTCTGGGTTATGAAATTCTCCTCTTTTCCCTCCAAATGCCTTCAGTATAGTTCATGATGTCTAAGCATCTTACATATGGACTGAATGAGGGTGCCACTGTTAACCCATAAGTTAATTGTTACTAAAACTTAATATTTTGTTTTTAGATAAACAAAAATTAAGAGATGCTCTGATATTGTTTCCCCACATCCCATGGTGCATCCAGGCCACATCCTACTTCAGAGATCACTGATCTTAGGAAAAGAGAAGGAAGGCTAGATTGAGTGCTGTAGCACTGGGCACAAAGATAAAGTTAATATGAGAAGTGTTACAGAAGAAGACAATCATTTGACATGAAATCTTTGTTAAGAGGAACTGTGTCCTCCATTTCATTTGTATTCCATTGCATCTTTTCCCATGCCAGCCATGACTTTTAATTCAATAAGTTACTGCTAACCATTTCAATGAAATATTGTATTGACTGAAGCTTGTGGCCAAAGTGAAATTGGGGAATTCCATTATATTGTTAAATTCAGCAGTTTATCTCCAGTCTGAATTAGCTTATGTTATGTAGGATTTTCTATTCTCTTTGTCAGTCAACAACATATCTACTAGTAATTACAGAAAAACTGGTAGGAGGTTTTGTAACAATGTTATCATTTTTCTTTTCTTTCTTTTTTCTTCTCTAAGTTGATCTTTTTTGGAAACTAATGTAGGTTTGGAAACAAAAGGGGTTAATGAAGTTGTGAGGGAGATGATGAAAATTATGATGTACCATATTAACAAATGGCTTTATGTAGAAAAGTTTAGGATATTTCAGGAGCCATTCCCTCTCTCCTCCCACCCCCCCCCAAGCTAAAGGACTCTTTAATATTCATTATGGTCTAATATATATTGTCAAGGGGCAGTATGGTAAATTTAAAGTCAAAGGATCTGGATTCAAATTATAACCTTGGTATTTTCAGTCTTTGTTGCTTTTGACAAGTTATGTAACCTTTAAGGCTCATTTACTTTTTTTCTAGAGTTAGAGTTTTCTAACTCTAGATGTATATGATAATGAGACCCCCAAGATCCATATCAAAAGATTGATTAGGTAAAACTACTTTATATGGAGGTCATTTGACCTTTCATTAATTAAATGGTCCCAAATGGAGTTCAAACACTTTCATTGAATTTAGATTCTACGGAACAGAAGTGAATGCAAGGGATAATGCTGTAAAAAATTACCCTGGCATGGATTCTATCAATAAAAAGTTATTTAAAAAAAGAATTTAGATTCTAGTCAATTTCTAGTGAATTTATATAATACTAGTATAATTCAATGTCATAAATCCAACATTTATAAAATTCTAACATGTGAAAACTAGGATTATTCAGAGTTCAGAGTTGTCTCAGAATCTTTTATCTGCAGGTGAGAGGAACATCCATAAGTATCCAGACAACCTAATGAGCAAATGACTTACTGGGACCATTGTAGTATATATATAGCCTTGTGGGTATTATGTGGAGAACCTCATAAAGAAATTACATAGCACTGGGCCACTGATACATTGTTGGTGGAATTGTGAATACATCCAGCCATCCTGGAGAGTGATTTGGAACTATGCTCAGAAAGTTATCAAACTGCGCATACCTTTTGATCCAGCAGTGTTTCTACTGGGTTTATATCCCAAAGAGATACTAAAGAAGGGAAATGGACCTGTATGTGCAAGAATGTTTGTGGCAGCCCTGTTTGTAGTGGCTAGAAGCTGGAAAATGAATGGATGCCCATCAATTGGAGAATGTTGGGTAAATTGTGGTATATGAATGTTATGGAATATTATTGTTCTGTAAGAAATGACCAGCAGGATGAATACAGAGAGGCTTGGAGAGACATGAACTGATGCTAAGTGAAATGAGCAGAACCAAGAGATCATTATATATTTCAACAACGATACTGTTTGAGTATGTATTCTGATGGAAGTGGATTTCTTCGACAAAGAGATCTAACTCAGTTTCAATTGATCAAGGATGGACAGAAGCAGCTACACCCAAAGAAAGAACACAGGGAAATGAATATAAACTGTTTGCATTTTTGTTTTTCTTCCCAGGTTATTTTTTACCTTCTGAATCCAATTCTTCCTGTGCAACAAGAGAACTGTTTGTTTCTGCACACATATATTGTATCTAGGATATACAATGACATATTTAACATGTAAAGGACTGCTTGCCATCTAGGGAGGGGGTGGAGGGAGAGAAGGGAAAAATTGGAACAGAAGTGAGTACAAGGGATAATGTTGTAAAGAAATTACCCTGGCATGGGTTCTGTCAATAAAAAGTTATAATTATTTTAAAAAAAAGAAATTGTATAGCTTCAGAAAGTAAATATAAATGAGAGCTATAGGTGGTCAGGAGGGCAGATAGAGAAATATACTTGTTTCAGGATAGGATGTATTGATGTGCTGACTCTGGTCAGCAATTGACTAATGTATGTCTGTATCCTCACTGCCATCATTTCACTATATCCAGACAAATTCAATTGATCACATCTGAAAAGATTGTGAGACATGGAAAAGAGAGGATTTTTTTTTTACAATGAATGTTGAGTGGGAGATAGCACCTCAGGCTGTTTGAGATGAGCCTGTTCTAAAATATTACCTGTAACCTTAACATCCTGAAAATAAAATTATCCTATAATCTATGAATTTAAAATGCTTCCGTTTCTTTTTGGCCTCACAGCTAAGCAATATACTAAAAAAAAAAAAAACCTAATTAAATAAAATAAGAGAGAATATTCTTGCATTTGCACAGACCATATTGAATTTTTATTTGATTTTTTTTATTCATTTAATTTTAAAGGGCTTGTTTTATCCTTTTGAATTTCCAAATAGCTGAGCAAAGTGTTATGGGTTGGGGGTAGGGAAGAAAACACAAATGGTAAAAAATAAAATACAAATGTTTCTGCTCTTATACAGCAATATTAAACATATGCTCGTATATGTTTTCATGTCTTCATATCTAGTAATAGAAATATGATTATGAATGAAAAACAAACACAGGTAAATTACTAGAAGTCATTTAAATATTTGGATTTGTTGCCTTAGAAATTAGGTATTGCTCTATGCTTTGGTAGACCAATTAAAGGCCTTTTTATTAGTAGTAAGTAAATAATAACAACATTTATTTTCTGTAGTACTTCATGGTTAGTCTCTTCTGCTGGAACATCAGACATGTTACTACTGACTAGAGTTATACCAAAGGCTCTGACCTATGTGTATTCTCTTTTTATAAATTCTCACTGAATGATCAGCTTCCATAACAACTAAATGAAATGGTTAGTGTATTGAACCTGGGGTCAGGGAGATCTGAGATCAAATCCATCTCTACACAGGATTTCTGTAACCTTGAGCAAATTACTTGATTTATTTGCCCCAGTTTCCCCATCTGTAAAGTAAGGATCAAAATAGCATCTCTCAGGGTAGCTGTAAGGATCAACAGAGATATTTGTGAAGCCCTCAATCTAGTTAACCCCCCCCCCCAAACACAGTAGTTGCTATATAAATACTAGCTAATTACAGCCTGATCTTTGTTGCCTTAATGTATATTACTTGCTTCCATATTTCTATAGTCCAACCCTTGCTGCATTCCTCACAAGCAATGTTCCATCTCCCATCTCTACTTTTGCACTGGCCTGTGTAGCCTATTGCTGGAGGGTTCTCTCTCTTGACCTCTGCCCTTTTGAATCTCTGATTTCCTTCAAGCCCCAGTTTAGTAACTGCCCACACTGCATGGGGTTCTTCTCACCTGGTTCTTAGCATTTTCCCCACTTCTCAAAGCTATATTTTATCTGTTTTTTAATTTTTATATATTTTTTTTATATTTTGTGGTACTTTGTACAGGACATGTAGTTAGTCATTCAGTGAACAAGGGCTATTAAAACCCTACAGAGTGTCAGGACAACCTCCCTTTCCTCTGATGAAAACAATCCCTCCTCTCAAGGAGCTTATAGTCAAATGTAGGAAACAACACATAATGATATACAAACAAAATATATTCAGGATATATTGAAGATGGCAGAGAGAACATACTAAGATTAAAGGGTCTGGGGGAATTTCTTGTAGGAAATGGAACTTTAGCTGAGATTTGAAGGAAGCCAGGGAAGCTGAGAGGGAGAAATGAAGATGGAGAGAGTTCCAGGCTTGGGTGTAGCCCAAGAAAGTGCTTCAGGCCAAGAGATGGACTGTCTTGTGGAAGGGACAAGGAAAGCCATGTGAGTATCACAGAGTCTGTGAGGTGGAGTAAGGCATAAGAAACTAGAAATAAGAAATTAAATGCTTGTCCATCGATTTGGAAAGGAGCATTCAGGCCACAAGCTTTTAGTAAGTACTTATTACATGACAGTCATTACAGTAAGTGCTGGGGTTATAAAGGAAAGGAAAGACATGGAGGATGTAACAAACAAAATGTAAGCTCCCAGGTATAAAAGATAGCTACAGAGCAAATAGATTATCTTTAGGGGAAGGCATTAGTGGTGATTGTAGTGGGTGGGAGGAGAGTGTGGGAGGAATGGGGAAAGGCTTCTTAGAGAAGATAAAATTTGAGCCTAGACTTGAAGGAAACCAGAAAACCTGTGGCACGGTATAAGGGGTATTGGAGATAGCAGTACAGGTATGAAGTCCAACTGTTTTAAGGGCTTTGAGGTGACAGATGAGTTTTAAGGAGCAGCAGGAAAGACCAATATCATTGAATCATAAAGTATGTGGAGTTAAAGAAGACTGGAAAAATGTGAAGGTATAGCATTGTGAAAGATTTTACATACACAGAAGAACTTTGTACATTTAATCCTAGAGGTAATAAGGATCCACTGGCATTTCTAGACTGGGAGGGAGGAATGATGATATAATAGTCTATAATCTCTTTTGATCCTTGTAATACCTTTGTGGTTGATATAATAAGTATTATTTTTAAAATTTTACATCTAAGGAAACAGGTCCAGAAAGATTAGTTGACTAAATTTTATAACCATACAGCTTTTTCAGGGTCACACTTCTGGCAAAGAGGAAAGCTAGAAATTGAACTGAGCTCTTATCGACCAGTATTGTCAATCACAAACAAATCTTAGTCATTAATGGGTCTTCCCAGGCCACTTAGTCCAAATTGTCTAGAAATCCCCTCTACAATATGCACAGTACTTATGTTCTCTTTTGTTCCTTCCTCTCTTTTTCTCTTTCTTTTTTTCCTCTCTTCCTCCCTTTCTCCCTCCCTTTTTCTCTATTCCTCCTTCTTTCCTTCCTCCCTCCCTCCTTCCTTTCTTTTCATTTTCTATTATTTTTCAATTAAAAAGCACTTGTTTTCCCTGACTCCTTGCTTCATCACCACAATTTAAAAGAAAAACAAAATCCATTGTGAATTTGAAGACTATCTTGAAGGTTTTCCAGCTTCTATGAATTTCTTGTATCAACCCAGTCTTGCTTCTGCAATTTCCATCTATTATTGCTGTTGTTCATACTGGGATCAAACAGATTAAGTTCAGTCTTTTGCTTGGAAGCCCTTCAAACGTATGAAGGCCGCAATCATATCAAGAAGAAAATTATTCCTGATAGTAAAATTAGGTGCCATATAAGGTACAAACATACTCATGAAGTAGTGTTAGGTAACTATCCTAGTGTTTACTGTTAGAAATTATATTTTTGTCATAAGGATCTGTATTGGTCAATTATCATTTCTTTTTTATTTTTAGTACACATTGTTTTATGAATTATGTTGAGAGAGAAAAATCAGAGCAAACAGGGAAAACCACAAGAGAGAGAAAAAAAAAACACAGAAAAAAGTGAACATAGCATGTGTTGATTTACATTCAGTCTCTGAATTGAAGAACTCTGAAAGAGTTCTTTCTCTGGTTGTAGATGAGATTTTCTGTCCAAAGTTTATTGGGATTCCTTTGGATCACTGAACCACTGAGAAGAACCAAGCCTTTCATGTTGATCATTGCACATTCTTACCGTTACTGTGTACAATGTATTCCTGGTTCTGCTTGTTTTGTTCAGCATCAGTTTATATAAATCTTTCCAGGCCTTTGTATATAATCAGCTTGTTCAGTATTTTTTATACAACAGTAATAATATTCCATTTATCTTCATGTACTACAACTTTTTCAGCCATTTCTCCAATTGATGGTCATCCATTTCTTTTACAATTCTTTGCTACTACAAAAATTGCTGCCACAAACATTTTTGTCCTCCTTTATGATTTCCTTGGGATACAGACCCAGTAATGTCCTGGCTGAGTCAAAGAGTATGCATAGTTTTATAGCCCTTTGGGCATAGTTCCAGATTGCTTTCCAGAATAGTTGGATCATTTCACATCAGTTCTCATTCCTTAAGCACCTACTATGTGTCATGCACTATACTAAGTATAGGGAGAAACAGACTAAAAAAACTCAGTCTTTGCTTTCAGACAGTTCACAGTCGAATGGGGTGGGTGGGAATAGCATCTATATAGGTATATCCTGTATATAGAATAAAAATTAGTATTTTCAGCAGAGGGGATGCTCTAGCATTAAGTGGATCAGGAAAAACTTCCTTTAGAAAATAGGATTTTAGCTGGGAGTAGAAGGAATCCAGCGAATGCAAGAGATGGAGATGAGGGGAAGAGAATTCAAGCAAGGAGGAGAGCTTTTGAAAATGCTTACAGGCAAGAGATGGTGTGTCATAAGCAAGGGATAGCAAGAAGGCCACCATCCCTGGATCATGGAATACTTGAATGAATGGAAGGTGTAAGAAGATTGGAAAGGTAGAAAGGGGCCAAGTTTTGAAGAGCTTTAGAAATGCTAAAGAAAAATCCTGAGAAATTAGTCATCAAACTCCAAGTTAAGCCTTGAACCCACCTGGAGAACCAAACTGTCTTGTCATGTGCATATGTTGGACTTGCATTATTCTCAGCTCATAAGCCTCCAGACTCATTCAAGATCATAGTGTAAATTTAATTGCATTGTATATAATTTTGCCTCCATCACAGTTAGCCATGTAATCTTGGGCAGGGCAATTTTGTTACCTTTAAAAGGAAGGCGTTGAATTACATTGTCTCTAAGGGTTCTTCGTGTTAAAAAATTTTTTTTCTTTCGTTTTTAACAAGTCTTGAAAATCTATGTCTTAAAGAATCTGCTGACTGAAGAAGAAAGACCTGCATTACTGGAGATAAAAATATAACAGCATTTGCTTCCGTCCTTTAGCAGAAGTGCCAGGAGCTGTCTCTGGTGCTACTGAGACCTTGTATCAAGGCATAATGCTCACTTGGTTTTGTCTTTGGACTCCTGTCATGCTCAATGTAGTACACAGTGTAGATGCTTCACAAATATTTGTTTGGGTGTTATTTACTTCCCTATTTCTCCATGAAACACTAGGCTTTTAAAAAGACTTCATGTAGAGTTTGACAGCACCTTGGAAGCTCTCTAGTCTAGCTGATTTTTACCTTAACAAAAATCTCTTCTACAGCTTCATTGCATCATCTGCTTAAACCTCTAGTGCAAGGGAACCAGCTACCTTTTAAAACAGGTCATTTGGCTTTTGGGCAGCCCTGATCATTAGCAAGTTTTTCTGTCATTCAACTTCAAATCTGCCTCTGTGTAATTTTTACTTAGTTATTCCTATTTTTGCCATGTGGTATTAAATCTAGAAAGTTTCACTCTTCTTACCTGCCACTTCACTTAAAATAATTGAAGAAAACTTTTGTGTCCCTTTCAAGTTTAATTTTTTGCTATTCTTCAAGTACTATTGGTTATCTAAACTAATCTTCAGAGCATAATAATCAGAGCCTGACCATCCTGGTCATTCTCCATAGGATACTTTTTTGCTGAACAATATCCTTCCTAATATTTAGACCTGAACATCATATTTCAGAAGTATTATTTGAGCAGGATGGAAAAAATGAAAATATCACTTGCCTTATTTTTGACATTTTCAAGCTCAAGAAGGCCAAGAATATGTTAGCTTTTTTTTTTTTTTTTTTTTTACTCTGATCATACTGTTGAACAAGTTGAACAGTTGAATAGAAACCTGGCTTCAGTCAAGAAGTCCCATCACTGACACATACTGGTGATATAATCATGGCCAAGTGACTTAACCCCTTGGTCATTCAAGCAACTCAAAAATTGTAGAACAATTGCTAATCTATATGGGGGAAAGGGCATTTCCACATCAGCAAATTCATACAGTACTGAAATCCCCAGGCCAGATCAAAAAGAAAGAAATCATGTTGTTGACTCATTTGGCAATGTCATTTGGCTAAAACTTTTAGCTTTTTTTTTGGATGAATAGTATTGAGCTAAATCAGCCCAGACTTGTAATTTTGAAATCAGTATTTTAACCTAAATCAAAATCCTTACTTTTCTCTCTTAAATTTCATTTTGTAATTCTTTGCATTTTGTAAAACTTCTAAGAAAGAAAACTTTTGACACCTTTACCTTAGTCATTGATAAAATGTTAAATAACCCAAGACGATTTTGGATACATGCCATTAACTGTAACTTTTCTTCTTTATGCATCTGCCTTTCCTTTTGTTCTTTAGATGAAAACGTTACAAAAACTTTCAAGCTGCTAACTGAATCTACTCCTTACTTTGACTTCTGAATTTTCCTATCCTTTAGACGTCAGACCCTTTCTATATTTTTGGGACCAAATCCACTGAATGTTTCACTGTTGGAATTTGAAATAGCAAGCGCAAAGTAGACAATATCAAATATCATTTTGTGCTAGATTCTGTTAAATGCACGCTTGTGATCATGTACCCACAAAATAGTGCTGAGTGGAATTCAACATATTAAAAACATAAAGGCATTTGGAAAAATATTCTGACAGAGATGCTCAATTATTACACAATATTTAGTAGAAAGTGAGTTTTCCTTTTGGACTTTATCTAGTGCTGAAAATACCAGATGGCTTTCATTATTATTGAAAAGCTAGTATGGGAAGGATCTCTAGTTTTGTTAGTGTGAGGAGATAATGCTTCCACTGACTGTGACTTAATGGATAAGTCCTGGGGAATTGCTTGAGGCAAGGTTAAGTAAGTTGTCCAGAATCACTCAGCCAGTAAGTGTCACAGGTGGGATTTGTACTTGATATTCTTTTGCTAAATATATTACTATAAAATAGCAATAATTAATTATGATTATAGCTCATATTTATTTATGTTGCACTTTCAGATTGGAAAAGTGCTTAACATATATTATTCTATTTGAGTCAGACCTCATTACCTCATGCCTGGAAAATTATAGCCTTTTTGTTGATTTACCTGCCTGGTCTCCCTACTTTAGATTATCCTCCACCTACCAAAGTAATGTTCCTGAAGTACAAGTCTCACCATATTATACTCTTTCTCTTCCTACTCTCCTTTCTCACCTTTATAAACTCTAATGGCTCCCTATTACTTCTGGATAGAAGCTTGATATCTTGGGGTGAGAGAAAAAAGAATGAGTTCTAGGCATGAAGCAAGAGTGAGTGGGGGTGTCTGTAAAAAGAAAGTAACAGGTAGATCACTTTGGAGACCTTAAGTGTTTGGAAAGGCGGTCTGGAGCTAGGTCATGATGACCTTTAAATATCTTTTTAGGGAATTTATATTATACTTCAGAGTATATATAATTATAATATAATTTATATTATACTTGTTCCCTGGCTATGTAGTTTATGTGAGTCACTGGATTAAAAATTAGGCCTCTACTGACTGACCTAGCATTCTTTCTACAGTACCTCTCTGCCTCTCTAGGATAAGAATGGAAAATTTTAACACTGGCCTATGACACAAATGCCACAAGTTCTGTCAGTGTCATGATGAGATTGGTTTTTCATTACTAAGAGACTACTATGGCTTAGATAGATAATTGTAGTCAGTATTTAAAATGAGGATTATGAATTTTTCCATTAGAAATTTTTTCCTGATTTAGTGAAAACTGAAAGCTAGATTAAAAAAAAATTTCCTTGACAAACAAAATCCATATGGTTTCAATCTTTATTTGCATTTGAGGAGTATATTTACCTTTAAAAAATGTGTGATGTCTCAATATGCCTCAGTTAGATAATATTCTGTGACATTTATGGAGATTTCATTTTTTATACTAATAGGAACTTCACTATAATGTTGCCAGTTTTATACAGGATTATGTTGTCTTCAATATTTAACAGTGGACTGTAATTTTCTTGCTGAGCAATTCTCTTTACTGATGCTAGGAATATATCCTCCTTCCTTAAACAGAAGGTCTTTGTGAATTGCTCTGAATGTGAAAGTTCATCATCTGGTGGCCAAGTTCTTGGAGATGATCCCTTTTGAAGTTAGCCATCTAGGCTGGTCCTCAGGTGACTGAGCACCATCATCCTGTGTCTCCTCCATCCCCACAGAGTTAAAATTCTAGTTTGGATATATGTCTGAGCTTGTTCTTTGTTGACAGAACCATTAAGACTCCATGATAATGATCTCCAGTCATTATGAATTATCTCGGTAATGTTTTAGTGGAGGATTATATTGATTGCATTATTTCATATTTGCATTTTTATTTTTCTTTATATTTTTACATGCTTTTATGCCAGTTTGTTTTTTTCCCCAATAAGATACTTTCTCCTATCTTTGTATGTCAGTGAGAGCTATGAAATCTTTGTTGTTTTTCATTTAGAAAGACAATTATAATAAATAGCTGGCATTTTCATAGTGATTTAAGAGGAATAAAATGACTTACACATAATATCTAATTTGAGCCTCAAAACAACCTTTTAAGATAATGATACCAATATGAATTTTATTCTTAAATTAACTATTATCTGAGGACAAGAGACATTAAAATCTGGCCAGGTTGCCACAGCTGTTTAGTATCTGCAAAGAGATTTGAACATAGTCCCTAGTGAGTTAACATATACTTATTAAACATCTACTAGGAGCCAGATACTCTGTGACAGATAATTAAAGAAAGGACTAAGAGATAGTCCTTACCATCATGGAACTAACAGTCCAATAAGGAAGAAACTATATAAATAATTCTATACAAACCAACTGTTTACAAGGCAAATTGTAAAGAGGAAATGTTTTAGACTTAAGGAGGGACATCAAGAAAGGTTTCTTATAGGAGGTAAGAGATTGGTTGGGACTGCCAGGGAAGCTAGGGCAGCTAGGGAAACTTGCATCTTCCCAACTTTTTAAACTCCACTCAGCTGCCACAATAAAGTACTTTATTTTATTCTGATCAAATAAAAGGGGTTAAACACACACACACACACACAAATACAACCATTTTTCAACTTTTCAGTAATTTTAGAGTTTCTTAATGTGAAATGAAGACAGCTTAATTGAAACACACAGGTACAATTAATTGTTTCTTTTAAACAGATTTTAAATTATGTTTTTCTATTCTTCAAACCTTTTACTTCAAAGTACTTTAACAAGTAGCAAACTATTGGTTTGGGTTTCATCTCTTTTTTTAATCTCCTATACACCCTCTGCTGGAGGCTCTTATAAACTTTTAGTTACTAACTCACTGGAAAGGAGAGGAGGAGAATATAGAGTAAAGGTCTCATGTGATACCCAAAATAATTCAGAGTTGATTCTTATTAAAATGAATATGTTAATGTTTAAAAGCCAGGTAACCTGAAACAAAGAAATTTTCATTCAATTTCATCTGTAATAGGATTCCACAATACACCATGAAAATGAGTTTTTGTTTGGTTGCTAAAAATGGTCATGGCTAAAATCTGAACATATTGAAAAACAAATGAGCTGTGTTATTTTAATTTCCAAGAGGCTCCATTTGAACAGTTCAGAATAGTAGAGCTTTGTACAATGTGGCATTACCCACCCCATTTAATAGAGTTTAGTTTTCTTTCTAGGAGTGTCTGTAATGAGGCATGAGATAGGCCATTAGCTGATTAGATGACTGAAAATCTAGAAACAATGACAGCCCAAACCAATGGGATTTTTAGAAAAGTCTAAGTAGAGTTTTAGAAATGGAAGTGACATATTCTTGCTTGATGCTTTTTGAATTCTCTCTCAGAATGCTAGGGTGAATGTCTTGCTGTTTGGTCATCTGTATTAAATCTGAGGGGCAGCTCAAAGATCCATTTTAGCCTTCATGATGAAAATTTTCTAATTCTATTAGAGAAATTATAAGTGGAAAAATCCAAATATTGCCTGTAGGTCAAAAGAATTCAGGCTTTCAGGCCCAGTTGCATTTTGTCATAGAGACAGTAATAGAGAGGGGAAAGAGGCTGGATCCTCTTTTCTGCTTTACAAAATGCTCAAAATTGAAAGAGGATCATTTTTCAAGGTCTCAGAAATAGTTCTAAGAACTAAGTACATTGTATAAAAGAGGCTGACGGAAAGCTGAAAAAAAATAAATTTAAATGACTTTTGGTATTAGGAAATTTTGTTAGTCTCTAAATGGCTCCTGCATTCCAGAAAAGTAATTTTACTTGTATTGCCTTCTTTTCTTTTTCTGCTAATATATTCCCCTCATCTTCTATAAAATCTTGCCCAGATGTTATCTCTTCCTGGAAGCCTTCTCTGGCTAACTGTGTCCCATTCTGATCATTCTTGTCCCCTACATATTACTTAATACTTAAATATTATATACTCAGTTTGTACTTTGGTAGCTTATCCATTTTAAAATATTAATTTGTGATTATTTTCTTGGTGTTTTTATCTATTAAACTTGATGTAAGGCAGCAACTTAATATTTATTAAGTGCTTACCAACAAGCACATAAGCAGAAAGAAAAACATTTTCTCTTCTCAAAGAGCTTACATTCTAATGGGGGGAAGACTCATAAAAGAAGGCTGGAAGGAGTGATGGTGGTGAGAATAGTCCAGTCAGTCCAGGTCAGGCCAGAGAATCAGGATTTCCAGCCTGGAGAAAAATAAAGTCATGGTTGACCTTGGTCTTTTTTTTTTAATTTTTATTTAATAATTACTTTATATTGACAGAATCCATGCCAGGGTAATTTTTTTTACAACATTATCCCTTGCACTCGTTTCTGTTCTGATTTTTTTCCCCTCCTTCCCTCCACCCCCTCCCCTAGATGGCAAGCAGTCCTTTATATGTTGGATATGTTGCAGTATATCCTAAATACAATATATGTTTGCAGAACCAAATAGTTCTCTTGTTGCATAGGGAGAATTGGATTCAGAAGGTATAAATAACCCGGGAGGAAAAACAAAAATGCAGATAGTTCACATTCGTTTCCCAGTGTCCTTTCTTTGGGTGTAGCTGCTTCTGTCCGTCATTTATCCATTGAAACTCAGTTAGGTCTCTTTGTCAAAGAAATCCACTTCCATCAAAATATGTCCTCATACAATATCGTTGTCGAAGTGTATAATTATCTCCTGGTTCTGCTCATTTCACTTAGCATCAGTTCATGTAAGTCTCGCCAGTCCTCTCTGTATTCATCCTGCTGGTCATTTCTTACAGAACAATAATATTCCATAACATTCATATACCACAATTTACCCAGCCATTCTCCAATTGATGGGCATCCATTCATTTTCCAGTTTCTAGCCACTACAAATAGGGCTGCTACAAACATTTTGGCACATACAGGTCCCTTTCCCTTCTTTAATATTTCTTTGGGATATAAGCCCAATAGAAACACTGCTGGATCAAAGGGTATGCACAATTTGATAATTTTTGGGCATAATTCCAAATTGCTCTCCAGAATGGTTGGATTCGTTCACAACTCCACCAACAATGCATTAGTGTCCCAGTTTTCCCACATCCCCTCCAACATTCATCATTATTTTTTCCTGTCATCTTAGCCAATCTGACAGGTGTGTAGTGGTATCTCAGAGTTGTCTTAATTTGCATTTCTCTGATCAATAATGATTTGGAACACTCTTTCATATGAGTGGTAATAGTTTCAATTTCATCCTCTGAAAATTGTCTGTTCATATCCTTTGACCATTTATCAATTGGAGAATGGCTTGATTTCTTATAAATTTGAGTCAGTTCTCTATATATTTTGGAAATGAGGCCTTTATCAGAATCTTTAACTGTGAAGATGTTTTCCCAGTTTGTTGCTTCCCTTCTAATCTAAGAGTTGGTTTTATGAAAAAACCAACAAAATAGACAAACCCTTAGTAAATTTGATTAAAAAAAGAAAAGAGGAAAATCAAATTGTTAGTCTTAAAAATGAAAAGGGAAAACTCGCCACTAACGAAGAGGAAATTAGAGCAATAATTAGGAGTTACTTTGCCCAACTTTATGCCAATAAATTCAACAACTTAAATGAAATAGAAAAATACCTCCAAAAATATAGCTTGCCCAAACTAACAGAGGAAGAAGTAAATATCCTAAACAGTCCCATCTCAGAAAAAGAAATAGAACAAACTGTCAATCAACTCCCTAAGAAAAAATCCCCAGGACCAGATGGATTTACATGTGAATTCTACCAAACATTTAAAGAACAATTAACTCCAATGCTAAATAAACTATTTGAAAAAATAGGGACTGAAGGAGTCCTACCAAACTCCTTTTATGACACAGACATGGTACTGATACCTAAACCAGGTAGGCTGAAAACAGAGAAAGAAAATTATAGACCAATCTCCCTAATGAATATTGATGCTAAAATCTTAAATAAAATATTAGCAAAAAGATTACAGAAAATCATCCCCAGGATAATACACTATGACCAAGTAGGATTTATACCAGGAATGCAGGGCTGGTTCAATATTAGGAAAACTATTAGCATAATTGACCATATCAATAACCAAACAAAAACCATATGATCATCTCAATAGATGCAGAAAAAGCATTTGATAAAATCCAACATCCATTCCTAATAAAAATACTTGAGAGCATAGGAATAAATGGACTTTTCCTTAAAATAGTCAGGAGCATATATTTAAAACCATCAGTAAGCATCATATGCAATGGGGAAAAACTGGAACCTTTCCCAGTAAGATCTGGAGTGAAGCAAGGTTGCCCTCTATCACCATTATTATTTAATATCGTATTAGAAACACTAGCCTCGGCAATAAGAGTCGAGAAAGATATTAAAGGAATTAGAGTAGGCAATGAAGAAACCAAACTATCACTCTTTGCAGATGATATGATGGTATACCTAGAGAACCCCAGAGATTCTACTAAAAAGCTATTAGAAATAATTCATAATTTTAGCAAAGTAGCTGGCTACAAAATAAATCCCCATAAATCCTCAGCATTTTTATACATCATCAACAAAACCCAACAGCATGAGATACAAAGAGAAATTCCATTCAGAATAACTGTTGATACCATAAAATATTTGGGAATCTATCTACCAAAGGAAAGTCAGGAATTATATGAGCAAAATTATAAAAAAGTCTCCACACAAATAAAGTCAGACTTAAATAATTGGAAAAATATTAAGTGCTCTTGGATCGGCTGAGCAAACATAATAAAGATGACAATACTCCCTAAACTAATCTATTTATTTAGTGCTATACCAATCAGACTTCCAAGAAAATATTTTAATGATCTAGAAAAAATAACAACAAAATTCATATGGAACAATAAAAAGTAGAGAATCTCAAGGGAATTAATGAAAAAAAAAAATCAAATGAAGGTGGCCTAGCTATACCTGATCTAAAATTATATTATAAAGCAGCAGTCACCAAAACCATTTGGTATTGGCTAAGAAATAGATTAGTGGATCAGTGGAAAAGGTTAGGTTCACAAGACAGAATAGTCAACTATAGCAATCTAGTGTTTGACAAACCCAAAGCCCCTAACTAATGGGAAAAGAATTCATTATTTGATAAAAACTGCTGGGATAATTGGAAATTAGTATGGCAGAAATTAGGCATGGACCCACACTTAACACCATATACCAAGATAAGATCAAAATGGGTCCATGATCTAGGCATAAAGAATGAGATTATAAATAAATTAGAGGAACATAGAATAGTTTATCTCTCAGACTTGTGGAGGAGAAAGAAATTTGTGACCAAAGATGAACTAGAGACCATTACTGATCACTAAATGGAAGTTCTTGAAGAAACAAATTAACCAGAGGGAGAGACTCGGGGTAGAGGGCCCTGGAGTGGGATTATCTTCTAGGAAGTTTCCATAACATAGTAGAGAAATTGAGAGAATCAGAAGTACAGCCTGAGGAGGAAACCTTTGAGGATACAGAATATCTTCTTGTGGATCTCTATTCTATTTAGGAAAAGAGCTTATGATTATTTGTGGGTTAAAGAGAACCATAAGTATTGTAAGTCACAATGTTCTAGCTCTGATCCTTTGCCAGCATACCTAAAGTATGTTTGAGCAAAGACCATTGTTATAGTTAGACAGATATAGATGTTGATTCCTTATTGGTATAACCTGGAGAAATGGAATCATGTATCTGCTTGACCCCGTGATCATCTTACTGATACTTTAACTAAATGTGTTTGGCAGGACCTTCTTGTTTGGTCAGTGAAGTGAAACATTATTACTTGGTATAAAACCTTGTGATATAGAATTATAGAGCTGAAATGGACCTTTGTAGTGATCAGGGCCAATCCCCTCATCTTTTAGATGAGGAAGATGATTTATAGAAAGAGAAGTTACTTGACCTAAGATTCCATTAGATATATCTTGCCTGGTATGCTCCAATGGACGCCTCATCTATGCCTGTATTTAGTTTGGTGCCTGGCACATAGTCTGTAATTAATAAATACTAGTTGACTGGCTCATTCTTCAGAAATCAGGGAATAAGTAAACTTAGTCCAAAAGATAGGCTATTTTAGGTTGTATCTATAATAGGCAGTTAGATCGCACACGGTGGGCTGGAGAAAGACCTAAGTCCATATCTGCCCTCACACATTCAGGCATTTGGACAAGTCATTTACTTTTTGTCTGCCTCAACTTACTTCACTGTAAACCAGTGTTAACAAGAGCATTTACCTCAGAAGATTGTTGTGAGGATTAAATAACGTTTGTACAGCTCTTAGCATAGTGCCTGACTAGTAGAAGGGATAAAAGTTTGTCCCCTTCTGTTCCCTTCCCCTTCTGTTAGAAACGTCTGCTAATATATTTCATCCTTTTTGCCTACCTACTCCCCATTCACCAGCCTATGGGAGTTGATCTGAACTGTGATAAGTTAATTATGTTCTTTTTCTCTCTTATTCCATTAGATATCTTGAGTAACTATGGTCCTTGGTATGTGGACTGTATGGAGTATATATGGAATTCCCTCTCCTCTCCCCAACACTTGATCTAACTGTTCATGCCACAAATATAGTGAAAATATGCTGATGTATTAGATGCTCCTCCCTCCCCAGTGTCCCATTCTAATGCCTTCACTGACCAAAATGTCATTTTGATTTGAAGGCTATAGCATATTAAAATGAAAGAGTTAAAGGCAGACAAAAATGATTATTTAATCCAACTGAATGTCCAGCAATAGTGGAAAGCATTTTAATATCTCAGCCATATTTGCTTCTGGCATTTAATTTTCTGCAAATCATTGTGTTAGTCCTGCAAGCTCAAGGGGATTTATACCAAATATGGACTTTTCTACATGCCCATCAACAGCTACAGGAGGAGAAAATAGTTTGTTAAAAAAAATGGAATTGTATTTGGAAATTTTAAGTGATAAGGTATAGCTGGATGGATAGTGCCAAAAGTAATTCTGAAAAAGCCTTTATAAAATGATGTAATAGTTTCCCTAAATTTGCCTGAATTACAGAGTATCTTGGCATAGTGAAAAGATAACTGACACAGAGTCAGGTCTAAAATCGAGTTCTGTCTTCTCTATTGATTAGTTGTGTGACCATGGGATAACATAACCTTTGTAGGTTTCTGTTTTCTTTATCTTAGATTTTCATCACATCATGCCATGATAGTATTCTTGACAGTAATAGGAGATTTAGTAAGAGGGAAGGACTCAGGGGGAGGAGAGCAAAAGGACTTAAGGAGAAAAGGGAGAATGATATCTCTGTACAAGTATTAATTAATTAATGAATGTAAAAGTATAAGGATCACCTTTTTTAAAAAGTAGTACTTTGTTATTATCCTAAGTAAGTTTAAATTGGAGATCTAAGAAATCATCATTCTTTCCTAAGAATTTCTAAGAATTTTTTCTGGAAGACCTCTGTCAATCCTCACTAGCATTTTAGAAAAGTTTTCTTTTTTCTACACATAATTTCCTTCAGTCAAAATCTTTTCCTTTTTCTCCTTGTGCTAGTTAGAATAGGAAGTTAATAATAATCCTTGATGCATATTCAGATTCATAAAGAGAAATCAGGAACCTTTTATCAATGCTATAATCAGTATTTAGCTTTGATTTTGCATTTACTGCTGGTTTATTTCAGGTATTGATCAAAAAATTGTAATGCCTTTTCTTTGAAACTATTTAACTTTAAGAATACTACCAAGGTCTGCAAGTATTGACTTAAGAGTTGGAGATCTGTTTAGCACTCACTGTCCCTACAGGTTTTAAAGTATCTTAAAGTCTAAGGTACAGTGGATGTCCCATCTGTAAAGTCTTACCTCTGCAAATGGAGGAATTAGTGAATGGTGAAGCAGTGGAATAAAATAATTAATGTACATTTTCTGTTATGCCCAATTATACCTAAAGGGTATCATTTTTAATGAAACGTTATAGACTCTGAAAAGAAGGGAGCAGCGGAACTATGGATTTTCTTTTGCAACCCATATGTTCTGATGAAATGATTGTTTGTAAGAAGTTGGAACCCAACATAATGACTTTGTACATAGTAGGTATTTGGTAAGTGAATGAATGAAGTTGGATGAAACTTCTCCATGACATCCATATCTTCCAGTACTTCTCAGTTATTACATTTATGCTTAATTTGCCAAAGGACCAAAATTGTTCTCTATCTGAGTTACTTCTTTAATAAAATGATACTTAGGAATTCAGATAACTGATAAAAATTTTAATACAGTGTTTAACATTTTAAAAGCTTGTCATTCAGAAGTTTTTTTTTTAAATGACATCTTTTCACATCTAAAAATTGATTCTTCTTTTGCTCATGTCTTTTTCCGTTCTAAGTATGTGGGTGGTATTTATATAAGACTTAATTGATTTTCTACAAATTATTTAAAACAAAAGGGCACAGTAGAGGTTGCAGTTATTAGATAATATCAGAAAAAATTAGTGCCATCCAGAGTGCTCTCTTCCGCAAAATAAATAACATGTAAGAAAGTGACTTAAAAGAGCTACTCACATGATTCCCCACCAGCTATCAAAATTCATTTTAATACTCTCTTTATACAGTAAATCTAAAATCCTTAGGCATACTTTTCCATATGATTGTCCTTCATATCCAAGCTTATCTCTTATTCTTCCTCTTTATGCATTCCATACTCTTCCTCAGATGCATCCTGTCCTTGATTGTCTCTAAGCTATTAATCCATCGGTAAACAAGCATTTTTAAGTGCTTTCTGTGTACCAGCATCTGTGAAATGCAATATATAAGTTCTGGAAATGCAAATATAACAGAAAGATAAACAATCCTTGGCCTAAAGGGTTTACTTTCTAGGGAGAGACAACTACATTTAGTATATGTGTGTGATGTAGGTGTTGTGTGTGTGTGTGTGTGTGTATACATGTATATAATGTGTGTGATGTGTATGTGTTGTGTGTATGTTTTATATGTGATGTGTATATATAATGTGTGTGATATGTGTGTGATATGTATGTGTATTTTGTGTGTGTGTGTGTGTGTGTGTGTGTGTGTGTGTGTGTTGTGTGCAGATCTTGTAGCAATGAATGAGAAGAGATGAAGAAGGCTTTAGAAGTTTCTGGCCCGGAGCTTCCGGGACCAGAGAAAGGGACCAGCCAGTCAGAAGGTGAGCCTTGGGGATGGGGTAGCCAGAGGGTGAGATGACCTTCTAAAGTGAAGAAGCTTCTGTGCTAGGGCAGGTGAAATTCCTTTGGTTGTATTCCTTATGCTCCCAATGTGCCAGGTTTCTTAATCCTTCCTTTGCTTTGTCCTCTGTCATGAAACCTTCACTTATTTACATTGGCAAATAATGGGGAAAAGAAAGAACTGCCTGGATCATCCCCCTAATAGCAAATAACTGTAATTAAGAATAGCAGTGGAAACATCTAGAAGTCTCTAGAAGTCAAACTATAAGAAAAAAGCCAGTTTAGAAAACATTTCTTATTTGGAAATTCACTGATGTTCTCTCTGCTAAAAGCAGAATGCCAATTAATTTCTTGATTCTCCATACATATAAATCTCATTTTTTAAAAAGTATAAAAATCAAAAAGAGTCGCTGACTACTATTCTCAATCTGATTCTCACTAACAAGAAGGAATTTAATGCTGGGATAGAAAGCACTTACGATTAAAAAAAAAAGATAAAATGCTTCTTTTTCTTTGTTGTTCGTTCTCTCTCTCTCTCTCTCTCTCTCTCTCTCTCTCTCTCTCTCTCTCTCTCTTTTTGGTCTTTGCCAGACAAACTACTTGAGGTCAGAGATGCTATCTAATCTAAATTGTATATGTGAAATAAAACCTAGCAGAGTGCTCTGTGTACCATATTTGATTAATACATATTCATTGATAACAACAAAATAATTGAAACTGCTTAGAAATTATAATGACCAAAGTTGGCTTCAAAGAAGAAGCATGAGAATATATTTTCCTTCCTTATTTGAAGATATGGGGGACTATGGGCATGGAACATTATATGTAGAACTTGTGATGTTGGACGTGTTTCATGTGTAACTGCTTTTGAAATGTAAATTTTTATTTTTTATCCTGAGTTCTAAGAGATGATGGGAGAGCATTGGGGAAATAGTCATGTCAGGGATAAAGAAATGTATTGGGAAATATATGTCATATAAAAACGAAAGGTAGAGATATTTCAAGAAATTGTTTCTCTAATGTTGAATAAATTTTTATATATCTAGTACTTTGCATATAGTAGGTGATGGATTTTAAAAAATGTTGAAACTTCCCTTTATGTAACTCAAGATTCATCTTATTTCTTAACAAAAAGACATCTTATGTTTAGAAATTGAAAGAAAATGATACTTTTAAAATTTGGGTTTAAAATATTCACTGTTATTTCCATGCAGTGGGAAGTGGCTTATTGAAATTTGCATTATAATATTCTTTACATTATTTATTCTTCTCTATCATGCTATTAGATCCTTCAAACCACCCAACTTTTTTAGACTATTCTCTTGGAAAAAACCAAATATTTTGAGGGTAAGACAAATTGCAAATGGAATAGAAATAGCAGAAACATTATTTAGTGTTTATTATCTTTAAATACATAAAACATTCATTAAAGATTTTGACAAATAATAGAAAACAAGACAGTTTCTACCCTCATTACAATTTATATTGTAATGTGAGAGGACCATATATGTTCCTGGAATGGAAACTGGAGATTTCCCCAACATGTTACAGAGACTGAGAGACAAGATAACATGAAGAAGCTGGTTTATCAAAGCTCTGAGTGGTAGCAAAAGTGATTTATAGTTTTCTGCTCGGGAGGGAGTAGGTACAAGTGATGACTAGTGGAAATGTCTAAGAAGTGGCCATTTTTCAATTTTGTAATTATGAAGAAAAATAGAGTAGTTGATTCAGTACTAAAAAAAAGAAAGCATAAGTAATCAATTTAACCAAAATCAAGTAGTAGCATTATAATTAATAACATTACCATATTGACATTTTGCATGGTGGGACTTTATACCTGTAACAGTTATTGTCTTCTATGATAGAGATGACATCCTAGATTCCTAATGAATTCATTAGTCAGCAGCATTTACTAAGCATTTGCTATATGTTAGTCATTGTGCTAGGCTCTGGGAATATAAAAACAAAATAATGAATGAATTAATGAATTAAAAATATTTATTTATTATATGTCTAAGATGTCCTGAACATTGTATTAAGTAATAAGCATCCTCTAAATACAAGCGGAGATAGTCCCTGTCCTCAAAGAGGTTATATTCTAATTCAGAGTTTGCCCATTTAAGATAGTTGGTGGCCACAGTGTTATTCTAATTTGAAAATTATTGAGTTAATCAATGTAGCCTTATGGGAGGAGATTGATATGACCTTTCTAGTAGCAGTGACAGTATTGATTTGATTATTGTTCTACTATTGGGAGATTGTGGAAAGTACTGGGGATTACTGGGTAAGTGGTGAGATGATGGTTAGAATTTAAGGTGAAGATTGACTGACCCAGACAGAGTGGGCTTACATATTCATACCCAAGTAGTATATCTGGCCTGAGAGTGAGAATTTCTGAAGTGGTAGGATGTTTTCTACCTCATATCTTGGGTTGGGATAAGAGTGGTTTTGAATAAAATGTAAAATATGATGAATTCTGATGAAGTGAATATATAGGAACAGGGCTTCTTCCAAGGAGGAGGTAATGGGGTTTGGGAGAGCATTTTGTAGTTTGTAAGGCACGTGACAAAATCACAATGGCATTCTCTTTAACAAAAGGTCCCTTTTATTCATGTAAAAAAAGTCATGGACAAAATCCAAAGATGATTTTGTCATTCTTTTGGGGGAAGGACTTTTAATAGAGACTCAGTGGGAGGAAGCAGAAAGGGTGGGATCTAGGAAGTGACAATATATGGAATGAGATATTGAGGCTGTTTTAAAGATGTTAACAAGACAGTCTGGGAAAACTGAATTCCCATCATGGTTGTCTTAAATATGCTAACAAGAAAGTCTGGGAGAACTGAGTTCTCATCATGGTTGTCTCAAATATGCTAACAAGACAGTCTGGGAAAACTAACTTCTTTTTGTATGTGATTATGGTTGATAGAGTTCACATAATGAATTTTTTAACTGTGATAATAAGACAGTCTGTGAAAACTGTCCTTTTTATATGCTGATTAGGATTGATAATCACAGGATGGGTTCTTTTTAGCATTTCCTAACTAGGGGAATCATAAACATAAACAAACAAGCTGGTTTAAAGTTCCCATCAGTTACATTCTTTGGGTAAAATGCCACATACTCATAAAAGTATATGCAAAAAAAAAATACAAAGGAATGGGGTTGATCACTAGCAATCAGAGTTTTCAGGCAAGTCTTAACATAAAAGATAGCCTTTGAGATGAACTTTGAAAGAAACTACAGTTTTGGAGAGAGGAGGAAGGAATGCATTCCAGATATGGAATTTGTGTAAAAGTAAATGTGACAGATCATCGAATGTAAGAAAAGAAAGTTCAATTTGGTTAGATCACAGAGTGTATGATAAGGAATAATATGAACAGGCAATTGGAGTCAAATTGTGAGTGAATTTTAGTTGTTAGAGAAGTGTTTATGCTGAATCCTAGAGATTCTGGATTTGAATCCTAGAGATGCCTGGAGTTCATTGAGGAGGAATTATCATTCTTTAAAAATTTCAGTGTGACAGTTGGATAGAAGAAAGATCAGAGAGCCCATTTAGGAGACTATTTCTAAAGTTCAGAAGAAAGGTTATAAAAGCCTGATCTAGAGTAGGGGGTGGAAAACCTAGAGGGATTGATATGAGAGATATTGAGGAATTCATAAGACTTTGGCAATTGATTGGATATGTTGGTGAGGAAAAGTGAAACCTAGGTGGCTGTCAGGTTACTAACTTGAGTGACTAGAAAGGTGATAGATAGTCTATTCAACTAAGATAGGAAATTTGGAATGGGGGGGGTGAGACAGAAAAACCCATATACTTCCACCCCCATTCTCCCCTCCCTCCTCCACATAGAGATACATTTACACACACACACACATACACATACACACCCAGGACAGAATTGGTATGTAAATAGTCACTATATGCCAGCTACTGTGCTAAGTCCTAGAATTACAAATACAAGCAAAAACAAGGATAGTTCATACTGACTAGGAGCTTACATTCTAAAACTGAGAAGTAATATACTTATACAATATACAAAAAGGAGAGGAAGGTATTCTTCAGGTGGAGAAGTAGTTGGGGAAGTCCTGGACTAAACCAGGTTTGAAATGAACACAGAATGGGTACTTAGTAAAATGTAGGTTCTCATGAGGAATTCACCAATCAGAGGAAAATATTCTCAAGATGGACTAGTCACCAGTGTGAGGTCACTGGCGAGCTGAATTTGACCAGATAGCTAGCTAGGTGTATATAAAGGTAATAATTACACCTATGAAAGCTGATGAAGTCAGCAAGAAAGAAAAGAGGGATCTGGAGAGTTTCTAATATAAGCACAATTAGGGGTGGGTGGGCTAAGAATTATAATTCAGCAAAGGATATTGAGGAGAGATCTCCTGGATTGGAGGAGAACCAAGAGAAAATAATATCAAGAAAACCCAGAGAGATAATAGTATCTATGAGGAGAAGATAGACTTTAATGTCAATTATTACAGAGAGATCCAGAAGGGTTAGGATTCAGAATGATTATTGGTGATTGGAGAGAATAGTGCCAGTTGAATAATGAGGTCCGAGTCTTGATTGTAGAAAGTTGAGAAGTGAGGGTCTAGGAAATAGAGGAAACAAGTTTTTTGTAAATGTGGTTGTGAAGGTGAGGTTTAAGGATGGAGAAGAGACCTGGAGCATATAGAAAACAGGGAAAGAGCCAGATCAGGAAAGATCAGAGATTACAGAGACCTGAGGGAAAATATAGAGACACACTTTCATAAATAATTGGAGAGGTGGTTGGATCAAGGATAGAAAGAATGACTTTACTTACTTAAATGTATGTGCTGTATCTTTCTTAGTAGAAATTGTTTCTTGAGGGCAGGGATCTCAGATCCAATTAAGGTACTTTGTACATAGTTTGTATTTAACAAATGCCAAAATTTAAGGGATATATTCCTCAAAAATGTTTTGTTTTAAAAACAAATATGATATTAGGTATATTAGCACTTCTCTTTTTCCTCCTCTTTCTCCTACTGGTAAAAGCAAACACTTTTATCCTCCCCACCTCCTCCTCTTCTTCCTCCCACTTCTCCTCTTACTACTACTATTTCAACAACTACTACTACAACAACTATTCCTAGTACTCCTACTATTTCTACCACTATTACCACTGTTGATGATAAAAGCAAACATTTATATAGTGTCTACCATGTACTGTGGTAAACAATTTACAATTATTTTCATTTGATATTCACAGCAGCCCTGGGAGGAAGTGCAATATTTTCTCTAAAAAATCAAAAACCACTCCAGATATTGTCTTTTATGTTTTATTGATATTTAATATATTTTTATTTTCCTTTCAATAGCTATATTTAGGGAATTATTGTGTTCTCAGTTTGATTTCGTTATGTCCTAGAATTGAAGTTTTTTTTTTTTTTTTTCCAGAGGCTCATACCTTTAACAGAAGTCAATGGTAAAAATCTGTTTCAACATATATAAATTAGCTTCCTAGGCAGTATTCCAGAACTGTAACTGTTTTATATATTGACAGATACTTTGAATCTTAGTTAAGTGACTAGAAAACAGATGGTACAATTTTCTTTAAATGATGTAGCAAAAGAGAATTTAGAAGTCATTGAGTCAGTTGGGAATAATCCTCATTGCTACCACCCACTGTGTACTCAATAAATGGCAACTTCTCTTAAATAAGCTAGTATTTTAACTCCCTTGCTGCTGTTCTTGCTTTCTTTTCACTGACTTTTCTGGCTGGAACACTCTCCTTATCTGTGCCTCTTGGCTTTCTTAAAATCTAAGCTAGTGTTTAGAAAGAAGTCTTCCCCAGTACGTACACACACACACACACACACACACACGCACACGCACACGCACGCACGCATCTTGTTTGTACTTGATTGTTTATATGTTGTCTTCCTCTATCAGACTGTGGTTTTTGGCCTTTTTTTATATCTTCAGTGGCTGGCTACTATTGTGTAGCAGGGACTTTATAAATGCTTGATGTGACTTGGGCATCTGGATATCCCTGGCACTACTATAGCAGTGGTGTCCTGTTCCACCAGAGAGAAAACTACAGTTTTGAAATCTGTAGAAGTAGAGCTGTAGAACAGCAAATCTTTCCTCCTAAATGAGGACTTCCATGTCAATCTTGACCAATCATTAATACTTTGAGATTATTTGTGAGTAGGTAGCAGTGAGCTAGAAATGACAGTTGTTCATTTTCACTGTTCAAAAACTGGTAACAGTTTAAAACATTCTTAGAATTCTGACTAATGGGTAGTATAGCTACCACAAACTGCAAACAAAGTAATTTTACTCTCCAAAAAATGAAATGTTGTTATTAATTCTGTCAGTGTCTTATTGTTTTTATGTTGTACACATTTCATTCCATGTCAGACTAAAACCTTATATTTGCTACTTGTTTCTCTATTTCTATCAATTCTTCTAAATAGATAGTACTTTCTGTTCACTTTTTTAAAATGTCTAATTATACCACTCAGAGATTTAGAGATTTAAGAGAAGGAAAACAAAATACCATATTGAGAGAGGAAAGTTAAATGCTTCCTGTTATTTTTTGATTTGCAAGAGATAAGGCTAATTCTTTATTTACTTGCTTATTTATTTTCAATCACTGATAGTCTAGTAGTTTCCTATTTATTACTACTTCAAAAATTAACTTGTAGGAGAAGTGGTCTGTCATTGTTTATCCTACTTACTTAAGATAGACTAGTATGTAGCATAATTATGTAGATGACTTGTCTAATATAGTTTCTGAAAACCTAATAATTAGGTTTAAAATTAGATTCTTAGTGGAAATTTTATCATGGACCTGAAAATGAATGCATTTTTCAAGAGTGGAGGAAAAAAATATCTTTTTTAGATACAGAATAATTATTATTTGCCAAGTACCACTGATTTTTCACTTCTTTCATGTCTTTGTCTGAATTGACATAGAATGAAATGGGCTTCCTCTTAAACAACTCTTTTTAAAAATGACTAAGAATAGGGGCAGCTAGATGGCATAATGAATAGAGTACCAGCCCTAAATTCAGGAGGACCCGAGTTCAGATCTGGCCTCAGACACTTAACACTTCCTGGCTGTGTGACCCTGGGCAATCCACTTACTCCCAATTACCTCAGCCAAAACAAAACAAAACAAAACAACAAATAATAGCAACTCTGTGGGATAGCAACCCCCTAACTCAAAATAACTACTGAGAGATTTCTCAAAATGAAGAACAGAAGCTTTATTAGAATCTTGGGAGAAGTGGGCAGTCTGCTCACTGGAGTTTCAAGAGAGAGGAGAGCCGATTTTACAGAGGCCAAGAGATGACTTAAATAGTTAAAAAAAAAAAATAGGAACCCGCAAACCCCTCCCCACATCTGGTTAATTTTCACTGCCTACTTAAATAGAAGTAGTAAAAATTTGCTAAATTTTAGTCAAGCCAATATTGTTGACTTATTGCAGGTGTGTTTGCCTAACTTATGGTGGTCAGTTTGTTGACCAGGTGTGTTTGAGCTGGTGTAAACACTCTATTGTAAGGTTTGTACAAAGAATTTAATTTTCCCAAACCCATCAGACCTTCATAAACTAAAATTTAGATTATGGCTTCAATCTACTTTAGTTAATGATTTTATGGGAAACCACATAATCCCTCACATTAAAGAGGTTTAAATTAAATTAAATTAAATTTTAATTTTAATTAAATTAATTAAAGGTAAGTAATAGATTAAGCCAGAGGGATTAAAGATTTTTTAGAATAACTAAGGAGACTGAGTTTACCTCAGGCTTCCTCAATCAACAAATAGACAGTTAAGTTTAAAGATTTCTTGAATATCTCCAGGCCATTAAATAATTAGTCAGGTTCTTCTCTACGCAGTTAAGTAAAGGTCAAGAGGATATTATCTCAGGTATTTCTGCTAGAAGAGCAAGTCTTTTGCTCTTCTTCCCAGAGCCTTAATGATTAACAGCCAGTTGGTGTTGAGTCTTAGAATTGCCCACAGTTATTATTCTGAGAAGTCCTCAGTTTCCCGTTTCACTCACAATTATCAACAAAATAGTCCATCAAGCCTTATCAAGTTCAGCAAGACAAAAACTGAAAAAAAATTAATAAACAAAAACCAAGTATATAAGACTTTTATAAGATATTTTATCACCTTTTAGGTCTTCCCAAGTTTCTCCTAATGTTGGCCATAGTAAACAAATGTTTTGGGTACTGATTGTTCTTTCCAGTTAATCCACGTATATCACTTTCTGATGTCATCATAGTCTATCACATCAATAAACTCTAAGGCATAAATTCCTTGAGGGCAAGAACTAATTTATCATTTGGTTCCCTATGAAAGGGGACCACAAAACCTAAACCTCATCATATTTTTGGTTCCCTAACCAGGAACCCCCCAAACTAAACAGACTCATTAGGAGGATTTTCCTTACTCAGAAGTTATCTCACATGTTTCATCTAAATGGGCTCTGATTTCAACCTCATGTCAAATACTGGTTAAATGTTCACTTACTAAATATTTCTCCTCTTTTTTTTTTTTTTTTTTGAATGAAGTTTCCAGGTAGCCAGTCAGTTTTTTATTATTATTATTATAGCTTTTTATTTACAAGATATATGCATGGATAATTTTTCAGCATTGACAATTGCAAAACTTTTGTTCCAATTTTTCCCCTCCTTCCCTCCACCCCCTCCCCCTGATGGCAGGTTGACCAATACATGTTAAATATGTTAAAGTATATGTTAAATACTATATATATACACACACACACACATATATATATACACATATATATACACTATACACACACACACACACATATATATATATATACACACACACACATACACATGTCCATACAGTTATTTTGCTGTACCAAAAAAAATAGGACTTTGAAATAGTGTACAATTGACCTGTAAAGGAAATCAAAAATGCAGGTGGACAAAGATAGAGGGATTGGGAATTCTATGTAGTGGTTCACACTCATTTCCCAGAGTTTTTTCACTGGGTGTAGCTGGTTCAATTCATTACTGCTCTATTGAAACTGATTTGGTTCATCTCATTGTTGAAGAGAGCCATATCCATCAGAATTGATCATCATACAGTATTGTTGTTGAAGTATTTAATGATCTCCTGGTCCTGCTCAATTTCACTCAGCATCAATTCACGTAAGTCTCTCCAGGCCTTTCTGAAATCATCCTGTTGGTCATTTCTTATAGAACAGTAATATTCCATATTATTCAAATACCATAATTTTTTCAGCCATTCTCCAGTTGATGGGCATCTACTCAGTTTCCAGTTTCTGGCCACTAAAAACAGGGCTGCCACAAACATTTTGGCACATACAGGTCCCTTTCCCTTCTTTAAGATCTCTTTGGGATATAATCCCAGTAGTAACACTGCTGGATCAAAAGGTATGCACATTTTGATAACTTTTTGAGCATAGTTCCAAATCACTCTCTAGAATGGCAGCCAGTCATTTTAATAATTTGGAGACTAGGTTTAACTCTATTGATATTCTTGGAATTAACTTGAGAATTTTTTTCTTGTAGCTTCATGATTTTCTTAGCGTGAAACTGGAATGTTCTCCAATTCTTCTTCTAAAGAAGAAATAATTGCATCAGAAATAGCTGTGTGCTTGCTCCTTAGAAATGGTGGTTTTGCTGTTTATGAGTAAAATAAAAGTTATTTGATAAGCGCTAATATGAACAGTTGTCTTTAGCTCATTTATTTGCTAATGAGAATAATAAATCATTGGTAGAATGTAATCCAATTTTCTCTTAAAATCAAATATTTTATGTTTGTTTTGTTAATTAACTTAATGATGTCAAGTTTAAGCCTTATCTTTGAACTTTAACTCCTCAGCCACTGGATAGAGACTAGTCTTGTGATATCATTACTTTAGAAAACTTTCAGATCAAAAATTCCCTCTCCCAATTCAGATGGATGCTTTCTTTGTGACTCCTATCGAGTTGTCTAGAGCACTTAAAGATATTAAGTAACTTATTTAAGATCATACAGCTAACATATTTCAGAGATCATACTATATCCCTGTAATGCCAGAGAAACTGAAGCAAGAGAGATTAGAGAGTTTTTAATATCTTATTTGGATTTCTGAGAGGGAGAGGTTGTTCTGGGGGCATAATGCCCCTCAGGGCTGATGTCCAAAGCATCCAGCAGCCAATGTGAGTTCTCAGTGACATATGTATAGCTCTTAGCTCAGGTAGCTAAACAAAGGCAGGGGGTGAAGTCCAGACTCTAGTGAGCAAGAATCTCCAGGCAGGGACCATCAGTCCGGTTCTGATAGATGGGGGGGAGAAAGGGGAGAAGGGTAAGACCATGAATTCTTACAAACTGGGAGTTAAGGAGGTATCCAGCTTAGAACCAGGAAATCTGAAACTTATAGTTATAAACAATGCCAATTAGGTATCTGAAATAGGATATCTGGAATCTTATCTTCTGGAATGTCAGATCTCCACAACCCTAATTATCTCAGTTCTAATGAGCAGAAAAGGAGGGTTGCAACCAGGAAAACTGAGGCAGAACAATTCAGGGAAATAGAGGTAGGACAATTTAGGGAAACCAAGGCAGGACAATTAAGGAAACTGAGGCAAGACAATAAAAAGGAACTGTGGCACAACACCCCCCGATCTTCCTTAGTCCAAGGCCAACTCTCTAACCAATTAGTGTGCTGCCGCTATTCAAATAATAACTAAGACTAACTTAGTAATCACTTTTCCCTTCACACTGTTAAATCAAGACAATGAGAAAGAGAGCCTTATACAGTCTTAAAAAGACATTGCAGTTAAATAAATTAGTCCTATCAATGATTTTTTTTATTTTTTGGTTTAGTAAATCGGAGCAAGTATGACAAATCCCAGATTGTGATAATGTAACTTCTCTAAGCATATATACATTGTAATTGTATCTTTTTTTCTATTATAGAACAGAGTTACCTTTGAAGTAATATGAAAATCTGTTTTCGAAGAAAGCTAATTTCATAATGTGTGATGATCATCTGCCATTATCAGAAGCAGGGGAAAAAAGAGAAAGCCCACAAAAAATGAAGATAAAAAAATGTATCTTAGGAGGTCCAACCATATAAAAAAGAGCTTACCTTTTTTTTTTTCAGTAATAATAAGTAAAAGAAACAGAATTAAGAGAAGTTGCATGTAGAACTAACTATACTTGGGCAACTGAGAATAGAGAAAGAGATATTTTAACTTTTCTAGGTTTAAAGTCTTGGGGAGAAAATCAGTTTGAGAGGAGATCATATATCATTCTCCCTTCTTGGCAGAGTTGAAGCACAGTGAATGAGCTGTAATACCTAGGAAAATATAAAGAGAAAATCCAATGGGTCTGGAGTTTAGGGAACAAGTGATTGATCAATTTGAAATTGTCCATTGGTAGACAAGATGCAGTTTTTGTTATTGATTCCTGTTTAACTGACCCTGAAGTTCTTTACTTTGTAGAATTATATTTTTTATATGTAAGATTAATTTTTTAAATGACTGACTGAAGGAATTAAGATTTTGATTACTTCCAGTTGGGGAAAAAATTAAAAACAAAGGATGGACTTATGTTACAAACTGAAAAAAAAATGCATCCCTTTAATTCCTTATATAGAAATGGCCAGAGGTGAATAACACATTAAAACTCCAGCCCTACAGTATCTGATGTCCCCTATCAGCTGAGGCTGATAAGTTTAAAAAAGATTAGAACAAAAAAAGTCAGAAAACTGACTATTTGTAGGTTAAACATTGGGTGTCATGTTGCATTATGAGATGAAACCCAATGAGTTTCATCATTGAGTCTCAGTGACTAACCAATAGATGAATTAGGAATTCCTTTACCACATAGCTAACTAAAAGTTTTCTGGCTTTGCTTTGTGGTCTCTAGTGAGTGGGAATATATCTCCCCACACTTGATGACCCATTTTACATTAGACAATCTTTAATTGTTGGGAGAATTATTCTTACATTATTCCTGAATTTTCCTCTTTTCCACTTATTGGCACACTGCTTCTTTATCTGCCCTTTGAGGCTAACCAGAAAAAGTCCTCTTAGTTACAGAAGATTCAGAAGAACTGGGCTCAAATCACTAACCTTTTTCTTAAATCTGAGTATTTTTTGTGCAAATTCTTTCTAGACTTTGGTTTCCTCATTTGTGAAATGGGGAGGGGGGGGGATTGAACCAAGTAGCTTTTAATATCTTTCATTTATAATTCTAAGTCTGATTCCTCCGAGACTATAGAAGCTAAGGATAACTTATCTTTTATCCTGGGTATTTTTATTCTTAGGAAAATTTAATGCCAGAGAATCTGAGGCAAGATAGAGATTTGAGAGTATTTAATATTTGATTTGAAAGGGAGAGATTTACTGGGACCAAATGGATTCATGGTTTGGTCTCAGGGCTGAATGAGACTATCATCTCCAAGAATCCAGCAAACAATCCGAGTTCTCAATGACATATATACACATGGCTCAGACACAGGGGGTAGACTGAGGCAGGGGCGGAGTCAGGGTGCTGAGAGTGGGAACAGAACTCTGATAGGGTAGGGTGAGCTACCAGAAATGGGAATGACATAATGGGAGGAAGCATCTCAGAGATAGGGAAAGGCATTTTGATAAGACGATATCTGATATTCTGATAGCTTGGGATGGGGAGAGGCATTCTGATTTTCTAAAATATAAGATCTTTTATCCTTATCAAATATTCTAATTAAGAGGGAGGAGAGGTTTGCAGGATTGAACAAAACAATTATAAACTGAGGCAGAACAATTAGGGAAACTGAGGTAGGACAATTTAGGGAAACTGAATCAGGATAATAAGAGAACTGTGGCACAAAAATAATTTCAACAACTTTTCTTCATATGATGTAATCTTAAGAACTTTCACTCTTCATATTGCTTTCCATCTTGTTCTCTAGTACAAAGGTGGCATCCAAAAAGGAATGGCATATACTTGGTATAACCTGACATGTCCCCTCTATTATTTGACCTTGGAATTCCTTAGTTATAGATATTAGATTTTATTTTTTTAAAAGACTGACTTAAAGAATTAAGGTTTTGATTACTTCTAGTGGGGGAAATACATGAAAACAGAGGCATATTATAAACTAGAAAAAAATACATGGAAATAACCAGAGACAAATATCATTTGATTCTGGGCAAGACACTTAACCTCTATTTGCCTCAGTTTTTTCATCTGTAAAATGGAGAGAATAAGAGCACCTACATCCCATGTGAGGATCCGATAAGTTGATAGTTGTAAAATGTTTATCACAGGGCCTAGCACATAATAAATAAGCTTTAGATACATGTTAATTATTATCGTTATTATATTTACCTTAGTATCTTCCATTTAAAGGGTTTTAATGAAATGAAGAAAATTTTGTTTTTGTTTCCTTTGTTTTTATAACCTTATCTGTAAATTAAATTGGACAAAGTAAGAATTTCTATCACTCAGAATCTTAGAATATTGATTTTAATGAAGTATCATGTCATTAACTTTTATTTTTTACACTTATTTTTTGTTTACCAAAAAGCAAAATCCACAAGTCCTGTCATATGACCAAAAGGTTCCAGTAACTAGGTTTTGTTATTACCTTTGTAAATGAAAGGGCTGATTGGTTTCCAGATTATAAGCAGACTAGAAGTCCCCAATGCTTCATTTCTGATTATATGCATTTCTATTAATGCCTGGAAGATATGTCCTGACACTTGTTCCCCTGTGCTGACTGCTTTCAAATGCATTCTGTTCTTACTGATTTCCATCTCTGAGGCCTTAACAGTGGGGTGATTACTGTAGCTTCTCTCTGAGGAGAACACAAACTGCCTATCAACTCATTACCTTGTACACTTGATTTGTTTCACGGATCTTGTTAATAACAAGACTATTACTTTAATCACATTTAGAAATAGGATTTTAAAAGTTATTTCATTCCTTTTTAAAATTCTCAATCAGGTCTGGAAAGATATTCTCATTTAGCATGTACATTTTTTTTAATTCACTTAAAAATACTGATTAAGCCTGATTTTTGTAAAGCTATGAAATATGACTGTCTTAATCTTCATTTTCTCAGGTCAGAACAGATAAAGTAAACAATTTCTACCTCTGTTACTTAGAAAGGTTTTGGACTATTTACATATATGCAAGGTAGCCAGACCTGAAAAATTAAATAGAATTTGTTTAAAAAAAGAAAAAGTGTGATCTTTATTTCATACAAGGCATTTTCTCAATAATGGGTTCAGATTCCAAGGTCAGAACAACCAGTCAGGCAATTATCAAATGGATGGAATAGTCAAATTTATTTTCCAAAAAACAGTCTCAAAACTCTTATACAACTATCCAATTGAGATGATTTTACATGACCTTGGTAAATGTGGTGCTGCTCATGATGGCTAAAAATTAGCTATTTAATTCTCTGCTACCTTGTGCTATGTTTCAGAACAAATTTTACCTCATCATTTTCACTGAATTCTGTGAACTGCTTCCCTCATATCTGCCAGACTCAATGGGTCACCCTTTCCAGGAGAAGAATCTCTATTCTGTTTCTAGCAGAAAGTTTGTGGATTGTTGAAAAGTGATTAACAGTAGATGAGGCCCTAAACTCTTTTAGGCTACCCTTATTTATTGGTTGTTAGAAGCAATCAGATACAATTCTAGCAAATGTAAACCTTTTGATTTAGCATTATTTCCCATTGTTCTTAAGAAATGCCAAATATATTCTAGCATTTCTGATAGAATTGCTGGAATGTAGTCATATTTGCTTAATCAGATTGAACAAGAGCTGTTATAGCTAAAATGGATTCAGAATATTAAAACTGCTAATTTCTAAGCTCTTTAAGGAAACCAAGGACAGATTTCTAGAAAAGAAGCCCCTGCAAGTTTGGTTATACTTTCTCTGTGTTTTCACATGTTTTCAAATGCTTCTCCTTCCCGGTTGTGACCAAATAATTTGACTCTATAGAAACTGGTATTGCTGTCAAGTAAATGATTACAACTACAACTCTGTTGCTATGCATGGTAATAAAAACTATACCAATCCTTCAACATATACAAGTTTGCTATCTTTAATAATTTTTTAAATTATAAACTGCTTTTATTATTATTTTTGCCTTTTGTGGGTTCTTGAAAATGTTTCAGGGCCTCCTTATAAACTCCATTAGATATTTCTTCAAGCAAGTAGACTGAAGCCTTAACTTTTGGTTTTATTTAGAATTATGAAGAGTTAATGTATTTTTTGGAAGGGATTTTAAAGGTAATTTAGTCCAGCCTCTCAGTAGAATATAAAGGGACAAGGGAACAAACATTTATTTAATGTCTACTTGTATGCCCAGCACTGGGTTAAGCCCTTTATAAATATTATCTCATTTACAACCTTAGAATATAGAGGTGCTAAAGGGTCTCAGTTTTATTTGGGGGAAATTGAGGCAGATGCAAATGACTTGCCCCAGATCACATGGCTAATAAGTGTCTGTAACTACATTTGAATTTAGGACTTCCTGATTCCAGATTTTTTCCACTGTGCCAGAAAGGAAGCAACTTAATCACAGTAAAACCCGAATCTCCTGAGGAAGCCCAAATCTGTTTTTCACCATGCCATCCAGTTCAAATACAGATTTGTTTCCAATATACTCTTATGAAGGCCACTTTTGCATTTGTGAAACATCCAGTGTAACAAATATTTCTTAGAAGAGGAAGAAAAAAGATGTTCAACATAAGCAAAGCAACAAATCAACCAAGTTTGATGGTATACCTAGTATTACATCCCCAGAGTCCCTCACTTTTCCAAAGAAAAGAGAAAGCTAATTTTCTTAACTTTTCTGTCCTAAGCTTCTTGATCATTCTTATTACTTAGAATTTAGTTGGCAGTTTTTTTCCCTCTTCACATTTTTGTTGTCATTGAATATTTGGTTTTCCAGAAGTCTTCTAAGGAGGATTTTATATTCAAATGCAGGAGCATAAAACATGATTTGGACTACTGAGGTCAGGAAGAGAGTTTTACAATGGGATGATAGAGGGGGCATCTGAACAATAGATTATCACATCCTTTCTGATAGCAATATTAATTTAGATTTTATTTTTGTTCTCAGAGCAAGAAAGAATATTATCCCAGCAATCTGGGATAAGTATATGGTAGCATAAAATAGTGTCATAGTGGACCATTGGTTTTGATATGAAACATATATCAAAATGTTCAGCTTCCTTCTGTCAGATATACTAAGCTAGTAATTTAACCCTTTAATATTCTTAGATAATTCTCTCAGAGTATTAATTAAGGGAAAGTAAAGAGAATTTTTAAATAGTGAGTTCCTCAAGACAAAGATTTACAAATCCACACAGCTATCTGTTCCCACTCCCAAAGATGCATTATTCTGTTATCATTGCAGATTAATATGTCATCAGTAATTGTTCCCATTTATGAAATAAAATACTATAAAGTTGTGTTTAATTTATTGTGATGATTGATAGATCATTTTATTGTTCTTGCCCTTGAAAACCTTGTAACTGGATGGGGGGGTGGACAATGTACAAAAAATTATTATTAACAAGCTATATGTAGGATAAATAGGAAATAATTAATGGAGGGAAGACACTAGAATTAAGAAGGATTGAGATTTTTTTCCTAATCAAATCATTGGGGATAAATTCATTGAAACTTGTGCTAGTGATACCATTAAATTGGGCCTAGTCTAGCAGTCATAATTTGAACAATAAAAATGCAGAAATTTCAATGGATTGCATAGTTAAAAAGTAATGATTCCTTTTAATATTTTTAAAAATTACTACTTATTTGTCCTAATGCGTTTTGAGAACATTACCAGAAACCCTTTCGGTCACATGATTTGTAACCTTGGATTTTCCCTCTCCCTTACTCCATATCCAGTAATGTCCTATATTCTGTAGATTTCACCTCCATATCTTCCATCCATTTTATTCTTTTCTATTCCCATAATTAGCTTTCAGTTCCTACTGACCTCTTTCTTGCTTAGAGTACTCTACCATGGTCTTCCTCTGTTACCTTTCTAAGTCTCTTTCCTCTCCTGTCCATCCTCTCTATACTGTTAAAATAATCTTTAAACATGGGGGTGTCCCTGTTGTTTGCTCAAAAAACAAACAAACCCAATAAGAACTTCATTTTTAATTTATTTATGATAAAATTGAGTTGCTTTGGTGGTTTTGATATCTGCTGATTAGGCAATTGATTTCTTTGGTCAAAAGGACCTTCTTTTTATCCTAAATATTCCTGAAGTGTCTGTCCTGTGCCTCACTCAGTATAGCTTTGTGCCTTTTGTTTTTTTCTGACTTTTCCTATCAGTATTCATACTTAAATGTTCCCTTGTTTTCTATTTCTTTGGGTTATACCAGTTAGGATTTTAAAATAAGAGAGAAATGTAAAGAATAACATCAACCTCATGCCCAATATAGAAATAATAATTCCTCCTCTTCCTCCTCCTCCTCCTTCTCCTCTTCCTCTTTCCTGAGGCAGTTGGGATTAAGTAATTTGCCCAGTTCACACAGCTAGGAAGTGTTGAGTGTCTTCTTCTTTTCCTTTTCCTCCCTCCCCTCCTTCTCCTCCCTTCTCTCTCTCATCTTCCTCCTCCTCCTCCTCCTCCTCCTCCTCTTCTTCTTCCTTCTCTTCCTCCTCCTTCTCCTCTTCCTCTTTCCTGAGGCAAATGGGATTAAGTAACTTGCCCAGGTTCACACAGCTAGGAAGTATTGAGTGTCTTCTTCTTTTCCTCTTCCTCTTTCCCTTCTCTTTCCTCCCTCCCCTCTCTCCTTTTCTTCCCTCCCTCCCTCCCTCTTTCCCTCTCCCTCCCTTTCTTCCTTATTCCTGTTTCCTTTCTTCCCCTTCCTCCCTCCCTCTTTCCACTTTCTCCTTCCCTCTTTCCTCTTCCTCCCTCCCTCCCCTCCTTCCATTTCCTTCTTCCATTTCCTTCCATTTCCTTCTTTCCTTCCTTCCTTCTTTCCTTCCTTCCTTCTTTCCTCCCTTCCTTCTCTCCCTCCCTCCCTCCCCTCTCTCTTTCCCTCTCTCCCCTTTCCCTTCCTCCATCCCTCCTTCCATTTCCTTCTTTCCTTCCTTCCATTTCCTTCCTTCTTTCCTTCTTTCCTTCCTTCCTTCCTTCCTTCCTTCCTTCCTTCCTTCCTTCCTCCTTCCTTCCTTCCTTCCTTCCTTCCTTCCTTCCTTCCTTCCTTCCTTCCTTCCTTCCTTCCTTCCTTCCTTCCTTCCTTCCTTCCTTCCTCTTTCTCTGCCTTTTCTTCCTCCTCCTTCTCCTCCTCTTCTTCCTCCTCCTCTTCCTCCTCCTCCTATATATAATATAACTTATATTCTATCTGACTGAGCAAATAATGTATTTGTCCAAAACAATGTGTGTTCCTTACAAGTTGGAACAACTTTCTTTATTCTATTTGTAACAAGCCCAAACATATAGCATAGTGATTTACAAATTTAGTGCATGAATTTAGTAAGTATTTATTGGGTAAGATAAATACTCATAGAATCAAAAAAATTGTTGGTCAGAAGAAGGGGATTATTTGCCATCTTGTTTAACTCAAAACAAAAGAAATCTCCAGCATAGCATACCTAACATATCTAGCTTCTTTAAAAACCTTCAGTGAGGGGCCTTGATTCTTCACAAGGCAATCTAATTCTACTGTTGGATAACCCTAGTTGTTGAAATATTTTTTCAATAATATAATGATGATTATGAAGATAATGATAGTGTCTATATAGCATTTTAACATTTGTAAAGATCTTTGCACATTGTATCTTATTTGAGTGAACCTAGAGGAAAATTTACAGAAAAAGATATTAAGATGGAGAAAGATTAAGGGGCTTGTTTAAGGTCACACAGTTAATCTAAGGCAAGATTTTAATTCAGACATTTTCCATATTGAGCATGCAATCTACTCCATCTTCAGACTCCATGCCTTTATAGTGACTAAGCCCCTTCCTGAAATGCTGTCTGTCCTCACTCTGCCTGTTAGCATCTCTGGTTTCATGTGCTTAGCATTTAAGCCCAAATAATTGACTCTCACTGAGTGCTAGTAAGAAGTCCCAACCCAAGCCTCATTTGCTCATTGTTTTGGGGTTTTGATGCCCAGAGTGAGTTTAAATAACACTCGTACAAATATTGTGAATATTTCAATAATTTGAAGATCCTTGTTTTGTTTGGTATGAGTATTGCCTCCAGTTTGCAATTCTTTGTGATTTACTAGATAGTCTTTGAAAATTTCCACAACTGAATAATTAATCTCCCTATAGCCAATTTGAATTTAACTTTGTTAATCCTTGAATGTCAGATCTACAGCCCATCCTTGTATTTGGGACCTTCCCAACTTTGTCCTGGATTTTCCTGCTTAATTGCAGAGCCCCACAAATCTCAGGGTCACATCTATCTTGGAAAAGGATGAGTAAGGGGTTTTGATAAATATTTCCTTCCTCTTCAGTGCTCTTCTGTGACATATGCCAAGGCTTATGAAATTATTCTGTGCTTTGCTTCCCTGTGGGGGAGACCAGGCCCTCTTCTTTCCACATAGTTGAGGGGTTCTCTGAGGGTCAAATTGTGTTTATAAAGTATCCTGTTTTTTTCTGTGAAATCTGAGCCACTGGAGAGCAGATTTTATGAAATGGATATGAAGATTTATTATACTATCCCTTATATTTGGCACATATTTAATTTGCATTTGTTGTTAATTTAATTAAATCTGTATTCTCTGTTTCTCTCACTGTCTTTATATGTGTATGTACATATCTCTACATACACATATACACATGTGTATACATATACAAATACTACTTTTTTAAAAATTTATGCTTCCTCCTTTTCTATTTAGTTTATTCTGTTTTGTTGTTATTGTGAAATCCAAGGTTTCTTTCTTTTTTTTTTTTTTTTCCTTTTTATTGCTAGTTTTCCATCATTTCTTCTACCTCTTTTCTGGGAGGGTGTCGACTGCTTCTTCAGTTAAATGAAACTACAGCCAGAAATAAATTAGTTATGGTTTGATGGCACATGATAAATTCACATGTCATTGGCAATTGTATGTCCTACCCAATAACTAGTTCTGTATTCTGAAAGAGAGATTTTCTCCTGAGAGTGCTGGGGGAATTGTTATAGTATCATCCATCAGAAATGTTATTTCTAGTAATGCATCTGTGAGACAGATCTCGACCAAAGATACCTCGAAGAAATGAATGTTCCTTTTAGAAAGAGAACTATATATTTTCATCATAAAGCTAGCTGAATTTGCTTTAAGTGTTTAATCCCATATCATACTACTAACAATGACATCAAATGTATTCTGTCGCAGGAAAGGATTGAAGCTCTTCTTTAGGAATAACTGAACAAGATTTATTTGTTTGTAACATATCCAATAGCACCCTTTTTGGTATATTAATTTTAATTCCTTTTGTATTCCTGGCAAATTGGAATTTGGATTTTAATTGGATTGGAGGAAAATTGCACTGTACTTACTTTTTAAAAGAAAATCTATTGGTAATTTTTAAATGTTCAGAGAATTACATAAATAGGGATGAACAGAATCTATTTCAGGGTAAGGTAATTACAGCATCATTGGATAGAAAATCTCTGTATAAAAATAGCCAGCCTCAGATGGTGTTGGAGAAAGGTAATTAAAGCATGGAGAATAATGAAAAAATACCTCTTGCTTTGCTACTTTCTTTTAATGGCAGGTTTAGTACCCTACAATCAAAACACTGAGTCCTTGCTTGGAAATCTCTATGTAATAAAGACTAACTCGCCTGTTTTTTTTCCCCCAGCTGAGATGAGTCTCCTTTTCCTTTTTTCTATGCTCCTGGAAGATTGGAATTTATTAGTGTCCATCTGGTATATAAATGAAACACCATTGTTTCCTCCTTGTACTTTTAAAAAAATGTGTTTATTTGAGATGACTAGTTCTATATTGATACAGAGATACTGATATTTTTATTTCAGAATTCCAAGCTGAATATGTATATTTACACACACACACATAAGTACATATATGCACACTCATACCCCTCTCACATATCTACTAATTCAGTACTGTCCAACATAGAGGGCCAAAAACTAGAGACCATAGCATGACCCCAAGGTTTATGTAATCACCCAGTGAATGGGATGACGAGTTCCATTATCCTACATGTCCCACATCTATTTCACCATAATCACAGCTAACCTTTGTGTGTTTTCCCTCAGTAGTACCCCGAGTTCAACACCACACACACACACACACACATACACACACACACACACAACACACACACACACACACACACACATAGTTGGGACAGCTAGGTGACACAGTGGATAGAGCACCAGCCCTGAAGTCAGGAGGACCTGAGTTCAAATGTGGTCTCAGACACTTAACACTTCTTAGCTGTGTGACCCTGGGCAAGTCATGTAACTCCAGTTGCCTCAGCAAAAAAAAAAAGTAAAATAAAATTTTATATCTATATCTATCTGTCTAGTGAAGAAATGGAGTAAGAATGCTATATAGTTGTGCTCAGTTGAAGGAATTAGAGACATTTATTTAGGAGAAGAGAAAACTCAGGGGTATCATTCTGCTGCTTTCAAGTATTTGATTTGTTCTATTTGGCTTCAAAGGGCAGAGTCGTTGTTTGGAAGTTACAAAGAGGCAAATTTAGGCTTTATGTAGGGAATAACTTCTTCAAGATAAAACTTGTCTAGAAGTGGACTCATCTACCTTGACAGAGGTAGTGACTTCTTCCTCCTGTAAGTCTTTAGGCAAAGACTGAGCAGCCACTTATCAGGTAGGGTGTAGCAGGATAATTTTGATTTGAGTTGGACTGGATGGCTTCTGAGATTCTTTAAATTTCATGTTTCTCTGATGGGAGAACTCCATTTTCATCTCTAGATTAATCACTAAATTATGTGTGTGTGTTTACAAGCGCACACACACACACACACACATATTCTGGGGAGAAGCAGAACAGAGTAATTAGTGCGATAAAGGCTGTATCCTTTTTTTCTTGATTGGGACCCCATTAATCAAACTTTTTTTAGCATGTGCCCCCAATATGTGTATGTTTAAGTAGAAAGTAATATATATCTACAGAATGTAATGCTAATGTATTGCACATAATATAAAAATACATGCAAAAAATTAAAATTCTTTTATTAAATGATGTAAAACTTTTTTGCATGTATGAAAATATTAGGTTTTTGCATGTATGATTGATTAGAGTTCATTATTTTTAGAATATCCTCATTAGGGCAGATTTGTAAATAATATTTGTTCTTATAGTAATTAAATGTTCATTGAATTTGATCAGTGTAGCTAGCCAAAGCAGGTAAATTTTTTTCTAAAAGAAAAAATCTTATTTAAAGATGTATTATGTAACAATTAAATAACAAGTTACAAAAATGCATAAACTTGAAAGCAGGAGTGGTAGCTCTCTTTGTATAGGGATTTGTCATAGACAATTAAAATATACATGTACACACAATCAAAAAGCAAATAGTTTGATTTCAATTCAGCAGAAAGTTTCTTTGTAAGGTTCTCCTTACTTGATGCTATCATACCATCTATTCATGTTTGTCCATACTAATTTTTTTTCTATGATTGTAAGGAGCATCGAGAAAGCTTATTTGACTAGACCAAAGAGCGTTGAAATGGGAATAACATATATTAAGGTGGGAAAAAGTTGTTTCAGCCATGCCTGACTCTTCTTGACTCCATGTGGGATTTTCTTGGCAAAGATACTGTAGTGATTTGTCATTTCCTTCTCCAACTTATTATATAAATGAGGAACTATGACAAACAGTGACTTGCCCAGGATCACTTACCTTATAAGTGTCTAAAGCCAGATTGGAACTCATGATGGCTTTTCCTGACTTGGCTTGGTACTGATCCGTTCTGCCATCTAGCTGCTCTAAAGGGTAGATTGAAATAAATTTGGGATAGCCATAATGGTAAACAGAAGTGTTGATATTACATTATAGCTTATCAAATTTCTGACTTGCAGATTTGTGGAGTATTAGAGAAACTAGAAGGGCTTATTTACTTGTCCTTGGACCACTGGAACTATTGTGCTCTGAAAATGTGACTTTAGGTGCATTGTAGAAATTTTGTTCTCTCTTCTCTTCTTTTCTCTTCTCTTTCCCTTCCCTTCCCTTCCCCCTTCTCTCTTCTCCCTGAGGCAATTGGGATTAAGTGATTTGCCCAACGTCACACAGCCAGGAAGTGTTAATTGTCTGAGGTCAGATTTAGACCTCCTGACTTCAGGGCTGGTGTTCTATCCACTGCACCAACTAGCTGCCCCTTGGTTTTCTTTTGACCTTTCTTTCGGAGAACATGTATACTTGATATACATGATTCCCAGTTGCCTGGGAATAAGACAACACATTATTTTCCTGACTCAGGAATTTACTACTTAAGTGTACATGATTCAAATATTAAATTTCTCAGCTTGTCTCTTTGTATAAAATTAGTGTACTACTTCCTGTCTTCTAGGGCTATTATGTTCCTTCACTTGCTGCTTTCTATACAGGCTAGAATGGCAGAGCACACATCTCAGGGCAAGTAGAATTCCATTAGAGTCCCACTTCTGCCACTCACCTTGCTTGGAATTTTGGACATATCACTTAGCTCTTAGAACTTCATCTTCTGTATCTCAAACCTGAAGATGACATTTCTTGCATTCTCTATCTCTTAAGATGGTTATGAACGTTAAATGAGATATTGTACATAAAGCATGATATGTGTCAAACACTCAAGTCATTGTGCTTATTATTATTATTATAGAAAGCACTGAGGAACAAGAGTTAGCATGATTGCTATGAGTATTGCTATTCCTGGGATATATTTCAGTTTCCTCTTTTGCTATTACCGATGCCAGCTATTAACCACAGCCAGAGGCAGACAAGAGTCCTGGCCTAGAAGCACTGGCTTAAAGTGGCAACTCAGGTTCTCATGAGTTCATTTTAACTGTATTTAAATATAATGAAGGAGTTCTTTGTTTTTTCCTATTTTATTAAAATTAAAATTAGGTTATCATTCATTAAAGATAATCTAGAAATACTTTAGAGCATAATTAGACAAGTAAAGAAATTGCCATGCCATTGAAAAGCCTGCTGGGAGAGAAATTACCCAGAGGACGTGATGGAATGTCAGGAAATTTAATCAGATTGAAAAAACAAGCCCAGAATACCTACAGTTATTCTAGTAGGTTTTTTTGGGGGGGAGAGGACCACACTTTGAATTTCATTTAAGTTGAAATATTAACTTTTTAATTAATTTAGTTTTCATTGTTTTGAATTAGTGCAATCTAGAACAGGCTGGCTTAATTGTAAACATTTAGTATTGTCTAAAAGCTGTTGAGGTTCCATTATTACTAAAGAAAATTGCCTTCTTAACAGCATCTATTTCTTTCCCATTTGAAAGTACATATCTCTATTTAATTCCTGTACCACTGCTTTGCTTAGACTAGGAGCTAGTCCATTGTGCTTATTCTATATAATCATAACTTTCTGTGCTAGATAAAAGCATTTAATTTCAGATTCTCAATTTTATTTTAAAAACAATATTCCTTAGCTCTTTTAAATTATCTAAAGTATCTTTAACACAATTTATCAAACATTTATTAAACATCTGTTATGTACAAAGTAACCAATGCTTAGAAGGCTGGAGAAAGAAAAACCTTAGACAGAGAAGCAGCATTTACATTCCCAGTAAGCCTAGCTTTTTATCTAGTCTGTATAAATTATTGTAAAGGCTGTTTAAATACTTAAAAAAATTAATCCAGACAATTCACTGAAAGATCAAATACTGAAGCTAAAACTTAAATTGTCCTCACAATGAGAAAACAGCATGCATTAAAAAAGACCCTGATTTTAGGAAAGATTGGAAGTAAAAGAAGAGGAAAGCAGAGGGTGAGATGGGTAGCTAAGTATCATGGAAACAATGAACAACAAACAGCTAGGATAGTCTTTTGAGAACAAGAGGAGGATAGAGCAGTCTGATGTGCTACAGTACATGGGATCAGAAATTTCCCTTTTTGGATTAGTTAAAGTTTCCTTATTTTAACTTTTTATTCTTCTAAACCTTTACCTTCCTTTCATGAACCATGTTCCTCCTTATCCTTAAACATTTTAAAATAAAGAAATGAATTTCATTAAGAAAGTACTTGAGTTATGGGCAAAATTCTACTAGGAATGAACCTGGAAGGAGAGTATTATGTTCCTGATCCTGATGTTTATTGTAGCCCAGTCGGCTGAGGAGGTGATAGAAGCTCAGCAAAGACTGTTCATAACAATTAAGTCAGCAAGTAAAGGGAGGCCTGGAGTGAGCTAGAGGCAGAGGCCGGCAGAGTAAGTATAACCTTGTTCATCCCACTATCTTCTTATGTTTGCTTCATTCCACTCTTTCTCAGCAATCTCTATCTGTAAATCCTTTAAGAGACTTCAGTTCTTTCAAAGTAGTTAATTCTTTCATAGTGATTGTTGACGATAGATTTTTTTAGCTTCTTCATTCATTTTCATTCTATCCTTGGCCATCTGAAGATAAGTTTTCTTGGTGAAAAAGAAATAAAATAGGAGCTAATTTCTTTTGACTATTCTTATTGTTATCATGGTATATTTAACTTGGTCTGGTTTTAGATGTAAGGACAGTGGGAAAGAGGGGAGTTAAAGATGACTCCAGGTTTTTGAGCCTCAGTGACTGATAGAAATAAAAATGATATTAATGGAAATGGTAAAGACATGAGAAAGAACTGGTTTTAGAGGAAAGGTGACAAATATTGTTTTAGATGGAGTTTGGGAAAGAGATCAAAGGTGGAGAAATTTAATTTGGGGTTTATCTTAAACATGATAATTGAAGTCATAGGAATAAATAGATGAACCCAGGGAGAAAGGGACAAGAGCAGAAGTTCTTAACAGTGTGTGTGTGTGTGTGTGTGTGTGTGTGTGTGTGTGTGTATGAGAGAGAGAGACAGATAGTCAGACAAAGAGACAGAGAGACAGATATGGATTCCTTTGTCAGCCTACAAAGCCTATGGATTCCTTCTCAATAGGTTTTAAAATACATAAAATTGCATATATATGATTTTCATTGACTCCTTTGGAATCATCTTGGGTCATTGTCTTTATCAAAGTAGCTATATTTTTCACAGTTGATCATCCTTACAATATTGCTGTTATTACTATGTACAGTGTTCTGATTCTGCTCATTTCACTTTGCTTTAATTCATATGTCTTCTCAGACTTTTCTGAAACCATCCTGCTTGTCATTTCTTATCCACAATAGCATTATATCATAATAATATACCACAATTTTTGAGCCATAATTCTTTGCCCCCACACAGAGCTGCTTATACATTTTTTTGGTATATGTCTATCTTTTTCTTTTTCTTTGCTCTCTTTGGGGGTATAGAATTAGTAGTGGTATTGCTGGGTCAAAGGGTATATTCAGTTTCATAGTCCTTTGGGCATAGTTCCAAATTTTTCTCCAAAATGATATCTCCACCAACAGTATATGTGTCCCAATTTTTCTACATCCCCCCAATATGTATCGTTTTCTTTTTCTGTCTTGTTATCAATCTGATAGTTGTAAGATGGCACTCCAGCATTGTTTTAATTGACATTTCTCTAATCATTAATGATTTAGAGCATTTTTTGTATGATAATTAGTAGCTTTGACTTCTTCTGGAAACTAGCTATTCATATTCTTTGACCTTTTATCAAATGAAGAATGACTCTTATTTTTTTTTTAATAAATTAGTCCCAGCTCATTGTATATTTTCTAAAGGAGTCCTTTATTAGAGAAACCTGTTGTAATTTTTTTCCTGTTTCTTGCTTTCCTTCTAATTGTAGCTGTGCTGATTTTGTTTTGTGCTCAACTTTTTTAATTGCATGTAATAAAAATGATATATTTTACTTCTTGTATTCTTTTCAACCTCTTGTTTAGTCTTAAACTCACTTTCTTATCTATAGATCTGACAGGTAATATTTTCCAAATTTCCTTAATTTTCTTATATAACCTCTTAACATTTATAGGATTAAGAAAGAAACTGGTTATATTGAAGTATACTTTTTCAAAATATATTTTAAAAAACAAATTCTTGGACACTCGGTTAAGGAAAGGAGATTAAAGATAGAACTTGAGGAACATCTACGATAAGAAAATGAGAAGGAACCAATTAGAAAAGTGGAAGGGCTAATTGATTTTAGTGCCAGAGAACTATTGGTAGGAGGTAATTTAAAGAAAGGGGAAATAGTAATAAATAGATGCTACAGATAAGGCCAAGGAGAACATGGCTTGGAAAAAAAGAGTTTTGGTTTGATGGTTAAATGATTATTTGAAAAAACAATTTCAGTTGAATGGTTAGAATGGAATAAGATTATGAAGAAAGAGTCGTGTTGAAAACTGAGAATTATAGCTTTGCACTGATGGTTTTTAGGCAGGTGAGGAGTCAGATGAAAAGGACAGATTATAGATGCCAAAGAAGGGAATAATTTTTGGAGCCTCATCCAAGAGAAGTCAAAGGGAATGGGATTTCAAAAGGACATGCCAAAGTGTTTGCTTCATATAAATAATGTACATTTCTTTAGATGTAAGGGTCCTTCCTCGTTCTAAAATCCTAGGTTTGTAAACTTGTTTCCAGGATTTTTTTTCCCTTGTAGGTTCAGAAATTCCCAGCTACAATTCTAAACTGATATAGATTCATATCATACAAGCAAGAGCTAGATGGAAGGATATAGATTCATATTCTTCTACTTAGCTCTTACTTATACTAGTGTTGCAAAAAGAATATCAGCAAAGTGAAATACAACTTGGAAATAATTTCCATTTTTCAATAACTACTGATCTTTTGATGGCAAGAACTGTGTTAGATCATCTTCTACTTTCATTCCTTTTGTCTCAGATATTTTCTAGATCAGGGCCTTTTAAACTTTTTCCACTCGCAACCTTTTTTTTCCTGAGAAATTTTTATGTGACTCCAGATAACTAGGTATGTGAAGTAGGTGTACAAATAAAACATTTATTTATAATAAATCATAATTTCTCAATCCCCATATTCAATTATGAGACCCCATGTGGACTCGTGAACCACAATTAAGACTGACCTCTTGATTGCCTAATATTAAGTACTCTGGGTTTATAGTAGACATTTATTAATTGTTCACTGATTGATCAGTTTGATTTTTATATTAGAAGTCTTGGGATCTTTTTAGTAAAAATTTCTTTCATTCAAGTAATACTGCTTTTCTCCTATAATATTTTATGCTACATATTTTTTCCTCTGTACAAAAAAAATACTATATCTGAAAGTGCTTTGAAAACTTGAAAGTATTATACAAATATCAGTGCTTTGTAGCCAAGCTTACTTACTTAATGCAAACTGATAACTTCTGTTTTTTACATATAATGCTTATAGGTCAGAATACTGTTTTCATCTGTTCTGATTCTAGAAGAATTTAATATATTCTTCCTCTTATAAAAATCTACCTTAGTTCTTATTTTCTTTGTACCTTCCCTCCAAATATACTCAAATGAAATAACTTATTTTAATTATTAATACTCTTCTACCCTGTTTTCCAACCATTTATAACCAGCTGTGTAGATAGATCAGGGAATGGAATATAAATCACTTAAATTGAAGTTGAAATATTAAATTACCTATAATTCTGATAAACACAGTCAGCAAAATAAAATAACATCACAGTATCTGAAGAGCCATAGTTTTAATCATATGAAAGGTATCGTGCCATAGTGGTTACAAGTAGATTATAACATTTTGGAAAAGTTTTTAATTGATAGTCTCCTATTTTTACATCACTTTCATTTCTTAATATTCCCCTCTTATACTTCTTTATCTAGCAAGTTGTTGCTTTTTGTTGTTCTACCTATTGAAGTTTGAAATTATCACACAATCAAATTTAGAAGTTTTTAGCTATTTTGCGTTTGGTAAAGAGGGAGCTCTGTTAGATGTCTAAACGATTGGAATCCTTCATTATTACTAAATTCTTTCTTGTCTCTGTGTCAGACTTATGATACGTTTCTCAAATCTTTCATATATTTCTTCTTTTTGTCCAGGTTTTCTGTAGTAGACCTTAGTGACAAAATCATTTGAGATTCTTCCTCGATTTATCTTCACCCAAATAATCTTTATCCCTCCACCCTTCTCTGGTTCTTGAATTTCCTCATATGAGTAGACTTTTAATATACAGTGCTACCCCCATCACATACACACACACACACACACACACACACACACACACACACATATACCTCTTACCTATTTTATATATATCTATAAATATATACATACATATGTATATATATTTTAATAAGGTCTACCCAGCCATGACTTATATGTCATATTCTTCATCCCACCAAATGTAGTGATACCTGTGAATCAACTTTTCTTTCTTCTGGTAGGATTTCAAGTTACTTGAGACTTGTATGTTAATTAAAAGTAGGGCATTTTTATGTAGACATATGAGGCCAAAGGTTTTACTATTATTTTCTGTCTCAGATTCTGTCCCTTGTGAACTTCTATGTATCTCAGCTGCTATTCTTTTTCTTTCTTTGTAGCTATTGTTTCTGGTTTCTAAGTTGGGAGATAGGCAGTCTTCTCTCTCCTCCCATGCTTTTGTAGTTTAAAGCCCTTTTGGTCAGATTTAGAAAATAATCAAAGAATACATTTTTACCAGCTTTTGTTAAGTATGTCCTGTCCCTTGCCAGGAATCTGTCATTATCCTTGTATTTTAAGCTATAGTTCAAAAATCCCAAATCCATTTTCAGATACCACCTTATTGGTCAGCTCTTTGCCTTCCAAATTATTTTCCTTGTGTTTAAATAGAAATAGTGATTATTGTATCTTTAATAATAAGAAATTCCCAAGAAGAACAGAAGTTAAAAGTGTCATCAAGAAATTATATAATAGGAAGAAAAGTTGGGTTAGTCACATGATAATGGATTGCTGGTGGACAACCATTGAAATTGACCCAGAATGTGAAGTGAAAACCTCTCTCATGTTGGACTGGTCCTTTGTGATGAAATTATTTTAAGACACGGTCAAGAGTTGGACAGCTTGGGCATACACAGATGGATTGCAAACTGCATCTTTGGATGAGATCACAGATACAGAGTTGTTTTGAAGATCAGTAAATGAAAGCACCTTGTAAAACGTAAAGGTCTATAGAAATGCTATTCTGCATTTTCACTTGACTATAAGATTCCTATAAGTCTTATTTTCTGTTTCCTTTGTAAGTACCTACCATAGAACTCTATCCATAGTGTCAGATTTACACTGGCGTTAATAATTTAGTATCATGGTCTACTTTGGCATCTGGTAAAACTTATGGACCCTTCCTTAGTCCTGAGTTTATTGTTGTTCGAATATTTAATTTAGTATTTGTGAATCCCATATGTTTAAGTGAAAGCGTATCAAAGGACAACTGGCAGTCACTGGAATCAAGAAAAATAAAACATTTCTTTCTATAATGATATTTGTATGCTTAAAGAGACAATATCTGTATTGAGTTTATATTTCAAAAGGCTAATAAATCAGTAAGTTTTATGTACCAGGAACCCTCGTAGGTGGTGGGAATACAAAGATAAAATGGAAACTGTGTCTATCCTCTGAGAATTTATATTTTATTAGGATAGATCTTGTAAAACTTGATATTGGGTCATGGGGAAGAGGAGAGTGAGTACTGACATCCAGGAGATTAGGAAAGCCCATCTTTTGCAAGTGAGATTTAAACCAAGTCTTTAAAAAGGATCTCCTTCAAAGAATCATATAGTAGATCAGTTTTCCAGAACCTGATTATAGATTTATAGAAATGTGACAGTAAATAAACTTTTAAACCCTGCTCTTGACTTCTAGTTGAGCAAAATCCCCAACACCATGAAAGTAGTGAATGATAAATTCTGGGGTGAGGAAAGGCTGTCAGAGGGCCATAACAATTAAGAAGAGGATGTAATTTAATTATTCAGTTACTAATCTGAATAAATTTGTAAATCCCAAGGTAATTACTATTTAGGATAAATCATAGAGTTCTTCTAAAGGGGTTGGTTAAACAGTCTACCATCGTGAGCCTGTTTTGGAGATTATCCTGGAAATGAACTCAAGAATTTGAGCAGAGTGGTGCTAACCCATTAATTATGGTTCTGTTTGTGTTTCCTCTAATGAACTTGTGGTTTTCAGATGTTCGTTTCTTGAAAATAGCGGCTAATATTGTAATATGAATTGCAATAGGAAACACCCATCATTAAAAACATTAGAAATAAACAGTGGCAGTTTGATCTGAGGTATGTCTATAGTAAAAATTGCTGGAAAATGCCAACAGGACATATAAATGAAGGTGCCTTTAAATAGGCAGTTACAGTTGTTGAACAAGAGCATTCTGGGACACAATATAATTCAAGAAGCTGTCCAAATAGAAGATGATAAACCTGTAATGGCTGACCTCAACAGAGGACAGTAACTTCATATGTGTTTCTCTTTATTATGGAAGAGGGAGGGGATTGCAGACAGAAATCGAATGTATAGAGGGAGTTGTTCTAAATTTAAGGGGTAGGAAGAGCAGTCCTAGTTCGTTCAATGTGAACACTTTAAGTATATATTAGTCCTGTTGGGGTTTGACTTCCTTTTGCCTTGATTTCTTGTCTCAGAGTTGTTGTCCAGTGGGGAAGGGGTTATACCTGTGATTTTAGGCTCTCCTGTTTATGGAAATTTGCATTTTTCTGTTAGTGTTTGTCAGCTCTAATTTTTATGCAGATGTGGGGAGTAGTCACTGAGGTTGAAATCTTTGGATCAGCTTTTACTTGAATTAGAAGATATCCTTGAGTCATCATATTTGCATTGATTAACCAAGTGTCTGTCTCCTATGTAGAAAGCACCGGACTAGACAGGGAATACCAGACTAAAAGCAAATAGTTCTTGCATCACAGCACATTTCATTCTACACTGGCTGAGCATTCACCTGGTGCAGGAGTGGGAGGTCCGTGCTGTGGAGCAAAAAATCAGTCACATGTGGGCTCAGACTGAGGAACCTGAAAAGGGGATGCAGCTATGTTATTGTTACTGTTAAAGCAAACATAGCTGTTTGGAAATAATGCAGAAAAAATATTTCTGATTCTAACAAGAAATGGCTCATTGATCACTAGTAGAATGACGAATATGGTGCTTTTATTTTATCTGTTGCTTACATGACAGCCATACATTGCTAACTCTGCTTATGCCATTAACATTTTAATTAACCCTCCGTGATGTGAAGTCACTGGACTCTAAAAACATTCTCAGCGCACAACCACTTCGAAGGCAGAGGCTGAATCCAGCTTTCAGGTCCTTTCAGCACCACTGTGTATGTATGCTTTATAGTGATGAATATCACAACAGCAGTTAATTATAGTAGTACCATTTCTGCTCTTCACCTCATTATCTCTGTCTTGCACGATTATTTTCTGTTGCTGCTGGCTCTACAGCATCAGGCTTGGCACCAGTGAAGTGTGAACACAATGCCAGCGCTGCATCGAGCCCCAGAATAGAAAGACAGATGGCAGATTGTGCTATTTATAGCAGAGCCGATCTGCCTGAGGTGAGCATCACTGCCGAAATGGTTCTTATCAAGAATGTTTTCAGTTATTAAAACGATAAGGAAATAAAACCCAAAGAGAAAAGCCACAGTCCCTAGGACTGAGAACAAAAAATGTTGCTATAGCTTGCAAAGCAATTGATTAGTCATTCTGGAATTGGAAAAATCATCTTTTTTTCTCCCTGCCCCCCAAATAAAGACTTCAGGTTTGCAGCATTATTCATGACTGAGCTTGAGGAATTTATTGTTCAGTGAAGTTCTGCTGCCATAGCAACTTGGGCAAAATGAATTTTAATTACTGGAAAAATGTAGGTTTCTGATAAGAACTAATCATTTACTGGAGTAGCTGAACTACTCATGGGTCTTTTTTGTTGTTATTGTTGCTTTGTTACTCTTTCTCTAATTGCTCATCTACTTTTAAAAAAACAAAGCAAAACAATGTTCTTTCACATTGTATTCCTTTTTTTTTGGAAGTGCTCAAAGCTCCCCTTAACCATGTACATGTGGTTATTTCATGAGTTGAAATTTGTTTGATATTCAAAATTGTGGTGTCATATGAGTCATTTAAGCTTTCTATTTTTCCATTACTTTCTTTTTTCTTTCTTTTTCTTTCCTGTCTATTTTTCTATACCTTTTAGATGCCCAATTTCAAAGGCCAATGGGTTTCCTCACTTGTAATACTATACATGAGTACTTTGAAGTATAACTAAGATGACGCATGAAACCCTGTCATAGAACTTGTGTGCCCTCCTTCACAGCCCCCCAAAATCATACCATTATTTTTGCCTTCCTCTGTATGTCAAGTCTTGGCACTTATTAGGTGCTTAATAAATAGTTATTGACACATGATAGATTATTGGTAGATTGGTTTATACTGTTTAAATGGATGATTGAGATGGCATGCGTACATTATAAATGACTTAGGGAAAGGTTGGCAATCTTTTTCATTGACAACTACTTGACACAATTTTAATTGGATTAATTAGGATGATACCTAATTTTTAAAATATTTGGCAACAAAATAGTTAAAAATTTTAAATTATGTGTATATGTATATACACACACATATATTTGCTTTTGAAGGGAATTTGTCTTTCCTAACATTTTTATATTTTATCCCTCCTCCAAGCACCAACTTAAATGCTTGGTCTCTTTCTTTCTTCCCTACCTTTCTCACTCCCTTTCTTTCTTTCTTCCTTCCTCCCTCTTTTCCTCTCCCTCTCTTTATTGTCTTTTATCCTGCCATAGGTCAAAATTCCTTGGCTCACATGATAACAAAAGAAGGATCCAACAGTCCTGCCTAGTATCAAAGATGGCATGAACTACCACAGTTGGCAAATGCTCTTTCTTTCAAAGAACTTTCCTTGATGATGCTAAGCTAATGTCATTCCTCTTTTAAGTGTTTTATACTCCTCTTATGTATTTAATATATTTTAATTTGAATTATACTTTTGTGTACTTACCTCAGTACCTCTGATAGATGGTAGAATTGTTGAAATCCTTGAGAAAATTTATTTTTGTATTGTCCCCGAGTGTTCCACAAGGTGCTATTTAGCATCGTTTCTCTATTTATAGAAAGCATCTAATAAAAGTTTGCTAAGTGAGTGTGCAATGACTGCCTAATAGTTCTTTGGAAATCAATCAACATGTATTTTTAAGAATCTTCTATATATAACAGGCATTCTTCTAGAAATCACTAAATTTCTTCTAAAGAAAATACTTTTCTTTATGGAACTTGTCTTCTACTAGGGGAAGGATATCCCATGCTCAAAATAAGTATATGTGGTATTGACATCAAATGGAGTACCCCATCGACTGGGTGAATTGAGAAAGACTTTTTGAAGCATGTTGTATCTGAACTAATCTTGGAAAGAAGTTCAGAACTCTAAGTGGTAAGTGTAAGGAGGGAGAACCTTACATAGAGGCATGAAATGGAATAGCATGGAAGGGAAAGAAAAAGTAAATCAGTATGACTAGGGCATTCAATCTGTGAAGCCAGTCAATTAGTATTCTACTAGCATTTATTAAGTGTCTAATATGTGCCAAAAGTACTGGGGATGCAGTAACAAACATGCAAACAACTATGCACGGGCCAGATACATTGGGAATAGTCTCAGAAGGAACACACTTAAGATTAAGGAAGATTGGCAGTAACTTTCTGCAGAAGATAGGCCTTTTCTCAGACATTGAAGTAAAATAAGCCAGGAAAGCCACAAAACAGAGAGAAAGGAGAGAGAATTCTAGGGATGGGGGAAAGCCAACAATAGCACTAAAAGTTGGGAGATAGATTGTCCTGTATGAGTAACATCAAAAAAAGCCAGTGTCATTGGCTCACAGAGTCTTGAAATGTAGGGAGTATGTGGAATAAAATATAGGAAGACAAGAAAGAAAAAAAGGAAAGAAGGAAAAAGAAATAAAGGGGTCATGTTATGAATTTTTTAAAAGTTAGATAGGATTTTATCTTTGATTCTAGAGGTAATAGGGAACCACTGACATTTATTAAATGGAAGTTTGACAAGGTCAAATCTGGGTTTTAGGGCGATCAATTTTGGTATTTTAGGAAGATCATTTCCCCATTTGGGAATTGGCCTGGGATGGAGAGAGACTTGAGGAAGGGGGGGCCCCCCTGAAGGCTATTAGAATAGTCCATGCTTGAGGTAATGCTCCAAATTGGTGGCAAAAACAGAAGGGAGAACAGGGCAGATGCAAGAGATGTTGTGAACATTAAGACTTGACAGTGGATTGGATATGGGTGGTAAAAAAGACCAAGGGTTTGAGAACATTTAGGTAGTGCTGTGTGACTGGGAAGCTATCAGTGGTCCACATAATGGTGTCCTTGACAGCAATAAGTAAGATTGGAAGAAGGGAGGATTTGGGGAAGAAAGAGAACAAGTTTAGTTTTAAACATGTTAAATTCAAGATGTCTCTGGGACAATCCAATTTGAGATGTCTAAAAATTAGAAATGAAAGACTAGAGGCTGGGAGATTTATAAGTAGATTTGAGAATCTTCAACTTTGAGTCAATAATTGAACTCTTGTGAACAAATGAGACTACTAAGTGAAATAGTAGAGAGGGAGAAGAGAGGAGGGATTAAGACAGATGCTTGGGGGACCCCCCTAATCAGGGGTATTGACACATGTGAGGATCAGAGAAGGAGAAGAGCAGTGTCATGAAAACCTTGAGAAAAGAGAACATCAGGGAAAGAAAGTGATTGAAAATCTTTAAGGAGGCAGAGAAGTCAAGAAGGATGAGCAGAGAAAAGGCCTTTAGATGGGCAATTAAGACATCTCAGTAACTATAGAGAGATCATGTTGAGTTGAATGATAAAATTAGAAGCCAGAGTACAAAGAGGAGTATATGAAGGAGAGTAGTGTGTCATATATATGGGCTACATTTTAAATGACTTTGAGCCAGAATGCCTAATGTCATAGGCAGCTCCTGTACTGGTGGGGCTTCTGTTCTTCAATTGACTGGAAAGTTAATGTGAAATATATATGAAGTTTATGTGAAATAATTCTGGGAGTGGAGAAAAGTCATTAGAGAACAAAATAAACCTCTAGTATCTTCACTTGAGGCTTAATGAAAATTAGGATTCTAAGAGAGCATTGTGAACAAGTGTTCCCAATATGATTGGTAGTCCAGGTGGCCCAAAATGGAAGACTGAATAGTTTGTATGAAGGAAGAACAAGTAGGTTGGTTTTACTGAAGAGATTTGTAGGAAGGGAAATCATAGGTAAATAAACCTAGAAAGATATATTCTAACTAAATTAGGAGGGGCTTTAAGTGCAAATATCCTGGGCTATAGTTGTGATAGTTCAGTTCCTATGAGTTTGTTTGGGAACCACTCCAAATAGAAGATAAGATCATCTATATATCTGAAAAGGGGAAAGGAAAAAAAAAAAAGATTTCTATCTAGTGTAGTAGCATTCTGTGATCTCCCACTCACCATCTTATGCTTGTCTATTTACGGTAATATCACATTGAATTGTCACATTTTCAACATCATATTCACAGATTAGTTTTAAATTCACTTTCAACCATCTGTTGACTAGTAAATATTAGCCCTGTCACTAAGTAGTTTGTAACATGTTTGTAGTATAATGGATTCTAAATCATACAGTATTTAGAATTATAAGTAAACAACACCCAACTGCTAACTGAAGTATTTTGTACGCTAACTTATCAAAAAATATAGTGTACTGCAGTGAACATAGATTTTTAAATGTTCCATTTCACTTTCGGCTAAGATTGTCTGTATTTATATTTATCTTGTTTTCTCTCTTCTTTGTCATGCTTTGTCATATCCTAACCCTACCGTGTATGGTAAAGTGTCATGAACACAGTAGTTTCTTAATAAATATTTGTTAAATGGATAAATTGGATACTCTTCAATAGTGAATCTTTTACTTTCCTAAAGAGAGCAATCAGTTGATAATATCCACACATCTTCTGTGGTCTATTTTCATTAGTTCCAATATTCGTATCTGTATATCCTTCTTATATATGCACTAAAATCTTCATGGGCAATTACATTTTATAAAAATGCTATGTGAATCATAATAAAGAGAGAGCCAGTGAGAAGATTATAACTTCAACCTATGCTTGTGTTGTAGAAATCTCCAACATTCTGAGCTCCTCAGCACTGTACTTTAGTAAATGTTATATTTATAAAACAGCTTAAGTTTCCATATGTGAAGAATGTAAATTGTTTGGCCTGTATAGATAAGACAACTTGTCTTGCTTGGACAGTTAATTTATGCCTCCTCATTTTCCTTTAGTCCTTGCCAGTCTCTTTATATCTCCTTCCTTTTTCATATTCCTCTTCATGTCTGTAATTTTTCTTTCCTCCATTCTGTATTGGTAAAAGAGGGGGGATTATTGAGAATGAATGGTGCTTAGTATCTGTTCTTATAGTACATAAATCTGCAGGAGCTGGATTCTTCTACCTTTCAAATATTGCTTTTTATAATGGCTGTCCCTTGGAGGCTGGGCGTTCTAAATCGGTATGCATAGTCACAGTCATACAGTAATAGCAAACGAGGTTCTCACTTTCATGTTCACAATTCAGGCCTTCTTTTATTGCTCTTAGAATGTAGTTTGCTGTTTAAGATAAAAAAAAGAAATCCTGTTAAAAATGTTCTCAGAATCACATATGAAGGAATGAGATTTAAAGGGAAGTTATTTTAAACAAACCACAAGTGTCTGTGAGAGCATTGACTTAGAATGGTTGATCATACACTGGTAGGTCTTTTTCTGATTCATCTCTATTTTGTTTCACAGTGGAATATATTTGACTTGTTCATGAGCTATTGCTTGTTTGAATGAGGCAATTAGTTAATTGATGTAGCACATCTTTCCAAATTCTAACCATTAGTATGAACTATGTTAGATGAATTAATTTATATGGTGGCCATGGCTATAAAGAAATCCTTCTTAGTTTTGATGGGTGTTGTACTCAGTGAATGTTTAGTGAAATGATTATTTCTGTAAATGCCCATCCTTTGGAATCCTTTTCTAACACACTCTAATTCTATTTTTTAGGCTAAAAAAACCCAAAACCCAAAACCAAGCAAACCAACAACAACCTTGCTTTTGTCATGACTTTGCTTTCAATAAATAACATCTGTTATGTCTGGTTTCAAAGGTATGCTAGAGCAATACCTTTGAATCCTCTATTATTTTGGTGAAAGAATGTTGTATCTTCCATGAGCAAATCAGACTCTATTCTTTTACTTTTTTGGAGTCTAGCATTAGTATCTGACTGCTGACATCTCCGGCTAGAGTTTGGGAAGGCATCTCTAACTCAGCATATTCTAAACCACTTATGAACACTTCTCTAAACTTACCTGTTTGTGTTGATTGTGTTGGGAGCAATACTTTTTTAGTCATCCAAGTTCAGAATCTTACTATCATCCACTACATGTTTGCTATCTTCCCTTTCTCTCAAATCTCCTTCCCCCACCCAAATATTGTTAGGTGCCAGATCCTATCAGTTTCTTTGCAACATTTGTCATTCATACTAAAACCTAGGATTGTCTCATCATCTCAGGTCCTCATTATCTTTTGCCTCACCTACTATAATAGCATAGTAATTCAAAGATCTATTCCTTCTCTCTTTCTAAACCAGCTTTCATATAGCTGTGAAATTTATGTTCATAATACACAGATGATGACTATGTCACTCCCCTTCAAAATCTTTATTGCCTGCTACGATAGAATGAAATACAAAATCCTCCGCTTGACATTTAGAATCCTCTACAGTAGGCTCTCATCTATCTTTACCATCTTATTTCATATTATTTTATTTGCTCTCCCCACTTCTCAGACTCACCTACTGTTTTTCTCCATAGATGATACTCTGTCTCATACTGTTATAATTTTACAAAGATACAGAAATACTTTAGTATTTCAAATGCACACTCTTCAATTTTTTAGAATTCTTAGAAAGATTTTTAGAAGATGACAAATGCTGGAAGAGATATGGAAAAATTGGGAAGCTAATGTACTGTTGGTATAATTATGAAATGGTCCAATCATTCTGGAGAGTACTTTGGAACTTGCCCAAAGGGCTATAAAATTGTACATACACTTTAAGCCAGCAATACTATTACTGGATAAGTTAGCTACTGTAAACAAGATAATGATCCAACACAGTTCTAAAGGACCTTTGATGAAAAATGCTATCTTCTTCCACGGAGAAAACTGATGAATGCAAATTGAATTATAATTTAAAAACTTTTTTTCTTTATTTTTATTGTTTTATTTTGTGTATGTTTTCTTTTGCAACCTGGCTCATTTGCACACGTTTTGCTTGTCTTCTCATGAAAAACAGATTCTCTTCCTTAAAAAAATACCTCCTGCAGAAAGCCATTCCTGATTCTGTCTCTTCAAAATATCTTCCTTTAGAAATAACTGTACAGTTATATTTTCGTGTGTGTGTGTGTGTGTGTGTGTGTGTGTATAAAACGATGTATATAGTGGGTGGGTTTTTTTTATTTAACTTTATCTGTGCAAATGGTATCTTTCCCCATATCCTACCTCTCACCAGTATAAAAATATCCCCTTGAGAGGAGAGATTTTTTTTTTTTTGGTCATTGTGTACTTAAGAACTTACTACAGTGATGTTGTGTCCTGCTTTCTAGAGCCCCCAGGTTGGGGTGATTAAAATACACCATCTTAATGGAGAAGTAATGAGGCAGGACTCCTGAGGATGGTGGAAAAATGGAGTCCATTTATTCCAAGATCTTTCCTCTTTATATACCTTAATATCCTTATGTAACCAAAACAACACTGGGCATGCGCTAAGTATATACTGCGCATGTGGGACCACATAAACAACTTGCTGTTGTACATAGTTTGCCACCTGGTATCACTCTGCTTCAATCACAACACAAGTTGTCACCGGCCCCCTGACTTCTCAGGGAAAGGCTGAGAGCCCTTAGGGGAGATGGGCAGCCGAACCAGACTTTGTCAGCAGGTTCCCTCTGGGCTGAAGGGTCTTATACCTCACCCAGAGTTCCCCCCTGTCTGTGGCCCTCTACACAGGGACATGAATATAGAAAGTGCTCAATAAATGTTTATTGGGTTGTTGAAGTGACTACAATTACAGTTACAGTAGTAGTTTTATTTGGTACAAATAAAAGATGCAAACTCCATATTTAAACATGATGGTAATTTAAATCCAAAAGTGCTTCTGAAATAGGAATTTCCTAAATCTACCTTAATGCTGAGATCTGTTCTTTGAGACTTCCTCCAGTTTTTCCACCTATATATTTTGCTTTTACCTGGGTGTTGGCATATTGTCTCCACAGTTAAATTATGAGCTCCTTGAAAGCAAGGACCATTTGTTATTATTACTGGCTTATTTTTATATCTCTAGAGTTTTATCATAATTCCCAGCACATAGAAGGTGCTTAATAAATGTAATAAATCAATAATAATAAAAATAATAAATCAAATCAAATCAAATTACTATTTGATTTGAAAGATTATGGTACTATTGTTGGGTTTATTTTTATTTTTTATTTTTTGGTGATGATCTCCTAGCCTATGTTTATATAAAAATCTATTTAGCATGACATTGCATTGTCTCTATGCCCGTTGGAGGTGATTTGAATACAGAGAGTTGTAGTCATTCAGACTCTGTATGATATTTTGTCCTTTTACATATACCTTAAGTCTTAGAATCCAGTATTATAACCTCTAAATAGAAGATTAAAATGCAACATTAAAGTCTGAGGGAATTAGATGTTTTCAGCATTCAGGTGAATAGCCATTTGAAGGTTTTTAGTTAACAGTCCAGGAAATTATTTCATACAATAATTTTAATCTGTTTCCATGGATTGTTGGGATGTACAGGTTCTTAGAGGAGATGGTTGATGTTTATGCTGCATTCCAAAAGAACTGGGGTTTGTCCCCACACTATCACTCACTCTATAAAAAAGAATTTGTTGTTGTTATTGAGATGTTAAAATCGTGTCTGTATTTTAGTGATGCCATTTGCAATTTTCTTGGCAAAGGTACTGGAATGGTTTGCCATTTCCTTTTACAAATGAAGAAACTGAGGCAAACAGGGTTAAGTGACTTGCTCAGGATCATACAGCTAGGAACTATCAGAGGCCAGATTTGAATTTGTGAAGATAACTCTTTAGGACTGGGGGTGGGGATGGGGGTTAGAGTGAAGAGGGGACTCTATTTTGCCATTTAGCTTCCCTAGAAAAAGAATACTTTGAGCTATACTATTGTAGGCAAAATTCTTAATGATCTCTGAAACTTTAATTTGTTCTTTGGGGTTTTGTTTGTCTTTTTATTAGGTAAATAAATTAATTTTGCATCATTCTAATTTAAGAATTTTTATTTGTGCCTTATCCCTGTCTGAAATATGTACTACTTCTGCTTAGTTCCATCACTTATGCCTATTTACATTTGTGAGAACCTTTTTTGCAAAAATCAAAGATCTTACTATTTCAAGCAAGTAGAAATTAGATGAATTCAGGACAAGGACATTCTATTTTCTAGTAAAAAAAAAATTGGAGACCTACAAATATAGCACAAATTCAAATCTATGAAAATGGGTAAATAAGTAGAGCAACTTAAAATCATTGTAATTAAAGCACAACAGAATCCAATTAACTTGTTAAAGAAAAATGCAAGAAGCATAAAGAGGATATTAAAAAAAAAACTTGAATTAGATTTAAGACTGGCTTTGCTGTGTACAGCTTAACTGATTATGTGTATCATTATTTAGTTCCAAAGGAAGCAATAAAACACCAAGTGAGTTCCAGCTGGGGGATTAAGAAAGGCAATTTAATGTGTAAGTATATTGAGGGAAAGGAAATATCAGAGGGAAAGTTGGTTCACTGATAAAAGAAGCAAGATTAAATTAAGGTTGATTAGAAAAAGGTTAAGGGGTTGAGATGTTCTTTTTTTTGTGACTTGTAATTTACAAAATAATTATGTAAAAACAGATAAAGAAAAATAAGAAATAATTATGTTTTTATAGATTACCAGAACAAGGTAAGAAGATATTTGGGAAGCTAGGAAAAATAAATTAGTAGGGCCTCATGACTTAACCCCTAGATATTAATAAAATGTCAATAAATATTTTATGCCCAACTATCTTACTGAATCTGAAGAAATATTTAAACAGACAATGGTGATCTGAAGAAAGCTTGAAAAAATTATTAAATCTCACTGGTGTATAAAAAGCAGAATTGTATTGGGAGTCTGGAGACCCATTTTCTCTTTTTGGATTCTCTGTCTGAACTTTTCTGAATCACTGATTTTCTCTTCTCATAAATGATGAGTCTAGGCTAAAAAAATTTCTGAATCCTCCTGTGTTTTTAAGTATGATTTGAATAAGATAGTAAAGAATATTGATTCTTTTTAATTCTCTTGTAAATGATTTTAAAAATTCTTTTCTTTATCAGTAAGTCTATGATTGATTATAATAGTAAAGCAATATGATTCTGTCTTCTAAATGATTTCCAACTCCTCTTCTTTTTCTATATGTTTATGATTTGAATGAAATTGATAGAATATGATTTTCTCTTTTGGTCTAATAAATCTACCTTTAGTGCTTGCCAAATATGAAGTCATTTGAAAAGTATATTCCATAATCTAGAAGACAACTAGACATACCTTGCCACTGTATTTAAGAATGGCACCCAGGGAATTTTCCTCATATTTTCCTGGACTTCATTATCTCTAAAATTCAAAACTGTGTGAAATACATTTCTGAAAGGTACACTTCTTTAGCATCCTTTTATCCTGAAGCCCCTCCCTTGGGGAGGGTGGGAGGTGAGTATCTTGGACTTCCTCCCTGATTTTTCACCATTTAAAAAGGTTTCTCAGGGAATTTTCCTTATCTTTTCCCATCTGGCTGCTTTCCTGGACTTCATCACCTCCAGAAATTCGCAGACAATTTCTCACTCCAGCTGCACGACTTCATTGCTTCCACTCCCATCCCCTACCACAGCTTTTCTCTTTCTCCTTTTTATGTGTTATCTCTCTCATTATATTGTGAACTTGACCGTCATACTTTTCCGTGCTTTTCCAATGCTTAGTAGATTTAAGAACTTAATAAATCCTTATTAAGTAGATCCTTAATAAATGTTTATTGACTTTGAATAAAGGACACCCTTTTTATACTATAGCAAATATTTGGTTACCCAGCTTTCTGGTGCAGGAGTGATAGAAATAATCCAAAAGACACTTCTTAGTTTTGGAATGACCAAAGAACTGCATTCCAGTGCTGGGGCAACAATGAACTTACTGCATGACCCTGGATAAATCCCTAGACTTGTCTGCCCTTCCCTTTCCTCACTTTTAAGATGAAGGAGAATTAAAACAGTTGGTCTCCAGAGTCCCTTCCCTTTCTATAATTCTGTCACCTATGATTCTTTCTTTTTTTGGGGGGGGGCGAGGAAGTTGGGGTTAAGTGACTTACCTGGGGTCACACAGCTAATATGAGTAAGGTGTCTGAGTCCTCCCGATTCCAGGACCAGTGCTCTATCCACTGTGCCATCTAGCTGTCCACTTCTGATTCTTTACTCCGACCACTCTTTGAACTGTCTTCTTGATGGAAATTAGTAGCTTTTCACTTATATTATGTCAAAGCACCCACTAAAGGCAAGCTATTCTTTCTTAATAGGCAGTGGTGATAGAATGTGGATAAAATACAAGGTCTGGAGTCATAAAGACCTAATTCAAATCTTGCTTCAGACATTTCCTAGCTTATGATCCTAGCCAAATCACTTTATCTCATTGTTCTCTTTCCTTTTTTTTTTTTACAGTAGTTTAAAATTTTTTTTTTCTAAATACATGCAAAGATTGTTTTCAGCATTGTAAAACCTTGTGTTCCAAATTTTTCACTTTCCTCACCTCCCCCTTACCCTAGACAGCAAGTAATCCAATATAGGTTAAACGTGTAATTCTTCTAAACATATTTCCATATTTGTCATGCTGTACAAGAAAAATCAATTCAAAAGGGAAAAGAAAACATGAAGAAAAAAAAAAATAACAAACGTGAAAATACTATGCTTTGATCCACACTCAGTCCCCATAGTTCTCTCTGGATGCAAATGGCCTTTCTATCACCCCATTGTTGAAAAGATCTGTGTTCATCAGAATTGGTCATCACATAATCTTGTTGTTGTGTACAATATTCTCTTGGTTCTACTCATTTCACTCAGCATTAGTTCATGTAAGTGTTTCCAGGTTTTTTGAAATCACCCTGATTGTTTCTGATAAAACAATAATATTCCATAACATTCATATACCATAATTTATGCAGCAATTCCCCAACTGATGGGCATCCATTCAATTTCCAGTTCCTTGCCATTACAAAAAAGGCTGCTATATTTGTCTCTTTCCTCATTTGTAAAATGAGCTGAAGAAGGAAATGGCAAATCACTCCTGTATCTTTGTCAAGAAAACCACAGACTGGGTCATGAAGAACTGAACAGCAGTAAAAGTTTTTTCTTATTTCTTTTTCAGATACATGTAGTGGTTGAATTTCACAAGATTTCTTTCCTTTGAATCAAGTTACAGAGCAGATTAGAAAATTAATGGAAACAACAGGAACAAAATCTCCAAGTGCCCAGTCTTAGAAAGACACAAATCTTTGGTGGAAGATATGTCAGCAAAATAAATAATTATACATTTTATTATACATGATGACCAATCAACTGGAAAGTATCATTTACCATGAAAAAAATTTCTCTTTGTCTGATTTTTCTATGATAAACCCAGTTAATAAATTTCTTTCACTGAGTTGAATAGCAATTATAATATGACAGGAAATTTGATGAATATAAAAGCTCTTCTCCCACCTCCTATAGATGGAAGTAGGACCTACACTAATACTTGCCATTCCTTTTCAATGATGACTTAAGTAATTGTTTGAAAAACACTTTTTAAAACATAAAAATAAATAATGCAAATAATTCTGTGATGACAACTACATTTACTTGAAGGCATTTAATTTGTATTACAAAGTAATTTTCCCAAAAACCATATTGGCATTTCTGAGCCTTTTAAAGATTACATTTTTTGGTGGGCAGCTAGTTTCTGCAGTGGGTAGAGCACCAGCCCTGAAGTCAGGAAGACCTGAATTCAAATCTGGTCTCAGACACTTAACACTTCCTGGCTGTGTGACCCTGGGCAAGTCACTTAACCTCAAGTGCCTCAGTCAAAAAAAAAAAAAAAGACTGCATTTTTTTTTTCCATTTGAACTTTGAAAGGAAGCAAGTAGAGTGTAAGAGACTAGAGTCAGTCATCTTGATCTGACATTATGGCCCAGAGATGTCACTAAAGTTAACTTTAGTCAGTGGCAAATATTTACCAAGGAAAAATATGAAAAGGATCTAAAAGTTAAATTTGAGGGATTTCACTGGCAAGACTAATAATAGCGTGGAGGAGATGGTTTAGGAGAACAGGGATGTGTCAAGGCTGCAGAGGGTATGAAAAAGGTTAAGAAACCATGTAATGGGGCAAGCTAGATGGTGCAATGGATAGAGCACCCGCCCTGAAGTCAGGAGGACCTGAATTCAAATTTGATCTCAGTCACTTAACACATCCTGGCTGTGTGACCCTGGGCAAGTCACTTAACCCCAAATGCCTCAGGAAAGAAAGAAAGAAAACGTGTAATGGGGAAGAGGGATTTTGGAGAAGGAAAGTATAATTTCAAAATTTGAAAGCATAAAGGAGTTATGATTATGGGAAATGAGGACACACTGACTAGCATGTAGCTGAAATGGAGAATGAGAAAATAGCAAATCAGTCAACATTTTATTAAACTCCTACTATGTGCCAGGCACTGTGCTAATCCCTGGGGAGTCACAGAAAAGCAAAAAAAAAAAAAAAAAAAAAGATCTCTGCCCTCAAGGAGTTCATAGTCTGAAAGGGGAGACAAAATGCAGATAACCACATACAAACAAGATCTATTACAGATAGTCCCTTAGGCTTGTACCCTGTCAGTCATCCTGGCTTCCTCAGTATCTCTCACTCATATTTAAGCTGCTGCCAAGGCCTGTCGGTTCTACTTTGCAACATTTCATTAAATATGTTCTCTTTTCTGACATTGCCTCCAATCCTCCTCACCTCCTACCTGCTTTCTTGCAGTATCCAGTGGTGGCTCTGCCTGCCTCAAGTCTTTTCCCCACTTCAATCTATTATCCATTCAGCCCCTAAAGTGATTTTCTTTTTTTCCTTCTGATTTCTTTTTATTTTATTTTAATAGTATTTTATTTTTTTAAGTGCATGCAAAGCTAGTTTTCAACATTCACCTTTGCAAAATCGTGTGTTTCAAATTTCTTTCTCTCTCCTCCCTTCTGGCCCCTCCCCAACATAGCAAGCAATCTGATATAGATTAAGTGTGTGTAATTCTTCTGAACATATTTCCATATTTGTCATGATGCAAAAAAAAAAAAAAGTCAGATCAAAAGGGGAAAAAATGTGAAAAAAACAAACAAGTAAACAACAGCAGCAACAATAAGGTACTCTTTGATCCATATTCAGTCTCCATAGTTCTCTTTCTGGATGCAGACATTTCTTTCTATCCATGTCTATGAGACATTGAATTGGCTGGGATCACCTCGTTCTTGAAAAGAGCCAAGTCCATCACCATTGATCATCACATAACCTTGTTGTTGCTGTGTACAATGTTCTCTTGGTTCTACTCACTTATGAATTGATTTTTCTAAGTCAGGTCTGCTCATATCACACTTTCTCCCTTGTCTACAAATTGTCATAAGCTGACTACCTCTCAAGTTCCTGTATTCTTATACTTTACTCCCCCCATTCATACTTTATGATCCAGTGACACCTGGCCTCCTATCAGCAGACAAAATGCCCCATCTCTCAATGTCAGGTGGCTCCTACATTCGGAATTCTCTTCCTCTTCTAATCTAACTATTGACCTCCCTCTAAGTCTTAACTAAAATACAGACCTTCACTCACCCCTCTTAATTGCAGTGTTTTCTCTCTTTTAATTATCTCCTACTTATTTTGTTTATACATATTTGTTTACAGTTGTCTTCCCCATTACATTGTAAACTTCTGGGATAAGGGACTACTTTTTGCCTCATATTTTCATCTTCGGCATTTAGCTAAGTGCCTGGTACATAGTAGGCCTTTAATAAATATTTATTCATTGATTGATTAAAGATAATTTCTGATATTTTTCAGGCTACATGATGCCTCTAGCCCATCTGAGTAACTTAGTTTACCTTCTCTGTCACTGAATTTGCTATAGGTTTCCTGTCATATTGTTAGAGTAGGTATGTGAGAATTGATTTGTCTGTCTCAGTTCAGGAAAGCATCTTTTCTGGGAGTCTGTTATTCATACACACACACATATGCACACTTATTCTTTCATATCAATTTACATGGTGCAGTTGGAGGAAGATCCTTAACTTCAAAGTTGCCTCTCTTCTACTCCAACATAAGGTCTCCTTCACTTTGCTCTCTCTTTTTTTTATCATATTTTTCTAGCATTGATCCTTTGAAAGTGACATATATATGGATAAAGGGAAATAATCAATTTGCTATGAATTTTAAGTTCTGAAAAAATTAAAGATGAACTTCAAGGAAAATAAGATTTTCTCTGATTATGAAAAAACAGTCTGACATTACATCAGTTTTTTATCCTTCAGAAGTTGCTTATATTAGCTTGTCTCAAGTAGCCATCATTTTCCTATGCATTTCTTTTTTTAGGAAAAAAAATTTGAATAATTTGAAAGATTAAATTCAATTTCTATAGTGAAAAAAAAACACATCATGTTTTGACCTTGGAAGAAGGCATCTTTTCCCATTGATTTAATAGGTTACATTGCTGCTATGCAAACAGCATCCATAGATATTCAGATAATATATAAGTATTGCTCTTCTAGTAAGAATCTTTTGCCCTTGTTTCACCTCAGGTTTTCTACCACAGCATGTGTGTATTTTTTCCTGGTGCAAGTCTCCTTTCATCAGTATATTAATTATTGATGAAGTCGGCCCTTGTAGCATTTATTCAAAATGAATAATTTTAGTGGCAGAAAAAAAAGCTCACTAGAGATTTAAATGTATTGCCCTTTCACAGTGTTTTATATTGCCTGCTTTAAAGGACAAGATTGGTTGTGAGTGATTTCAAAGTGAAAATAATTTGTCTGCTTTGAACTCAACTGCAATTGTGTGCATATACCCTCCATGAAATTGTGACACATTCCTAGGATGACTAAGAATAACAATTTAAGTGAATATCAAACAGAAAGAAAAACCTTCTGTGTAGGGAATTAGACATTTTTGTGTTTTTTTAAAATTGTTTTTCTCAAAAGAAGCAATAACAATATAGGGTAACAGTGATTCTGTGTTTAACAAAGAGTAAGCATATAAACAGAGTATAATGTGCCAATAACCACAGCTAATAACAGGAATCCATGCTATCTTCAAGATGGGAGACTTTTATCCATATCTTAATCAGTGGGGTATGGGCCCAAATTAAATAGGATCACCTACTTTGATCAAGAGGGGATCTTATAGAGAAGCTACCTCCTTCATTTTGCTAATGAATAAAGGGAGATGATAAAGGCTTAAGGAAATAGCTCATAATCACCTGACCAGGAAATAGAAGAGCTGGATTTTAAATCCAAGTCCACTGTCTTCAGATTTGATGCTCTTTTTTTTGCCCCTAGGATATTTGGGCCTGTTCTAAAAAAGGGAGCCTAGGCATTAATGGGAAAACTCCTACCTCTAAGGACAGCTTCTATATTGTGCTAATATTTTGGGGGGAGTGCTATATCTCACTTCAGATGTTGATAACAGAGGGGAGATATGATCTATTTCTATGAAGTTTATAGTTTTAGGTTGCTGAAGTTGTGCTGCCATTTGAAATTTAGTTTTATTATTATAAATAAATACTACATCCTCTGACTTGAGGCAACACTTTCAATATTATTTTCACCAGATTCTTTGAAATCATGATCTCATTTGCTTCCCCTCCCTAACTGTGAAAGTAATTTTGTACCTATTTATCCCTCAAGATGAGCTTTTGTATTCTGCTTGTTTTTCTGTGACAGAGATGAAAATCAAATTAAAAATAAACCGCAGTCCTAAATGCAAGTGACAACTGAATGAGTTGCTGTGACAGTTCACATTATGTATATGAACTGAATATAAAAAGTGGCTTAAGGAGATTTGGGAAATTAAGAGCTTTATCTAGTATTAATGAGGGTATTAGCCACTTTATTTTCAACTCCTTACTTTAAACCCTGTACCTCCGAAATGCAAAACACATTTTCTGTAATTAGCATGAACTTTCAGAATAAATTGAACAAACAACCTGGTTCATTACTACAAAAGACTCTTTGGTAGTGTCTCCGGTAGACTCAGCTCTCAGAGTCCTAGGAACATAGATTTGTGTCTGGAAGGGATCTTCGCTATTATTTACTTTCCCCTTCTGGGTTTCCAGGACATTTTCTTCTCCTGGCTCTCTTCAGACCTGTCCAGTTGATCTTCTTAAGTCTCATCATCTGTTTTCTAACTCCCCTCATCCCTTCCGTTCCCATTTAAAGAGGTAGTCCAGACCCTATTCCTTTTTGGGCTTTCTCAGCTTCCCTCTCTCTTTATTCTTTCTCTTAGTGATTTCATCAACTCTCATGCATTTATCATCTCTATGAAGATGATCCTCAAATGTACTTATTCTTGTTTCATCTCTTTCCTCAGTTCCCTCTGCTTTACCAAGGAGATATTCACTTGGATATCGCATAAGCACAGAACCTTTATTCCTACCCCTTTTTAAGCTAAGCACATCAAAAACATAGCTTATCTTTTCCCATTAAACGCTATTTACCTTCTTTCTTACTGTCCTTCTTTCTATAGAGAACACTAACAACCTTCCAGGTACTCAGGTTGCCTAATCTCATCAGCTTCAACTCTTCTATCTCATCCGCTGCCAATATACAATCAATAGTAAAATCTGAGTCTGTGGAGAATTACTTTCAGGGCCCTCTATAAAGGGAGTCATTGTGAGCTCCGCCCCCCCCCCCCCATCCTCCCCCTTCTTTTAAAGGGGAGAGGCAACTGAGAAGGGCGTTCAGCATCAAAAACAAAGTCAGTCTGTAAAGTGATGAAGTTTCAGGTTATCAGCTTATCCTGGAAGAAGCATGATGTTCTTTGGGGTTGAAATCAAGCAGAGATGCTGATTGAAAATGCAGTCAGGCCTCTATTACCTCTTTCCTGGAAAACTAAAATAGTCTCTTAATTGGTCTCAACTGCTAATCTCCTTTCCCCAATCCATCCTCCTGATAGATTCCAAATGGATTTTTCTAAAGCATAGATCTGATCATATCAATTCTCTGCTCAAAATGTTTCAGTAACTCCCTATTACTCCTAAACTCATACCTGGAATATTCTTTCATCATCATCTCTTGAAATACTTAGATTGATTCAAGGTTCAATTAAACCACTCCCTTCTTTATAAGGCCTTTACCATTTCTCTGGTACCTTAATCACCAGTTATTAGTGGACCTCCCTTCCTGCCAGTATGTGTCTCCTTTATTTTTACTTTACATCCACTCACCTTTGATTGTTTTCCCACAATACAATGTAAGCATGCTTGGTTCAGAGACTGTATTGATTTTTGACTCTGTAACCTCAGTCTTCCACACAATTCCCTGGCACTAATACAATGTTAATCACTGCTTGTAGAATTGGATTATGGAGTTTTATAAATGAGGAAACTTTAGGCCCAGAGGGGTGAAATTGTCTTGCCTGATATTATCCAGTGAGGCCAGGTATAGAGCTTGGATTTTCACCCACTTTCTTTCACCTTTGCCAAAGAGGACACTCTTTCTTCCCTTTGTAGTTCTGGTTAAATGGATCTCAGAAGACAAATATTTGTTGAGACCATGCTACTTGTTATGTCCCATCTACAAATGTTTCCCTGAAATCTAGCTAATGTATTAATAGAATGTTAGAGATAGATAGGACTTTTGTAACCCCGAACTAGGCAGGTGATCATGCTCTTACACTGTCATATCACTTCTGGAGTATTATATTTAGTTCTGGGCACCACATGTTAAAAAGTATATTCTTCTTCAAAAAAGCAATCCTTATGCAGATTCATATGTAATCTGATTTTTTCTTCTGAGTATGCAGAAACACTATTCTAATATGATGTTTAAGAGCAGAACAATTTTTAAAAATGTTTGTAATCTGGAGAGCATCCAGAGGAAAGCAAAATGGAACAGGACCTTGATTTCGTGACCTAAGAAATAGTGGTTGAAGGAATAATTATAAGCCTCTTAACTTGAAGAAAGGAAACCCAGAGGAATTTTAAAACATTCATAACATATTTGAAAGACTGTCATGTGAGAGAGGGAATAGATTTTTTCTGTCTGCTTTTAAAGGAGAGAACTATTAAGAATCGAGGGAAAATTACAAAAAGGTATATTTATCCTTGTTGTAAGGGAAACTTCTTAACAATTAACTAAAAGGAGAATGGACTGACATGGGCAGTAGGCTCCCTTTCTATTTTATGTCTTTAACCACAAGCTGTTTTATCTCAGAGATTTGGAGTGAGATGGCTATTGATATCCATTCCACTTCTGAAGTTCTTTGAAATACTTCAATCTAATTCCTTGTTTGCCTGATGAAGAAACAGAAGTGTCCACATAGCTAATTATTGGCAAAGCTTGGACTAGAACTGACATTTCCTGACTCTCACTGAGGTATTCTTTCTGCCCTTGTTATCTACTCCTGCTTCTATATGTATTCAGCAGTTTGGCTGGCTAAATATTGGACAAGACAGCTGGTCTGACACCATTATCTAACTCTAGTAGTTGATTTTTCGTGAGTTAATGTGCACTAAAATTTACAATCTAGTTAGGTGATAGGAACTTGAGGATGGGCTAATTTCAGAAAGCCCATGTGAAGGCATTCTACTTTTGTTATTACCTGCTGTGGAATTGTGTCCTTTTTATCTAGCTTTGGCGATGTAAAAATCATATTAATTCCATTAATGATATATTAGAAGACTTTAGTCCTGGCAAAAGATAGGAAGAAATCACAAAGAAAGTTCATTAAAAGAATGAACATATATGTCAGAAATATATGTTCATATTCCACTAAGAAGGAACCATAATCTGTTGAAGTTGGTAAGATTTCATTATCTGATAAAGTTTTTGTCATTTAAAATTCAAAAACACCAAGCTGGAGATTGAAGGGCTCAGGTGTTAGACAAGAAACATGTGTTCTGTGGACTCCTGCAGAACTGTTAATATTTCCTGAATCCCAAAAGAATTGCTGATTTTTCATGGAAAATTTTGATTAACGTTCTCTTAAACAGATATATTTATATCTCGTACTTCCTTTTCTTTTTCTTTTGTCTTTTGTTATTTGGGACATTAGAATGGAAAAAATAATGACACCATCTGAATTCATGGGAGAAAAGGAAAAAGGAAAATCACTTTGTTTTCTCAGATTTCAGCAATCCGCCCCCTCCCTGTCTATTTCTTCAGAAGAAATGTGGAGAATCTGAGGATCTTTCCAAAAAAAAAAAAAAGACCAAAGTAAGATTATAGAATGATAAAACTGGAAAGAACCTTAGTGATTTAATGACCTCATTTTACAGGTGGAAAAACTGTGGCTCAAGAGAGGAAAAGGAAGAAAAATTATGTAAACAGATTCTGAGTTCATTGGTTTCATTTTTCTTTGATTATACCATCTTTAGGTGATTTTCATTCTCTCCCCTCTAGCAGAAGGTTACATGTATTGAATATACTGTGATCTTACCAAACCTTGGAGAAATTTTGAATCCTTTTATCTTGTTTTGGGTATGTTGATATACTAAGTACATGAAGATATAGCATCACATAAAGCATTACTCAAACACTTGGTCTTTAGGAAGCAATCTCCAAATAATAAATATTTTAGACAGAAGCACTTAAAAGTGAAACATAAAGGAGTCTTTCTGATGAGGGAAGCAATACTAATATTTGCTGTGTTATGAACCCAACTTTCTCCACCCGTGAAAAAGTAAACTGTTCATGAATACAGGGAGCAATGAGCCCTTCGTTACTCTGCTCTGCCCCATACAGCCACCTGCTTTAGCCTTCATGTGCACCATCCTAACTGCACGGCCCCCTAAGATGGCGTTTGTCTCTCCTGGCTCTCATCCTCTCCTCACTCAGTGAGCAGCAGCCTTTTTGGCCAACCAGAAGCTTGTTTAACAGGCTCCTTTTACAGGAGCTCAGCATTAGAAATGACCTTTCAGTAGTGAAATACAGTCCTTCCTCCTCCAAATCTCTTAGAATACTTATCTTCCTTTAAAGCTTAGCTCAGATATCATCTTCTTCCTGATGCCTTTCCTAATCCTCCCAAATTCTTAGTGCTCTCTCCTTCAAATTGCTTTGTAGTTTTTTTTTCCTGTCTTTATATTGTAGCCTCCTTGTAAAACTTATTGAGATCAAGGATTGATGGGGGTTTTGTTTTTGCTTTTGTCTTTGTATTCCATGTAGTAAGAATGCTTTGCACATGATAGGCATTAAATAAATGTCAGTAAATTTTAAGCTTCATGGAAGAAAGATGGTTGAACAAACTACAAGTGAGACAGTTATCTAATTCATTTGCTTTCTTGGGGGAGAGACCCAGACATACAAAATTTTGTGACCAAAATTCAGATGTTTTTAAAAAATGTATCAAATAAGATATTAAGTAGTCTATAATCCCTTATAGATCAGGGCAAATTTCTATGAGTTTTCTTAATCTGCTATGAAGTCATTTTCATCATAGCTCAATTTAATATAGCATTGTAATGATTTATAGAACAATGTTTTCAACAATATAATGAGAGAGAGAGAGAGAGAGAGAGAGAGAGAGAGAGAGAGAGAGAGAGAGAGAGAGAGAGAGAGAGAGAGAGAGAGAGAGTTTCATTACCTATGGAGCAATAAACACTAAGTCATGCTCATGCCATACAACTAGTATGTGTCAAAACTAGGATTTGAACTCCTGTCTTGGCTCCAATTCTACCACTCCTTGAAATAGTCTCTGGTTCCTCTTATATAAAATATAATACTTGCTTTCATGTTTCTGGTTCATTGATAACTATGTACAGTTATTATATGAAGAGTCTTCAGTTTTCTGTACTTTCCTTCATCAGATTTCCTTTCTGGGCCTTCTTTTTTCTATCTTGAAGTTAAAATGAATTGTGGAAGAAAGACAGGGGAGATGTGAAATCTTGTATTGAACTATCAATCTATATTAGTCATCTAATTGATGATCCAGTTTATTTCTTTCATCCTTATGAATGAGGAAATTGAGACCAGAAGCATCATAATAGCATCAGCTGCTTAGAGCACAAAAAGAGTTCAGAGATCAGCTAGTCAAAAAAAGATGGGTCTAAACATTACATCAGGATGCACAGGTTGTATATTGTCTCAGAAAAGTGGATGTTAACTTTATGTTCTATTGCATTTTTATTCATTTTTGTCAAATACGTTTGATTACATTTCAATCTGATGCTGCCACAAGCTGGAATGTTATAGGCCTGGCTTCCTGTTTGACACCTCTGATCCTTGTTTCACGCTTTTAATTTACAAAGGGGAAACAGAGGCCTGCTGCTAGTAAATGGCTGGCGAGAGATTTAAATCCAAAGATTTCCAAGGTTGTGCACTAGTGACTTAATGAAAAAAGAAGCATTTTCATATGCCTTTCAAATGAACGCTACAGAACATCAAGATTGATTCCTCCTCGGTGTTTGCTAAATATCTGGTTGAATTAGAGTTCCAGGCTGTTGTTGGGTCTGGGACAAACCTGAAGAAATCCAGGGTTGGGGGTAGGAGGATAAGAATGGGAAAAGGCAAAAGAAAGCAAAAGTTCTGTCACTGACTGTTCTGAAATTCATGAGGAACACCAATTTTTTTTACTCATAGTATTCTACGTCTTTGTAAATTCAACAGATTTCCCTCTCTGTGTCCTTAAGTTCATAAAGAGAAACTATGAATCTGGATCTTACTGTGGGTGAGGCAACGTCAGGGTGCAGAGAAGGGCTGGCCTCCGAGGAGCTGGGCTCAGGTCATTTCTGGCTGCCCGGTGCTGGCCGAGGTGCTTCCCGAGAGTCTGTGCTCTGGGCCACATCCTCGGGCCAGGAGCTGCTCAGAAGGGCCAGCTCCCGTGGGGACCGGCTCTTTTCTCCCAGGAGTCACTTCTGTCAGGGAAGGGGCGTCCAGCTCCTCTCCTTGGCCTGGTTTCTGCAGTTGCATCTTTTAAAGCACGTCCTTGTTTTCACTGCACTCCCAACCTAATTAGTCAGTGAGAAACTGAAGGCCGAGTGTTCTGGAGTGTACCGTTTGGTGTAATTTTCAGGTTGTGCATCACTTGTGTTAAGATGAGGCAATTAATTATAGGGAGCTAATCTAATAAGATCCTCTTCTCCCCCACCCCCAAGCTTTAATGATATTAAATGCACCCTTGTCTCTTAGCCATCAGAGCATTTCTTCTGACAGAATGAGACCACAAGGAAGCCCCTTCAGAGTCGGAGGGCTACTCACAAATACCGACAAATCTGTCACCCGCTCCCGAGGGCTCGACTCTTTTGCTTTCTGTGTTTTGTTCCGAGGTAGCTGATGTAGCATGTGGAGGCAGGGAGCCCTCAGCACCCAGAACCTGTGTGGCAGCTCACAAAAAGACTAAGGCCTGAGACTCTCGGGTCTGAGCAGCAGAGGTGATGAGCTCATTAAGGGGTTCGCACAAGAGCACCGTGGCCAAGCAGAGGAGTTGTGGACATTCGGGCTAGGAAACACTGCGCTTCTCAAGTGCAGCGACCCTGTCTTCTGAGCAGGTCCGGGGGTTTGTCATGAGCGATGCTCTCTGGCTCAGAAGGCTGGCATTTAAAGGCAAATTTATGGATCCTTTTCCAGGTTGCTATTGCTTGTATAATTTGCAGCACCTGTGAATGATCTCACTGTGTGAAGGCAGTTAAGAAAGAGCATGACCTTCAGGTTAGAGCCAAAGAATTGTGCTTTCTATTTCAGATTTGTACTTGTTTACTAGATGATTTTAACTAAATCCTTTACTTTTCTGGTTGCCTATCTTTAAAAGGGGAGGTAATTCCTCTTGATAAGGCCTTTGAAAACAATAAAATGAATCTGTCAAGCAGTTATGTTTTGGGTTTTTTAAATGGAAATAATGGTAGAATTCTTAGGATGCAGATATTTATTATGTATTTATCTAAAATGTTAATGCCCTTAATTTCCCTTTCTAGCTTCATGGAGTCAAGAGTCATGTAAGACTAACAAAGGACAAAATCTTATTTTTTTCTTTCTAATTGGGAGAAGTAATATTGTTGACAATAGATAGGGATAGATAGGTGGACAGAGAGCATGGGCTTGGAGTCAGGAAGATTTGAGTTCAAATGTAGCCTTGGACACTTATTATCTGGGTTATCCTGGGCAAGTTACTTAGCTCTTTTTTACCTCAATTCCTCATCTGTAAAATGGGTACACAATTAAGAGGAAATGCCAAACCACTCTAATATCTTTGCCAAGAAAACTACATAAATAGAAGTCCATAGGATCATATACAGTTGGACACAACTTAATGAATGAACAATGCTATTAAAACTTGGGCAGGCTTTTTTGTCATTGGGCTTTTAGTTCATGAGTTAGAAATTTGAGCTAAATAGAATTATCTGAAAGCTCATTTTGGAGGAAAGTGAATAATTTCACTAAAGTAGTCACCTGTAGTTTGTCTTTTCTAAATGATAAGCAACATGGCAAAAACTTCAAATGTCTATACTCCAGAATCCTTTGTTTCTGTTTCTATTTAATTATTAGGAATCGAGCAGGAAAAAGACTAGTATGTCAAGATCCAGAAATCATTCCATAGTCTATTGAATTAATCCTTGATGCTAATTATGTTTACAATTATTAATGCTTCAGATGTTTTTATTGTCTTCTGTTTCCAATCATTTGCAACTTAACAGTGGTATTACTTTAATAACATATATTTCAAGAACCAAAAAAGGCATACTTGCATCTTTATATACTTAATATTTTATAGACTCAGGCTAAAATTCCCAAGGAAGTTAATACATAAATGAGAACTATAACAAAATCAATATAGAATTTTAAAAGAAATTCTCTTTCTACTCTAAATATTTTCTTACTACTATGGTTATCCAAGGAATAATTGAAAAACTCGATGACTTATAGCCTCAGCTAGTGAAGCCAGATGCTACATAGCATATGCTGTCATTTGTTAATAGATCTGAACAGCTGTCCTTGAGCCTTTCTTGAACAGTTTTATATTACCCTGAAGACTAAATTCACACTTTCAAACCCATCTGTCTTTTTTTGTCCATGTCTAAAGGGGATGGTGAAGCCAAATGCTCTTCTGGACATGTCAGGGAAGTCTGCTTTGTTATTATCCTATGGCATATTACCAATCTTACATTTCTATGACCCTTCCTATCTGAGGGTCCAAGATCAGTACAGCGAAGTAAAGAAAATCTATAGCATTGGTTTAATTCAATTCCATCAATGTTTGTTAAGCACTAATTCTAGGTAGCCATTTTATGGGACAGTGTGAAATTTGTAGCACTTTGCCTTACACATAGTAGGAACTTGATGCTTGTTGAATGAATAAGTGAAGAGAGGTGGGTATATGAATGAATGAATCACCTTAATAATCACTCAGTCTAGAATACTGGTTTTAGAGATGAAGAAAATGAGTCCCAAGCATCTAAGGTTAAGTCTAAGGACTTGTCTAAGGTTAAATTGCAGAGCTTAGGTTACAAACCAAGTTTTTACCCCTAGTCCAATGTTCTTGACATCACTCTGTATTTCTTCCCACAACGAACAAGTGTAAAGTTCATTACAATTAAGGTCTTGACTTTAGATTGTATGCAATTAGAATAAAGTTGCAAAGTTTCTAAAGATATCCCTGGAAACAGAATAAACTGAGTAATACTTTTGCAAAGCTAAACTAGCTTGCTCCAAAGTCTAGAAGTCTAAAATTAGCCCAGGCTGATCCTGAAAGCAATGGAGAGGAACCTTAATTAGCCCTGGTCATTGAAGCCTGATTGACCTACATCTGACAACCCAGGTCCTGAAACCATGGAGAAAGAAATGGCCTTAGGCTAAGCCTGACTCCAATATCAAATGTTCTGAGACTAATGTAGCTAAGGGAGAATGTATATTGGGTAGAGTGGTAGTAGAGCTGGTTTTGCTTTCTCTATTTCTTAATATTTTCTTTTTTTTTTTTTTTTCATGGATCTCTTTGGCAATTTGGTGAAACAGGATTACAAAGGAAACCAAAAGCTAGGAAAAATAAAGATGCCATCCCCTAAAAAAAAATTACAATTCACAGATCACCGGAAGTCTTGCTGCATTTGAATTTCAAGCAAACTTCAATGACCCTTCAGTTAAAAACAGCACAAGCAACTTTACCAGTAGGTAAAGACCACTTTCAGATCAGCCTATAAAAACTAAAGGCACCATAGATATTATTTAATTTATACTTGCATTATAGATGAAGAAACTAAAGATTGGTGGAGTTAAATGATTTTTCTCAAGATCACTCAACTAGTTCCAGAGCAGTGGATAGAAATCAGATCTCAAATACTTTTCAATAAACTTTTTAGTCTAATAATGCTGATTATTGTCAGTTTGTGTTAAGGGCCTCTGAAGTTGGAGTTGATTTGCATTGTCATTATTTTTCAAAGGTAAAGATATGTATATAATTAACTATTCCTACCAGAAACTTATTAATTAGAAAAGTTATATTGTCATTAGGTGAATACATGACTCCCCAAATGTCAGTTTCTCAGTTTTCATGAGTATTAAGCCATTCATAGCTGAATTCACTATCCTCTAAAAAGAAAGAAACAACTATGTATTTACAATTATTCCTTTTTGTTGAAATGTGATCAGTACAAAGTAGAAATATTCCTCCTAACAGCTGACTCTGCAGGTTATTCAGTTGAAATCAGTTAGAATTTAAGTCAAGTAATCAACCATTTCAGCTTTGCATTTGTAACTGATTCCTTAGAATTTTGTGATGGTAGCTTTTCATCAAACAGTACTTTTACATCTAAGTAAAATATGGCATGATGGGTAAGATAAGATGAAGTGTTTGTTTTGATTTATATGTTGTGATTCTGTGTCAGTTCCTTTATTTAAAAAGACATCTTGTGCCTCTTTGAAATAATTTCTTATAGCTTCTTGTAAAATACATTCTTAGAAATGTAAAATTAACATTTTCCCACTGAATTAAGGAACTGATTCTCTGTAGAAATTGTTTACCAGCAATGCAGCTTTAACAAGTGATAACATGATCACTTGTCAAGTTCTTTTAAAGATAATTTAAACAAAACCTTTAAAAATTCCTTTAAAAATTTTGTTAAAATGATAGTTTTACTCTTTCTTGTGGCTAATAGCTTTTCATTAAATATCTCATAATAGTTATGATAAAATTTATGAATGTGATATTTACCAAATTTTAGAGTTTGGTATTTTCAAAGCCAGTGACCCAGGAGGCTATTTTACTTATTTATTTACTGGGTTCTTTACCTGCTGCTTCTAAATGTATAGTAATGTCATAGGTTTCTCTCTCTCTGAACCTCTCTTCCTCCTCCTCCACCCCCCCAATGTGTATATGTCTCTCTCTTTCTTTCTTTCCCTCTCTCTGTCTCACTGTCTTTCTGTCTCGGTCTCTTGTCTCCTCTTTTTCTCTCTCTTTCTCTGTGTGTGCCTATCTCTCTCTGTCTCTCTTTCCCTCTCTGTGTCTCTGCCTGTCTTTCTGTGTATGTGTCTCTGTCTCTCTATCACACACACACACACACACACACACACACACACACACACACACTCACTCTCAATTGAGTTGAATAACATACTTTTCTGTATTTAAAAAACAAGAATACTTTATTAGAACACCAATGTAGTTTGCTTTGTATGTATTTTTGTTTGCATGTTGTCTCCCCCATTAGATCGTGAGCTCTTTGAGGGCAGGCACTGTCTTTTGTCTTTTTATATCCTCAGTGTGTAGCATGGGGCTGGCACTTATGGGTGCTAGCTATATATTGATTGATTGATTGGTTGCTTAAGTGAGAAGTGATAAGATCCTGTCCCAGAGTGGCAGCTGTGTAAGTGGAGAGGAGGGAAGGTGTTGAGAAGATGTTGTGAAGATAGAAATGAACATATTTAACCATGGAAGGGATCTGTTCAGTGAGTTCAAGTAGGGAGCCCAGGATGACACTGAGGTTGCTACTTATACCCGTTTGACTGCAAAGATAGTAGTGACTTTGACTGTAAGATGATAATTGAGAAAAAGTGAAGGTTTAATGTTAGTCTTGGAAAAGAAGCTGAGTAGGACAAGCTAAATTGGTGGCAGAAAAAGCAGGACTGAGGCATGTCACAGAATCTCAGAGAAGTACGAGTATCCAGAAACAGGGAGTGACCATTGGTGTGAGATACTGCATAGAGGTCGAGAACGATGAGGGCTGAGAAAAGGCCCTTGGATTTTGCCAGAAAGAGATCATTGGGGACCTTGGAGAAAGCAGTTTCAGCTCTGGCATATTGCATTCATTTGACTTCTTAGCTGCCACCTTATCACTTATTTACGGAAAGGCTACATTTTGTACTTCACTGCTACAGTCCCAGCTTGTCCAGGAAGCCAAAAAGAAATAAATTATTGTGATATCACAGGTCTTTGTGTGCCCATCCATTTTTCCTTTTCCCTTGGGGCTGTCTTGTCCTTAAGGGCACCTAGGTGGCACAGTGGATACTGTACCTGGCCTGGAATCAGGAGGACTCAACTTTTTAAGTTCAAATCTGGTCTTGGATACTTATTAGTTGTGTGACCCTATTTACCTCAGTTCCTCATTTGTAAAATGAGCTAGAGAAGGAAATGGTAAACTGTTGCAATACCTTTGCCAAGAAAACCCCAAATGGTCATGAAAATTCAGACATGACTTGGGAACAACTGAACAACAAGTTTGCCTTTTCCTCTCCGGCTTTGTACTTTCTTATACTTATTCTCATTGTCATTCTGTATGTGCAGACTTAGCTAGTTCTACTTAAAGACTATTTTCAAAAAGATTTTAGAGTTTGAAAAGCTTATTGCATCTTGAATATGGCTTTCAAATTGTGTTTCAGTAGAGCATTACAACTTTTGAGAGAGATACACTGTGATTTCTTGGTAGTAGCTTATCTAGAAATTCTAGACTATCATTTTGGAATAATGTGGTGAATTCATATTCATAGAGGACAGTGAGTTTTATAGTTTATTGCACATGAATGTGAAGGTGGTGATATTTTGAGTCGTCTGGATATTCAGTACTCTGGTCCAAAATATATTCAATTAGTTTGTTAGCACAATGGTCCATAGTATATTCAAATAATTTGCTAGCACAAACTTGTTTTTTGTTTTTACTTTTTAATAGCTTTTCACCTTTTTACCTTCACAACTTCCTAGTAATTTCTTTCAGTCTGGTTTCTTAAGCAGCTGTGTGTACACCTGCTATCATATTCAGCAAACTGACATCTTGTAACAAACTGTTCAGTGGGAAGGATTATCCTTCTGAATGACATTGTGGTTTGGTAGCCTCTATTGAGTAGGATTCCCTGATTTTGTGATCTTTGAGATGAGTAACACCTAATGTTAGTCACCCCCAATGTTGTGCTGGGAGGGAAGAGGACGGTACATAGGAATGGGTATTGGACAGTAAACAAATTATGGATGGGGGGTGAACATAATTAAGAAAAGTACATTATCTTTTCTTGGACAAATTTTTTTTTTTTGTTTATGAGGAACTTAGACTCCCTATACAAATCTAAACATCTTATATATAAAGGGGGAGTGTCTTTTAAGACAATGGTCAAACTTTTGCTGTTAGAAACAGAAGAGCCAGCTATCCGATCTCACTAGATCTTCTTACAGAGGAAGAATTTTACATAATCATATATTTTACATTAGCATGGAGAAACTAAAATAATACAGTTAGGAATTTCATTATCCTGTCTGCCTTCACAGGGAGCACTGGCCCTTGTTTCCTCATGTGTAAAATGAAGAGGTTGGACTAGATGGATCCCCAAGGTTCCTTTCACCTCAAAATTCCTGTGAGTCTATGGTAGTATGCATCATCAAAGGAAGAGTAACCAATCTTAAAAGAGCCATCTGTTTCTGTGTTAGTTAATATAGCAGAATAGAGGAGGACATGAACTCTTTTTAATATGGCTTTTCAAAAGAATGAGAGCTTAATCTTTGATGATAACAATTTCAAAATAATTTTCATCCCTTTTTTTTCAAACTAGGAAAGCAGAGTTCCTTTATTTTTCCATTATGAAATGTTTGAGCATTAAAAACATGAATGAAACATTAATGACTTAAAATTTCATTCTGTCACTGTAGTAAGAATTTAAAAACCAGAGGTCAGTAATTTTTTTGTTAAACTTTTCTGAAAATATCTCATAATTGCCCTTGAAATCTGAGCAGAATTTCTGATGAGGAGTACAGGAGATCGGTCACTGGAATATTTGTGTTCTTGAGCTACTCTTCTGTAGATTTGTTTTTTAAAGTTGCCCTATTGCTAAATATATTTTTTCTCTGCTGAAGGCCAAACTATCCTGGACTATGGGGATGAGAGGCCTGATTTCCAAATAATTTTCTTAACCTCAGTAATACTTTTCAGATGTCTCAGGGATACTTTTCAGATTTTTCTGATTTTAAAACAATAGCAGGTCCAGTCACTTTTCACTGTTAAATGGGTTTGAAGATAAAACTTGAATATTGAGTAAAAATTTTTCTTTGAGTCTTTCAGAAAGTTCAAATTTACTTAAGTTGATGAGGCCAATACTGATGATAGTTCGTGTTTATATAGTGCTTTAAGATTAAAAAATTTTTTTTTAACATACATTGTCTTATTTGATTCTCACAATAACCATGCAAGTTATTATTATTTCTATTTTATAGCTAAGGAAACTGACAAGTTATCTGATTGCTCAGGGTTATACAACTAGAATGTGTCCAAGGTGGGATGTGAATTCTGATCTTCCTGTCCCTAAACTTGTTTCATTCAATTCATTATCTTGACCCTCTTGACCAGAGATTTGGTTCTCCCCAAAACGATTCTGTGTTCTTGTTGTTGTTCACACTTTGTTTTGGAAAAGGAACAGTGGCATCAGGTGAGTGATGTCTTTACTTGCAAGTGAAGTGGATGAGAGTCTATGCTTTAAAATGAGGATGACATTAATTAGTCTATCAGAAAAGCTTTAGACTTTTACAGGACTTCTCTGTATATGCAAGGGTCTGCTTAAAGCTCTTGAATCTTCTTTTTTTATCAAAACATTTTTGTGCTATTTTTCTGTCTTCCTGATTCATTTTCTGTCCTTTATCATTCCTCTTTACTGGGTCACCCAACAGACAACTGGTTCTTGAGCCAGTTCCATCCTCCAGCTGCCCTGGCTATAGAAGGGGCTGATGTGAAATAGTTTCCCTGTTCATTTCTAACTCCAGGTTAGAAGTAAAGACTATCATTTCTTCAAAATATACATCTGCAAGAAATTGTGTGAATATTCACATTTATCTCAGATTCTCTCCAAGGTCACTTCCAAATCCAGATGTGTGTGTCAATTTGAGTCCCTTGTCGGAAGGGAAGAAGGAAACAAGCATCTATATAATTCTTATTATGTACCAGTTATTTTATAAATGCTATTTCATTTGATTTCACAAGCAACCTGAAATGTAGGTACTATTATAATCCACATTCATAACAATGAAGAAAACTTAGCCAGACAGAAGTTATGACTTTCCCAGATATTAAGTGTTCGAATTGGGATTTGAACTCCAGACTTCTCGATTCAGGGCCTAGAACCCTATTCACTACATGTACTCCCTGAGCGTCTCATGAAGTTGTTGATGTATACTGAATTCTAAAACATTCTTGTCCTCTAGGAGCTGATATTTGTGTGGTGGAGGGAACAGGGGTCACTATACACTATACTATTCTATAGATAAATAGAAGAATTCAAGAATATGAGCAACTAAGGTAGTCAGGGAAAGCTTCAAAGGTAAACTATCTGAGTTGAAACTGGATAGTAGATTGTAATAATAGTAATAATAGTAAAAGTGGATAGTAGGCTTGAAGGTAGTAATTTAGAAAAGCAGATTGGAAGAATAAATTCATTTTAGTCATGAGAAATTGAAAGATCATAGAATTAGACTTGGAAGGGAACCTCAGAATTCATCTAATTCAACTGCCTTTTCTATAAATGAGAAATTGGAGCTCAGCAAGGTTGTTACTTGTCAAAGGTCACACTTGGTGTATGTGACAGAATTTGAACTCGGATTCACCACTGCTTTCTCTGCTGTCCTGAAAGCTAATAATGTTGATATCAGCAGAACTGTTCATCTCGATGTTACACTTGATGGAATGTTCATTGTGTAAAGAAAAACAAAATGAATCAAATACAAAGATACAAGTAAAAGTATAAAGAAATAAGGTATACAGTTAGGTTGGGAGTCATATTATGCAATGCCTTAAAAGTCAAGTTTGGGAATTTGTAATTTAGTTGAGATGTAGTAAGGAGCCACTAAAGGTTTTTTTTTTTTTTTTTTTTTTTTTAAGCACTCACATTCAAAAAAGCAATTAAAAAATTAGAATAAAATTCTCTTAGCTCAGAACATATTATGATAACCCTTGACATAAATGGGAACATCCTGAATTGGTATAAAACCAAGACTGTAAATCATCAACCTTGACATAAGGAAAATCCACTTAACAGAATAGTCCAAATTGGACTGCTTGGCTCCATACTAAGTTCCCCATCCAAACAGGTCATTGAGTAGAGATTGGATGATCTTTGTTAGGTTATAAAGAGTATTTTTATGTCTCAGGTGTCTTTGGAGTACCATTCCTATTCTAAGAGTCTATGATTGTTGTGATGAGATTTTAGGGAAAGAAGGAAGAAGTCTTTCAAGATATTCTCTTCAATTCTTAAACTCCCTTCTTTTTAGTGAAGAAATAAAGTTCATTCTGTTCTATGTGGGCTGTGTGTCAGATGCCTCTCGTCGAAAGCAGAAGTGGATAAATTTGATTCTTTACTGAGTTCTGAATCTTTGGAGGAGCTGGGCTAGACTTTGGTTGAATTTCACAGTGACCTTGTTTGCTCCCCTGTTTCCCATCTGGGTATCTGTGCCAAGGGGGTGTGTGATGTGGGGGGGGAAAGTGGAAGAGAAATCATTGTGGTAGATGAATTTCAGTGCATTATATAGCAATATACAGTCATGAATTTAGAGTGGATCATCTCAGAGGATGCTCGTTGATTGATTGGTAAATAATTTTACTTATTTTATTGCTTCCATTATTGCTGCAATATTCAGGGCCAAGGATTTTCAATTCATTTCTCCCTGTTATTTTGCTGTTAGTCGGATAGGAAATTGTTGATTTGGCTTTGCTACAGACCTTTTAAATCCCAACAAGAGGCTTGTATATAGTATAGTTCACAAAAGAAGTTGTCAATATGAGTTTTATGAACAGGAGAAGGTAAATGACCACTTTAAAAGATGCCTCATTCCTTTTCAAAATGTTTACTTTGATTTCTTTGGAATAATAATGATGTTAATGAAAAACTAGTATTTATACAGTGCTTATTTTGTGACAAGAACTGTACTAAGCGTTTTACAAATATTGTCTTATTTAATTCTTGCAGCAACTTTGGGAGATAGGTGTTAATTATTATTCCCGGTTTACAGCTGAGAAAACTCAGACAAAGTTAAGTGACTTTTTCAAGGTCCTACCGTTGTTTGCTAAGTGTCTGGAGGTTGAATTTGACCTACTGTCTTCCTGACTCTAGACGATACACTTTGCCTCCTGGCTATGCCTAATAGTAATAAAGCCATCAAGTTTAAAAAAACTAAAAACTCTCCAGGCTTTCTAGCAATATTTTTAATACTTTTTTTTTCTTTTTACACAGACTACTTTTTCCTTTATCCTAGAGTATGTTCTTAACTTTGATTCTTTTGTGTGGGAATTATTTGCTCACCACTGGAAACCCTTTGCAAAACTCCTGTTCCTCCCTTCCCCAAATAAATTATAGAAACAAAGTTCATAGAATTAAAGACTTTCTGGATTGATAAAGACCTTAGATATCACTTAACTCAGATCGTACTTAAATAGGAATTCCTTCTATACTATTCCTAAGAAGTCTATGTAGCTTTTGCATACAGTTTTCTTTTATTAAATCTAATCTCTTTTCCTCAGAAATGCCTCCTCTGAGTACATGCAATTTTATGAGTCTGCTTCGAAGGATGAGTGATTCAGTAGATGACTAACCTTGATGAAGACATTTTTAGTAGGAAACAAATAGATTTCTTATTTTCTGTAGAAGAGAGTGGATTTAATCTGTTTGTCAGAAGGAAAGATTCAGGCTGCTAATAACCAGGGCTTCTCTAAAGAGACAGGAAGTAGAAATCTCCCAAATTGCAAATGTTAGAATGTTAGAACCAGAAGAGATCTCACTGTTAGGTTGTCTGATACTAAACCTTGGAAATTGAGGCCCAAAGAAAGAAAGCTCAATGTCATACAAAGACAGAGCCAGGAATAAAACCCACAAGTGACCAACAATATAGTGCTCTTTCTGTTAACATTATACTATCTTTTTTTCCCCCTATTTCCATCATTTTAATTTATTTCATAATATGTTACATATTTTCAATATGACATTACAAGGGCACATACCTTAATTTCTGCTGGCTTTCTATTGCTTTGTTCCTATTCTCCCTAATTAACTATTTCCTTCTCTTTGCTATTCTCCTTGTCCCAGTTTCCCTTTTATAGAGGTGGTACAAAAAACCTAGACACTGACTTAAAATACTATCTCTATATACACACAAAAATATGTTTTTTTAAAGATTATAAACAACCTTAATGATTGAATTTGTATCCAGGTAATCCCATTCTTTCTTCTCCTCTTTTCCCCTCTCCTTATTCACTTTCCTCCTTCTTTCTCTTTCTCTCTAGCCTTTTCCCTTCCCTATCCTTTTCTTCCTTCTCTATTTCCCTTTTAGCACAACTTCCTTCTTCATCACTCCTCTGCTCTTTATCTTTTCCTATTACCTTCTCCATCTGTTTCAGGCCTCTGCTACCCCTCCTCCCCCTTTTTAGTCTCACCTTTTCTTCTATTTTCCACAGAACTCCTTTGTATGTGCTAATATTGACCTGAATGTACCCACAACATTTATAAATTATTCAGTGTCAAAGCTTGAAACCAATGTTTGGGCTCTTCTTGACACAGATGACTTTAAATTTGTAAAGCAGACTAAAATTGTTGAAATTGTGCTCGAGAAATAACATTACAATTCCAAGGAAAGTCAAAGTAAAGGCTTCCCTTACCAAGACCCACTTGATTTGAGTCACCAGGGTACACGGTAACATTTTTAATGGGGTACTATTTCAGAAGAGATCTAATCTGGTCAGGTTCTCAGGTTCATGTAAAATATAGTGGTAATTTCTGAAAGCTTTTCATCAAATATCTTTGCCATTCTATTACAAAGCAAGCATGTAGCCTGCAATGACACTTAAATGCATGAAATCTTAATCTGTAATTTAGATATCCAGGTGGTCTACTTAATAACATATAGTATTATACCTCCATTTTTCCTAGTCCTAACTTTGATGCTGCTGAGCCACAGTAGGATTCATAATTTTTTAAAAATGTAAACTTTTAACTTATGATGCTTGATTATATTCTCACTGAATATTTCCAGGACTTTGAGCTTCCTTTTTTCCTCTGTCAGCCTGCTTCCATAGTAATTTCACTGTTTCTTTCTATCTCTACTTTTAGAAAGCAGGAAGGGACATTCCATTTAGTTAGTTATGAATAGCAGCTCCAGCAAAAGTTTGCTCACAAAGGAGAAAGAAATATTATCTAATCTGAACCGGTTAAAATTTGGTCCACTTAGTCCAGTACATTAGTACAGATAGCTAAAATTGGCTAAAGTTTGTTTCCCGAGTGCCAAAACAGTATTTGAGTCATGAAGACTCAACTACTTTGGTGATTACCTTGTCTTACCTGTACATGAAAATGTTTCCTCTATAACATATCCAAGACTTTCAAAGAGGGAGCACCCATTTGCTTTTGGAAAAAACTGTTTTGGACTGATTGTTAGGAAGTTTTTCTGACAAGAAACCAATAGGCTTTTTGAAAGCTTCTACCCATTACCTCTGAGCTTGCCCTCAGGAGCTAAGTAGCACAAATCTAAACTTTCCTTTCCATGTCAGTCCTAAATGTATCTGAAGACCTCTGTCCCTGTTTCTCCCTCTCTCTCCCTCTTGCTGAGACAATTAGGATTGTGACTTGCCCAGGGTCACACAGCCAGGACATGTTACGTGTCTGAGGTCAGACTTGACCTCAGGCCCTCCTGACTTCAGGGCTGGTGCGCCATCTACTGCATCACTTAGCTGCCCCATGGAGCTGCCCCACAGAGTCTTCTCTGTTTTAAGCTAATCATGCATGGTTCCTTCGTAACATCCTAAAGGTCCTTCATCATTCTGCTTCCTCTCCTTGGACTACTTTGCAGCGAAAAATGATAGATTTCAGTTAATAGCACCCACCCCCAAGGTTATTAGGAGAGCAAATGAAATAGTACTTATTCTTACTACATTTCCCGCGACATAGAAGATGCTGCATAAATAAATGCTTGTCTCCCCACTCTTTCCCCCATATATTTTAGCAGTCTTCTAGCAGCTAGATGGCCCAGTGGATAGAGTGCCAGGCTTGGATTTAGGAAAATTCATCTGTCTCCTTGAGTCTAGTTCTGACCTCAGATACTTACAAGCTGTGTGACCCTGGGCAAGTTCTTTAACCCTATTTGCCTCAATTTCCTTTTTGTCAAATGAGCTGGAGAAGGAAATGTCAAGCCACTCCGGCATCTTTGCCAAAACCCCAAAAGGGATATTAGAGTTGAATATGATTGAAATGACTTAACAGCAAAAAAACTTTGATTTCTTGAGAAAGGGCATTCCTTCCTCTTATATAGTTCTTTTTGTTCAATACAGTTCTTCTCCATGAAAATGCAATGTATAATTTCATGACTTGGTGATGGCTATCCTTTTAGTTCTGATCTCTGTAAGAAGTTAATTATTCAGCCTCATCAGGTCCAACCTTTTAAGCAAGTATCCTTAATCTACACTTCATAAAGTTGTTTTAAAAATATTTTGATATATTTCTATATAATCTTTTTTCTTTGTAAAAGTATATATTTTACAAATTTTGTACATTTAAGAACACTATTCCTAAAAGGATAGTAATAGGCTTCTCCAGACTTTCACTGGAATCTGTGCTTACAAAAATGGTTTCTGAACTCTTTTTAACACCGTGGGTATGTCTGATAGACCTTAGCTGAAGATAGAACTTATGCTATGTTGGGAGAACCTTCAAAAATTTAGGTTCACTTTTATGGAAAGATGAGTCTTCCAAAAATAACTAATATTATCAGTAAGTTGATACTGTTCTATGGAAAAAGGAGATTTTAATGAATAGTCTTATGATATTGAATGAAAATCAATGCTTTAGTTTAACACTTTTATCAAAAAACAAAAAAACAAAAAAGGAGTTGAAGATCAATGATATATTGGAATTGATTCTTATAACAAAGATAGTTGTAGCTTTTGTAGGCATTTTGTCATGGTTGGTTGGAGATTGAAGGCTATGTTGAATACTTAAAAAGACACTGTCAGTCTCTTTTTCATACTGTCCTATTTAAATTATTTTTATTTTGTCTCTAAGTGTTGCAGTCAAATATTCAAAGAATCATTTTTATTTTATTTTGAAAAGATTCATGTTTGAATCAGTGAAATGATTTTTGTATTTAGTGAGATATTGAAGTACTATTCTCTGGTATCATGTGTTCTTTGAACCTAACTAACTTGATCTACTTAGGGCTCAGAATAAGTTTTAATTTTTAATAACAGTAAAATATCAGTCAACAACTTAATTGTAATACCTAGTACTTGTGTTCAAGAAACATGTTTCATGTTTCAGCATTAGATAAGAAGTTAGACTGGAATCAAGGAATCAACAATAAGAATTTTATTAAGCACTTGCACTATACTAGTCGCCTCATTGTAAAAACAAAGAAAAAAAGCAAAAATAGTCTCTTCTTCCAAAGATTTCACATTGTAATTAGGGTAGACAATATGTGCTTAAGTTGTAAACATATACACATAAACTACCTTATCTTCTAATTATACATTTTTCTATTTTTTTTTCTTTCTCTTTGTGCTTTAATTAAAAATAATTTTAATAAGTCAAGGTGGAAGGTAGAGAAACTATATACATTTTACTGTCAATCTTTTCAGCTCCAATGGGTTCTGTTATCCTTTCCCAGATGACTACTGGACCTGTATATCCAGCCCTGGTTTTTCTCCTCAATCTTATTCCTACATCATTAGCTACCTATTTAATATCGTCAATTAGGTGTTCACGGACATCTTAAAAGCAGCATCTCCAAAATAGAAGTCATAATCTTTCTTTTCCTTCAAAATTTTGAATCTCTCCTCCTCCTCCTCCTCCTCCTCCTCCTCCTCCTCCTCCTCCTCCTCCTCCTCCTCCTCCTCCTCCTCCTCCTCCTCCTCCTCCTCTTCCTCTTCTTTTTGTTCCTCCTCCTCTTCCACTTCTTTTTCCTCCTCACTTATTTCTATTGAGGGTATAAATTAGAGTTTCCCACTATAGCAGTTAGAATAAAGATTTCTTGAGCTCAGAGAGTTTAAAAATGGGACTTGATCAGTTTCTCCTACCCATTTAATTTCCCTCATTTGGCAGCAAGCCCCTTTCCAAATGAGTGAGTAGCTATGTATGTACCATGTATAATCAGTACTTAATTTATGTTTGTTGATTGTGAATAGTTTGTCTAATTTTAAATGGAAAATTCCTATATAAATGTAAAGAGTGGTATTATCATTATTTTACTTTTTCTCTTTTTCTCTGTCATTTCTCCATTCCCCCCCCCTCCCCCTTTTCATCTATTAACTTCCTTTTTTCCTTGTGATTTTGCTGGCTTCCTCTGAGTTGAGTCGAAAAAAATTTTTCCTTGTTCTCCCAGGTGCTTCCATTTTTTGATTACTTTCCATATCTATATTTTGAATATGTTTTGTATATATCTAGTTATGTTTTGTCATTTCCTTCATTAGAATGTATGTTTCTTGAGGGCAGGGACTTTTTTTTTTTAATGTATCACAGTGCTTATAGCAAATAGTAAACTTAATCAATGCTTCTTGGATCTACTATCTACTGTTGCTCTTTTTACTACCCTTTTCCTCCCATTCACCCAATCGGTCAGTAAACATTAATGAAATGCTTTCTCTGTATGCTGAATATACAAAGAATAAGAAAAAGCAGTCCTTACCTCTGATATGGAATTAAATCTATGTAGTTTCATGTTTTAACTCGTGGAAATAACTTTTTGATTCTTTGTTCTTAATTATTTAAATTTGTTAAATTTTTTATATTCTGTTGTAAAATAGAAAAAGAATTCTTAAAGAATTTTTGTTTATTTTGTTTTATTTTAAATGACAACTTCCACAAAAACAAAAGTATCCACTATTTGGTCTTCTTAGTTTTCAGCAGATAAATAGATAAATAGCAAAGTATGACCCATGTGACTGATTATTGGTTTGTTGATTTCTAGATAATGCTTTAAGGATATCTTTTTTTACCCTTTGTTATCATGTGCATAGCAAGATTTTCGTATAGTTAGGACATTTCTGTATCATCTTTTGAAAATGTAAACATTTTTGCCCTTTTAAAAGTTAACAAAATAGGATAATTTAAGCAGATTTTGCCTGGAGTCAGAGTAACTGAATTGACTGGTTTTCTTTCCTTTTTGGTAATAAGATTTTCAACAAAAATTTTTTTGTGAGAATTAAAGTTCACTCATGAACCTCTAGGCAGAGATAATTTCATTTAGTTCCATTCTGTATCAATCATTTCCTGCCTCTTTGGACTAACAAAAGCAAGGCTTTGTTTTAACACTGCATTTATGAAGTGTTAATTAGTTGACAGATTTACATATCAGAAACTAGTAAAAGAGGTCCCTGTTATGTTTGTTCATTCATTGCAGGAAGTGTGACCAAAAAAGTTGGGAAGAAACTGATTTTAGCCTCGTCACAGACTTTATGTAATAGTTGTAGGTTGTTATAGAAATTAAAAGATTAAAATAGGATTTTGAAATTATTTGGTATAGGGGAGATTTAATATTTTGAAATAAAGCAGTAGAAAAGTTCCAATTTTAAAACTGGTTTTAGGAAAGTCAGGTAGCATTTGCATTGTAGACTCTCCAGCTTGGAGTCTGTATGACCTGGATTCAGATTCTGCTTCTGACATAATCCATGTGACCTCAGGCAAGTAACCTGAATTTCTTCTGCATTTATTAACTATTGTGTGCCAAGCAGTGTGAGAAGTGCTTTACAAATAATCTCTCATTTGATCCTCACAACAACTCTGGGAGGTCCTGTTGTGCCACAGTTCCCTTCTAATTGTCCTGCCTCGGTTTCCCTTAAATTGTTCTGCCTCAGTTCCTAATTGTATTGCCTCAATCCCTCTAGTTGCAATACCACCCTTCCCTCCTGATCATTAGAACTGATATAGTTTAGGGCTAGCTACGCCTATCTTAGACATTATGACCCCAGACCTTCCCTACTTATCAGAATGTCTGGTGCCTCCTCCCCGTCCCCTTCCCCATCAGAACCGGATAGTCAGACCCCCGATCTCAGTGCTCTGACTCTGACCTGCTTTGGTCTACTCCAGTTGCTTAGAGCCACGTGCATATATATACTTCATGGGAAGCATATATTTGGTCCCAGCACAATCTCTCCCTCTCAAATAAAATATTAAAAACTCTCTAATTTTTATCTTGCCTCAATTTCTCTGGCATTACAGTAGGTGGTGGGTGTTATACCCATTTTACAGACAAGGAAGTTGAGGCAGGCAGAGATTAAATGGTTTACCCAGGGTGTGTGCTGAGTCAGGATCTTTCTGCTTTTCCTGAGACATCCTATTTCCATTTTAGGACAGCTCTGAAAAGTAGAGCTTTGTTCCTAGAATAAGTAAATGGCATTGTGGAAAGAGCAAAAAGTGAGTCCTTTGCCCTCTCCTAGCCCAAGGATTTCAAATTAATTCTGGATGACCACTTGTCAGGTAGAGTAAAGTAGAAATGCTCATTCAAGGACCAATTAATTGCCAAGTTCTTTTTACCTCTGTCCTTCTGTGATTCTGTGAAGAACTCCATAGAGGAGGTCACATTTGAATTCATTCTTAAAGCATGAATAGAGTTTGGAGAGTGGAAGGGTATCCCAGGCTGAAAGAACCGAGGGAGTAAAACAAAAAGACAAAAAAGTGAAGATATTAAGAACTCCACACAGTGGGGTGAGTAAGGGAAAAGTTTGGAAAGGCTATCCTGAATGACCAAAAACTGAAGAAAGATTTTGAAATGAGCCTAAAACCAACCATTGTCGCCTGAGCTCAATCTGTTAAATAGAAAAAAGAAAGCTGTTTCATAAGACCCTGAAACAGATGAATGCTAAATAGACATATAAAATGAAAATGCTGTAGCATCAAATATTAATATTTTGCTAGCAGCAGGCAGCACAAATGTTAATGGCTGGCATGCATTTGAAGGCCTACTTAACTGTGAATTTTATTAGGACCATTTCTCAGAGCTGGAGTTATAAATGGGCTTATAAATGAGAAATCAGCCACCTCTCTAGGGAGCAGCAGGTTCTTTGAAATCTTAATTAACCAATCACACTGATCTTCCCCTCTTTCAATTGCCAACACTCAGTTAAATGCTGAAAGAAACATTGTCCAGCTGGAGACAACTTAAGAACTAATGAGAACACCATTCTTTTACATTAAAATAAATATAACCAGAAATGCAAAACAGGAGAATAAAAGCCCTGATTGGTTTTTGCTGGATTGAACTTTTTTTTTAACCTTCCATATTAAAAAAAATAATGAATGACTGGCCTGGAAATAAGGAAACTGGGAGGGGGTAGAGCAGAGATAGATTTGCCAGCTGGCTCTTCTTGTAGAATAAGACCCACTGTAATCAAATATGGCTTTTGAAGAACCACTCATTTCGTAGAGAGGGCTCCAAATAGATCCACTAAATTTTCTAGGGACAACAAATAATTTCTGCCAGAATGCAAATTAATATTTGTTCTGTAGGTGGTTTGTAGGAAAGGAATTAATCTTTCTCCTTGCTGATTGGTTCTTCACACTAACTACCAAAATAATTTTTCTCATATGAAAGTTTGACCATATGACTTCTCTACTCAGTAAACTCCAGGGATTTCCTAGTAACTCCAGGGACTTCCTAGTATCTCTAGGTTCCAATACAATAGCTACTGAGGGAGATGCAAAGGTTAGATAAGATCTAATATCTTCCTTTGTGTAGTTTAAAATCTAGGAGGGAGCCATACAGTCACAGATCAGCAAAGTACAAAATATACAAAATATCTTAATTGGGCAGAGTGAAAAGAGTACTAGATTTTGGTTCAGCTCTTAGCACTACCACTTACTCTTTTCTTGAGCTTGGACAAGTCATTTACTCTCTCTGGACATCAGTTTTCTCAGCTTCAAAGTGGACATCAGAGGTCCCCTCCATCTCAGAATCCTTAATCCTTTGATAAATGGGAGTCAAAAAGTGCTGTGAGAGGGTGATTGTTAACAATGGGAGGAGGTTTAGAAAAAGCTTCATGGAAGAATTAGAATTTGGTTTAGCCTTTAAAAATGGGGTGCCATTTATTAGCTCAGGAAAGGAGACCAGTATTAAGATTAACATTTTCCTATCTCTAATTCTTTTTATCACCAAACCTAAAGATTTTCAATCCATCCTCTGTAATTAAAAAAAAAAAAAAAAACAAAGCAAAAGGACTTTAGGCTTGAGGAAAGAAAGCCACAGGATAAAAGTTTTTGGATATATACATACATATACATATACATATACATATACATATATACATATATATATGTGTGTGTATGTGTGTGTGTATATATATATACATACACACACACATACACACACACACACACACACACATATATATATATATATATATATACACATATATGTATATATGCATTTTAAAGATATGCTTTAATCTAGCTTCATTTTTTCCCAAAAATACATCCAAAGTGTAGCATCTGTGTTGTACTTTAGGAATCTCTGAATTATGTAAATCTCTGACTCTATACATAAAGGATTTATATTATATCCTACTTAGAAAATTAGGAACATTTCTTTCATTAGGCCATAACTTAAAGTTTTTAGTATTATAAAAAAGATTCTCGAGAAGTTTGATTAAGTTATTGAGGACAATGACCTCATATATTTACTGGAAATCCCAGGGCATCTGGTACAATGACAAAGTTTTGTTGCTGTTATTTGTTTGTTTTGCTTTTAATTCATTGATTATTTTTAACATTCTTTTTGAAAAACTTTGAGTTCCAAATTCTCTCCTCTCTTTAACCCTCCAGCAAGCGATTTATAAATTATACACATGAAGTTGGGCAAAACATATTTCCATATTACTCTCCCTCTGCACCCTATCCCCTAAAGTAAGAAAAATAAAGTGGAAAAAAGTGTGCTTCCATATGCACTGAATTCATTGGTTTTCTCTTTGGAGGTGAAGAGCATTTTTCCTCATAAGTCCTTTAGAATTGTCTTGGATAACAGAATGACTAGGTTTTAAAGTCACTGTGGACACTGGTAACCACCTCTATACTAAAATAATTTTTAGACTCTCAAACATATCTCAGCTGCAGTGTGGTTCTCAGTGCTGGTACTATTATTTGCCTTAGTCTCAGTCCACATACCACATTTTAGGGCATTTCTGATGAGGGATAATCCCACTTTAAATCACTTGTTTACTGTAGTTTACTCCTAATTTGATTGCATCAAAAAGTTTGGGTAATCTTAAGTAGGTACCAGAGACTTCTCAAGATTCCAGTCTGCTCTGAATGGTTGAAAGTACTCTCGAGTTCTAGAATGTTTTTGAACTTTTGAGAGATAGAAAAAGGAAGAATGATCATTTCCATATACTTAATGTAACATTATGTAGCCAGGAGTTGGATGAGGTTCAGGGAAGAAATGTGGGACACTTGTGCATCTCCCAACTTGTGTATTTTCTAAATCTCTGGATGACCCCAGAATCTCTGAAGTTAGCTGGTGTTCTTGGTAGCTGTGCAGGCTAATAAAGGGACCTATCTTAATTACAAGTATTTGAATAGAACAAAACTTATGAAAGGAATACCTTTTCAGCTTAAAAAAAAAAAGGGATACTGAAAGGTATTCTTTTCAGTCCTATGGTTAATAAACTGCCAAATAAATCTGTTTTCTTATAATTATTCACCAACAAAGAAAGGATTAATTCTCTATCATAATTCTTTAACTTTACCTTTGGAATTTGTGGCACCTTATTAAATTACTTTTATAATTTTTGTTAGTCACTGGAAGAAAAGTTCTAAAAACCTTTCCACAAACCTAGCTTTTGGAGAAATAATATTTTCCCCTTTTAAAGTATTATATGAAACAAAATGCTTAGCCTTCTTTTGAACATTTTCTTACTATGCTTTTAAAAAAAGTCTGAAAGCTGTTTAAAAAAGGAAAACCATGTTGCAGAGCATATAAATCTAAACAAATTTGCCATCTCTCCATTAAATACAGTAGAATTGACTTCCTCAATTAGTCCAGTAAAACCTTGGTAATTATCTAGCCTAATGCACAGTCTTAACTAGTTCCTAAGATAGCATAGATTTCAGAGACTTCAGCACTTACTACCCTACCTTAAAGATATGCTCATTTGTAATTTATAGAGGATGAGGAATAACTTTCTAAAATTTCTGATGGGTCTTTGCTAGGCTAAGTTTAAAGAACAATCTCATTTCTCAGCTATATAGTTACCTTCTTCCAAATTATAGATTTATCTCTAAATCCCAACACGGTCTTTTCCTGTTTCCAGTTGTTAAGGGATGGGATCAAAAGGCAGTGAACTCCAGTTTGAAATCTGTCCCAGTACACCCCCTCTCAGGACAAGGTCAAACGCATTTGCCCCACACATACCCATTACCACAGTAATATTACTGTTGTACCCGTAGTTGCTCAGTTGTCTTGTGACAGAAATATTTCTTCCCTTGGTAAGACTGTGTAGTACAAGACTAAAATATTTCCAAGCTCTATACTAGATGTGAATCTGATTTTTGAAGCCACATTTTTTATGGGCCATAAATTTCTGCCATGTTAGTTGATTGGTACTTATTTGATTTGTGTCAGACGAAACACACCATACAGTGAATTAACTTTCTCTAGCAGCTTTGTCTTTTTTTCATGGGGAGGAGGAGCTATTTTTCCTTTAATCATCTTTTATGTCTTTTGGAATGTCAAACTAGCCTGTTATTTCTTAATTTGATCTTATTTTCCAGGTCATCAATTCAATTTCTTTGTGTCTCACAGACTTGGTATTCTCATTAACAATAGTGTCTATCATTATCTCAATGTCCTCATTTTCCCTCTCAGCCTCTTTTAGCCTTTTTTTTTTTTTTAAATAACTTTTTATTGATAGACCTCATGCCAGGGTAATTTTTTACAACATTATCCCTTGCATTCACTTCTATTCCGATTTTTCCTCTCCCTTCCTCCACCCCCTCCCCCAGATGGCAAGCAGTCCTTTACATGTTGAATAGGTTACAGTATATCCTGGATACAATATACGTGTGCAGAACCGAACAGTTTTTTTGTTGCACAGGGAGAACTGAATTCAGAAGGTATAAATAACCCGGGAAGAAAAACAAAAATGCAAGCAGTTTATATTCATCTCCCAGTGTTCTTTTTTTGGGTGTAGCTGCTTCTGCCCATCTTTGATCAATTGAAACTGAATTAGCTCTCTTTCTCAAAGAGATCCACTTCCATCAGAATACATCCTCAAACATTATCATTGTTGAGGTATATAATGATCTCCTGGTTCTGCTCATTTCACTTAGCATCAGTTCATGTAAGTCTCGCCAAGCCTCTCTGTATTCATCCTGCTGGTCATTCCTTACAGAACAATAATATTCCATAACATTCACATACCACAGTTTACTCAACCATTCTCATACAATTGATGGCATCCATTCATTTTCCAGCTTCTAGCCACTACAAACAGGGCTGCCACAAACATTTCGGCACATACAGGTCCCTTTCCCTTCTTTAGTATCTCTTTGGGATATAAGCCCAGTAGAAACACTGCTAGATCAAAGGGTATGCACAGTTTGATAGCTTTTTGAGCATAGTTCCAAATTGCTCTCCAGAATGGCTGGATGTGTTCACAATTCCACCAACAATGTATCAGTGTCCCTGTTTCCCCACATCCCCTCCAACATTCCCCATTATCTTTCCCTGTCACTCTAGCCAATCTGACAGGTGTGTAGTGGTATCTCAGAGTTGTCTTAATTTGCATTTCTCTGATTAATACCTCTTTTAGCCTTAAACCAAAGCTTTCTGATTCTATTCATTGTAGAAAGTAAAGCTTTTAACTAATGCGTGTTGTTCATTTCTTATTAAGTCCATTTAGCAAAGCTTGAGAAGTCAATATGATTAGTTAATAGTGAATAGAATTTCTTTTAGGCCAAAACACTAAGGACCATTATGACGTAGAGAATATGGGATTATTTCAACTCCAGTACTCTGGAGTACAGTGAGGCAGCTGGTAAACTGCTTAAGTAGGCTAATATAGTCATTCAAAACTAATAAAATAGGATGATGCTCTAGTTGGGAATGTTATAACATTATTTTTTAGTCAGCCCCCTGATTCATGGGCTACTTCTCAAGTACTTGAATCTCTAGTTAAAACAAAACAAACACAAATTAGCTCTTTTACTCATTAAACATTTTAAAAAAATGAAACAAAATCTTTTCCTTCCCACCCACTTAGATATACACTTTATCTAAGGTGTACTGGTGAAGAATCTAATTCTAATCTTAGCTAGGCCCCCTTTCCTGCTTTTCTGTGGGAGAGAGGGTCTCTCTTTCATTAGTGGAGTCCCCTTGGTCATTGAACAGTTATGTCCCCCTGAAGCCTGGCTTGTGGAAGCCAGAAGGATCTGGACTTGCTTTATTTCTTAGATCACCCAAGACCAGTATGCTATTTTATGTTGATGTAGTTATGCTCTTTTTTTTAATTTAAATTTTATTTTATTTAATAATAACTTTGTATTGACAGAATCCATGCCAGGGTAATTTTTTACAACATTATCCCTTGCACTCGCTTATGTTTCGTTTTTTCCCCTCCCTCCCTCCACCCCCCCCCCCCAAGATGGCAAGCAGTCCTATATATGTTAAATATGTTGCAGTATAGCCTAGATACAATACATATTTGCAGAACCGAACAGTTCTCCTGTTGCACAGGGAGAATTGGATTCAGAAGGTAAAAATAACTCGGGAAGAAAATCAAAAATGCAAATAGTTCACATTTGTTTCCCAGTGTTCCTTCTTTGGGTGTAGCTGTTTCTGTCCATCATTTATCCCTTGAAACTCAGGTCTCTTTATTATAGAAATCCACTTCCATCAGAATACATCCTCATACAATATCGTCGTCGAAGTGTATAATGATCTCCTGGTTCTGTTCATCTCACTTAGCATCAGTCCATGTAGATCTCTCCAAGCCTCTCTGTATTCATCCTGCTGGTCATTCCTTACAGAGCAATAATATTCCATAACATTCATATACCACAATTTACCCAGCCATTCTCCAATTGATGGGCATCCATTCATTTTCCAGTTTCTAGCCATGTAGTTATGCTCTTAATACCTAATTTGCTTGCATTGTCCTTAAGCACAGTATCATTTTACTGTGATTGTAACTAAAAACAAAATGGTTAACCTCACCACTTTTTTACCCCCTGTGGTTTGAGGATAGTGTGGATAATCTTGTCACAGGATGCTATCAGTGGCAGAATAAGTCTTGCTAATACCATGCTTGACCATGCTCGCCTGAGGACAAATTCAAATCAAACTATGAGTTCTGTTTGTCAGGGATGATGGGAAGAAAATATGGTATGCCTACTTTAGTTCAGTTACCTTGAATGACTTGGCAGGGTTCCTTTTCTTTTTCTGCCTGGGCGAGAGAGCGAAATTATCAGCTGAGCTTTGAGGACTTGCTTAAAGTTATAGACCACCTGGTGAGGAAGAAGAAGTAGATGTGAAGTAGGAGAAATACTCCAATGCTTGGAATGATAAATAGTAGTAAAAGCAGATTCCAGTTATCCAGACTCTGTCTTTCTGTCTGTGTGTCTTAGCCTCCCTCTTCTTTCCCCACTCATTTGCACATTCCTTCCCTTCCCTGTCCCACAAACTCCCACGACTTTCTAACTTACCGATGGGTGGAGGAACTAGTAATTGCAAATGCAATTCTCAATCACCAACAGGGAGTAACTAGTTACTGGGGTGGTCAAGATGATGGGAACCTTATGGGAACATGATCATTCTGTCTTAAAATTTATGATAGAGGAGAGGAAATTGGGGCATGATTTAAAACATACCTTAAAATGGAAAAACGGAAATTTTAAGGGATTCAGAGGAAGGATAGAATTTTGTCCATATAGACTTTAGTCCATACTACAGGGGAAGTCAGCCCCAGAGAATTGGAAGATGGTTCAGTAACAAAATTTCTGAAGGCACAACAGAAAATCATTTTTAATGGAGAAAATTGTTGTCTGGAGACAAATAGTATTTGTCATGCTGGATATATAAAGAATTCATCAGGTGACTTAGATTTAAAACAATGCATGAAACTTAGAAACAAGCCTGCATGAGATGGCATCATGTTCTTGTCAAACTCTATCAAGACAAGGGTAAAAAAAAATTACTTGATAATTTTGGAGGGAGTAGCAAGTTGTCCATATTAGATTTGCAGGTTCATATGCAATCATCTTTTTTTTTTTTAAATTGAATTGTTATGGAAATACTTGTTTTGTTCCATGAAATGAAAATAAAATAAATTTTTGTAATTAAATTTTTTTTAGCTTTTTATTTAAAAATATATGCATAGTTTTCAGCATTCCCCCTTGAAAAACCTTGTATTCCAAATATTTTCTCCTTTCCTTCTCCCTCCTTTTGACAGCAGTTAATCCAATATATGTTAAACGTGTACAGTTCTATACATATTTCCACAATTATCATGCTGCATAAAAAAAAATCAGATAAAAACTGAAAAAGCAAACAAAAAGCAAATAAATAATGACAAAGAAGGTGTGATCCACATTCAGTTCCCACAGTTCTCTCTTTGGGTGCAGATGGCTCTTCTCTTCACAGGTCTATTGGGAATTGTCCTGAATCATCTCATTGTTGAAAAGAACCAAGTCCATCAGAATTGATCATTGTATCATTATTGTTGCGTGTACAATATTCTCCTGGTTCTGTTCACTTCACTCAGCATCAGTTCATGTACGTTTTTCCAAACCTTTCTGAAATCAGCCTGTTGATCGATTCTTATAGAACAATAATATTCCATAACATTTATATTCCATAATTTATTCAGCCATTCTCCAATGATGAGCATCCAGTCAGTTTTCAGTTTCTTGCCACTACAAAAAAGGTTGCTACAAATATTTTTGCACATGTAAGTACTTTACCTTTTTTTATGATACAGAAAGGGTATATACAATTTGTTGTTAGCCATGTTGAGCTAGTTTCAAACTTATCTCCAGAATGGTTGGATCATTTCACAGTTCCACCAACAGTGCATTAGTGTCCCAGTTTTCCCACATTCCCTCTAACATTCATCATTATCTTTTCCTGTCATCTTAGCCAATCTGAGAGGTGTGTAGTGGTACCTCAGAGTTGTCTTAATTTCCATTTCTCTGATCAGTGGTAATTTAGAGCATTGAAAATAAATGTTTTTTTTAAAAAAAAACAATAACAATATCAGGGAGGCTAAAGTTCAGTGTAAAGTGGGACTGGTAAGCAAGTCTCAGGACAACAGAAGGGGGTCTTGTTTTTAATTTCTTTTAAATCTGTATTGAGAGAAAAGGAGGACTGAAGAAAAAGTGTAGTACTTTTGCTGAATATGGACAGAACAAGGATAATAAACTATTGCTCTAGAAATGACAGGACAAAGGTCATTAACAAAGAGTTGATACTCAGACTAACCTCTGATTAATTATAAGTTCTTTATATTGAGCTACAATCTGTTTATTATTGATAACCAACTCTTGATTCTAGTTTAGAATTCTGGGATCAAGCAGAGTAAGTACTATATTTCTTTGATATTCCAAATAAAAGTATATATCATATGCATTTTGTTGACAATATTTTGATTTGGAGAAAAAAAATCAATGTGGGATTTTCGTTCCAAATTTTCCCTCAATTTATTTTACATGCATGTAAATTTTGCTAAGGGATGATTTGTTTTCCATACTCTTTTGATTTAGTTTCAAGTATGAGCTACAGAAAGAAGTTTTTATTTTGTTGAAACTCTAAAAAAAGATGATTGTTGTCTCCATGGTCTTTAATCTTGCAAAAAATAATACATTTATAGATATATTCCATTAGATGTATTTTATTCAGACATCTTAATGTGTCTTTTTATGTTAAGTCTTGGAATATTTATCATCCTTTTTTTTTTTTTTTTTTTTTTTTTTTTTTTTTTTTTTTTTTTTTTGCTGAGACAATTGCCCAGGGTCACAAAGCTAGGAAGTGTTAAGTGTGTGAGGCTGGATTTGAACTTAGGTCCTCCTGACTCCAGGGATGTCACTCTATCCACTGCGTCATCTAGCTGCCGCTATCATCTTTTAAGAATGCACCTGATAGTGCACAAAGTGAAACATAAAATATTTACTTTGATTAGTACCATTTGTAATTTTGTTTCTTCCTCCCTCCTTTCCTTTCTCCCTCCCTTCTTTCCTTCCTCTCTTCCTTCTCTCCCTCCCTCCCTTCCTTTTTTCCTCCTTCTTTCCTTCCTTCCTTCCTTCTCTCCCTCCTTCCCCAAAATTGAACAGATTCTGTATATGTCACCAAAAAAAAAATTCCCACCTTCTTCTGAATAAGGTGGAATTAGAAGGGGTCAGGGGGGGAAGCAAACAGAAACATACTATTTAGGTGAAAAATTTTGATGTGATTTCTCCTTTTTCAATAGAAAAAAACTTAACAAACATATATTTCCAGAGAAGTACGTTATAATTGTTAACCAGCATGTTGCAAAAATAATTTGATTATTGTACATGTGTTGGACCAACTTAAATTATTTCATTCCACTAAGTAGAGGTTATAATTGCTATCTAGACTAATTATGTCCTCCCAGGGACAAACACTTCTGTTTTTTCTATTCATTTCTTTTCCAATTAATGAAGTTGTGATCAATGTAGTTTTCATTCTCAGGTGACTGAAACTCACATGTTAATAAAGAGATGTGCTCCTTAAGAAAAGTCGAATATAAATCTTTCCTGGTTCAGTTAAGTACAATTCAACAAATAATTATGGGACGAATCCAACATTTAAGTTACTCTTTTGGGAGCAAAACAAATATGAGTTTAAGATTTGGACCTTGTTCTTAAAGAGCTTGCAATTCATTTGGAAGGAAAAGGATGTAGAAGAGGATATGACAAGTATTTAAATAATTATAGTTTTTTAAAAAGCTCCAATTTAAGTGAAAGTAACAATACTGCAACATTTTATAATCACATATTTTTAATAGACTGTTTTGTCATTTGTATTTAAATATAGAATTACCACAAATCCCAGATATTTCTTATCCCATTGAAATTGTTAAAATTTGTCTAGGAATTAAGCAATCTCTTATCCACTTTTTTCTTAATGGGGAGGATTGTTTGTCTCAAATTACCATATTCCTTGTTGGACAATTTAAGCAAGTTAGGTAAAATATATCAATGAATATACAAATTGTCCTCTTTTTAAAAGTTGACATTCCATAGATCTACTACAGGTTTTGAATGGGATTATATGTATGTGAACAGAATAGCCAGTATGTACAGCTTATATAGACCTTAAAAAATATTTTTTGTAAGGTGTACAATCATAATTAATGTAGTAGTTAATATAAGAAGGAAGACAGAATTTGTTTTGCTCTGGAAACAAAGATGGTTTAAAAAAAGGAAAGAAAGGATAGGGATAAATGAAGAGAATATTTGGAGAAATCTTAATAATGAAGTATTAGGAGTCAGTGATAAAAGCAAGTCTTATATGCTCCTTTTTGAAATTCTTTCTTTAACTGTGCTCTACATATCCCTTTGTTTCTCCCATTACTTCTTTCATTCCTGAAACTTCTGTTTTGGGGCTCTGTTGTTTTGATTAGGGGTTGACATTATCATCCACCAAATATGGGCTTGACACCAGCCATTCCACAGCTACCTTCTCAACAGCCATCATCCTGGTGCACATTCCATCCGTCTCCTCTTTTACAGTTCTGGAACATAATCAAAATGATTCTATTATTACTTCTGGAAGAAGTATGTCAATTAACTCCCCAGTGGCTCCACTCACTTGGTTCCCATTCTTGTAATTTTCCTACCTCGAATGTCCTTCTCTGGACATCAGTACCCAGTGCATGTTGTTCATCCCTATTGGAATGTAAATTCAATGATCAATAAATAAATTGCATATGTCCCTGTTACTCTATCTTTGAGTCAGTATATGAACAAGGGCCAATGCCAGATACTTTGATGCACCTTGAAATTATTCAATTATATTACTGACCCAGGTGCTGGAATATCTCTGGGAAATAAAATATAGGATTGTAGACATCAAGACCTCAGGTTTTTGTCTAAAGAGGCTGTTTTTCACCCAAGAATTCTTTTAGGACCTCTTTTTTATTATAGGTTTTTATTTACAAAACAGATGGATGGATAATTTTTCAACATGGACCCTTGCAAAACCTTCTGTTCCAAATTTTCCCTTCTCCTCCCCACCCCTTTCCCTAGATGGCAGATAGTCCAGTACATGTTAAATATATAAAATATATGTTAAATAGGATTTCTTTTATAATTATCTTTCCTTTCTGAACAGGTTTTCTTCTATGGGTCTGGGAGATTTTGTTTGGTTTTTGTTTTTATCCCTTAAGCCTTTCTTTTTGCCTGCATTCACTTTTGATAGTTACTGTTGAGGTCTATATTGTTCTCTTGTCTCTTTTCTTCGACCTTTAAGTCAATACTTTGACTTTCAGAGCATTGCTGGCAATTTGCATGAAATGCCCAGAAAGCAGATTATTCCTAATATGATTTATTTGAAAAGACAGGGCTTGCTTTTTGCTTTAGTATTTCTCCAATTATGTTCAAACCTTTACCCATAATTCAAAGAATGAAAACTGGCAGAGATTCAAGGTTTTTCTGTTGCTGTTTTCAACTAATGGATTTTGTAGTATGCTTGAAACAGGAAGCTGCTTTTACATTTTCTCCTTTCCCTTTTGCAAACATCAAGGATGACTAAATCAGATCTACCCCTGTAAACCCATCTGTTTGCAAGGAAGTGCAAGCAGACTTGCTAGTAGTGTTTCAGCATGGATCTGACAACAGTATGGAACTAAAGAAGGGGTCCCCATGGAGTTCAAACAGAAAGTGTGTTTTAAAGGTCAGATTTTTTAAAGGCCTAACATTAGCTATCAGCTGACTAATTGTGGTTTATGATAACCTGTCCATAATTGTCTTTACATACTAACATCATGACAGAGCATGTATTTAATGGAAGTTGTCATTTGTCATAGAATTTAAAGTTAGAAGGGAACCTGGAAGCCATTTGGTCTGAAAAAACTTTAAACTTCAAGATAAAGAAAGAAGCCTTGATGAGTTATTTGTCTTTCCCAAGGTCAAAAAGTAGACTTGAAGTGAGTCTTTTCTTTTTCTTTCTAGCCTTTTTATGTCTAATATAGGAGAAAAACTGCAGCCAATACTTTGATTGAAGTACTGGAATAAGTAAAGTAGTGAAAATAGGGCAAAGCAAAGGACAGTTAATGATTAGAGAAGAGCACTGGCTGTGGATTCAGAGGATCTGGGTTCAGATCTCCATCAATGTGTCTATCTCTTTTATCTCTGTGTCTTTGGATAAGCTATTTTCTGGATAATTTTTCTGGCCTTCATTTTCCTCTTCTATAAAATGAGGACATTTATTTGATGGTTTCTGAATTTCTGTTTACCTCCAGATCTGTGACTCTGTGATATTTTGATTATTCTTTGGGATATTGCTTTTATTTGTTGTCGTTTAGTCATTTCAGTCATGTCCTGCTTTGTGATAAATTGGGTAATTTTTTTTAGATTTAATTTAATTTTTTAATAATTATTAGAAAAAAAAACTAAGAAAAACAGAAAAGAAATACAAAATAACATAAAGCAAAACAAAAAAGTAGATTTTTTGTGCCCAGCAGAACATCAGGAAATATTCAAAATATATAACAACAAATTACCAGATTAAGAAAGCATTTATATTAGTTGAAGAAATTATATTCATGAGTGTCCAATTTTTTTATTTCCTTGTAAATTGTTCTTTGATTCTCTGCTGTACATCTTATTTATTTTATTCTTTTTCCCTTTCATCTTTCTTCCATCCCTAAGAAGCTACAGTTAAGAAAAGTTATATTTGTATATTCATATGTAGATACATACATACATCTACACACTTAACACCCACACATACTCCATATACACAGACATGTCTTATCCTATCCCTACTACCTCTTTAATTAAATTCTGCTCCATGACTTGTCTTGCTATATTCACTCCTCTCTCCCTGCTTATATAGATTTTGGAGGGTGTTATACCATTCATGGTATATGTGTAATGAACCTATTCCTGATGTGTGTAGCTTTTCAGAACTATGAGCCCATTCCCACCCCCTATTCTTCCTCTGCACTTCATTTCTATAACATGATTACTATTTTAGCCTTTACTCTGCCAATCTTTCTTTTGAGTTACCCTTTTGTTAATGTGAATCTAGACATGTTCCTATGTTAGAAAAAAAAAAGCAAAACCTAATTTGTCCATTTTGTTCATGTTAAGTTCCTTAAAATTGATCTTTTATATTGAATCTTGTATATTAAATTTTCTGTTAAGTTCCGGTTTGGTTGATAGAAAGTCCTGAAAATCTGCAAGTTCATTGAATGTCCGTTTTTCCTCATTCAAAGTTATAGATAATTTAGCTGGATATGATATTTTTCACCGCAGGCCTAGTTCTTTTGATTGTTGGTAGATATGATTCCAGGACCTGTGGTCTTTTATTTTAGCTGCTGATAAGTCTTGTATAATTCTAATTGCGGCTCCAGTGTATTTGAATTGTTTTTTTTTTCTTGTTTCTGGCAGATTTTTTTCTTTGATCTGAAAGTTTCAAAATTTGGCAATAATATTCTTTGTGTTTTCCACAAAAGATCTCTTTGAGATGATGATTGGTGGGGTTTTTCTATTTCTACTCTCCCCTCATGTTCAATCACTCCAGGACAATTTTCTTGGATTATTTCCTGCATTATTGTGTTCTCTTTTTGGTTCTCTTCTTAGTCACAACTTTCTGGCAGTCCAGTTTTTCTTATGTTTTCTCTTTTTGATTTATTCTCCAAATCAGTCATTTTTCTTATAAGATGTTTTACATTCTGTTTAATTTTGTTATTCTTTATAATCTGTTTTGTTATTTCTTGGTCTCATAGCTTCACTGGCTTCTCCTTGCCCAATTCTACTTTTCAAAAAATTATTTTCATCTTTTATAATCTGTACTTCCTTTCCTAGTTTAACTTTTTCCCCCCATAAACATCTTGTTTTTCTTGAATATTTTTTTTCTAAAGTGTCCTCCTGAAGATATGTTTCAATAATGAAGTTCTTCTTTGCCAGTTCATTAAAAAAAAAAAATAAAAAAGGTATTAGTGTAAGCGCCTCCAATCATGGGGTGGGAGGATGATTGTGCCTCAGGCTTTCCTTCAGCTCTCCACTCTGACCAGGAACCCCAAACTAAGAACTCTACCCTGCTGCAAGTGTCCACAGTCCGCAACGTCCCTGTTCCACTGCTTCTGCACTCACCAGGTGCTGGTTCCTTCTCGGCCCGGGCTCTGCAGCTCAGTTGAGCCTGGCGTTCCCAATCAGCTGATGTTCACTTAGTCTTTCTGAACTCAAACCCTGAATTGACAAATAGTTTGAGAAGTGAAAATGCCTGTGATTCCTGCCAAGGCTCCAGCCAAACCCTAGCTGGAGGAGTCCCTACCTGATGTTTCTGTAAAGCTAGCTCAGAGATCTTTTCACTTAAGAAGGTTAATCCCCAGCCCAGGGTCTTTCTTCAGATCTTCTGGAGTTGTGTCAGGAGGATCCCTGTTATGCCTGAAGTGTTCTTGATTTTTCACCAGTCTGTGTTCACCCTGAGGTGCAAATTTGTCTATTTGTGGGAGAAATCTGGAGAGCTTGAGATTTACCAACTTACTCCATCATCTTCCCAGAATCCTCCCCAAATTTGGCAAATTCTTGACAAAGATACTGTAGTAGTTTGCTCTTTCCTTCTTCACCTTATTTTGTAGCTGAGAAAAGTGAGGATTTAACTAAGTTAAGTGATTTACTCAGGGTCACACAGGTAGTTAAGTATCTAAGTCCAGTTTGAATTTAGGAAGATGAATCTTCCTGATACTAGGTCTGATAAAAGGTGGATACACTAGCCCTGTAGTTGTCCATTGCTTCTGTACTTCATCAATTTGGTCACACTAGAAAAATTCCACTTGAGCACTTTACCACTGTTAACAATACAGAACTAACCATATCAAAAGCAATAGATTGAAACCATCCAAAGTTCTCTTTGTCATCCTTGCTGCTGCTTCTTTGTTTCTTCCTCCCCACCTTCCCCAATAACAAGAGTAGTTGATGATTCTCTCCAAGGGCCATTAAAAAACTCCAAAAGAACATGAATTATTATAAGCATGTCAGTGGAAAAATTCTTTATGGATAAATAGTGTAATTTGCAGTACTAGGAGGAGAAATTGAACTCATTTCTAAAATGATCAAAAGTTAATCAAGATATTTATCCTATATTATAGAAACTGTTATTTAATGGATTTCCAGTGCAATCCCCATGTACTTTTTTGTTGGAACACAGATTTTTATAATTCTTCACTGATGTCTTTTTTTCATAAATAATTTAGTCTTGTGCCTCAAAAATTAGGAAATAAAAAAAAAGAATGAGTTATAGAATGAGTTTAAATTGTCTTCAAGAATGATATGTGAATTCTGTGTTCTCAAAATTCAACCCTTATGTAATTTTTTATCCCAGGAAAAAAAGTCCTGGGAAGCAGAGCAGATCTTGTGTATTTCCAAAATACTTAAATGAGTTGTGGTAGTCAAGGAGGGCCCTTCCTTCACTTCCCTTTACCTCCATTTTTTTACCCAGCAGCACAACTATTATTACACCTCAGCAATTTACATTGCATCTCAATTCAGCACAAGAATATGACCTTTGAGAAATATGATTCTGCTTTGGCCTTATGTCTTCTGTTATTAATCTTCTTTCTTTTTTTTCATATGTGTATACATGCTAATTTTTAAAAATAATTTTTTTCAATTATCAAGCATTTATTGTTTTCATTTCCTCCTATTCTCCCCCCTCCCCACACTGGAAAAAAGAAAGGAAAAAAAGTAGCATAAAGGTTTGGGGATGAGGGGGAGATTACCTTGGAAATTTTAAGACATTAAAAATCTTTCAAGTTTAAGATCACTAAGAATCATTTAGTTTATATCCATTATCATTAGTGTGCAGTGTTGTGCTTTATTAGTGTACAGAGTTGTGCTTTAGGTTTAGGAGGCTTCCACATAAAAGGCATAAAATCTACTGGGAAGAATGTTATTTTTAAAGAGCTGCATTTCTTTAGTATTTCAGAGCTCTTTACATACATTATTTCACTAGAGCAGGGAACTCACAGATCATTTCAAGATTCATCAGAGGCTTAGATCCCTTTTTATCATGGATAGAGTCATCTACCCATAATTTAAAAGGGATTTAAGCCTCTGATACTTAGAGGGAATAATAGTAGAGGAAAGGATATTCATTCTTCCATGGAAGAAACAAATTCTGAAGTATTAAGTTGCTCTTTCTTTTCTCTGCTTCTTATGGACACCACAGAGCAATTTTTTAAAAATGTCATTTGATGTAATTTTACAGATAAATAAGTTGAGACCTACAAAGCAAAATGACATGCTCAAAGTCACATAGGCAGAAGACTCTTGATTCAAAACCAAATTCTCTGACTTCACATCCATCTTGATTTTCACTATTAATTTACTTCTTGAATTTTTAGAAGCTGTTAGGTTTTGCAGTAGATAGAGCACTGGGATTGGAATCAGGAAGACCTGATTCTTTCTTACTTCTAGCTTGTTTGACCTGGGCAAGTCACTTCAGTACTCTTTATTCAATTTCCTTATCTGTAAAATGGGGATAATACCTACCTCCTAGGGGTTTTTGCAAGGATCAAATTATATAATATTAGTAAAGTGTTCTGCAAATCTCAAAACTGTATATAAATACTATTTTTATTGTTGTTATTAACAATTGTGTAGTGTGTTATACTGCTTGACCTTCATTGTCATTAAAGATATATCTAAATGGTGTAGCTAAAGTACATATTTAGTTTGCAGAATGGAAATAGAGAAGGGAATAGAAAAACAAATTGTGCCTGTTCTACCTCCAGTGAAATTCCAGACATTATTCCCTGGAGCACCTGAGTATGTGGGAAGAATATATAAATGTCCAAATATACGGAGTTTTAAAAAGTAAGCCTAAAAAAGGGAAATTTAGTCAAGAATAATTAAAGTTGGTAATTTCTAAGTTGCCTTCACAGTCTAAATTTATATATTTTTTAGATTTTTGTTTCTGTAATCTAAGGAAGCTAAGTAATTTCCCATGATGCCATGTTCCCCAGGCAGTTTCTAGGATCTCTTAGGCTATTTCCTGATAAAACTGTTAGCAGTCAGACCACTACTTCCTGATAAACTGCCACCTTGGGTGATGTTTTCTTCGATCAGCTCTTCAAGCTATATATAAATGAAGACTGTTATTGTAAAAGATGATCTCCTTTCTCCTACTAGGAAAAATCAGGACAATAAAAACATGATCTTGTCTTTCTGAAAACTCATTTCCCATTTTGGGACTTTTGCCATACCAGCTTGAATACTCGAGCACTCTTCTTTTAAAATGAAAATTATCTCAAAGTCTCTTCCCTAAAGCCATTTTTATTGCCCTGAATGGATTCTTCCTTTTTCTTTTGCAATTAGAAAGTGACTCTACGCCCCATTTCAGAAGTTGAGAAGTGTAAAGAGCCATTTGACTTTGGTTGTGTTGCAAGTCAGAAGGAATATTTCATCTCTTTATCTACCCCTATAAGCTAGGAGAATTTCCTTGAAACTCATTGCCAATGTTTTGGGTGCTTGCTGACAAATATAGAGCTTTGCAGTCTGTTTCCTTTTTTCCAGTAGATGATATAAGATCTAATTACCACCCAGCATGAAGTAGAAGCTGAGTTGAAAAGAGATAGGAAGAGAAGACATTGGCTTAACTCATAGTTTATCAGAGCTGTCCCCATCTTTTTTTGATTTTCTGGGCAAGAGAGAATAAGAATTAAAATTCATTAAAGAAATACATCTTCAAAACTCGTTTTTCTTTTATTCGAGACTGGGAAAGAGATATAGTCAAATCTTTACTCATAGAAGACATTAAACAATGCTTTTAATTTGCAATTAGCATTCTTTTGATACTGGCTGGAAATGTGTGGATTAATAAATGTATCCACTAGGGTTGCTAGAAGGAGTCAGAGACTGTTTTCTTGACATTCAGACAGATACAATAACCAACATTTCCAAGAATAACAGAACAGCAATTGGATGAGTAATCATTTCCTACTGATTTTAGAATGGCATCCATATTGGAGATTCTGGAGCTTGGCTTTCTTAAAAATAACACTGTTTCTTTTAGGCAGATGTTATTTTCTTTAGGAGTTTGTATGCCTTATTTTTTGGAGGGTTGACCTGACAAGATTATTAATTTGATGTAAACAATTGGCCTGTTGTAAGAGTCTTTTCACGTTTATGGCAATTTCATGTTTGTGTTTTGTTATTTTTCAAAATTTTTTTTAGGACTCAGCCCAGGAGAGTGTTATAACACGAGACATCCATCGAACATTTCCTGCACATGATCACTTCAAAGACACTGGAGGAGATGGTCAAGAATCCCTTTATAAAATCTGCAAGGTACAGCCTCTTCATCCTGATTTTTGTTCTTTCTTACAAAGTAAAAATAAAGGACTAATTTCTAAGTCCACATCCTATGTTCTGCAGACTTATTCTATATTTAAGAATTATTTTATTTCCCATTTTGTAACTTTAGAATGTGTAATATCAGATGCACAATATTTTCATTACTCTTTCTCCATACTACTTATATATTCGCAATCCCCAACCATGATCCTCTTTACTTGGAAGCCTGTCTTATGTGATTAGAGCATAGTATGCCCTCCACTTTGCTTTGCTTTTATAATGAGATGAGCTAAAGATTCTTTCAATACTGAAATAGAAAAAAGAATTGCCAGTTGGCTATGCCTTTCTGGAGATAAGGATATTAGGTAGGCAGTCAACAAGTGTTTATTAAGCATTTATTATGTATTAGTAAGTGCGCTAAGTGCTCAACATATAAAGAAGAAAAAAATCTGGTTCTTGATTCTGAAAAATCACTTATTTTTGGGTGGAGAGTTACTGAGGCAGTTGGGATTAAGTAACCTGCTCAAGGTCACAAAGCTAGCTATCCATTGTGCCATCTAGTTTCCCAGGAATCCTCATGGGGGAGACAGTGTGCAAACAATAATGGATATTTTTTCTCTATCTCTCTTTCCCTCCTCCTGTCTTCTCCCCTCCTATCCCCCTTTCCTTCCCCCCCCCCTGCCCCCATACCCACACCTACACAGAGTAAATCAGAGGTAATCTCAGAGGAAAGGCAATAGTCAAGGTGGGAAGGGAATACTGGGGAAATTGGTAGGATTCCAGGAAATGCCTCTTGAAGAAGGTGGGTTTTGAACTGAGTCTTGAGAAAAGCCAGAGAAGGCTAGAGGCTGAAGTGAGAAAGGAGAGGAAGTGATAGAAACTGAACCATGCTAATTTTTTTTTAACCAGAGATAAGAAAAGAAAAAGATGAAGTTGGCTCTTGTTTCTGAAAACTTCCATCTACTCTGATAATAGAGTTCCAATGACCTGTCTTCATTATTTACTTAATATTTTATTCTGATGTGTCTCTCTTCCTTCTCATGTTAGAACGTCTGCAAAAACAGTTTTCATACTTTAAATTTTGCCAGCATTTTAATATAGTACGTAGCCCCTGGCAATGTTTTTCATTGCTGTCCTTCAAAAAAATCTCTTTTTCTCAGACTATATAAAATGTGCAGAATTATCTTACTTAGATTTCAATATATAGTAAAGGATATGTGATTTCATTAGTATGAGGGAATGCCTATGATGAGAGCTCTGAGACATCATGTGTAAATCCTAAAACATAGCTAAGACAAATGACTTGACCCATTTATTTGGTCATCATCAAAGATGGCATTTGGATACAAATCTTCTGGACTTTCAACTTAATATTCTGAACACTATTCTACACTGTCTTTTAAGGATAAAGGAAATAATACAAAGTATCCTGAGACCCAATATTAACCAAAAGTTTTATCCTCCATCCTCTCAAATAGTTTATCTGATCAGCTAACAATTGGCCTTATTTTAAGAACTTATAAGTTAAGCTTTTAATCAGTAGAAAAATAACCAGAAGTCAGTTAGCAGCAGGTTGGGGGGTGGGGAGGAGAAGAGCACCTGGTTAATTTATTAAATCAAATAATCATCTTGTAAATAATTAAAAGTTGAATTTCTTTTAAAACATCTTTCAGTGGTCAGTCACTTGTACTTTTAGAAATAGTTTCTTTCTTAATTGGGTGGATGTTATTTTAAAATTGCATTTAGTAATATTAGTCTGTCTGCCCTTATTCATTGAATAGGCTTGGAATTTAACCAATGGCAAAAAAAGGATCTCTGTGAAGAATATTAGCAGGATATTTTCAGGGTTATATGATCAGCCCACTTGGATCATTTCTGCTTTTTTCCTGTGCTTTTTTGAGGAAAAACCCTGGCCATTGTGAAGGATAATAGTATGATTATGAATGTATTCTTCTGAGCATATTGACCTCTCTTTAGCAGGCAAGAATGCAACACTGAGTTTGACATATATATATATATACATACATACACACACACATCCTACAACATCAAAACAAACACGCAAGAATGTAAGATAACTTTACTGGAGAGTAAAATTATAAGATGTTTTCTATTTTAAATTATTATTACTATTATTATTATTGTTGTTGTTGATTTTTTGCAATCTAGTTTTTTTGAAAATCCAGTGAAAGCAAGATATTCTAAGCTATGTGTTTAGCTCACAAATCTTTTTTTTTTCTTCATAATTATAACTTTTTATTGACAGAGCCCATGCCTGGATAATTTTTTACAACATTATCCCTTGCACTCACTTCTGTTCCAACTTTTCCCCTCCCTCCACCCCCCTCCCCCAAATACAAGCAGTCCTATATGTGTTAAATATGTCACAATATATCCTAGATACAATATATGTGTGCAGAACCGAACAGTTCTCTTGTTACACAGGAAGAATTGGATTCAGAAGGTTAAAAAAAAACCTGGGAAGAAAAACAAAAATGCAAACAGATAACATTCATTTCCCAGTGTTCTTTCTTTGGGTGTAGCTGTTTCTGTCCATCAATTGAACTGAGTTAGATCTTCTCTTTGTTGAAGAAATCCACTTCCATCAGAATACATCCTCATACAGTATTGTTGTTGAGGTATATAATGATCTCCTGGTTCTGCTCATTTCACTTAGCATCGGTTCATGTAAGTCTCTCCAACTCTCCCTGTATTCATCCTACTGGTCATTTCTTACAGAACAATAATATTCCATAACATTCATATGCCACAATTTACCCAACCATTCTCCAATTGATGGGCATCCATTCATTTTCCAGTTTTTAGCCGCTACAAACAGGGCTGCCACAAACATTTTGGCACATACAGGTCCCTTTCCTTTCTTTAGTATCTCTTTTGGGTATAAGCCCAGTAGTAGCACTTTAGCTCACAAATCTTATTTAAAACTATTCATTTTTAGGTATAATTTGAATACCATTCTCTGAATATTCTGGCTTGCAGTACAGCCTTTTTTGTTTGTTTAGACATTTATATTCATTCCTGTTAATCATAAAATGATTGTTCACCATTCTTTGATTGATATTAGATGGTTCATAGAATGCCAGATTCACCTTTCTGAAATATGGCCTCAAACACTTATTATCTGTGTGATCCTGATCAAGTCACTTAGTCTAGTTTGCCTCAATTTCCTCATCTGTATAATGAGCCTGGAGAAGAAAATGGCAAGCTTTTTTTTCCCCCCAAGAAAATCCCAAATGGGGTCTCAGAGAGTAGGGCATGACTGAAAAATGGCTGAACAACAAAAACAGAAATGATCATTACCAGTTAAGTTAAAGTGGCCAAAAATAGAGACATAATATGCAGTGTTCTTGGAATGATCAAGAAGGTATTGGAAAAATTCCAATTATATAAGTCTGAAAAATAGTTCCAGTTTTAAGGATGGAAGAGTCTGACATTGAAGTTGAAAAAAGTTTTTTATGGGCCCTGGTGAAATGAGAAATGATCTGAGCTGTCAGATAAGGGGGAAGACTGTTAAAAACTTGCTGTCATGTTTTAATGGGGCTGTCAATTCTAGTTTCTTCTCTTAATCTCATCTTCCGACTAAAAGGAAATCAAGACAGTTCAAAGCTTCTTCTGTTGTCATGAATTTGTGTGAAGAAGTTGAAAATCTTAAGTCAAAAAATTTAGGGCTGAAAATAGTATCAGAAATTTGGAGTTTTTTGCACTGCTTAAGAGCTAGGTCTAGCTTTTTGCTTCTGGTTTTTGTTCAGCCAATTATACATATCAAAATAGTGATTGAGGAGTTAGGCAAGAAAGAACTGCTTAGCAGTTTTTTGGTTTTGCCTTTTTTTTTTTTTTTTTTTAAGCCAATTGAGTTGAGCTCTTGCTAATGATTTATCTTTAAAGGAGTTTCTGCACAACTTGGACCAGTCCTATCTCACAAAAGAAAACATTGTATGTATCTTATGCTGTAACTAGTAACCAGTAAGCTCAGATAAAGCATTAAATATTTTTGAAAGCTAAGTAATGTAAGAAATGATATCTACTCTTTGAAAATGGATAAACAGGCTCAGAGAACTTGTGACTTTTTCCCTTAGTCCTGTGGCTAGTTAAGTGGTAAGAATCAAGACTTGAGTCCAAAGTTTCTGACTCTTACATCCAAAGTTTTTCCTAGTATTTCAAGTGATCTCTACTTATGTGTTAGGTGTTGGTCGTTTTTTTTTTTTTTTTTTTTTTATAGCTAATGCTCCAAAGGACCTCTGCTGTCATTTTGAAGATTTTTGCTTAATTATTCTCCTTAGGTTTGCATGATTGTGACTGCAAACAATGCGGGTAGTGTTTACTGGTCTATTTTCAGCTTTACACTTCTTAAGGACACAATCAGTCCAGCCTGTCAAAGCAATTGGCAAAAATACAGTTCTCATCATCATAGATTAAAGTGACCTGTCATGGACCATTTAATTTGAGGCACATTGCTTTTTCTCATTTTCTGATTAAAGTAACTATTTTTTGGAAAAGAGGCTACTGCTGTGACTATAATAGTGGGAATTGATTATATTTCAGGGAAATCAATAGCCTAGTTTTTCTAGGTTAAAAATTTGATTGTACAGTGATTTAAAAAGACAAAACAAAAATAAACCTACCTTCTCTCCCCCTTCCCCCCTGATAATATCTTCTTTTAGCAAACTATATTTACTTAGCCTTTACCACAGAGGTAAAAGTTGTATTTCTGGCTATGATACTATTGAGTGGGCTTTGTGATTCTGTAATATGCAAATCATTATTGAGTTTTTTAGCTTCAAATGTAATCACAAAATTTATTTATGCCATTTATATTTTTGTGTCTCAGCTAACATTTCTAGTAATAGGTATGAATTATTTTTCACTTCATTGATATTTTTAAAATTTTGGTTCTTTGTCTATCCGACTTAATATAGATCTCACACCAGGGGCACATAAATATCCTTGAGTTTAATGACAGTATTTGCTGCACATAAAAAAGGTATTCATTGCCATTTGTCCTTTCTCATTGCCCACTTCTGATGAAACTTAGTGTCACTAAAATACAAACCTCCTCCTCTTGTTAATTTATTTGGATCTTGTACAGCACCATTATGCTAGCAGTACGTTGGATAATTTAGTCCATTAACAAATTTTCACTCTTGGCGCACCTAACTAATTAGCTCAAGTCCTTCATTCAGATTCATTAAATGCTAATTATCCATTGAATTTGAGACATTATTCTCCATTTATTAGTTAATCAATAAGTATTTATTAAATATGTATTATGTGCCACACACAGTGCTTGTCATCAAGAGTAAAAGTACAAAGAATGCAACAATCCTTCTCCCAAGGAGCTTCTGTTGTAGTGAGAGACACAATATGAATGTTAAAAAATAAGTTAAAAAATACAGATTTTTGTCAAATAAATATAAGATGGGGGGCACTAGAAATTGTGAGGGGTCAGGAAAGACTTCCTTAAGATTATGATGCTTATACACAGCTGAAGGGGATAATTATTCCTACTTACATATTTAAATAAATATAAATGTACACATATATTCACATATTGTCCCAGAAAAGCTTAATGAAATTTTAAGCCATAATAAATTTTTTTTTAAAATAGCATTTTGGATTTAACCAGTGTCAACACCAAAGTCTCCTCTAACCCTCAAAATATTGATATTTCATTCCTGTACTCTTTTTGAATCTCAATCTTAAATCATTCATTTCTGTCAGTGATTAAAATCAATTAAGCATCTTCATTTTTCTCTTGAGAATTAGAATCTTTCTTTTTGTCTTTTCTTCAAGAAACAGTCTTCTAGATATTTGATTGCTAACTCTTCACAAACCATTTATAAAGTTTTTAAAACAGAATTCCTCAAAATAACCCCTAAGCAGTAATTCTCATAAGAAGCCCTTCCTTACCCTTTCTCTTGGAAATACTTCATTTATCTTTGTGGATTATAGATAAACACTATACAGAGAGAAGTGCTCTATTCACATTGTCATTTTTTCCATTGGGTTTCCCCTGTTGTTTAGTTGTGACCCTTGTTGGGGTTTTCTTGGCAATCTGGAGTTGTTTGCTTTTTCCTTCTTTAGCTCACTTTACAAAACAGGAAACTGAGGCAGACAGGATAAAGTGATTTGGTTAAATTCACACAGCTAGTAAGTTCCAAAGTCAGATTTATCCATTGTACCATCTAGCTGCTCTCTCCATTTTTCCTAGATCCCCAGGAATCACTAAAAATAGCATTATATTTATAGAGAAAAATATTGAAGAAGAACCTCAACCTATTTTTTCAACTCTCCTTCAGATTTTCAGCTCATATTGTCTTCTCCCAACATTCTTTCAGAGTTTTTAAAGCTGCTTAGTAATAATATCTATAGTTTTTTTTTTTTTTTTGTATAGCTGACTAAAGCAGGGGTTTCATGGTTACTGCAAAAACGGAGTGCAACGAACCAGTATAAAATGGGTAGCTAATTTAAAGTTGAATGTTACAATTAGAAGTTAGGTCCTTCAAAGTATGAAATAAAAATATTTAATATAGGTTTTTAGAAAGATCTAGGAGTATAAATTAAAAAACTGATGTGCTACTAAATAGAAGGAATTAATCTATGTCATGGAATGTTGGTTTGGCTTGACTTGGATGAGTTTCAGACAGTAATCCAAAGCCTTTTTTTCCCACTGATTTTCATTTTAACGTCAGAAATGATTTTGGTTTCCTGAAGATGATTCTCTTTTAACCAGACAATATACTAAGGAGTTTTGTGGAGCAGGTGGATTCTAGGTATAGAGAGTAATCATGGATAAATTTGAATATGTATGCCCTACCCAATTTGCTCACTTTTGTAGGTTGTATTTCCTCTATAATTGATATTTGGTGAGCAGTGGTTGCCAGTAGAATCATGGAAAACTATCTCAATGGTAGGGACTGCCTCAAATTATTCTCTTTGTGATGATGACTAATTCAGTGAAGATCATACTGTCATTTGCACTTAGAGAAAATCTTGAAATGAATTGATTTTACTTTGTATTTACTTAACTGAATACATGTGGTAACTCCTTATAGAGTGTAAAGTTCTTCAGGGCTGAAGCTGTTTCTGGAGACAGTTTCTTTGCTTGTCTCATAGTAAATCCTTGAATTGAATTAAACAATGTGCTATTGATATTATTTTGAAACTTTATTGGTATGTCTAACCACAAGCATTTATCAAATGTCTACTTTGTGTCAGGCACTAAATGCTGGAGATACAAGACACAAAAACTAGTGTATACTCTCAAGGAACTCATAATCCCAATGGAGAGACAATATACAAACCAAACTAAAGACAGGATCATTTGGAGATAATTGACAAAGGGGAAGTTAAGATAATTAAGTTGTATCAAAAAATGTTTCTTGTAGAAGGTGAGGAGTTTTTTGTTTGTACATCTATGAGTCATATTGGGAATGAAAAACCAGAACAAAGGGGAAAAACCACAAGAAAGAAACAAAACAAAAAAGATGAAAATAGCTTCAATTTGCTTTCAGTCTCCATAATTCCTTTTCTGGATGCAGATTGTATTTTCTAATCAAAATCTATTGGAATTGTCCTGGATCACTCTATTGCTAAGAAGAACTAAGTCTTAACATGTTTGATCATTACACAGTTTTGCTGTTTCTTTCTGCTTCTTTCATTCAGCATCAGTTTATTTAAGTCTTTCCAGGCTTTTCTGGAATAGCCTGTTTATCATAACAATGATATTCCATACTATCCACATACCACAACTACTTATTCAATTATGCCTTAGTTGATGGGTATCTGCTCAGTTTCCAGGTCCTTGCCACTACAAAAAGAGGTCCTGCAAACATTTTTTCACATATGGGTCCTTTTCCCATTTTGTATGATTTCTTTGAGATACAGACCCAATAGGGGCACTGTTGGATCAAAAAGTATGCAGAGTTTTATAGCTTGTTGGAAGAGGACAGGTTTTTTACCTGAAATTTGAGGGAAGCTAAGAGGCAGAGATGAGGAAGGAGATCATCCCAGGAAAGGGTTCCCTTCAATGGGAATACACAGTCAGTAGATGGAGTCTTTTATCTGAGCAATTCATAACATTATAGGCTTAGAACTAGAAGATCTGATCTTAAAATGTCTAATCTAACATTCTCATTCTCTAGATGAATACAAAAAAGAATAATTTCAGTCTAGTTGGCTCAGTGAATACAGCACCAGGCCTGTAGTCAAGAAGACTTGAGTTCAAATATGGCCTTAGACAATTACTGAATAAGTAATAATGAGGAGAAAAGATTAGACAATATTGTCTCCACAGATTTCTGAAAGCTGAGACACCAAGAAGGAAGTGACATCTATCTTTGTTTAAAAAATACAAATGTTACTCCTCTTTGGTTCTTGATAGATCATTAGGCAAATGGCATATTCCCCCAAGTTACCATATGTGTATATAAATGTAGCATTTTTTTTTCACATAAAAATGTTACTCTCCCCTGTAATGGGCTGAGGCTTGAGTTGATGCACTGAGGTCCCAAGCACATGAGGCTAAATAGTAATTGGACCATACTCTATTAATATATAAGCTTGGAGAAAGAATGGCCCCCACCCACTCTTTGTGCAAGTCCTGATGTGTTGTATAGGAAATGACGATTTTGGTGGGTGGAGGCAGGGGAGTGGAAAAGGAAGAGGAAGGAGAGACTGCTTGCATTTGCGATTGCCACAGCGCTTGCAGCTCAGATCCCCCTCTGTTAGCTGGCTTCCTGTCGCAGCTGCCCATATTGCTATCTCAATCTTTCTTGCCCATATTGCTATCGCAATCCTTATTCACCTCTTCACTTCAATAAAGATTGAAGATTTTTCCCTTAACCTGAATTCCTGACTCCGGCTGATTTTAAATACATGGTCATTACACTCCCCTTTTCTTCTGACCTATTATGCATAAGAAGCTTCCTTACTGGTGAAAAGGATGCATAAATTAAAGAGTTTGAAGATCACTAACCTCAGCTGTCATATCCATCAGGGAAGTCTCTTTGCATATTTTGTATAATCTTTTACTGGGCACCTCATTATTTGGTTGCCTTTTCTGTCTATTAGAATTTACCATAGTGAAAGATTCACTTGAAGAGATAACCATAGGTTATCTCCAGGCCACAATGGGTATTAGAATATTTCATATCGCAGCATTTTATACTGAAACAGTGTAGATGTCAGAGTGGGAAGAATAGCCATTGATCTCATGTCATATCAGTGACCAACATTAATTTTTTTCTTCCATACTAGTTTAAAAGAATCTTCAATATCCTCAATTATACACATTGCAATGGTTGATTCAAGATCAGCTATGGTTTTGTTTTATTTTTTTCCTGAGGCAATTGAGGTTAAGTGACTTGCCCAGGGTCACACAGCTAGAGAGTGTTAAGTGTCTGAGGCCAAATTTGAACTCAGGTCTTCCTGGCTTCAGGCCTGGTGCTCTATCCACTGCACCACCTAGCTGCCCTGAATAGCTATGTTTTCAAGGACAATCCCTTTCATTTGTGTAAATCATCAAAATTGACTGTATTTCTAAGGTTCTTAGATTTAATTTAAATTTCACCTTTGACAGAAAACATCAACTTATCCACTCCTGAATATGAAATAAAAATGAGAAAGATACACTTTCTACGAACTGCTTAAATTGTACTTTGATAGATGATTGAATTGAAGATCTTTTGATGATTTGTTAAATATTGATTTAATTATTCTTGGCAGTCCTGTAAGTAATATGACCTCAGTTTCCTTATCTCTGTGTTAACGATAATGATACTTTTTTCTTTTTATCAACAAATTGTGTCAAGGAAAGTACTATATAAATATGAATTAAGATGAAGAATTTCCAATTATTATTTTTTTCAAAAGTAGTGGGGTTTTTTTGGTTCTTGTTTTGTTTTGTTTTTTGCCTGTCACTATTTCTGATCATGTCTCCAAACTTTTGAGAACTCTTCTCCTACTCAGGGCATTACTAAAATATATTTATCAGTGGTGACAGAGTCTTAGTTTCTTTTTCTGTTTTTTTTTTAAATAGTTTGAGTCTTGCCTTTTATGAGCTGATTTCTGATATTTGTAAACTTTATTATTGTTCCCAGAAAAGGATTTTTTTTGCTATCTTATTATTTTAATTTACATATTAATAAGATACCTTTTATGTGAATCTGTGCTCAGCTGAGAAACTGTAATGTAATTTTCAAATATGGATTTTTCTTCTGAAACTGTAGCAGTGAAAAGGTCAAGTTCTGAGGCTGCAGTGCTAGAAAGAGAATGAATGATTTGTTATGCTATCAAGTGTGCCTGAAGAGATTTAAAAAATGTCTCTAGGCTCTCAGTCAGAAATCCCACAAGAGCTTTTCTGGGATGGCTTTGAACTTTCTTTGGAGCCAATCTATTCTTTTGCCTGGAAGGCTAATTGCAGCCATCAGGCCATTGCTAGGGGAAAGAGAAGAAGAAGGTAGGATTAAAATGGAAATCAAAATGGAAGGCAGAAATAAAAGGAACGGTGCAAATCCTAAGGGTTGCATATTAGGCACTACTTTTGGAAAGTAAAATTAATTTCAAGGACTAGAAGTGAAGGAGCTGAACAGCTTACGCTATAACTGAAAAATAAGGGAATAGAAAAAAATAGTCGGGGTAGGGCGAACAATGGCACACAAAAGATTGAGAAAATAACACGACTTTTCATAAAATAATGTTAATAACTCATATTTTTGTGTCATTCTAAGATTTACAAATAATTTTCTTAACACTGTGGTTTTCAGTACGGGTATACACAAAATCATCAGTTTTCTTCTTAGTTCTAGTACAGATAATTAGCTCTCAGCTATTAGTCAGCATAATCTGCAGTTGATAGGATTTTTATTGCATTTCCTTCTTTTTACTACTAATTAGACTGGAGTAGTTAATGTCTTTTAAATGTTGGGTCCAGCTTCAGGAATATACATGTTCAGATCCTAACTTGGACAAATCGTAGCTCTATGCTGGCAATCGCCCAGCAAACATTTATGAACTATCTATTATACATTAGGTCCTATGGATAAAAAAAACAAAAGAGAAGCAGTCTAATTTTCTATCATGGGAAGCAACACAATTAGATACAAAATGCATAAAAGGCTAATGTGAGATTTTGGGGGACAATGGGAAAGGAACTAATAGTTGGTAGGCTTAAGGAAAAGCTTAATGAAAGAAGATGATGCTTGAGCTGAGATTTGAAGTTCACAGAGGAAGAACTAAGATAGAAAGACAGACACTCTAGCAATGGGTAACTGTCTGTGTGCAAAGATGTGGAGACCAGAGAGGAGAGCTACTTCAATACTAGAAGAAAGCCATTGTCATTGGATTGTGGAGTTTTTGAAGGATAGTACTCTTGTGGTCCAATGCTGACCAGGCCAATCTATCTGCTCAGGTTTGATATTGGAACAATATGAAACACTGGTAGAAGTAACTGTCATGTAGAAAAAGGACATTTACTTGGTCATGGCAGGAGACAGATATTCATCAAGGATGTTCAGGGATTAATTAATTTGAGTTCAGTTCCCCTTCCTCCTTTTGTAATGCCAGAGAAACTGAGGCAAGATAGAGACTAGAGTTTTTAATATTTTAGTAGTGGAGAATTTGGGCTAGCCATACTAGCTGTCTGGCTGGGACTCTTGTCTCAAAGCTTCCAGCACGCAGCATCCAGCAAGTAATTCCAGAGACTTTTATAGGGCTCCAGCTATCAAGGAAACAAAGGTGGGGGGGCGGGTTGGGAGAGTGGAGAGAAGCACACTGGGTGAGTGGAAATTCCGGAAAGGACCATATCTTTTAAATTCTGACAGGTTGAGGGTTAAGAAGATGGTTGACTAAGAGATAGGAGTCTGAGGCAGGAGATAACCAGGTATTTGAGATAAGCCATCTGGAATTTTATAACTCTTTGGAATGTGAGAGTGGCCAGAGCTTTTAGGCCCCAGTTCTCTCAGTCCTAATGGGGCGGGGGGGTGGGGGTGGCCACCAGGGTAACTGAGGCAGAACAATTCAGGGAAACAGGTATTACAATTCAGGGAAACTGAGGCATTACACTTTTACTGTCCATGGGAGTTTGCCAGTCCAGCATTAGCTCCCCACTGAACCTCCAATATGGCCTTGAATTCTTAGGCTAAGAAAATCACTTCGGGGGTCAGAGGCTAAGTCTCTTTAGCCAATAAAATTTTGCGATTGATTATAATACCTTTGTAGGGTATAAGTAGCCCTTGGCTGTTGCTCCTACCACAGTTTTTTCAATAAATCTAGAAAAATAGTAGTCAGTGTTCAGTTCTGCACACATATATTGTATCTAGGATATACTGTAATGTATTTAACATGTATAGGACTGCTTACCATCTGGGGGAAGGGGGTGAAGGAAGGGAGGGGAAAAGTCTGAACAGAAGTGAGTGCAAGAGATAATGTTGTAAAAAATTACTCAGGCATGGGTTCTGTCAATAAAAAGTTATAATTATTTAAAAAAAAAAGAAAAAGAAGAATAGTAGTCAGATTATGAACGGTTTTAGTTGGAAAAAAAAATATTGTAGTTTACCTGAGGCAATATATGTATATAGGAAATTGAGTTTCCTAATGAGGGGATTTGTGGGGTTAGACTTATACTTTAGGGATATCACTTTGGGAGCTATATGGAGAACTGTTTTCAGGTAGGGGAACTTGGAGGCAGGGCGATCATAGTCCAGGTGAGTCGTGATAAATAACCAAACTTGAAGGAGTACTTATATCTGAGAGGAACAAATCAAGCACATGCAAAATATATTTTGGAAGTAAAATTGGCAGTTGGATGATTTTGACAAGGAAGGCTTAGGGCCAATGTGAAAGTTTGTGGATGATCCTTAGGTTGCAAACTTTGGTAAATGAAAGGATGGTGATGCCCTCAACAGAAATAAAAAAGTTTGGAATAAGGACACATTTGTGTGGGGCATAGATAATTCTTTTTTGAACATAGTGACTTTTAGACTCCTACAGAGCATCCAATTGGTGGTGTCTACCCAGAAGTTGTTAAAAAGAGGGTTGGAATTTAAGAGGGACACTAGAAGCTGTAGATTTGGGGAGTCATTTGCATTGAGATGATTGAACCAATAAGACCTTATGATTAGAGAATGTTAAGAAACAAAAGGGCCCAGGTTAGTCTTTTTTTTTTTTTAAGAACTTTTTTTATTATAGCTTTTTATATACAAGATACATGCATAGGTAATTTTTCAGCATTGACAATTGCAAAACCTTTTGTTCCAACTTTTCTCCTCTTTCCCCCCACCCCTTCCCTCAGATGGCAGGTTGACCAATACATGTTAAATATGTTAAAGTATGTTAAATACAATATATGTATACATGTCCAAACACTTATTTTGTTGTATAAAAAGAATCAGACTTTGAAATAGTGTACAATTAGCCTGAGAAGGAAATAAAAAATGCAGGTGGACAAAAATAGAGGGATTGGGAATTCTATGTAGTGGTTCATAGTCATCTCCCAGAATTCTTTCTCTGTGTGGTAGCTGGTTCAGTTTATTACTGCTCTATTGGAACTGATTTGGTTCATCTCATTGCTGAGGATGGCCACGTCCATCAGAATTGATCATCATATAGTATTGTTGTTGAAGTGTATAATGATCTCCTGGTCCTGCTCATTTCACTCAGCATCAGTTCATGTAAGTCTCTCCAGGCCTTTCTGAAATCCTCCCACTGGTCATTTCTAACCGAACAATAATATTCCATAACATTCATATACCACAATTTATTCAGCCATTCTCCAATTGAGGGGCATCCACTCAGTTTCCAGTTTCTGGCCACTACAAAGAGGGATGCCACAAATATTCGTGCACATACAGGGCCTAGGTTAGTCTTGGAGTTCATCTGCAGTTAGCAGAAAACTGAGAAGGAATGGTCAACTAGGTAGGAGAAGCACCAAAAGGTAATAGAATCTTGAAAACCAAGAGAGTTTGTGTAAGAAAAGAGGGATAAAAATTTAGTCAAATACTGTGGAGAGGTCAAAAAGGATGAAGACTGAGAAAATACTATTGTATTTGGCAGTTAAGAGATGGTTGTGACCAGTAAAAGAGCTATTGTAAATATTTGTATCCATATAGATACTTTTCTTGTTGATCTCTTTGAGATAAAAATCTCCTAGTGACATTTCTGGTTCAAAGGATAGAAGCATAGTTTAGTAACTTTTGGGGGATAGTATCAAATTTCCCCAAATGACTAGACCAATGACCTTGACCACCAACAATGTCTTAATATGATTTTCCTCGAATAGTATTGTAAATATATACAACTTGATCAATTCAAAGACCAATTATGAGTCCAGAGGACTGATGATGAAGAATGCTACCTACTTTCTGACAGAGAAGGGATAAATTAGAGAGACATATATTTTTAGACATAGTGAATGTGAGAATATGTTTTGCTTCATTGTATATATTATAAGAGATTTAAAATTTTTTTCTTATTCTTTTCCCAATGGATTCCAATGAAAGGAGAATACATTACATTAAATTAAAATTATTTAAAAAATTAAAAAGAGGTAAATGATAACTTTGGATTGAACTTCAATTTTCAATTAAGTGATGAAGACAGATGCCAAATTGCAAAGAATTGAGGAATGAACGAGAGGAGAGATTGTGATCATAGGTAGAATTTTCTAGGAGTTTGGCTGCAAAAAGGAGGATAGTTGTAGAAAGAAAATGATAGGTATAAGTGAAGGATTTGTTTTTGTTTTTAAGGTGGGAGAGAAGTGGGTAAAATAGAGAAGGAGCAGTGAAGGAGATTGAGGATTTGAAAAGTCAAGAAGTTTGTGTTACTCTGTTATAAGAGATTAAGGGGAAAGGGAGGGGGCTTCAGAGTAAGTAGAGGTACTGAACTTGATGAGGAGGAAAAGTTAGCACCACAGCATTAAAGGAGGAGAGAACAAGGGATTATGTCAAAGAGTTTAATGAAATTAGCGTATTGTGATATAGAACAGTTAGTATTATTCAATCTGTCACTTTAAAACTTTATCTTTAAGGAAATTCTGTTTTTACTTCAAGACAAACAAACAACTATAGGATCTAGGACAAGGAGCTTGTTTTCCTTATCTATAAATAAAATGCACGGACTAAATGCTTCCATCTTCTTTTAAAATTTTAACACACTTTTTTTCAGAAGAAAGATTTAAGCCAACTCTGGAGTATTTATTTATATATATGTAATTTTCTTCCTATCCCTGTAATATGTAAGCTTCTTGAGGACAGAGATTGTTTTCTTCCATGTCCTTGTCTCTGTGTCTAGCATAATGACTCAACAAACATCAGACACCTAAAAAATATGTTTTTGGAGATGAATAAGATGATCACACTCTTCTCTGGAACTCCCTTGTCATTTACTATCCCCTTTATGTAATTTAATGATTTAACATAGGTTATGTTCAGAAAGAACCATGTGTAATATAAAAGCCCAATATTTGTGTTAACCATATAAAACATTTTGTTCTATGATTGTGTCACGTATATCACCATGAGGACAGGGGTCATATCTAATACAGAGATAATTCTTTAGCTCTTGGGCTTCTTTAGGTGTTCTCATTATCCAGACATTTCAGATATCATCTCCTTAGAGCCAGGGCTTGTTCTTCTATATGTTTAATAACATATTAAAGCTATGGTTAAAATTATGTGAATAAGTGTTCTGACATAAATTCTACAGTTCCTCATTAAGATAATTTCCCTTTGATAGCTAACTATTAATATCAATCTGTAAATTATCTTTAAGATGAAGTTTTCTGTTCCTTATAAGATTTTTTAAAAAAAGTATGCTTTAGCTTACTATTAAGCTACTAAAAAGAGCTTTTTCTTTAGTATTATATAAAGGGAAGCATACATCTAGGAATTCTTCCAGCTCTATTAGATAAGAAAATCACTTTTTAAGAGAATATTTCTGAGCACATCTAACGTTTTTTCTTTTCAAGGGCTTAGATTATTCTATATCATTGGGTCTATTTTTAGTGGCTACATCAAGTTCCTTATTTTCCCAAGTATATAGGATGATTTTAATGACTTTTTTTTTTCAAATAAAGCTTTTGTTTCCTTATGGTATTCTCTTCTTTAAAATAATATTATGGTTCTCTGTGGGAGCAGGTTTCTTGTGGAGGTTTTCTGGAGGCAGCCTTAGTATCAGTTCAGATCAATAATCACCCCAAATGCAGCTAGGTGTTAAAAGTTCAGATTTTTTATTGCTTCCTCCAAAATAGCCCGGTTAGTTTTCTTGGTGGCCTGTCTCTCTGCTTGGTTACAAGAGCTCCCTCCGAATGTGTCCAAATCCAAAGGTTTGTTCTTTAGCCTCCAGCCAGCACAAAGGTGGAAAATGGAATGAATCTGACTCCATCTCCGAAGAGGGCTTGTGGGCTTCCTCCCAGAGTGCTCTTCTCCAACTCCTGGCAATGTTCTGAACTAACTAACTGACCTGAAGCTCTAAGAGCTTCTTTATATATGATCTCCCAAAGGTTGACTCCTTCTCTGAGAGAGTGGGATTATGGGATCTGAGAGTGGGATTATGGGTTTCTGATTTGTGAATCTCTTACTGAATACTAACTTGTAAATTTCCCAAAAGTGTGAACTCCAGTGAGTACTTAAATACATTAGTGAGCTAGAGGATTTGCTAAGTACCAGGCTAAATTAGGTAACTGACTTATCACTTTGTAAAAATTCCAACACTTCCTGAAGAATATTTGCTGGTGGAATCATCATCATCTTTTCTTATATTTATTTTGGAATTCTCCTAGTCTTAGATAGCAAAGTCTCTTTACATTACGTGATGAAAAGAAGTACCATTCTATTTTCTAAATGGATTGAGGGGTGTGTGTGTGTGTGTGTGTGTGTGTGTGTGTGTGTGTGTGTGTGTTTACTGCAAGTAGTAACGATCTTATTCTTAAGAAGGCTGTGAACCTTAGAATTGAAATACTATGTCAGACATCCTACCCAACACACACACCCCTACTTTATTATTAGGTCTCTGACAACTGATTCCAAGAGGTATCTGGTGGGAGAGTTGTAATAGCCTCCTTACTCCTCCATTGCCTCACCATTTGTCTTTAAAAGGTTAATAGCAGAAAACTGCCATTTTTCTGATTTTGAAGTATACTTTTGTTTAGTGAAATTCTCCAGTATTTCCTCCATTAATTGCATAAGTTCTATTTAAAGGCATCATTGTATAGTAGAATGAGATTTGCATTTATAGTCAGGCGACTCCTAGGTTCCCTTTTGCCTCTAATGCTTCCTAAATGCATAGCTATGGATAATTTTTTTGAGTTTTCATTTGCCTTGCCTGTACAATTGAACTAATAGTGTCTCTAATACTAACCTCATAAGCTTTTGTGAGTTCCAAATGAGATGTTAGGAAAATATTTTACAAAGTTTAAATCTGTATATCCATTTCAATTGCTGTTATAATTATTATCATTAACATTTTTCAGTTAATAAATCATAAACACAGTCATATGTGGTGTTTTCTATACTCTTTGTCAGTGCTGTATAGTTGGTTTCTTGTTTCCTTCTTGACTGAAATAAATACATGTATGTGCTTTTCTCATAAAGATTTTAAGGTACTTATTTATGTACATTTTTTCCCTCCTATTAGAATGGAAACTTTTTAAGGGTAGGGAATGTTCAATTTGTTGTATCCTTGTATCTCTGGTATGTAGCACTGAATCCAGTATATAGTGTGCATTTAATAAATACCAATTGTAAAATCTGAAGGCAGTTAAAGCACAATAAAGAGACACAAAGTAGATGTAAATAAGCTATATTATATTAACAATTAAGAATCCCTAAAAGGAAATGGCATAAAAGATATATGAAGAGGTGACTAGGAAGGGAAGGGAGTTAGGCCTTTTAGATTGGGAATTTGAGGGATAAGGGGGTAGTCACTCTGTAAAATATTTAGAAAGGACCCTAGGCAAGAGTAGCACAGGATGAGAAGTCATATTTTTTAATTTACAGATACACCAGATAGAAAACAATGGATCAGTCAGTCAAGGAAACAATGGATGGGAAGAAGTATAGGTGAGGAGAGATTATATTTACCCCTTAAATATAAATTCATAAACCCTCCTTCCCCCCCAAAAAAGGGGATACGTTTAGGCCAGCTTGTCCAGGGCTTTAAAAGCTAAAGAATTGTGTATTTTACTTAGAGGTGGTAAAGAGCTGCTAGAATTTGAGTGGAGGTCATGGTCAAACTTGTGCTTTTAAGAAAATCACTTTGAGAAGGAGGTATTGAAGAAGGTGAGATTTGAATGTGGGAGATTAATTGGAAAGCCATTGAAGTCTTCCAGAAGGAAGTGATAGGAGCCTGAAGTAAGTTAATGGTTATGTGAGTAGGAAGAAGGGGTTGAATGTGAGAGATGCTTTAGTGGTATAAATGACAAGATTTGGTAACTAAATGGATGTATGTAAGAGGAAGAAGGAGGATTTACAGATAACACTAGACTTTTGAACATAGCAGGTTAGGAAGAATGGCAGTATCTTGAAAAAAAAATGTACCCCCCAAAAAAAACAAACAACAACAACAACAAAAAAACAAAGTTCAGAAGAAATTTAAAAGCAATTAATTGCTTTAAAGCAATTGAGAATGGGGAAGATAATGAGAATTTTTTTGGATATGTTGAGTTTGAGGGACATCCAATTTGAAATGTCCAATATAAGCATTTGACAATCGGAGATTGAAGCTCAGGAAGGATATTGGGTTAGATATATAGATTTAGGAGTTGTATGCATAAAGATTATAATTAAATCTATTAGAGCTGAAAAAGTTACTGAGTCAGAGAGTATCTGAAGAAGAGGAAGATGTACAGGAACGCTGAGGTACAGCTACAGGAAGAGAGTTTGTTATGGATGAAGATCCAACAAAGAAGACTAGAAAAGAGCTCAGGTAGGAGGAGAACCTAGCACTGTAGATAAGCACCTTATCTTCCTTGTGGACCAGTTCTAACACAATTCCTGTTCCATAGTTCTTTTTTTTCTCAAGCAGTTAGTATACTCTGATCCCAGCCCAAAGTATAGATATGGATGTGGAAATAATAGATTATATCCTATTATGGTGTTGTAAAGCGTAATTGATTGTCCTCATTAATGTAGGAACCTCAAAAAGGAGGGAGCATCTCTAACATCATAGATGGAATATTTGGAAAGTCATCTTGAAGTAGCTGCCAAAACCAGCATCTAGACTAGACTCATAATTGAATAACTATAGTACACTTCCTCTTCTGTCTCCATCTTCTTGCAAAAAATATTCTCTATTAGTGTCCTTGTAGATAATTGCAGTGTATAATTTGTCCTTTTCCTCTGACCTGTTTTTTATACTGTTACCACTAATCATTCATCTGGAGAAACATTTACCAACAAATTTAGAATTTGAAATGGATGGGAGAAAATTGATTGTGCCCTTCATTTCAAAAGTCCTTCAATTCAGACAGAGAGCTCTCTTTCAAATTGCTATATTGAGTGACTAATTTATTGATAAGTGAAGAGAGGAAATGGCGACAACTTTTCTAGGAGTCTGGCTGTGGAAGGGATGAGAGATATAGAATAATATCTTGAAAGTATGGTAGCAATTACCAAGAAATTTTTTTAAATGGAATTGGGAAAATTTGAAGATGTGTGTAGCCAGCAAGGAGGGGATTAGCAGATAAACAGAACGTCTGGATCTTTGTATCAACCCTGCTACTTTCCCTGCCTAAATAATAACTGGCTTTTCCTCTGCCATGAACTGAACATAAGCATGAGCTCTCTTTTATGTATTGTATCCTCATTAGAATATGAGCTCTTCGAAAACAATGTCTATCTCAGTTTTCTGTTTTTACCAGTCATGCTGAGCAGAGTTCCTGGCACATATTAAGTATTTAATGTTATTCTGTTTCATTCTATAATGTACAAGTTCTTAACCTGAGGCCTGTAAATTTTTAAAAAAATAAGTTCCACTGATAATATTTCAGTAATGTATTTCTTTAGTATTTTATTTTATGTACTTAAAAAGTGTCTTGTAAGGAGTACCTAGGCTTCATCAGACATTGAAAGGAATCCATGACACAAAAAAGATGAAGAACCCTATGTCTAGAAAAGAAATAGTGATCACAGAAACTCATCATTTCTTCATCTAAAACAGCTCATGGCATATTCTCCTTATTTCCTTGTTAAAAGAAAGGGTTTAGGGCAGCTTAGGTGGTGCACTGGTTAGAGCACTAGATCTGAAGTAAGGAGGACCTGAGTTCAAATCTGGTTTCAGACACTTAACACTCCCTAGCTGTGTGACCCTGGGCAAGTCACTTACCCCCAATTGTCTCAGTAAAAGAAAGAGTTTATTTAGTGAGAGAAATGATATCTAGAAATGCTTATGATATGACAACAAAGAGTATCAGGAAACCAAGTTTTTAGAAAAATTCATAGCAGGCTAAGAATTGAGATTAGACTGCTAAAGATTTACTTTTGGTGAGGTTAATATATCTCAGTAATCATAAAATTCCTTCTGGTTTTCTTTGCAAGGTTAAGAAGCAGAGGGTTCTTTTTTGCCTCTTTCCCTATACATATATTCTTCCCATCTGAACTCACCCCATTCCCCCCAATATGCTGCCTCTTTCTTTTTCTCTTTCAACTTTTTCTGCCAGTACTATTTCTGGTCTCCCTAATTGGGGTTACTCTTCCTCATCCCTCACCTAGCACTGATTCTGTGATGGTTGATTTTTTTCATTAACATCTTTCCTTATCTCCCTTCATCTTTTATCTCTATTCCAAAGAATTCAAAAGATATTAAATGACTTAGTATTTCTGACCTCAGTATGATATTCTGTTGGTTCTATTGGAAACTCATTGGTAAGCTACAATAATGGGTCAAATTGTTTATATTCAAGGTAAAGTATTCTTGCTAGTTCATTTTTAAAGCTAATTACCTCTTGAGACACCTAATATTGCATTTATAACCAGACTTTGCCATGTAAATATAGACAGTAATGATGTTGATCTCTAGTCCACGTACTCTGAAATCTTATAACATGGAGCTTTTCCTCATACATGACACTTCTTTGCCCTGTTTTAAGCATTTTCACTGACTATTCCCCATTCCTGGAAATTTCTCTTTTCTCATTCTGACTTCTTGAATTCCTTCAAGTTTCAGCTAAAGTTTGTCCCCATCCTCGCCCTTTCTTTGTCCTTCTTAATTTTTGTACTGTCCCTTTAAGGTTTTCTCTAATGTATCTTGTATCAGATGCAGTTAGGAGTCAGGGAAACTTGAATTCAGATCCAGCTTCAGACACTTGTTAGCTGTGTGACTGAGTGAATCACTTAAATTCTGTCTGCCTCATTTTCTGCATTTGCAAAATTAAGTGAAATATAATAGCTTCTACCTCCAATCTTTGTTGTGAGGATCAATGAAATAACCTGTCTTGCTTCCTTTCATGGAGAATCTACATTCTTGAAACAACAGTATAGAAATATTGTACTTTAATCTTGGCATCAACATTTATTTTATGGCAATGTTGTGGGGCCTGGAAAAACTAGTTTTTCCATGTTGTGACTAAGTTGTATGAAGCTTTCTTTATTCACTTAAAATTGAATAAAAATGAGTTTTTAAGCATTTTGATGATTTCAGTTTAGTGTCACTGGATTTGTAGGAGTATACTCCTTTATCATTTTTCCTATATTTGTGACTTAATTCTTATATGAATTATATAAGACATAATTCTTATGTGGTGAAAAAGTTCCATTTACTAAGGCAGATGAGCAACTGCAGTCTTTGAGAGTTGCCTGATGAGGAAAAGGGGGTTACATAGTAATTTAAGTAATTTGCACAGGGTCACATAGCTATTCATATGAGTCACAGGAGGGACTTTTGAACTTAGATCATCCTGACTGAGGCTAGATCTCTCAACACATTATGCCATGCTCTTTCTAAAACTCATTAAAAGTCATTGCAGTTAAAAAAAGCACAATGAAGAATGTCAGACTATTTTTATATTCATTTTCTCCTCTAGGACCTATGTCTTAGGTAAATGTTAAAGCCAACACAATTAAACTTTACCCATGTCTTGTGTTTTAAGGTCTAAGTTTGTCTAGTCAACATATAAATGGATTATACTTTTTATTATATCACATCAAGCCCCCACTGTAATCTTAACTCAGAAATATAAGGACTCCAGAGTACCAACTTCTCTCTAACCAGTTTGTTATACATGCTGAGGATATAGTTCAATTCCTCTCCCCATCCATCTTTCCTTCTTATTGGAATACCCAACTTTTGTTTGTTTGCTTTTTATCTTTTAATGATTACTAAATTCATCAAAATGTGGCATGACTTCTTTAACATATATTTTTCATTTGAGAGGACAAGCCAACTGAACAACCTAAGAACTAAAACATTTTAAAAAGCTAATAGTCAGCTGTAAGCTTACTACCTATTTTCTACCATGAAGTTATCCAGAGTGCTGCATTGCTTCAGTTTGAGCCTCTCTTGTTTGTAAATGGAACAAAGCTCTTCATTTTTAGTTGTATTGAACCTTGCTTCATTACTTCATTTAGTTCTAATATTTGATAACTTTCCTTGAATGTTTTGCAGATAGTGCTCTAGTTCTCAGGTCTTCTCTTCTATATCTATCCAGCCCTTCTTTTCTCCCTGCTATACCTTTTTTTTTTTTAATATACTTAGCATCTTAGTATATCGCCAATAACTTTTTTCTTCCTTTTTTTTTTTTTAAAGCTTCTCAGTAGGGTATAGATGTGTCCATTCTTCAGATTTCAATCTAATGGTTTATTTATTTAGCTAATGGCTCATGTCCTTATTAATGCCTCTTAGCAAATCAAATCTACATTTGTTGAACCTGATTGGGTAATAAATTATGCTTGTATTTATTCTTTGGTTCAAAGCCAGCTGTTGGATTTCCTTTTAAATACTCATTTGATTTGCTCTTGGATCAGAAAGGAATTTAACTCTTCTGAGAAGTTAAAATAAGTGATGAAAGCACAAAGGTCCATGCAGTTAAAACTAAATAATCACAACAGAAACTCATTTTCTTAATCATAGTTTTTTATATTGAACTGTTTTGTAAAGATGAAGTTTGGACCCTCCAGGAGTATATTGGCAGCATGTTAATATATAGCTCTGGTTCATATTTGTTGTGTCATTAATTGATTTAACATATTGTAAAGATACTAATTATGTTAGGCATATTTCTTTAGAATTTGGGGAAATAAATGATCTAATGTTGGCTTTTATTTGGCTTATACTTATTTGTAATTCTATATTTATATATATAAAATGGCCTATATTTATTTGTAATTCTATACAAAAGAATTCTACTCATTTAAAAAAAGTGTCACTAGCTTCTTGGAATTTAGGAAACATCAGAAGATTTAAACAAACAAAAATGAATGAGTGAATGTGTGGTCTATTTCTACACAAACAAAATATCAGAGACAGTTCTCATTATGAAGGAGCTTAATTTCTAATAGGGAAGACTATAGATATAGGGAAGACTATAGATATAGGGGGGTAGTGACAGTGAGAGGAACACTTTGTTTAGAAAAGTGAGATAGTGATGAGAGGGGACATCAGGGAATAGATTGATATACTCTTTTCAGGAACAGAGTTGATTTGATTATGATTCTAGTACTGGAGAGAATAATGTTTACTGTAATAGATATCAACATATGGGCCTCATGATTAATAACTGAAGCAGAAATCAGAAGTGAGAATGGCAGAATGCAGACAGATTGATGAAAAGTAAACAGGTGTGTAGATTTATTTATGAACAGACCACATAGACCTTTTGAGATGGAGTAATTAAAATTAATTGGTATAAATCTATTTTAAGATATCTAGTCACATACAGTAATAAATCTTATTTCATGTAAAAGTAGTTACTCAAAATCACAAAATCATCAGGAGCTGGTTATCACAAGGAAACAAATTAGAAACAAAGGAAAGCAATAGGAGGAAAGAAAAAAGATCTAATTTCATAGAAATTAAGTAGCCTGTGACATAATACATATGAAATCTACTCTATCTGTATCTATATCTGTACATATATCCCTTTATTTGAAACTTTACTAATGTCTTTATATGACTTGATTATTCATAAACCCATAATATTTATATTTGAAATTACAACAGTAGTAGTATAGCTAGTATTTATATAGTGTCTACTGTATACCAGGCACTATGCTAAGGGCTTTACAAATATTATCTCATTTGATCCTTACAGTAATGTTGGAGGGTAGGTGCTATTATGATCCTCTGGTTTACAATTGAGAAAATTGAAGCAAATGGAGCAAAATCACTCGGCTAACAAGTTTCTAAGACCAAATTTGAAATCTGGTCTGTGTCCTAGACCCAGTGCCCTATTTATTATGCCACTTACCTGCTTATAAATAGAAGCAGATACATATGTACAATATTGTGTACATGGTGTACAAGGCTGTTTTGCCTCATTTCAGTTTTTAAAATGACTTATTGTAGCAACTACCTTCTCTATACTTCTCAATTTTGTCACTAGAAAGATGTGATCTGTTATAGAATATAATTTTCAAAATCTTGACTGTCCTCTTATATTTTCAAAAAGCATATTCTCTCTATATTTAGGTAATATTCATGATAATTGCGAATGAGTTGCCATTCTACTTTATTTTGTTCTGTTTAGCTTACCATAAGTAATCACAAAATCCTAGAAACAATCCAGCTTACTTTTGGTTTTAAAAAAACAAACAACCACAGCTGTTTGGGAAGGATACATTTTTTTTTGAAAATTAGGAATCAATTAAGCATGTAATTTAAATTAATTTCTGTTGAGAAGAAAAATAGGTGATGCTTAAGCTGCATTCATTATATGACAGTTGTTAGGTGCCTTCGGCATGAGATAGCAAATCTTATTATTCCCTTGCCATTTGGCTACATACCAAATGTCTTATAGGCTCATTAAAAATTTGTTTGTTCAGAGTATGCATGATGGTGTATGCACATAGAGTATTATATTACTGACTACCATATTGGATGGTTGTGTTTGGAGAAGGACACCTGTTGCACTCTAGTGGTGAGGATTAGTTCTTGAATTGAATTGTAGAAAGACTCATTCTAATACTAAGGCCACTTTGAGATGATGGTGAAAGACAGTGTAAAGATTGCTAAATTTAGAGCCAATGGACCTGTGTTTAAACTATGATTACAATTTACTATCTGGATGAATTTATTAAAGCACTTAACAAACTTTTGATGCCTTGGTTTTTTCATTGTTAAAATGAGGGTGATAGATTCTGTGACCATTGGGGTCTCTTTCAGGTCTAAACACAAATTGGTCCAAAAGGTTTAATGAAGTTTTAAACTTTAGTAACTTAAAAGTTGTTTTTAGTAGTTGTTAAGGTTTAAAACTTCAACATAGCTAGGTTTAGAACCTATAATGGGAAGATTATTTGAAGTATACTGAATGTTTCTGTTGTGCTTGAATCAGTTACTGTGTTTTATATAATTTTAACTTAGAATATGCAAACTTGAATAGGGGGGACCATTGCAGGGGATTCATTATGTTCACTAACAGGGACCTAGCTCTAAGATTTTCCAATTACCCTATATATGATTTTTGAATAGGGCAGAGGGGAAACATCTTAGACAAGCTCATTTTGGAAGGTGAGACCCTACTCCTTCTGCTTTTTAATTGAGCCTTTCCACCCCTTCTCAAGATAATAATAATTATGGTATCTGATACTTTAAAGTTTGCAGTTACTTTATGTTATGTCTTCTGCTCTTTATAGTAGCCCTGTGAGATAAAAATCTCCGTTTTTAAGAATGAGAACAAAAACAGATTACATAATAATCCAGTCATATTGATACAGTAATCCTCAAATGGATCCTAGAATTTGCCAATCCAAGGGGATTGGGTTTTTCTTACATAAGATTCTTTAGTAATTTAGCTACTTGGAAAGTCTCGGAGTTCCAATTCAATTTTTTTACATTGTCTTTTGGGATCTAGAAGAGACTTACCTCTCTTGATGTTCTTATTTATACCTTTGGTATCATTTGAGAATAACAACATTTGTGGTATACATATTGAATTTGAGGAGATGGCATAACAGGAACTAATATCACATTAAAAAAAAAGATTGGCCATTTGGATACCTTCTGGCTCTTCTTTCTCACCATTCCTCCTCTCTCAGCTTCTTAAATGGCCTGGTCAGTGTATTTTAACATTTCAGGTACATAAGAAGACCTTAATGTCAAAATGCATCATTGGTAATAACATTTTAATTTTTGTTTCTCTCTTCTTCTCTTCATCTAGGCTTACTCTGTCTATGATGAAGATATTGGATATTGCCAAGGACAGTCTTTTCTTGCTGCCGTATTATTGCTCCATGTGAGTAAATTATCCTATTAAAAAAATGAAACTACTTTCAAGAACACTCTTCCTTTGTCATTTATTGCCTTTTTCCTAATAAAGATTATATGTAAAATTTCATAATAGGACATTTCCTTATTCTAGCCCAAATTTTTCACACTGGAACTGTTTGTTAAGGGACTAAATTATTGATCTGGAATGATTTTTATTTATTTATTTTTTATATTTTTATAATATACCACACAGTCAGTTTTTACAAAGGTGTCATTTTTAGCTGAGAAATATATCATTTTAATTTCCTATTTAGTTGTCTTCAGATACTAATATCTAATTTTTCTAAATTTTCAGGTCCTTAAGATCTTTCTTTTTGTAAGCTTATTTAAGATCTGAAAGGGGACATAGGTCTCTATTGTGTTTTGAGTTCTATTTCGATTGTAATATGTATAGTGTTTTCTTTAAGAACTAGTTGGAGTATATATGTTTAAGTTATAGTTGTTATTTCATTGTTATTTGTATAGATAATTGTAGATGTCATCATTTATGGTACCTCTGAGCATTATTTTTATGTAGATGTCATTACTTATATCTTTACTTTTCCTGCTTATCTCACCTAACCATGTCTGTTTTTTTTTTCTTAATGTCTTATCGAAAATTATGATTTCTACTTCTGCTTTTTTGATTTCACCTTAAGCATTAAATTCTCCTGATCCTCGTTTTAGTTCTAAGTCATTATGTTTCAAGTATGTTTCTTGTAAACAACATATTGTTTGATTCCATTCTGTTTCTCTCTTCCATTGTATGAATGAATTAATCCCATTTACCTATTGATATGATTTTTAATTGTAAGATTCCTTTCATTATATCCTTTATGCATTTTTTCTTTTTGCCCTAGTACCCCATCTTTACAAAATAATAATGTTCTTTGTAAAGAAAATGCTTTTTAAAAAAGGATTATCTTTAAGTGTCACAATGTATAGAGTTCAGGGCCTGAAGTTAGATTCACTTTTCTGAGTTCAAATCTGCTCTCAGACACTTATAAATTATGTGGCCTTGGGCAAGTCATTTAATTCTCTTTGCCTCAGTTTCTTCATTTGTAAAATGAGTTGAAATAGGAAAAGGCAAAGTATTCTAGTATCTTTGCCAAGACACCCCCAAATGGTGTCATGAAGAGTTAGAACTGAAATGATTTAACAAGTAATCATTAAATACAGTAATGTTTTCATTCCCCTAGTCTTCCTCTTCTCATCTAATCCAGACTCCAATAACTGATTTTTATGTTTTATTTTTCTCCATTTAATTTTTCTTCTCTGTGTGATCCCTTTGTGAATTTGAAGTTTGTTTTGCTTATAGCTACTTCCTCTCTGACCCTGCCTTCTTATAAATTTCCTCTGGTTCTCCCTGTTCATTTCTGTTTCTCTGTTGAAGCATTCTGGCATATGAGGTATTGGTATTTCTGATTGTTTTTCCCAGAGTATCCTTTCTTATTGTGAAATCAGAACACAGAGGAATATTCTCCCCTGTTCTTTGTCAGGCTAATTAACATAGTTAATAAGCTCCAGTGGCTTTTTTTTTTTTGCCTCTAAGAGTAGATATAAAATGCTTTGCTTGGAATTTAAAATTCTTCACAACCTAATCAACTTCTACTTTTCTAGTCTTCTTACACCTTACTACTCATTACATACCCTCCCATCCAATGATATTGGCCTCCTGCTGTACTACAAATAAGACACTTTATTTCTCTGCTTCAGTATTAGGAACACGTGAAGGCTCTAACTATAATTCCATTACTTTGCTATTTTCTCTCTCTCATTATGTGAACAATGAGTAGATTGGGCTTTTACAAGAGTATTATTATTGTGAAATGGCATAAATCTACAGTATTCTAAGTTTATCTTTATTCTAACTTTGGTCTTTTTAATCCTTAAAGAGAAGAGGCGATGGGGGAAGAGAAACAAGTTTTTATTAAATAGTTACTATGTGCCGAGCATTATGCTATCACTTTATAAATATTATCTCACTTAATACTTGATTTGATTGGCTGTCAGTATTATAACCCCATTTTATAGATGAGAAAATTGAGGCTTAAAAGGTAAAGCCATTTACTACAGTTTACACAACTTGTGAATGTTGGAAACAGGACTTGAACCTAGGTCCTCTAATTCTAAGTCCCCAACTACATCGCCACCATGCCATACTTATAAGTTGTTAAACTATACATGAAGCTAATTTTTAGTTATGACCCCCAAGGCAAAATCATGTGCATCCTAACAAAATTTAAACAGATTCACAAATGACAACCAAACAAACATTGTATATGCTTTATGTCTTTTTGTTAATTTGTCTGAAGCGTTTTTCTTTCTTTCTTTCTTTCTTTTTCATTTTTTTTTCATTTTTTATTTTTAAATAACTTTTTATTGACAGAATCCATGCCAGGGTAATTTTTTACAACATTATCCCTTGCACTCACTTCTGTTCCAATTTTTCCCCTCCCTCCACCCCCTCCCCCAATGGCAAGCAGTCCTATACATGTTAAATAGGTTACAGTATATCCTAGATACAATATATGTGTGCAGAACTGAACAATTCTCTTGTTGCACAGGGAGAATTGGATTCAGAAGGTATAAATAACCCGGGAAGAAAAACAAAAATGCAAGCAGTTTACATTTATTTCCCAGTGTTCTTTCTTTGGGTGTAGCTGCTTCTGTCCATCCTTGATCAATTGAAACTGAATTAGTTCTCTTTATCGAAGAGATCCACTTCCATCAGAATACATCCTCATACAGTATCGTTCTTGAGGTTTATAATGATCTTCTGGTTCTGCTCATTTCACTTAGCATCAGTTCATGTAAGTCTCACCAGTTCTCTCTGTATTCATCCTGCTGGTCATTTCTTATAGAACAATAATATTCCATAAAAGCGTTTTTCTTTCTTAAAAATACAGAGCTATAGCCAATCTACATTCTATTCTGCTTCTAATGACCTTTCTTTTACAAATATCTTCTCTTGTTATTTTTTTGACATCCTAATATCCTCTCCTGTGTTTATTCTCTTATCTTCTAATTGAGGGATATAAAGACTGCATCCAGGTTTTTTTCCATTATGAATAAAACAGCTATAAATATTTTGTATGTATGGTTAATTTACTTTTCTTTTTATCTCTAAGGGTTTTAGCAATAGAATCACCTGAACAATTTATTTTTTGGTTCAGTGAATATGATGCCTAATTTTGAAAGAAAGGAATAAAGGACAAATTGATGATGTAACACCTTTCATATTATATTACATTATCAGTAAAGCAGCTTTAATCATTGATTGCATGATTAGAGAAATCATATGAGTTTTAGATAGATTGAGGATACTTTGTGCTCTTTGACAAAAATCATTGTTTTCAGTCAGCTTACCATTAGGTGAGATATCCTTTTCTTCATGATAAAGATATGTGCCTTGGTAGTTTCTATCAGGTCTCTTCCAGGTCCTTAAAAGTTAGGGTAGTTGTTTTGTTTTCTAAGAGGGAAATTATAAAAATGCCTAGTTTTAAAACTTGGCTCTCTTATTTTGTTTGCTATCTGTACTTATAACTTGGACAAATCCTTTTCTCTTTTACTTTCTTCCTCTACATGAGATGTAGTTAGGTTGTATCTATGCATCTTAACTTTTTTGTGTGTCATCTGTCTGAAGGAAGCGCATAAAACCTGTTAACCCCTTATCAGAAAAATATTTGTAAATGTGGAAGATAGAATATGTAAGAATGCAATTATCAAAAAAAATTTTTTTTTAAATTCATAGACCTTAAGAACTTTTGGGATAAATCATATGTCAGTTTGATCACAGTTTAACTTTCTCTTGTTCTGGGGTTCTTAAACTTTCACTGACATCAGTAATTCCTTATAGAGAGAATTTATATTTATAATGATCTGAAATACTACAAGATATTGAAGTGCCTTTTGAAAAAATTAGATATTTGATTATTTTTAACATAATTTCAGGATTGTAAATTTTGTAGTGTTCTGCTCATAGTTAATATCTATTATCCACATAGAGTACCTTTCAGCTAAAATTAAAATATTACTTAAACTAGACCCACTCAGTTTGGAAGTTAACTGTATTCTTTAAAAAAAAATTGTCACATATAAAATATTGCAAAATATATCATTCCTTAAAAAAATAGATGAACTAAGTGATTTATATTAAGTTACAGGGAGATGAATTACAAGCTAAATTTTTTTTTATCAGCTACATAGACTTGCTTCTAGACATTGTTGGCAGCTTCATATTAATCATTGTCAAAGAATTCTTTTCTTAATAGTGCTTTTTTCCCCTAGATCTGTGTTGATTTGTATTTTATATTCACAGCCTATGAGGGAGGAAATACACAGTGAATGAGATATTTAAAACTAGTGAATGATATTAAGATATTATTCACCTTTTCCCATGAAGTTGACACTTTAAAGATAAGTGTTATTGGATTCAACTGATGTAGTTTCAGTAAACTAATAATTAACATTTGGATTTCAGATGGAATTAAATACTATTCCATGTATTCTGTTTTCTATCTTAGATTGACTAAATTCCATTTGGATAAATTTTCTCACATTGATTTCAGAAAAAAATTAAACAATACTTAGATTTTTATTGAGGATCTAAATATTTTTGCCTTTGAATTAAATAACCACTTAATCATTTTTACTCTAACTTTTATTGACAGGACTTTACGTGCTTTCTAGTTACAAACAAAAGAATCACTAATTTTTTTTGAATGAACCTAGGAAGATTCAAAAGTTAACATAAGGGTGGCATATCTGTAAAGTAAAAATTACTACCCAATATTTCTTACAAGTAGGCAAATTTAATACCTCCAAAGAAATAAAGTAAAGTACAACAATAAGAACATGAAGAAAATTAACTTCAGAATTTCAGAATCTTTATTGTTTTGGGGATGTATTCCAGATATGCTTAAAAATTCTCTTCCCTTATTCAAAATGGGATTGTAGGATTTCTAAAAGAGGTTTGTAGACTATTTTCCCTAATTGAGGCACTTATTTTATCACTCAGTCAAAAAAGCATTCATTAATGTATGCTTTGGGATGGTAATATAAAGAAGGTTAAAAGGCAACTTCCCAGCCCTCAAGAAATTTATATTCTAATGGGAGAGAGAGCATATAAATCACTACATACATACAGATTTTATAGAGAAGATGGAAAGAAAACTGAGAAGAATTGCCAAAAAGTACTTATGACTTCTAGATGCTAAACATTATTGCTGTGTTAGGATATGGTATTAATTAAGATATAATACCTCAACTCAAAGAACCATAATATAGTTCGTATTGGAAGAATTGAACAAGGTATTTGTTGGTGTCTTTGTTTTGAAGGACTTGGGAAATCAAACGGGTAGTTTTAATAAACCAGAAATGATCTATGCTAATATTACCTAAATTGTTCACAAAAATAGGAAATACAAACATCCTACCAAATTCCTATGAGATAAAGAGTACTAATATCTTTTCTTGGTAGAGATAAAGCAGAGAAATAAACCTACATATCAATATTCCTGACGAATAATTAGTATCACTGCAAAAATATGCCCTCCTTCTATTTACCATCTCTTACTCTAGGCACAATAGTTGAAACTACTATTTCCTTTGTAAAGAGTTTGTCAATAAATTACCTTGTTTCTTTGTATTTGCATAATCTGTCTTACATTTTAGGAATGAACTTCCATTGTCTTTTTTCATACTCAGAAACTTCGTCCTCTGTTAATATGCAGTTCAGATGGTATCTCTTGCATCAAGTCATTACAGATTCTCAAACTTTGTTAAAATTATTTCTCTTCTCCGATTTTGCTTGAATCAATTTTTGTGCTTGTATTTATTTTTGTGTGTGTATTATATTGTAAACTCTTTGAAAGCTAGAATGTTCCTTTTGTTTGTGTTTACTCTTGCATAGGTATTGTTCCACTTCTAAGACTTTGAGATAATGGTATCTATAAGTCTTCGTTCATTATAAAGTTTTTGGTTATTTTTGTTGTAATTAGCTGTGTTTGTTAGCTTACCTTTTTTTTTTTTTTTTATATGAATTTGATTCTGAAGTCAAAGTCATGGTCTCTTATTCTCAGACTGACTTAGAGTTCATGTGTTCCAAGGCCATAGCCACCATGTGCATGTGTATGTGTGTGTTATGTCCTTTATTTACATTGCAAATATAGTTGGGATAATGTATAGATTGGTCTTTGCAGCCCATCACTATGTAAGAGAAATAAAATACTTTACAGTGTATACCATACTGATATGATACTAGCCACAATGCTGTGATAATAGTTTCAAAGTAGAACAAGACTGTATTATTTTATTTCAGTACTCCTATCTCTAAGATCGTAGTTGTGTATGCCCTAATACACAAATTAATTATTGTATTTGCATAGACGGAAATCTCTGAAGAGATAGTGTCTACAAGAATTGTCTTCTGAATTGATACTAAAATATGCTAAATCCCTAGTTTCCTAAAATGTTTAATAATGAGTAGAAAATTACTCTCTTGTTAAGATAACCTGATTTTTCTTGTTTTTTATATTTTATTTTAGTTTGCTGTTGATCAACATACTTATTTTTCTAATTATTATTCATTAACAGCACTCATCACATTTAAGATAGCATGACATAGAGTAGATAGGGAACTCGCCTTAGGGATCCCATAGCATGGATAGGTATGTTGATTTAAAGTCTTCATTGGTAGAGGAAGTTCCCACATTAATAAGTCTACTTCACTATTTTTTTTTTTTTTTTGTCTCAGCTTCTCACAGGCAAAGTGATTTGGCAGCTATGTGGGATGGTTAGTAGAATGCTTGCTATGAAAATGGAAAAAAACTTGAGTTCAAATCCTGACTCAGACACTTGCTAGTTGTATGATCCTAGAGAGATCACTAATGTCTCTCAGCCTCAGTTTCCTTTTCTGTAAAACTATAAGGTAACACTGTAAAATTGTTATGCCTTATGAAAATTGTTCTTTTTAGTAATAGCAATTTATAACCTTATAGATAGGTCTTGCAGAAAGTAAGGTTGTCACAGATCTGTTTATAATTATATAAGTTTGTTATCATGTAGAGCTGATAACCATACACAAATACACAATGATGGGGATAATAATGATACCTGCCTCTAATAATATTGTTGTGAGTAGTATTTGTAGAGTGTATTGAAACCCTTAAAATACTATAGAAATGCTAGCTCCTATTATAATTATAATAATTATTGTTATATCATCATTAAGATCCTTTTCAGTTCAAAATCTGTAGACCTAAATTCTGTGACCTAAGAACCTATTGTATGTCAAGTATAGTGCAAAGCACTAAGGATACAAAGATAAATAATCCCTGCCCTCAAGAAGCTTATGTTCTACTAGAAGAAAAAAAATCCCAAATAAGTAAATATAAAAACTAGTACAAAATAAATATAAAGTAATTTTGAGGGTGGGAAGCACTAACAATTTTATGGATGGAGAATGGCTTTGTGTAGATAGTGGACCTTGAGTTGGTTGGGCCTTTGGAACCCTGAGTTTTGAGAGCAAGAGAGAGAGGCAAAAAAAAAAAACAGCCTTACAGTTAATTAATTATACCAATATAAAGAGAATGAATTAGAAAGTGAAGCAACTTTAGGCAGGGAGACCAATTAGGAAGCAATTATAGTAGCATAGGCAGGCAGTGATGAAGCCTGAATTAGGGAACTCAATTAAATTTAATTCAACATTTATTAAGCTTCTCTGTATTCAAGACACTGTTCAAGTTTCTGGGGATACTGACAAAAATGAGATAATCCCTACCTTTATGTAATTCTCATGCAACACAAACACTCGGATGTCACTAAAAGATATTTTGGCACATGGCTTATACTCATAGCTGTGCAAACAGCAGACAAGTGGGAGATAGAAGGGAGTAAGTGTCTCAGGGTTCAAAGGGAGGAGAGAATATTCATGGAGAAGCTTTGTTCAGCTCGACTGAATAAAAACTACAAAGAAGAAAAGTATGGTGAGGACTGAGGAAAGGTTATTAGTTTAAACAGATTAGTGCTTGATGGTTTCAGTAACAGCAATAGTGAGTTAATTAGTACAGATTACTTATTCCAGAGAGTTGTTAAATAATAATGTGAGGATGGGATGGTCCAGAGGAGTTTTGTTTTCAGAGTAGGAGATAATAGGCATGAGCCAGGAGACCTTGAGGTTGGGAGTTGATGATCCAAGAGTTAAACAGAAGAGCCAAGAAGAGATGGAAAGGAGGACATAAGGAGAGATATTAGCTTTAACAAAGTGTCAAGATTTAGGGAGTTCCTTAGAGACATGAGCAAAAGAAAAGAAGGCAAATGAAGGTATAAAATGGCTTTGAAATATAGAGGTAGGAAAATAAGGAAATCTCACAGAAACCTTGTAAGTAGGAAGAGAATGGAAAAGAAGAGTATTGGTTTGATGGTGGTAGAGATTTAGGGCAGAAGAGAACATTTAGAACAGCTTTGAGGAAAACCAGCCTAATTGATTGCCTTGTAGCAGTGAGAGCCCAGTTGGCTTTAGAAAGCGTGGTTTTGTGGTACACTTAGTGAACACAACTTCACAACTTTCTTCCAGAGCATTTATTTTCTTAAGTTCCAGTTAAGTTTTATGTGCTACGCTAGGGATACAAAGACATCCTGTTTGTATACATCCTCCAGGTGACCTTCTTGGTCTCTGAAGTGATTAACTCTGAATAAGCCTGAGTTGTTCAAAGTCTTTGTGGTGGTGTAGGAAAGGTGCTGTACCATGAGAGTTGCACAGCTGTCAGGTGTAGTCCATAGGACTATATAAAGATTTTAAAAAATGATTACTCTTTAGATCTAGTCATTTGGCCAGTTATAAATTCATCTTGTTGCTGTCATTTAGATTATTTATATTTCTGTAATGTTCTTCAAGTATAGAAATAAAGGACAATTTGTTAAATGTCTTTTGAAATACAGGTATGCCATATACACACATCCTGCTCATCACCCCTCCCCCCCCAACCTGTTCCAATCTACCAACTTCCTGAAACTTCCCCTCAAAAAAGTAACATTATTCTAACATAGCATATTCTTGATGAAGGTGTGTTGGCTCAGTGATGGCTACTTATCTTGTTAAAACATTCACAAAATAATTAATGATACTTCCTGGAAATCAAGCTTATCATCCCAATATTTTATAGATTCTACTTTTTCTTTCTTAAGTTGGGAGATCTACCTATCTCCAGTTCTGTATAGCACCTTTTTCATTTCTATACTTCATGATTTTTTTAGAGATAACTGACAATAGCTTTACAATCACAATCACAATCACAAAGTACTTCCATCTAGGAGGTTGTTGATTTAGATTTGGTACCTTGCTTTCACTGATGTCACCTTAATGCTTTTAGGAGGCAGCTAGATGCCTCAGTGAATAGAACACTGGGCCTGGTGTCAAAAAGAGCTGAGTTCAAGTCCAGACTTAGACTCTTACTACCTCTATTGACTTTATTCCATTAGAGAAGAAAATGGCAAATCATTCCAGTGTTTTTGCCAAGAAAACCTATGAACAGTATGGTCCTTAGAGTCATGATGAATTTGACACAATTGAACAATAATAATAGTACTTTCTATGTCACCATTTACTTTGAGTTTCAACTTTCTGTTAACCATTTAATTGTAGCCTCCCTAGGCTGAAGACAGCTAGACTAATTCACATGTAAACAAAGGATGATCATTTTTTCTAATTTTTTTAATATTTCATAGATTCTTAACACAAGTGACAGAGACAGTTAGACAAAGTACATTGCAAAATAGATGGTTTTGAATATGTATACACTTCTGATGGATGGATGGCTCTTGACAGTTGGATGACTAATAGATTGGGCAGCTGCTTAGTTGATAAAATTTTGTGTTCTCAAAGTACTTTCCCATTGGGCTGCCTTATAACTCTTACTAAGTTCTCACTGTATGTCAAGTGCTATATAAATACTGGGGCAGCTAATTGATAAGAGCACTGGACTTGGAATCAGGAAGACTCATGTGTTCAAATCCAGCCTCAGACATTTCCTAGCTGTGTGACCTTGGACAAATCACTCAGCCCTATTTGCTCAATTCCTTATCTGTAACATGAGCTAAAAAAGTAAATGGCAAACCATTCCAGTATCTCTGCCAAGAAAATCTTCAAATGGAATCGTGAAGAATCTGTCACAACTGAAATAACTAAACAAAAATGCTAAGTATTAACGTTTAATAAGGATAAAATTTAAGCAGTCCTTGCCCTCCAGCAGTTTTCATTCTCTTAGAGGAGATGTATATCTGTGTCTGTGTCTGTATGTATATATGTATTTATAAATTATATTTAAAAAATAAAAGATAATTTTTTGGGGAAAGGAGAGGTGGACAGATCAGGAAAGACTTCTGTAGGTGACCTGTTAATTTTTCTGCCTTCATTTAAGACTTGGCTCAAATTCTCACCTTCTGTAAGAGAGCATCTTTTTTGATTCCCTCCATAACTAATTGCTTAGTTCCTGAGGCAATCTATCAATTCCAGTTCTTTGTGACAGGTCCTGAATTAAAGATCAAAGAAACAAATATAAAAATGAAAGTCCCTTTCCCTCAAAGAACTTCCATTTTATCAATGCAAAAAAAGCTTCAAATCCTCTGCTGATAGCACATTTTTATAGGGAAGAGGTACGTGAATACTTTCTGGGGAGAGTAGTATCATTGAAGAGGTAAAAAGATTTAAAAAGGTAGATCTAGGGATCTTACAGAAAAAATATTTTCTACATCACTGTTTTGTAGGAAGATATAGTACTGATTTCTCATGAAGGCCTGTAGCTATTTATACCACAAAATAGAACAAGAAAGTGATTCCTCTTCATGCTCCCCAGTCACTCATTGTATTTTTCCTTTTCTAGATGCCGGAAGAACAGGCATTCTGTGTTTTGGTGAAGATTATGTATGACTATGGCTTAAGGGATCTCTATAAAAATAACTTTGAGGATCTTCATTGTAAATTCTATCAACTGGAACGGCTCATGCAGGTAAGTAGAGCATCATTTATTTTTATCTATTGATTAGGAGAACTTGATAAACCATTATTGGGATATTCCAGGGTGAGGGAGAAAGTTCTAGGTATTGTACAGATGATAGAAATGGTATCTCTATATCAATCTTAATACCCATCAGAAAGTAAATTTCATTAAATTGGTGCTTAATATTTTGAAGCTTTACTATAAGTAATACTTTACAGATTTTTATTTTAATAGATGTACTTTATTTATGCATTTATTTGGTGAGGCATTTTATAAAATTGTTAACTATCAGATTGCTACCCAATTGATGTGAAAGAATATGAAAAGTTATTGAGAAAGCATTCAAAATGTGACGAGTTTTTCCCAAATTAACAAGTATACCGGCCAAATATAGGTCTAGAAGCAGGAAATGTTTTCAGTTTTTCCCCACACAAGTCTCGTGGCTCTATTCACTGTTAAAAGTGACTATCAAGTGAGACTCAAGAACAAGGTCATCAAGAAATTGAAGGAGAAAAAAGAATATAATAAATTTGGATCGTTCTAAGCATTTAAGAAGTGAGATGTTTTAAGATTTTATTCTATCAGTTGTAATTTTTGGGGTCATTCAGTCATTTTAAAGTTTTCATTTATAGAAAAAAAATAACTCATCCTGTTTTAGGTTTATAACCTGAAGATGTAAAGCATTATATTGATACATAAAGGGTTGAGATTGTTGATGGCTGTTGGCTCTATCTGATATAGGTTGATTTTTATATTTTTCTTCATGAGATGTAATTAGGACATTATATTGAATATTATTGCTTAATTCTCTGATCTCCCTAACTTAGCTTATTAAATACAGTCCTGAAGTGTTATGAAATAACCTATTTTCTTCCATTAGCATTTTTAATAATATAATCTGTCTCCAATGTGACCATTTAAAATGGACCCCTCTTAAACTACCTGGAGGATGAATATATATATATGTGGATTTGTGATAGTTTTAAAAACAGTCACCCTATGCAACCATTGATGTGTGCCCAATGATTTAATTATGGAAACTAGAGTAAGAATTACATCTGTATTTTTATCTTGGCTTTTTAATAATGGAAATGGCTGTGTTAATGCCTCATATTTTGCTTTCCATGCTTTTGGAGATAAATTTTAACTTCTTAATACATGAGCTTTTACTCATTTTCCTGGAAGAAAGAAAATGAAATTTTCATGTAAAATCACTATAGTCCCCCACAACATACTCAAATAATTCTAATATAGTGTTATGCTATAGCACTATTATAAAAGCAAAATAAAATTTGTTGTATATGTTATTGAAATTATCTAGGTTCCCAAGAAGTCACCGTGATGATTCTATAGTTTGGAAACTAGATGGATTGAAGCATAAAAAGTTAGAGTTGGGAAAATAAAATTATTCAGTTCAACCCTTTCCTCTTGTAAATAAGAAAATGGAGACACAAAGTGGTTAAATGTCTTGCTCAAATTAAAAGAATTAATTTATTAAAAAAATAGGACTAGAAATCAAATGTTCTGATTCCTGCAAGGTTTTCCTCCTGTGACAATCTGCTTCCCTTCTCTACAGATCTTGATAATATTTGATATCAAAGGAAAGAATTGGTATTAAACCATTGGTGGGGCTATCAAAACATGAATTGGAGTTATAGATGTAGTCTTATTTTGTCAAAGGATAAAGGTTTTCTGACGAACAAATGATGTAGACTTGATGTGTTCATAACATACCTTTATTTTATTAGTTTGCCTGTTTATATACTCTAACTTTTGATCTTATGTCACTTTGCTGATGTTTCCTGAAATGTTACATCTTAGAAGGTTATTAAAGAAATAATAGAAATACTTATATAATGGAACTTCCATAATCTGTCTGGAGCATAAGCTTTGGAGTGTTTGTAGAGCTTTTCTGCACACACCCAGACACTTTCAAGGTGCCCAGGGCTGAAGGAGATTCAAGAATTGACTTCCAAGTCCCATTGTCATATAATCTTGATCACGTGATTCTGGAAATGGCCAGGAGAATTCAACTCAACTCCATGTATGCTCCATGGGATATGCTCTTACCAGAGTAGATCTGGAGAACTCCCTTGATTCCCCCTTGTTACATTACAGGTAATGTAATTAAGTCAACTTTAATTCATTATTTTAATAATTTGAGGATCTGTGATTATATCACTTTGTATGCTCCCTCCACTGATATAGATCATTCTATAACTTAGGAGGTGGTGTTTGGAAAGTGTGTGGCCAAAAAAATGCAGCATTCAGGTTCCTATATATTGACTTAACTTCCTTTGGACAACAAATACAGTCTTTTCCTGAGCCTGTACTGTCAAATTTGACAAAATCTTCCAGAGCTTGTGATTTGCTGGCACAGCCTTGGAGAATACAAGGTCACCTCTACACATTATGAGGCATTTGAGCAGGACTAGGGTTGAGGAATAATGGCTGTATTGCCATAAAATTGTAAATCAGCAGCAATAAAATCTTGTGCAGCTTGACTTCTTTCCTACCTTGTTTTCTTCTTGTTTGTGCAAATGTAATATCCCTACAGAAGGCTGTGAGTTCTTAAGAGTGAGGATTATATTGTTTTTTCATCATTTCCATTGCCTAGCACAACACCTTGTACCTCGTTGATATGAAATGAATATTGCTGACTTGAATTCCTCCTTCCTCATTTTTTCTCTTTAAATTCTAGGAGCAGTTACCAGACCTACACAGCCACTTTTGTGACCTGAACCTGGAAGCTCATATGTATGCGTCGCAGTGGTTTCTCACTCTCTTCACTGCCAAGTTCCCCCTCTGCATGGTCTTCCACATCATTGACTTACTGCTTTGTGAGGTACAGTGACTCTATCTTGGAAACCTAAGCCAAACTAGAAAAAATTCATTTTGAAAATTTCACAGTTTTTTGTTTTCTATGCTTTAGTTATTGACTTTAAGACAGAAAGTCAGAAGAAGTAAAAGTTCATTATTTTGGAATATAGAGCAGAAATCTTATTTCAACTATAGGATACATTCTTAAAATATAGTTTTGTCACTACTGAATACTATCATAAACTTCAGTGAGCTAGGGGTAGGGATTAGACCTATAATTTTATTCTCATAAGAGAAAATTGCACTTTATTTATCAGGTTGCAGATTGGCACATTTTTATCAATTTGAGGTCTCTGAGTTGCCTAGAGTACTGAGAGATTCAGTGTAGATCACCTGAACAATATTTCAGAGGCAGGTCAGGAATTAAGTCTTCCTGTTTTTGAGGCCGGCTCTCTATTCAACGTGCCACTGTAAAGTAATGAGATAATATGGTTCATAAACTAATGTTCCAGATATGGAAATGTTGATTTTCAAAATCTCACATAAACTAAAAGAGATAGTATATTGTTCTACAACCTCATTTATTTTAGGATTCTTTTACAAAGTGAAACAGATTATTAGGTAGAATATATTAATATCTAAAAAGCATGCAGTCATTCAGTTCTTTCCCACATTTCCTTCAAAAAAAATTTAAATGTTTTTAGTCATTTAGAAACTGTGTTTGGATGAGGAGAAAATCTTTCTAGAAGAAAAAGGAAGGAAGCAAAAGTTGATAATGCTTTTTGTTGGAAGCAAAAATGAAATTAAAGATTGAAAAAAATCCAAAAAAGTTCTCTTCTAGATAAGATACTAGAAATTAGGGGTCTCCCAAAGTCAGAAAGAGCATGGTAGTTTGAAACAGATTCATTATTTTCTAAAACAATGGAAAATGAAAGACAGAATATAGGAGAAGGATCTTTTTTTATTACAGTAATTTTTATTAAAGCTTTTTATTTTTCAAAGCATATGCATAGATAATTTTGCAACATTAGCCCTTGTAAAATCTTGTGTTCCAATTTTCCCCTTTTCTCTTACCCCCTCCCCTAGATGGCAAGTAGTCCAATATATGTTAAACATGGTAGAAATATCTATTAAATCCAATATATGCACATATACATATACATATATATATAATATATGTATATATTATATCTATATCTGCACACACAATTATCTTGCTGTACAAGAAAAATCAAATCAAACCAGAAAAGAAAATGATGAAGAAAATAAAATGCAAGCAAACAACAAGAAAAAGTGAAAATATTATGTTGTGAACTACACTCAGTTTCCACAGTGTTCTCTCTGGGTGTAGATGGCTTTTATAGAACAATAATATTCCATAGCATTCATATATAAAGGTCTGCTTTAAAAAAAAACATTTTGTGCTAATGGTCTGTTTATTTACAACTTAAAAGTAGACAGAAGGTACACTATTGACCTCACTGGAAAATTTCTAACTCTTTGTCTTTCTAATTTAGGCAATTGGTGGTATTTAGGAACTTTTACTGCTCTTTCCTATCCCCAACACCATCTTCAATATTTATTATATATATAATTAATATAATATTAATAATTATTATTAATAAATATTAAATTCTAATATTTATTAGAAGCAATCTTCTAGCGCTTCTTTTTATCTTGCCAAATTAACTGACAATCCAACACTGAAATCCCCTTTTCTAATATTTCTTGAAATTTAAAGGCATCTTTAACCTCTTAAATTTTAGCAGATTTCTTCTTTTTAAATTTTTTGGGTGCTGAAAAACTTCAAAATGGAGAGCATCACAGTATTAAGTAGAGTGGGATGAATCTTTTACAGACATTTTCCAGAATTTTTTTCAAAGAAAATGTAGCTATGAGATTTTCTCATTATTAGACTTTTCTCTCCTTTCTCAGCAATACTAGATGTCACCAAACTTCGCTAGTGTAAGAAAGATAGAAAACTATAGTTTTTAGTTTTCTTGAAAGTAGCATTTAGTCTCAAGAATAAATGCTTCAACTGCCTAACACAATAAACTTTTAGGATGTTTGAGGAGTTTTCTTATCAGCACAAATAAGCTGGTCATTCATGCCGTGCTTAGATTCTTCCTAGTGAGGTTCCCAGCTTCTGGCTACATTTAATTTGTCTTCAGTTTCCTATCTTAGGAGCTCATGAGTTAAATCACAGAAGGAAAGAGATCAGATTTTCTCCTCTCATAATTTAACCAGGTAGCAGAATAAATTGTTGAAGCTGTCGCTTCACCATGCATGTTGTAGCCGGCATATTAAAAGCACCATGGGGAAGATAGTTGTTAAAAGATCTCCCTCAGTTCTGGCTATGATGTATAGCAATGTGTCATCTAGTGCAAGGGTACTTCAGTGTATCATCTGTCTCACCTGGTTCCTCTGAACCCAGCATAGAAGGTACCTGTGACCACTTTAAAAAGAGATGGAATCAGTGTCAGCCTTGTCAAAACAATGTGCAGTGGCTGTTTAACTCTGTCCCCTATGCTAACCACGTTAGTTTCCCAAACTGAGGGTTCTGACTTTCCACACTTTGGATGATATTTCATTTTGTGAATTTGGACTCAGACTTCCGGAACCTGTGGTTCATGATAGTGTCCTGTTTATGGCATTTTCCTCTGTGTTTGTAAACAAAATAGGCTAGCCTGATCCCTCAGAATTCTGCCCATTCTACATTGCCCATTCTAAACTCACCTCTTGAGCCTGCCAAAAGGTAAATGGGATGCCTCACTATGAATTCTGGGTCAGTAACCAAAATTTGTTATATAGAGACAAACCCTCGTTCCCCTCCATCAGATCTTTAAATGCCTTCCTAGAAGAAGCTAAAAAGCATGAAGGCTGGAGCTGGTGTTGGAACCAGGAGGATCTGAATTCAAATGTCACCTCAGCCACTTATAAGTGTGACACTGGCCAAATCTTCCTTAGCTTTCTTATCTAATAGTACCTACCTCCCAGGGTTGTTATGGGTGCAAAATAAGAGTATATTTGTAAAGAGCTTTGCAAGTTTAAAGTTTAAAATAAATGCTAGCTAATTATTATTGCTTGACACTTGTTTTATTTTAAAATAGTTTTCTTTTTCATGAGAAATATTAAGCATGGCAGTAGCCACAAAGTTGAGTACTCTGTGGTTCATAAAAATGCCCACACATTCAGTACTCCTTATTTTCACTACTTCAAATTCCTTCCACATTTATTCATAATGTTTTTGCCTGGATTGTAAAAAAGGTTATAGGTGCGTGTGTGTGGGAAGGTAATCAAGTATTAAAATATAAAACAACTAATGTAAATTCTTTTCCTTTGAGATAGCTTTGGGACCTTCACTTTATTTTGGTGCTGGTCCTTTTTGCTTTTCTTCTCCAAAGCATGAGTGGTTGAAAACAATATACATTATGTATTCATCACTTAACTGTAAGCCTATATTTGTGCAATAATATATGATCCTTTTGCATCTACCTGGGACATTTAAGTAAGTAATGTGCATTCTCAGACATTTCTAAATGGTTATGAAGATTACAAAGAGAATTATTAAGGGAGACTATGTAATTACCCATAAGTGAAGCCCATGAATCTGATAACCTTATCTGAAATACCACTTATGAATAAGAAATTATGGTACCATGACCCTCACCATTAACTATTCTTAACTTGAAGTTGACTCTGAATTTAACGATTGAGAATGTTCTGACTCTTACAATGACACTGTCTTCATTTGATTGGAACTTGATTTGCATATAGTTCTATATATGTGGCCTTACATTGAACAAGGTGTTTGTTTATGCAGAGTCTTGATCCATACCTCCTCTCTGAGGAAGATATTTTAAATATATGTAGTTACTTCCTAGTGGGAAATGACATTATGGTCTCTCATTAACCTTTTGGTTGTAAGATGAATTATTATTGGTTGTTACTGATATAGACAAACTCATTTATCCAGCCCTACTCTGAGTTTTCATTTTAGTCCACGAGGTTGTGCAAATTTATGACTTGTCCTTATTACAAGTAAGTACCCCATACATAGTGTTCCAGAAGTCTTTGGGGAGTTTTAAAGCTTAAATTGGGGCACCCTATTAAATTTTAAAGCTTAAATTTGGGTGCTCTCTATTAATACTTTCTTTTTTTTTTGATTATACCAATTTCTCAGAACTTTGTACAGTAATCTATTATTGTCATTTCCTAGTTGGAATCTTGGAATGATTTCGTACATAGGAGCCTACCCATCCATTCTGATTCCTCCCCTTGGCAGATTAGAAGGTAAAATTTTAAGGAATTGCTTACAAATCATGCAATAATTTAATGTCCAGCTCCAGTGGACCCTGGAAGAGGAAGTCATTTAAGAGAAGTTACATGGCTTGTCCATTGTCATGTAGTTTATAAAAAGAAGAGCTCCTACTCCTGTATGAACATGATATCATACTGTAGAGTTTGAGCCTTGATCCTATTCTTTTAATCCAAGTTGATTGTAGAAGGTTGTGAAAGATATTTATATATAATGCAGATACCAGTTAATTCCCATAGTTAATGGTTAGCAAATAACAGCAACTCACTTTTGAGTAGTATTTTAAGGTTTACAAAGCTCTTTTCTCAGTGAAGTAGGTGGGGAGGTAAGCAGATCTATGTCATCTCTTTTCGCTTTCCATATTTTAAAACTATCTTTGTCTTTCTGTTCTTGATTATTCCTGATACTCAGGTTTACAATGTTCTTTGAAACTGAAAATACTCGTAACAATTAAGCCTCTTGTATTCAAGCTCTAGAAAAATTTAAAAGCTCAAAAAGTACAGCCTTAACCAGTTTCTTTATAAAATGCTTTTCCCAGTCAGCTTTTGAATTTTGTATTGCATGTTGGAAAATAATTTTGTTCTCTTGCTTTAGAAAGAATTATGTAAAAGTTAATTGATATTTTTAGAGATTGTTCCCCTGGTATAGGTACTCTGAAGGTAAAAATTTCATTATCAAACAGCAGTGTCCTTCAAATGCAAAACATGTGATGTTTGCTCACAGTTGCCCTGATAACCGTCTTTTTTTTTTTTTTTTAATAGTAGTGTAGAAATATATTCACTATGGATCTGTAAGTTGAAATGATATCAGACTTCTAAATCATTTCATAGCGTGCATTTTTAAAGTGGATTTTTATTAAAAGTGCCATGTAATTGTCTCATTTCAGATCTATTTTGACTATTTTAGTGTTTGTCTGCAAATTATGTAGAGTTCTCTAAATAGTTCCGCTTTGGGGGAAATTGAATTGTGAAATAATTTCTAACTAATACTCATTAAGAACTGACATTCCTTTCAAGATATTTTAAATTTTGCAATTATAGGAAACTCTGCTATAATTTTAAATGATTTCAGTTATTGATACTTAAAAACAACAACAACCCTAAGAGCACAGAATCAAGGAATGTCAAGGGCCATGTGCAAGCTACATGGCAATACAGAGTAGAGTACTAGAACTTGGAGTCAGGAAGGACTGAGAATCTCTGGGTGACTGGGTAAATCATGTAATCTCTTTGAGTTTCCATTTCCTCATCTGTAAATTGGGGATAACAGTACTTTCAGTATACACCTGGCAGGATTGTTGGGACTTTATTGAGACAATGTACAGAGATGAGTCTTCCTGACTCCAAACCTGGCACTATCCTCTGTGTCACATAACTGCCCACAATAGATGTAGAGTACTTTGTAAACCTTAGGGAGCTATGTATGAGCTTTACCAGAAAAATTTCCCATTGGTTTGGTACTATATGTCTTCTGAGCTGCCTCCATCAGATGGAGAAAAACACTTCATTTGCATGGAGAATCACTGTCATTTGCAGAATCATCAGGCTTCTTTCTCAAGGATTGCTTGTGACATCTATTCTTTCTATGGGACATTATGTCAAGGGTTGTAGCTGGCTTTTTAGATGAGTAATTCTGCTTGTGAGAAATATAATGTAGTGATAGGATAAAAGGGAAGAAATAAGCTTTTATACAATATATATGAAGTACTTGGCATTTTGCTAAGTCCTCTTTACAAATATTATCTCAGTTGATCCTCACAAAACTCTGTGAGGTTTTTGTAATTATATAGTCATTTTTTAGTCATGTCTGACTCTTTGTTACCTTATTAGCAAATATATTGAGTGCTTTGCCATTTTCTTCTCTAGCTAATTTTATAGACAAGGAAACTGAGGCAAAAAGGGATTAATTACTCACCCAGAGTAACCTTGTTGGGGAATCTTTCTCTTCTATCTGTATAACTAGTAAAGAGAATTGGAGTCTTTCGTGTCATGCAAGTAATTGTCACTTACACCTTGAGTTTGAAGACAAGGCTCTAAGGAGTCTCTTGAATGATTGTAGTTTGACATGATCACAGGCTTTGCAGATAACATCCTCCTCCTCTTCAGTTCAGTAGGGCTTGCTTCTTTCTTCCCATATTGAAGTGATTATTTCAGTGGTCCTAGAAATAACTAATCCTTCAGTTGTTTGCTAGCTATCCTCCATTCTTTGATGCCCATGTTTCTTAATCATTCAATCATTCTTTGATCTTCTTTAGTTTGGGTAGTATTAACCAAAGATATTGCCCCTGATGATCCTTGTATTGTGGTTAATAAAGTAGTTTGCCAAGAACTACTGATCTTGCTCCCTACACTTGCCACTGTTCATCTTCTTCATGACATTATTTAGCATTGTTCTTGTCTTCTTTTTAGTTCTACAAGATTGAAACTGTGTAGTAAAAGTTGGCTTACTTAGCTCATTACTGTTAAGTGTAATAGAGAAGAAAAATTGTCATGGTTAGTCTAGCATCCTCAGGATAGGGAATACTTATTTACCAGATTAAAGCTTGGCAATTTATAGTTTTAGTTTACCCTTTTCAGAAAGTAAAAGCACTTGATAGACATGACTACATTGCTTTCATATAGTAGAGTCCCACCATACATGGAAGTTAGGTTCTAAAATTACTGTGTAAATTGAAAATCCTGCATAATTAAAATAACCCTGAAAATTACTTATGTTATCTAGAAGGACAATGTCTGAAAGCAGTAGTCAGTAAAAACAGACAAGAGTGTCTTTTCTAAAAAGTTAACTTCTCTTTTTAGGAAAGTAGATGGATCTGAAATGGTTGCTTATAGAAATGGACTTACCCATACTAAAGAAGATCAAAGGGTGATTGAATCACTAAGAAACATGGCATCAAAAAAATGGAGGATAGCTGGCAAACTTAAACTCTTGAATAATGTGAGAGTTGGAAGGAATTTCATTGGCAATTTAGACCAGCTTACCCAAAAAATCCCCAGTATGACATGTCAAACAAATGGTTAGCCTTTATTTGGAGAACTTCCAGGAGAACTCTAACTTTTAGGAATTTATTTATTAATAGATCTAAATATTCATATTCTCTCTCTGTCTCTTTCTCCCTCCTCCCACCCCAAGTGTGTGTGTGTGTGTGTGTGTGTGTGTGTGTGTGTGTGTGTGTTTCATTTTCCATTGCTCCTTGTTTTGCCTTTTGGGTCCAAACACATGTCCAGTCTGTCCAAATATTTGAAAATAGCTATCAGTTTCCTTCTTTCCTCCCTGCCTTTCACTGTGTCTTCCCTTTTCCTAACAAGTTCTTCCACAAATCTTCATGTTATCCTTCATATTCTGGTTGTCCCCCTCTGGCCATTCTTCAATTTACCGATGTCCTTAAATCAGAATTGAACATAATTTTCCAGCTGAAGTCTGATGAGGACACTCAATAGTTAAATTATCACCTCTCTTTTTGTGGAACTTATGCCCCCCTTTTTTCTTTTTCTTTTTTTTTTTCATTTAAAATTTTTTTGTTTATAGTTTGTGTTTTATTTTTTGGGTTATATATATACATTTTTTAAACATATTTCCATATAAGTCATGTTGGGAGAGAACAATCAGAACAAAAGGGAAAAACCATGAAATGAAAAAAAAAACAGAAAAAAAAGAAAAAAGGTGAAACTAGTATGTGTTGATTCACATTCAATCTATAGTCTCTCTGCATGCAGATAGGGTTTTCCAGTTTTTTGACATTTCTTTGGATCACTGAATTGCTGAGAAGAATCAAATTTACCATATTTGATCATCACACAATCTTGTTGTTGCCATGTACAGTGTTTTCCTGGTTCTTTTTGCTTCACTCAGCATCAGTTCATGTAAATCTTTCCAGGTTTTCCTAAAATCAACTTGTTAATCATTTTTGTAGAACATTAATATTCCATTACTTTCATATGCCATGACTTATTCAGCCATTCCTTAATTAATGACTTATGCCCTCTAAAAAAATTAATACCCCTTTTTCATGTATACTAGAATTGCATTTGTCTTTTTGCCCTCTGCATCACAATACTGAACTTATGAGTTACTTAACTCCCAGATGTCTTTCAGAACACTTGTACTCTAACCATGCCTTTCTTACCATGTATTTAAGAAATGGTTCTTTTTTGGGACCAAAATGCAAGACTTCCTGTTTATTCCTATTCAGTTTCTTTTTATTAGGTTCAGTCCAATACTTGAACACTTCAAGATCCTTTTTGTGTCTTGATCTAGTCATCCCAATGTGAATATGCCTTTAACTGTTATCTAGTATAACAGTTATAATATATGCCTGCCTTTCCACCTTCCTACGCTCCATCCAGGGAAGAACCCTCATGGTTTAAGACCCAATGAAATCTGGCAAATGGATGTGACCCATTATAAATCTTTCGGTCGTCTGTCTTTTATCCACATTGTAGTAGACACCTTTTCAGGATTCACTTTTGCCATACCAGCAGCAAAAGAGACAGCCCGAGTGGTCACTGAATTCCTCACGCAAGCATTTGCCATTATGGGAGTGCCACAAGCAATAAAAACAGACAATGGTCCTGCATATACCTCCAAACATTTTGCACACTTTTGTGCACAGTATAAGATTTTACACACCACTGGCATACCCTTTAATCCTCAAGGACAGGCAATAGTAGAGAGGAGAAAAAGAGACATTAAGATGCTCCTCCAAAAACAAAAGGGCGAACCACAGGTAACCCTAGAGAACTTCTAAATCTAGCCCTTCATACTATTAACTTCTTGATTTTTGACAAAGATGCACTGGCTCCGGCAGACAGGTTTTATAACCCACCGGAAGGGTAGTGTCCAGTGCGAGCAGCTCCACTATCTCTAGATAATCGCCAGGTGATGTGGAGAGACCCAGAAAGTGGTGAATGGAAGGGACCAGATAGGCTAACTGCTTGGGGGAGAGGGTTTGCTTGTATCTCTACAGGTGGAGAAGGAATCAGATGGGTGCCAACAAGCCATATTCGCCTTGTCCATTGGAGAAAAACAGAAAAAGAGAAAAATCTGGAAACAAAGAAGAAGATTTAAGAAACATCTGACATTGAAAGAGCATGGCTGACAGTGAGACTGTTGAGGAGCTTTGAAATCTTCAGGAATCACTGGATTCCCTAACACAAGATGAACAAAAATTAGCAGGCATCATTGGATTCCTTGAGATGAAAAATTGTTGATGAGACTGTTGCAGTCCTTCAGAGCTTACAGCAACTATTGGATTCCTGGCACATGAACTAATGGACAATGGATTCCTTTTGGACTATTTCTAGGACTTATGGACATGTATAAATGCTCATGTTGATTCATGTTATTTGTTACATTACTACTAGCCTGTGTTATATTGCTATGTGCTTATGTAAATTATGTGTAATGCCTCCCATATTGATGGATTTATGTATACCCGTTTCAAGTGAGCCCCTTCAGAAACCCACTAATCTGATTTGACTTCCTATTTCCTTTGGTGTTTTCATCTCCCTTCCTGAGATGTCAGGGAGGGCGTGACCACCTTCTTTTTTGGGGTTCTCACCTCCTTGAGAAGTCAGGGAGGTCATGACCACTTTATGTTCTAAAACAAAAGAAAGCAGGAGATGTTGGAATCCTTACAAAGTGTAATGTCATTAGAGTTGATAGAGACAATAATTATCTAATTTAGCATGGTTCAGTATGGTTGATCTGATCCCACGAGGAGATGTTTGGGCCAGAATTTGAAACAAGGTACTTAGTAGAAATAATGCTTGTGTTCACACCTTTAGAGAGCTCATATAAATAAGCAAGAAGCTCTTGGGGCCAGAGAGCACTCTGGGAGGAAATCCATAATCCCACTCTCAGATCCCATAATCCCACTCTCTCAGAGATGGAGTTAACCTTTGGGAGATCATATATATAGAAGCTCTTAGAGCTTCCGGTTCGTTACCTTGGCACATTGCCAGGGGTCGGAGAGGAGCACTCTGAGAGGAAGCCCACAAGCCGGCTCTCAGAGGCAAGAGAGATTCATTCTAACTTTTACCTTGGTGCTGGCTGGAGATACTTTGGTGCTGGCAGGAGACAATCGGAGTTGAGTTAGAGGAATCAGATCCATTCCATTTTCCACCTTTGTGCTGGCTGGAGGCTGAAGAAAGCAGAGGCAGAAGCAAGGGACAATCTGCAAGAGCTCTTGGAATCAAGCAGAAAGGCCTCTAAGAAAAATAACCGGGTTATTTTGGAGGAAGCAATAAAAGATCTGAACTTTTAACACTTAGCTGCATTTGGAATTAGGGTAAGTGAAACGAAGGCTGCCTCCAGAAAACCTCCCCGAGAAACCTGCTCTCCCTCAGAGAGAACCATTATATTTTAAAGAAGAAAAACACCACAATATTTGATGTACATACCAACTATATCTTTATCCAAAGACATAGTTTAGATTTAAATTTTATCTTTATTTCCTATTATAGTCATGCAAATGAACTGCTAATTTTCAATTAGAACAGAACAAAAATAAAAACAGACAAAGATTTAGCTGGTAAAAGTGATGTTTGAGAAGAAGAATCCAAGGTGATCATATGATTGTATGACTATTCTTTCAGTTTCACCATGCAACTAGAAAGGACACAAACAAGGAAATCAAAGGAAAAATACAGGTGGCCTGCTAGTCTTCTCATTAGTTCTACCACTCTAAACAGAATGAATAGACACTTACAGGTATGATGATGATCTTCTAGAACCCCCACTTCAAATGCCAAGTGCCTTCAGACTATGAAGGTTAATAGAACTGAGATTGACAGAAGAAATAGTACATTTGGGTTTCTTTTCTTTGACTCAGAATCTTATACTTAATCAAGTCAAATAGTCCTGGACTGTTAAAATCTTTTCCCCAACTCTCCTTCCCTCTCCACTTCTCTGCCCCTCTTCTCTCCCCACTTATTCTCTCTCTCTCTCTCTCTTTCTCTCTCTCTCTCTCTCTCTCTCTCCCTCTCTCTCCCCTTTTCCCTTCTTCCTTTTTTCTTTTCCTTCTTAGCACTTTTTCTTCCTTTCTTTCTCCTTTCCTCCCTCTTTTCCTTCTACTCTCCCCACTTTCCTCTTACTCTCACATACCTATATTTGAATACCTGTAAGTCAAATGTGGGTACATTTTTTATTCCATTGTAATACCTTTTTAAGCTAGTTAAGGGATGGAATTACTTAGCAAGAGAAAAGATTGAGGTGAAGTAACCAAATCAGACTTTCCTTATCAGAACTGTTACAAAAAGCATTCCACTCTGCTTCTTTGCTTTAGAATTCTATTTGCTAGGTTTATCATCTTATAAGTAACTTCAATTAAATAGATTAGACAGTCATCCATTTACAGAGGAATGCTGAATCAAAGTTTATATACTGTATAATTTTGCCAGGAACTAGCCGTCTTTTCTGCTTTTAGACATTTTAAATCCTTAGTCTTTGAGGGAAAGATTAAAAATAGAAGTTGCAGAAGCAATATGCTCCATCTACAGGAGCGCTTAGAGAAGAAATTTAGAACATTTTTAGCTGGCAGATTGTTTATTATGCACATCCATTTAAAAAAAATCACTTGGCTGAATTTCTGTGACCCTTATCAGAGAACTAGAAATCTGAAGAGTACCAAGCTCAATCCTTTCCCTCATTAAATATGAGCAAGCAATGTTTTATTTTTTTATTTGTCAAGCTTCCAATTTGATTAGTAAGTACATAAAATAAAAATATAGAAATAATATGCATTGGGAAAAAATTAGCTAAAGTTTTTCAGATAATATATTACTGCTCTTTCACTTTGAATCTCTAGGCTTGTCCACAAAAGTAATCAGCATTAGAGACCATACCTCACCTTAACCTTTTTGGAAACCATTATTCTCATCTTGGTTCTTCTAAATCTTGTGATCTTTGCAGAAAAACAGTATGATTGCAACTCTTTCATAATAGTCCTTTTCAGTATTGCCTCTGTTTTTCTAATTTGAGGTGATCAACCACAATCTCTGAGCAGCTATTTATTTATTTATTTATTTATTCATTCATTCATTCATTCATTCATTTATTTATTTATTTATTTTTGTTCTTCCATTTTCTAAGCTAAGCATTCCTTGTTATATAGCAATTCCCTGAGTCATAATTAGAAAACCATCTCTGGTCTCATCCTCTCATTTTTAACATTTGGTAAGTCCATTCATTTTAGATTAATAGCATGAACCTTATTTTATTCTTACTTTGTTTCTTCTTTTTTTCTTTTTGAGGCAGGGAGATCTTTTGCTTTTAAAAATCAGCTTAATTCTCATTTAAAAAACAGAATGAAAGGATGGTTTTTTGTTTGACAGATTTATGTATTCTCTTCATGGAAGAAGTAGTAACAAACTATATCTCTTCATCCCTTTTTACTTCCCTCCTCCCCACAAAATAAAAGACCTTTCATGTTGACTATTCAATGACAATACAATCCAGTACAATATAGTGCATGTGAGAATGGTATTATGTTAAGCTGGGAATACCAAAAAGAAAAAAAAAGGCAAGCCCTACTTTCTAGGAGCTTGCAATCTAAGGAGGGAGGAGAAAGATGTTATAAGAAAGGAAACTAAAATGGGGCTGAGGGTACTTCTGATGTGTGAGTGCCAAAGCTGACACAATCTCCTTAAAGATGAATTTTTTGGTGATGAGCTTATCCACAGGGTGGGGAGGGGGGAGGGAAGAGAGAGAGAGGATGATAATGATGATACAGTTCAAACTATTGATAACACTTTGTTATTGATATTTGTCTTTTCATTTCATTTCAACATTTAAGTGCTTACTCTCTACAAAGCTCTATGCTAGATCTTGAAGATGTATAAAAAGTGACATATATCTTACATTGAAAAAGTTTATATTCTACTGAGGTTGAGTTGGAGTGGGAGGAGAGATACAGCTAGTGGTAGAGGGATGGATATATAAATGTAATTATATGGGTATGATAAGGGCAAAAGGATTTCTGATGTAAGACAGTTACATCAGAGATGTAACTCTGATTATATCAGAGAGATGTACCTTGTGAACATCTTGTGAGAGATGGGAGAGAACACCTTGTGAAGGGATGAGGGAAGACATTCCTACAGAGGGAGTAGGTTGCGTCTGAGTTGAGCTTTGAAGAAAGAAAAGGATTCTGAAATGTCAAGATACCAGGGGAGTACATTCCAGGCATGAGAGTGACAGCCTGTGCAAACACACTGAGGCAGGTGGTGCATGTTTAATTCAGAATACAATGCACAGTCCAGGTCAGCTAGAACATAGAGTATGTGAAAAGGGGAAAAGTGAGAGAAAGCTAGGAGGGAGGGGCAGTCAGTGTGTGAAGCACCCACCCTCAATGCCAAGCTGAGGAGTCTGAGATGGTGGTGTTTTAGACAATGGAGAGTCATTAAAGAGGACTGAAAGAGAAAGTCAGTCAGGCAGTTCAGAAGCAAAACAACATTGACAGCTGGGTAATTTTGATAGATTGTAAAGACTTCAGAAGGACGTTAGAGCCTTAGGTATGAGGTCATAAAGGACTGATCTAAGGTGGTTTGTGACACTGTGATTGGAAGGTGTGGAGGAGACAATAGAGATATTGTGGCAGAATCAGTAGCTTAAACTGTCTATGTGTAGATCATTCAAGTTTAGGCAACAAGCAAGAAGAACTCAAGATTCTAATGAAAAGAGGCAAGTTTGATCCTCCCAAATACCACTGAGACTTGGTGGGATAAAATCTTTGATGGGAATTTATCTTTGGACGGATATAACTTCATTAAAAGAAATAGGATATGTAAAAAAGGAATGGTGGAATAGTTACGATTATTTATTAAGAAAAGATTCTGTTGTGAGAGACTCCAAAACTTGTGAAATAAGCGTAATGTAGAGTACGTTTGGGTAAAGTTCATTTAAAGCAGAGAAAGTAGTGATTTTGTATTTTGTTATTGGATTATATGATAGATTACCCTAGCCAGAAAGAAGTAGAAGGTTGGTATACATTGTGGACTTGACACAAATATTTGCTATCATAGTGAAGAGGTTCTTTGCTTGTAAAAACTTCTGCCATGGAGTATCCTTTATAATTATTCCCTCTCCTCACAATGTGGTCTAGAAATTAGGGTCTAATCTTCTGAACTACCTTTTTAACCAGTCACTTGCTAAATCTGTCTTTCTCTTTTATATGCTTATCTCCAGTGGTTTGAAAACACTGTTGCCAGACAAAAAACAGTATTGCCAAACTTCCTATGTTTTAAACTGTGGTCTACAAATCCAAATCTAATTCTCTGTCCTACCTTGTTAACTAAGCATTCACTTTCCCAGTCAATGTTTTCCTCTTTTGGGGCCCTTGCCTTCAGTGCTAAGGATGATGAAAAGACCACCAATATTATCGAAGTCTTTTGTTCTTTGTTCAAGACTTCCTAGCCCTTAGCAATGCTTTTTAGATTTTTTCTGGTGGTGTCATTTATGCCTTGGATGTATCAATAAATTTGGATAATAGTCATAAGGCAGAACAAGTCCTGGAGAGTTCTTTATTACATCCTGTTCACCTAGAACAGACAGATATTTTGTAAAGAGCTTAGCATGGTACTTGGCCCCAGAGTAAGTGCTTTACAATTCTTATTCCTTCCCATCCTTCTTCCTAGTCAGAGTATACTATGGCTGAGATTTTTATCTGAACTACCAATCTACTAGCTATTCAAAAAAGGAAATAATTTTTATCTGGCATGAACAGTTCTTGATGAAATTTAGCTGGCTGTTTGTGTTTACTTTCTTCTTTTCGAAAAACTTATAATCTTTTTAATAATCTAGTATTTTGCCAGGAAGGGAGGTTGCCATAGTACAGTTTGCACATAGTACCTTTTATCCTTCTTTCAGAATAGTGGTATTTCTGTCACTGTTCATACTTTTTCAGTAATCACCAATAGTTAATGATTGCAGTTACCAGTTCTTTCTGAACCTCTACAATGTAATTTATCTAGCTTTGGTGTCTTGAACTCAGGGGTATCTACGTGATTTCTTATGCTCTCATAAGCCTTAAATGTTTTGCTCTTATGTATCAATGTAATACCATGCATTTTGAAGTAGTATAAAACTCCCTTCTCCCTAACATTTCACCTATTTTGTACTTTCCTCTGAGCTACCTTGAGTTTCTTGACAAGGAATCTCTTGCTATAGGGACAAAAATGCATATATTATTATAGGGAAGAGAAATAATACAAATCTTTGATACAGAGACCCTTCTCATCAGGTTGCATTTTAATTGTGTACTCACAATGGTACTAGACATTAAATAGAACTTAGAACTCATGGGGAGTTTACTTTCTAATGGAGGAGTGATTCCCACTGATGTCCAAAGACAATTAGAAAATCCTGTTTTTAAAAGTTCTTCATAATCTGGCCCCTTTCTACTTTTCTTACACCTTCTCTCCATATAGTCTATGAACTAGTGACACTGACCCATTTCTTATTTCCCTCACAAGATACTTTATTTCTCATTTCCAAGGATTTTCACTCACTCCTTCTCATGCCTGGCACTCTCTTCATCCTCCTCTTATGCCTTCTAACTTCTCTTGTTTCATTTAAGTCCCAGAAAAAAAAATCTTACTTTTTATAAGAAGCATTTTCCAAGTCCCCTTATTATTGAGATTACTTTCAATTTATCCTATTTATATCTTATTTTGAACATGCTTGCTTATTATTTTCCCTGTTAGATTGCTAACTCTGAGATTTCATGAACCAGTTTTGCCTTTCTTTGTATTTCCAGAATTACATAGTAGGTTTTAATACATAGTAGGTATACATAGTACATAGTAGGTGCTTAATACATACTTGTTGACTATCAAAATCAATATGAGTGTGGAACAGTTCCGTAAAAACATTATGAGGACTACTAAAGGTCAGAAGTGAGCTAAAGCTGCTGCAGAAAGCTAAGAACTACAAAAAAGGGTCTTTAAAAATGCTATTTGAGAAAAAGAAACAAAGAAGGGTTAGGACCTTTGCTTGAAATGGAAATGATAATAGTAATTTACATCAAAGAGCATACAGAGCTTGTCAGTTCTTTTTTTATTCTTTTTTTGTGCATGTGGAAAAAAAACAATAACTTTTGGAGAGAAAAGGACAGAACAAAAATGACTGCTAAGAAATTGGTACTCCAATTTTGATGGATGTGGCTCTTTTCAACAAAGAATGATTCAGGTCAATTCCAATGGATTTGTGATGGAGAGAGCCATCTGCATCCAGAGAAAGGCACTATGGAGACTGACTGTGGATCACAACATAGAATTTTCACCTTTTAATGGTTGTTTGCTTGCTTTTTTTCCCTTCTTTTTTTCCTTTTTGATGTCATATTTTTTTGTGCAGCAATGATAATTATGGAAATCTATATAGAAGAATTGCACATGTTTAACAGATTGGATTGTTTGCTGTATGGGGGGGGTAGGAAGAAGAGAGGGAGAAAAACTTGGAACATGAGATTTTGCAAGGATGAATGCTGAAAACCACCTTTACATGTATTTTGAAAATTAAAAGCTATTGTTAAAAAAAAGGAAAAAAAAAAGAAATTGATACTCAAGATATAGAGAATATGGGAAGACTTATATGAATTGATGCAAAGTGAAGTGAACAGAACCAGGAGAACATTGTACACAGTAGTAACAATATTGTATCAATGAGCAACTGTGAGGGACTTAGCTATTCTGATTAATACAGACCTTTCTGGAAGACTCATGATGAATAATGCTATCCACTTCCAAAGAGAGAACTGATGTACTCCAAATAGCAAGTGAAGTATATTTCTTTTATTCTTTCCTTCCTTCCACCCTCCTCTTTTCCTTCCTCACTCTCCTTCAACTCCTTTTTCTATCCCTCCTTCTTTTCCTCCCCTTTTCCTTCCTTTTTTTCCTTTCTCCTTCCCTCCCTCCCTCCTTTCCTTTTTTCCTTTTTATTTTTGAAAAGTATTTTACTTTTCCAATTACATGTAATGATAGTTTTCAACATTCATTTGTATGATTTTGAGTTCCAAATTTTTTCTCCCTCCATTTCTTATCTTCCCTCTCCTCAGTACAGCAAGAAATAGGTTATGCATTTTAACATAGTCATTTTAATTAACATATTTAACATAGTCATTTTAACATATTTCTATATAAGTCATGTTATAAAAGAAAAATCAGAATAGGAAAAACCATTAGAAAGAAAAAGCAAACAAACAAAAAACATGCTTCATTATGGATTCTCCATGGTTCTCCTTCTGGATAAGGATAGCGTTTTCTATCCCAAATTTGTTGAAATTGTGTTTAATCATTGTACTGCTGAGAAGAACTAAGTCTATCATAGTTGGTTATCACATAGTGTTGATGTGATTGTGAACAGTGTTCTCCTGGTTTTGTTCCCTTCACTCAGCATCAGTTCATCTAAACTTTTCAAGGCTTTTCTGAAATCAACCTACTCATTATTTTTTATAGAACGATAATAATTCATTTTGGTTTATCTTTCCAAAGCATTCCCAGAGAGCTTGACAAATTTAGCCTTGACATGTAATTTCATCAGTATAGGGAGCTTTCAGTAAGGAAATTTCTTCTACTAGTACAAAGTGGCAGATGTTCAGTGATGTATATAGTCTTAGAGAATTACCTTAAGGAAGTTAAATATTAAGTGAATTGCTCATAATCATAGTCATTCTATGTCAGAAGCAGGTTTTGAACCCAGATCTGTATTGAATCTAAGACTGGCCCTCAGTCTACCTTTCTATGCTCCATTAGAATGTACATTCCTTAAGAATGGAGATCATTTATTTGCCCCTTTTGTATCTTAAGTGTTTACCACAGTGCCTGACATATAGTGAGTATTTAATAAATGTTAGCTGATTTCTATATTGTTTAACAGGATAGACTTTTTTGTGATACTCTAATTGAAATTTCCATGGTTCTTTCCTGATGAGCATTATAGTCACATAAGAAGGGTAGTAGATACCTAAAATGAATGCTAGGTCAATTGAAATGAACAGATGACCTTTCTTCCTGGCCCTCTCTATCACTTTTTACAGAAATGTTGAGGATTTTACAGAAAAAGAAAAATCACAGTTTTAATTTTATTATCAATTGAGACACATCTATGGAGCATAAGAAATTCAAAATGAAGACCATCATTATGAATTATCTTTGCTTTTCTTCCACTTAATCTGATTTTTACTTTCATGTTCAAAAATACTTTAGGGCTAAATGATATCATCTTAAATAGTGGTTTTAAACAAAATTACAATGTAATAAATTTGTAGAGAATGTTAGAACAGGTATATAACACATTGTATAGTTTGGATTTTTGCCTTTTCTCTGTTGTGGTTTCTCAGAATTGGGACAAAGATGAAACCACAAATGAAATAAAGTAATGTATTACAGTATATTACAAAGATAGCCAAGTTTTTTGGGTCAATACCAGTTCCATAAGGACCTCTCTACAGAATGTTTGTACTAAAATCCAAAAAAGCTTTGTGTACCAAAAGAACTGAGAATGGGAATGAATAAATTAAGTGATTGTCTAATTAATGACACAAAAATTGAGGGTGAGGGGTCAAGAGTAGTGTTTCTGTGTGATAGCTTAAAGGTAAGAAAATATGTATAATCAGGAGAATGCATCTACAGAGTCAGGCTTTGATACCTATCTACCCAGGAAATTAAAATACATAAGAAATGCATTACCTTTAAAAAATGCAGGAAAGCAGAGGACTCTTCCTGAATAACATTGTCTCTTGGCCTTTTAAAGGGAAAGAATTCCTGTCCCTTATCATTTGTATATAAGATTCTGGTCTTAACCATGGCATTAGTAACTAAAGCCAATGACATCTGATTGTTTCATATTTTTCTTTGAATTCACATAGTTCCCAAATGCTTCCTTGAAGTCCCAGATCCAGGCCCCAGTGAAATTACTGTCTGTAAGAATAAGCAGAGCCACATATTGCCTTAGCCTTGGCAGAGGAGGTGGGACAGAAAGTCTAAATTCGTTCTCTTAGGACAATATTATGGGGAGAAAGTGAGTATAATTTAGAGAAACTTTGACCTTTACCCTTCCCCCCCAAAATGTGGTTCCTTCATTTCTTTTTACCTCTTCCTTGCCTTTTGGTAAGAGATTTGACTGATGGCACAACACAGACCAGAAGCACTAAATAATGGTTTATCTTTCTCAATTTCCTCCAACATTTCCATTTTTTTATTCTTTAATTTTTCACTCCTGGAAATTGTATAGGAAATGTGTCTCTAAAATGGATTTTTTTTTTTTTTAAGAGAAGCTCTGGGAGATTGTTTCTCCTAGGATCAGACAGCTGAATAATACTTTCTGTTTGAAGCCTTGGCTAGGTCTTTCATTTTTACCTTGATCTAAGAAGGATAGTGCTCATATTGACTTGTATTTAAAAAAGACAGTGTTTTCACTTGGCTTTCTCTCTAGGTTTGCCTAGTATTTTGTAACTGTGCTCAGTAAAGTGTGACATCAAAGTAAATAATTAATGAGAGGACAATAAATATAGTTATTCTCCAATGACCTAAAAATATAGGTAAGTAATTTAGAGTAATTTAGGTAATTTAATTTAAATATATTTTTAATTGCCTGTTGCTCAAATAATTCTCAGGAAAAGGTAGTAATTTCATCATCTTTTAGCATCTCTTTTAAAAAGATTATATTTTTATCTATTTTAAAATTTTTCTTTTCCCTATAGAATTTTATTTTCAAATATTTGGGGAAATTTTATAAATTTGGCTTTGGGGACAATAACTAGTAATAAATGTTCCTTATAAATTCACTTATAACATTTTTTTTTTCTTTAGGGCAGGAGGGAAAGAAAAGAAAAAGAAAAAAAGAAATTTATGTGATAATTTTGTTATTTTGTTAAAGGGAAAAGCAAGTTGTAAATAATGGTTTTGTAGTTTCATGTGCAGTAATCTTTTTAATGATGCTGTTTATGGAAATGCTTCTTTTATTCCATGAATTAAAAATAAAATAAATTAAAAAAACAAACTACCAAATAATAAATCACCATAATTTTTCCCCCTCAAAAACTAACTTTTCTTCATGTTTTATGCCTTATCACAATGAGCCTGATAATTATCCATTTCAGTTATAGAACTATTAGATTTAGTGCCATTTTCAAGCAGGCATCAGTTTTGACAGCTTGATTTTAGTAACTTTTCATAATCCCTTCCTGATGCACAGTGCCATCTGCTGCTGGTAAGCAAATGTTGATTCTGTAGTTCAATGAAAATTAAAAAAAAAAAATCCCAACAATTCTTAAGCTGAGAAAATGAAATAATAAAAGCCTTGGATAACTGATCATTTTAAAGTATTCTGGATAGTAATTCAAATTAATCTGTGGCATCTATTTTAAATAGGATAACAATGATTCAAACCCCTAGTCTTTTCGTTCTGAAGTCCTATGACACCTATTTTCTGTAAGAGAACTTAATTCTTGACATTTTACTGACTTATTTTATTCTCTTAAGTTTTCTTACGTAACAATTTTCTATACTTACAAACTCCTGCATTGGGAGTATCTGTATCTTATATATGCATGCTTTCTAGCACCTAACATAGTCCTGGGTGTTCAATAAGAATATGTCACTTGATTGATTGGAATGGATATTTTTTTCTTCCTTATTTATTTATTTATGCCATTTAACATATAAAAATAGTTTTAATATTCATTTGTAAGATTTTGAATTCCAAAATTTCCCTCCTCCCTTCCTTACATTCTCCCTCCCCAGTAAGCAATCTTATATAAGTTTATAGATGTTCAGTCATTCCAATCATGTTTCTGTATCAGTCATGTTATGAAAGAAAAATCATAACAAAAGGGAAATACTATGAAAAGGGGGGGGGAGGAAAATACTATGGTTCTATCCACATTCGATCTCCATTGGAATTTTGACATAAGTATTATACAACATATCCCTTGATAAGTTTTTTGAAGTCAGCAATTTAAAAAATATATATAATATTCTAGGGACATAGTTTTGGGTTTTGGTTAGAACTATTAAGATGCATTGGAAGGCTAGTGTCTGTAATAATAATAATAATAATAATAATAATAATAATGCACATTTTTTATAGTGGTTTAAGATTTTTGAAGTTCTCTCATAATTTTATTTTATTAATGTTAGTTGATCCCACTCTATTGTGCATTGCTCAGATATCAGTAGTCATATCTTGTTCAATCTGGTTCTTATGAGATAAAGATTAAAGTGCATTCAACGAAATGTGACCAGGCCAGTATAAGATCTCAAGTGATGTTATATATAAAAATAATTTGTAGGAACTGGATATTTAGAATAGAGAAGGGAAAACATAGGCATGATAACCTTCTTCAGCTATTTGAAGAATTTTCATGAGGAAAATGAACTTAATCTATTTTCCTTCAGATAGCCAATCTAAATGAAGAGACAAAGGTTGTTTGGAGACAGATTTTTGGCTAAATATAAAAGGGGAAAAAAAGAACTTTCCTAACAATTAGAGTAGAGCACAAATGACTGCTGCCTCAGGAAGAAACCGAAATCTTCACCATGGGGGGGTGTTCTGGTAGAAGCGAGGGATCATTTGTCAGAGATTGTACCAAGAACATTCATGTGTCAAGGAGGGAGTTAAAATAAATAAGTCATCTCTCACGCCCCTTTAAATGATGAATTTGCAAATGATTTCTCTAAGGGTGTAGACATTAAATTTAGAGCAGAATTCAGCCAGCATTCATCATCATATTTGTTCAGCCATAAGTTCTTTACCTCTCTGAGGAAATGGGATTGGCAAACTCTTTTTTCAGTTTATTTCTGGTGAAAAAAATTTTGAAAGTTTTAGAATGTAGGTTGAACATACTTTTCAATTTAATTAACCTGAATTATACCATCTGTTGAATTGGAAATCCTGTGTCAGCTAGTGTTCATTTGTATTAAACATACTTTCATGTTATCAAGGCAATAGACATATCCCAGTGTATACATTACTACTTTTGATAGTAATGTTGATGTCCAATATATTGGTGGCCAAAAATGAATTTCATTGTGAGCATTAAATTTGTTTGCATGAGTCCCTTGGGCTTTCCTCTTTAGGATAATTCTTCTGTCCTATCCACATTACCCGTCCCTATCCCTTTCCCTGTAGCCTCAAGCTTTTGCATTCTCTGCTTGATAATAGACATCCAGTCTTCCTGTTCTTTACCTTTGTTCTATGAATACCACTTGGTATACTTTACACAGTGAGCTGCAAGCATGAAAAGTACCATATTTTTGCTTTGTGGCAACATTTGGATCTCTAGAATATCATGAGGAATTCAAAATAGTGTAGAATAATTGAAAAAGTTCAATCAAGAAGACTTGGGTCTTAAGACCAATGTCTGTTGCTTATGCCTTCGTGTTGAGATGATGATATCTTTCCCCTGGATTAGTCTTTGTTTATTTATTATTGTTTGCATGTTGTTTACGCCATTAAGGCGTTTACCTTTGATGGCATGAAGAATTGTTTTACTTTTTTTTTTGTATCTCCTGCAGTTCGCACAGTGCTTAGCACATAGTAAGTGCTTAATAAATATTTGTTGAAGAGAACTGTTCGGTTCTGCACACATATATTTTATCTAGGATATATTGTGACATATTTAACATGTAAAGGACTGCTTGCCATCTGGGGGAGGGGGTGGAGGGAGGAAGGGGAAAAATCAGAACAGAAGTGAGTGCAAGGGATAATGCTGTAAAAAATCACCCTGGCATGGGTTCTGTCAATAAAAAGTTATTTAAAAAAAAAAAAGAAAAAATTTTCTTTTTTCCAATTAGAAGCAAAAAACAATGTTAAGCTTTAAAAAAAAAATGCTTTTTGATTAACTAACCTTGAATAAATGAGCTTCCCTCTAGGCCTCGGTTACCTCTATCTATAAAGTAAGGCTATTATATTAGTCAGTCTCTGAGGTCTCTTCCAGTTCTCATATTTTATGATTCTATTTACTGGGTTTGGGAATCTGAATGACTTTCAGTTTAAAGATCAAGTTACCCACAGCAGTAACATTAAGCTCAGAGAGATCCCCTAATGGGACTTATATTCCTCCAGGCCTTAATATATTTGCCTGAAGATTGCAGTCATCAAACAAAATGTTTCACTAGAATCAATTCAGAATTTAACTGTAACTTTTTTCCCATTTAAAATCTGTAACCCCAATTACCCTGTCTGGTGTCTTTAAAAAAAATTAGGGCTGAACAAGTAATTACCAAAACAGCTCTGTATAAATTCTAGTTGAATAGCTAAATTTGGAAGAAATAGAAATTGCTTTATGACTTGAATATCAAAATCCCCAGAAAAAATAGATTTTGCCCCTCTCTCAATGTCAAATATTTTCTTATTTATTTTTATTTCATCTAAATCTGAATTTTTGAACCTCTTAAACACTTGGGTAAACTTTTGCAGGTTAGAGTATCTCTGCAACCACTTTTTTTTTCTTCTAGAAGTTGTGTTTCAAGTTTATACCAAAACTTCCTTATACCAAAGGAAATTGAGCTTGTTCATATCAGAGCAAATTCACAGGCCTCTACAAATCCTGTGGACTCATTTAACCCAGACACCCAGACACACCAACTTGCAATCTAAAAGAAACATTTAGTGTTAAAATTACATCTTTTAAAGGGTAAGAGCTTTGTTTAAAAGAAAAAAAAAAAAGAAAAAGGCTGGAACTTTCATCTTTCTGCTCCTAAGATTATTCTTCCTGCAGAGTTGCATCACCATAATTCAGAATTTTGAAACAATTAGTAAATTTTATAGGCCAGCATTTCGAAGACTGACCTAATTCATTTTTTCTGCTTACAAGTAGGCAGAACTACTCTTGAGACATTCCTTTTAAATGGATATTCATGATAGAGACTTATTTCAGAATTTAACTACCCTTATAGCTCTCCTAGAATCTTCTTGGATCTAGAAAGAATAAATTACAATGGTTTTTTCCTTATGTGAAGATGAAAGAGTACTGCATCCAGGACAGGATAGACTGTCAAAAATGACTTTTCTCCAATAAGATTTTTCATCCAGTACAACTAGCCAGTCTTTTTGTGTGTGTGTGTATGTGTATTCTTTTTTACTCCAGCTCATTGTTTTATCTTAATTTATTGTTACAGTTTCAAATTGCGGGGTGTCTAGAACACCCACTAGTCTAAACAAATGCTGTATTCCATGCAAAGTGGTTATAAAACTACTCCATACTGTGTAAATAAGTCTGTTTCTAGAACCTTATTTTATACTGTCTAGTAACTTGTGTGCCACATATCTGCCCGTGACCTAGATCTCAAAAACAGCCATATTGTTTCAGTCTGTTCAGTTTATTCTTTCTTTGAGTCAATTGAGAAAGGCAGCATTTTGTAGTGTGACACACTAAGTATTCTGCTCCCTCTCCCCCACCTTGCTATCTGTATGACCTTGATTAAGCAAGTCTTTTAAATCAATTTTTTTTGTTTGTTTGTTGTTTTGCACATGTAAGAAAATGCTTATAATGAGATCAGGATAGCAATTCCTAGTTTGAAATAAATATGTGACATTCACAATGGCCATTCTCTTTGCCAAAAGGTAGATTTATTTAGGAGAAGTTACAGAGAAAATGAAGAGGTAAAATAGGTACCAGAAGTGGCAATATGAAGTAGATTTGGGAGAGCAATAGGGTTCCCAAGAAAAGGAGTTTGGAAGAATACATTAGAGGAATATGCCACGAGGTCTGAGTGTGCCATTGATTGGCAGGTTAGATCAATAGAGGAGTTTAGCAAAATAACTCGAGTTAGTTACTACAATATTGTGTAGAATGTGGAGTTTAGAAGCTACTTCAGGGGTCACCAGTTTTTATACACACCTGAATGGGAATTTTTCTATAATATACTGTATAAGGCGTTTTCTGACCTCTGCTGGTAGACTGTAGCAACAGGAAACCAACTATCTTCAGATTTCTGTTCCTGGAGGGCTTGAGTTGTTAATAACATTTTTTCTTCCTGATACTCAACCAAAACTTGCCTCCTGGCAATTCCCACTCAGTAGCAAGCAGAACAAGCTGAAATCTTCCATATGAGAGATCTTCAAATATTGAAGACAACTGTTAGCTTCTTCTTATGTCATTTCCAAGTTTAAATCTTCCTAGTTCCTTCATGTGAATCTCAGACAGGATGAGTATAAGTCTGCTCATTGTCATGGCTACTGTCCTCTGCGTGCTTTTCATCTTTTCAGGTTTTTTTATTTAAATGTGATACCCAGCACCAAAGAAGAATTATGAGAAGACACCTTCCTCCACTCCTTCACTAGTGGGGAACTTTCTAGTGGTGGCCCATTGCATGTAATTTATTATTTCAGTGCATTGATTGGATTTACTGATTTTTTTCTTTTCTTCCTCTTTTCTTTTTTCTTCTTCTTTTTTTTTAATATGGAAGGAATCACTGTGAAAAACAAACAATACCTGCAAACAATTCTTTAACATTAAAATGTGTTGGCTAGGCTTGAATGCAATATTCAAGATATGTTCTGACTGTCACCTCCCTATTCAAGAGACCTCTCTTAATATGGTCTAAGATGATGCTGGCTTTTTTTTCTTTTTTTTTTTTTTTTTTTGGATAGCAACCTTTTGATTCATATTGAGTATGTAGTCTACCTCAAAGCCTAGATCTTTCTTTCTTTCTTTCTTTCTTTCTTTCTTTCTTTCTTTCTTTCTTTCTTTCTTTCTTTCTTTCTTTCTTTCTTTCTTTCTTTCTTTCTAGGCAATTGGGGTTAAGTGACTTTCCCAGGGTCACACACCTGGGAAGTATTAAGTGTCTGAGGCCAGATTTTTGAACTCAGGTCTTCCTGACTTCAGGGCTGGTGCTCTATTCACTGTGACACCTTGCTGCCCCAAGTCCAGATCTTTTAAAGATAATTTATCAGTCATGTCTTCCTGCTCCCAGAATCATAGAATTAAAGAATTGGAACTTCAACAGCCATACACAAAAGAAATTCCCACCATAAAATAATATTATGTAATATTTAAATTATACAAATAAAATTATATATAAATTATATGTAATGTATTATATCATAATATAAAAATATAAATTGTGTATGTTATTAATATTTGAATAATAATATTAAATATATAAGAGCTAGCTTTATGCAGCTTTTTAAAATTTGCAAATTACTTAATATTATCTCCTTTTATCCTCACAATAACCTTGGGAAGTAGGTGTTATTTTTGTAGATGAGGAAATAAAAAGCAGGCAGAGAGTTGATGACTTTTTCAGGTCATACATCTACCTGTATCTGAGACCATATTTAAATTCAGGTCTTCCAAACTCTAGGTTTTGTGGTCTGTGCATTGCAGCACTTGACTGCCTCTAGCTCCTCAGCAAGATAGCATTGAGCTTCTTATTGACTATTTCCAAGAAAGGGAACCTCACTGCATGTTCAAGAGGCAGGTTATTTCAATTTTGAACAACTTTAATTTTAAAAAGTTTTTTCTGACAAATTCCAATAGACTTGTGATAGAGAGAGCTATATGCATCCAGAGAGAGAGGACTGAATGTGGAGTACAACATAGTATTTTCACCTTTTTTGTTGTTGTTGTTTGCTTGCTTTTTTTCCCTCTTTTCATTTCGCACCCTTCTCTTTTGATCTGATTTTTATTGTGCAGAATGATAAATGTGGAAATATGTTTAGAAGAATTGCACATGTTTAACCCATATTGGATTATTTTCTGTTTAGGGGAGGGAAGAGAGAGGGAGAAAAATTTGGAACGTAGGGTTTTATGAGAGTAAATGTTGAAAATTATCTTTGCATGTATTAAAAAAAGCTATTATAATTTTAAAAAGACTTTTCCTGACATCAAACCTGAATTAGCTTCTTCCCAGCTCTTATCCTTTGCTTCTGATTCTGTTCTCTAGAGTCACTCACGAGTCTAATCTTTTTTGTATGATAATTTGCTAGATATCTTAAGACAGCTTTTGTGTCTACCATGAGTTTTCTGCTCTACAGTGTAAATATACCCATTTCTCACCTTATTTTCCTATGCCATAGGCTCAAACCACTTTACTATTCTAGTTGTTGTTCTTGGGACATTCAGTCGTCTTATCAATTTCCTTCTTTAGCCAGAGCACCCAGAGCTGAACATGCTATTCCAGATGAGTTCTAAGTAGAACAGAGTCTAGAGTGGGATTTATCCCAGTGGTTTGTAGTCTACTAATTAATGACTTCTAATTTTTTTAGACCAGTATTGGTCAAGAACAAAACCCAGATATAAAAGGGTTTTCAGAAAGAATTTTAAGTCATTTCAACAGAGGAGAGAGCTAGATAAAGGTGTGATTCTCTCCTCAAGTCCCTTGAAATTTATGTATATAGAGTTCAAACAAGGATGTAAGAACAAGTATTTGGTTGCCTGGTATGTAGGTAGTAAGCAGTTTCTAGAAAAGTATAGTTTCTAGGTAAGATTGCTTGAGATGTATATTAGCAAGTAAAAGTTAACATTCAATAAAATTTGAGTGATATCAAAACATAATCTTTTGGAGAATGAAGACAAGCCTTTTCAGTAGACCCAAGACTATCAAAACAAATGTTTTGAGTTGACCCAAGACTTGGGTGAGAATCTAAGCATTGCTTGCAGCCAACTTCCCTGGAAGGTCTCAGATTTCAGCATTCCTTAAGTAAGTTTTGGGTTAGACAGTTTCTAGTTACATAAAGCTAGATTCAAACAAAATGATCAAATAATAAAGTAGTTTCACCATTCCAGCTTTCCCCCACATCATGATTTTTCTTGTGAAGCTGATTTTTTTTAACTTGAATTAAATTTCATCCTAGTAGTTTTAATATAATATCGTTATCTGTCATGATCTTTTTTAGAGCCTGGCTGTCTTTCAGTGTGTTAGCTATCCACATGCCTTCCTTCCCCTTTGCCAGATTTGTTTTATCTGTAGATGTCCTAAAGATTCAATTAATGGCTTTCTCCTAATTATTGATAGTTATTAAGCAGTAGGACCAAGCAAAGATCCTTGGGATCTTCAACTGGAGGACCACGAAATAGATTGTGAACCATTAACATCTCCTCTTTGAAATCTGTAATCATCTAACCAATTATGAATCTGTCTCATTATACTGTCATCTAATCCATGTCTCTTAAGTTTTCCACGAGAATAGTCTGAGATATCTTACCAAAAACTTTATTAAGTAAACAATGTTTTCAAAATTCCTCTTATGTTATTAGTTCAAAAAAGAAAATAAAGTTAGTTTGGCATGACCTTTCTTGAAGATATGCCAGTTCTTCGTGAACACTATTTTCATTGTTTTCTTTTCCCAATTTTTGGCAATAGTTTCCTTAATAATCCCAATTTTTTCCAGGAAAGGAGGTCAAAACTACAAGGAAGCTTTGAACATAATGTGTAGTATTCATTATATAGGCATTTTTTGAAGTGGAAATTTATTGCCTTATATTGTGAATCTGCTCTTTTTTAACCTGCTGCGCACATAGTAATGTTTTTTTTTTCCTATTTTGCATTTAAGTTTAAAGTAAATACATTTTTAAAAAAAAGAAGAAAAAGAAAGAAGGTCAAGCTCACTGGCCTATAGTTTTTAAACTGAATACTTTTTTTTTTTAAAACTAGGACACTGACGTTTTTCAGTCCTATGATACTTCTTTTATTTTTATTTTCCATGGTTTTTCCAGTATTACTAGAGTTTCTCCAGTGCTCATCACTGCCAGTTCTTTTAGGACTTGACTATGTGGGAAATCTGGGTCAGGTAGCTTGAATTCATCAAGAGCATCTGTGTGCTGCTTTATTATGTCCTTATTTATCTTGAGCATTAATTTCTAATTAATCACTTTTGTTCTGTTATTTCCAGCGTAAAGGTCATTTTTGTTGCCAGAGAAAAAAGCAACAAAATAAAATTAGTTCTGTTTTCTCTCTGCTGGGATCAGTTACACTAAGCAAAGGTTCTGTCATTTCTCTAATCCATTCTCCCTCTCCCTCTCTTCCCTCTCCTCTCTCTCCCTTTCCTCTCTCTCCCTCTCCTTCTCCGTCTACCTCTTCCCTCCTCCCTCTTCCTTTCCCTCCTCCCTCCTCCCTCTCCTTTTCCCTCTCCCTCTGCTTCTCCCTCTTTTTCTCCTTCTTCCTCTCCCTCTTTCTCTCCCTCTCCCTCCTCTCTCTTCACTCTCTCTCCTCCCTCCTCCCTCTCTCTTTCCCTCTTCCTTTCCTTCTCCTTCTTCCTCTCCCTCTTTCTCTCTTTCTCCCTCTCCCTTTCCTTCTCCCTCTCCCTCCCCTCCCCTCTCTTCTCTCTCTTCTCTCTCTCTCTCTTCTCTCTTCTAATTCTCAGCTTATTGTGAACTTTAGCACTTCCGACACAGTTGTTATAGGACTGGGTCACCTGCTCATAATCATCTGCTTTATTTCGTTTACCTGGCTATTTCTTTTTAAAAAAAGTATGGAGTTCCCTTTGTATCCACATCAGCATCAGTAGACAAATTCTGTTTTTTCTTTTCATTGGATTTTTTTCTGTGTCTTCATAATTTCATTTGTGAGCATATTCCATCCCTCCAAATGTAATTTCCTTGGAAGTATTTTAATCCATGGGAACCTTTTTTTTCCCTTGAACTTAATAGAATCTACTTTCCTGAAGTCTCAAGTGCACGTCAGGCGATTTCTGGATTTCCTCTTTTCCTATTATATATTCTAGGATGGAGTAGTCATTTGCTCCTAAAGTTTACATCATTTTCACCCCAGCATTTTTTCCTTCTGTACTTTTTTTCATACCTTTGATGTTCCATTTGTAAGGTCAAAGTGTTTTACACTTGTCATCATTAAATTTCTGTTTATTAGATTAGACTCAGGGTTAGTCTTTTCACATTTCTTTGGATTGTGACTCTCTCATTCAGTGTGTTAGCTAATCCTTCCATGTATGAATTTTCTCTCTATTTGATGATTGGGCCATCTCTACCTTTAGCAAAGTCATTGATACAGAATCCTAAACAGAATCCTAAAATTACAGATAGTGATGAAGAAAATCTTAGAATTCATGCAGTCACACTTGCTTTTTTTTTTTCCCAAATGAAATATCTATACAAATGTAACAGGCATTTATAGTTCATAGTAGACAATAAGTGCTAAACCTCCAAGTATAGTAGATAAGCTTTCCTGTTCTTTCATAAAATAGAGTAACACAATGTTATTACTATTAATTTCAGATAATATCATATCTCAGAATTGGAAGGAGTTTAAGTTAAAAGTCATCTTGTCCAATTCTTACCTGAAAAGCACCCTTGCCTCCAATTAATTGCCCAACCCTTGATTTGAAAGCTCAAGTGTTGGGGTGTTTAACTTCTAAGATAGTCTGTTCTACTTTAGCAAAACCATGTTATGAAATTTTCCCTTAGAGTAAGCTTAAACATGTTTCTCTATTACATCCATCAATTATTCCTCATTCTGTTCTTTAGGGCCAAGCAAAATAAGTCTGATAACATTTCCATATTATAGCTTTTCAGATACTTGACAGTAATTATAATGTTTCTCCTAGACTCCTTTAGGCTAAATATGCCATGTCCTCTCATTTAATTGTTGTATGCTATGATATAAAGTTCCTTCTAGATATACTCCTTCTCACCACTATCCTTAACGATGGCAGCACTAAGCACAGTATTCAAAATGGTGGTGGACCAAAATAGATCACTTTAGGTCTATCACTGTGTTGCTTCTGCATACTATGCTTCTGTTAATGGACCATAGAATCATGGGATCATGACTCTATAGAACTGAGAGAACTTTTAAAGAAAACATATAGTTCATTTGTCTTATTTTAGAGTTGGGAATTGAGATTCAGAGAGAGAAAGCGCTTTTCCTAAAGTTATATAGGTAAAGTGGTAGAGTCATGATTCAGGCTCATATCTTGGTTGACTTTTTGAAATTCTGCCATGTTCCATGTATTATTAATTCAGTAGAATTTGCATTCTATGAAAATCTTCAGCTCTTTCTTTATGAATTCTTGTTTAACTGTTTCCCTCATCATGTACTTGAATGGTCAGTTTTTTGAACACAAATGAAAGACTTCACTTAAATTTCTTTTTTTTCCCCTTATTATCTATGACTTGTTTTAACTTTCTGAGATCTTGTTGCATCCCAGTTCTGACACACAGCTTATTTTTTTTCTTTTTTTAAATTTTTTATTTAATAATTACATTATATTGACACTCGTTTCTGTTCCGATTTTTTTCCCCCTCCCTCCCTCCACCCCCTCCCCTAGATGGCAAGCAGTCCTTTATATGTTGGATATGTTGCAGTATATCCTAGATACAATATATGTTTGCAGAACCGAACAGTTCTCTTGTTGCGTAGGGAGAATTGGATTCAGAAGGTATAAATAATCCGGGAAGAAAAACAAAAATGCAGATAGTTTACATTCGTTTCCCAGTGTTCTTTCTTTGGGTGTAGCTGCTTTTGTCCGTCATTTATCAATTGAAACTCAGGTCTCTTTGTCAAAGAAATCCACTTCCATCAAAATATGTCCTCATACAATATCGTTGTTGAAGTGTATAATGATCTCCTGGTTCTGCTCATTTCACTTAGCATCAGTTCATGTAAGTCTCGCCAGTCCTCTCTGTATTCATCCTGCTGGTCATTTCTTACAGAACAATAATATTCCATAACATTCATATACCACAATTTACCCAGCCATTCTCCAATTGATGGGCATCCATTCATTTTCCAGTTTCTAGCCACTACAAACAGGGCTGCTACAAACATTTTGGCACATACAGGTCCCTTTCCCTTCTTTAGTATTTCTTTGGGATATAAGCCCAATAGAAACACTGCTGGATCAAAGGGTATGCACAATTTGATAATTTTTTGGGCATAATTCCAGATTGCTCTCCAGAATGGTTGGATTCGTTCACAACTCCACCAACAATGCATTAGTGTCCCAGTTTTCCCGCATCCCCTCCAACATTCATCATTATTTTTTCCTGTCATCTTAGCCAATCTGACAGGTGTGTAGTGGTATCTCAGAGTTGTCTTAATTTGCATTTCTCTGATCAATAATGATTTGGAACACTCTTTCATATGAGTGGTAATAGTTTCAATCTCATCCTCTGAAAATTGTCTGTTCATATCCTTTGACCATTTATCAATTGGAGAATGGCTTGATTTCTTATAAATTTGAGTCAGTTCTCTATATATTTTGGAAATGAGGCCTTTATCAGAACCTTTAACTGTGAAAATGTTTTCCCAGTTTGTTGCTTCCCTTCTAATCTTGTTTGCATTAGTTTTATTTGTACAAAAGCTTTTTAATTTGATGTAATCGAAATTTTCTATTCTGTGATCAGTAATGGTCTCTAGTTCATCTTTGGTCACAAATTTCTTTCTCCTGCACAAGTCTGAGAGATAAACTATTCTATGTTCCTCTAATTTATTTATAGTCTCGTTCTTTATGCTAGGTCATAGACCCATTTTGATCTTATCTTGGTATATGGTGTTAAGTGTGGGTCCATGCCTAATTTCTGCCATACTAATTTCCAATTATCCCAGCAGTTTTTATCAAATAATGAATTCTTTTCCCAGAAGTTAGGGGCTTTGGGTTTGTCAAACACTAGATTGCTATAATTGACTATTCTGTCTTGTGAGCCTAGCCTTTTCCACTGATCCACTAATCTATTTCTTAGCCAATACCAAATGGTTTTGGTGACTGCTGCTTTATAATATAATTTTAGATCAGGTACAGCTAGGCCACCTTCATTTGATTTTTTTTTCATTAATTCCCTTGAGATTCTCGACTTTTTATTGTTCCATATGAATTTTGTTGTTATTTTTTCTAGATCAATAAAATATTTTCTTGGAAGTCTGATTGGTATAGCACTAAATAAATAGATTAGTTTAGGGAGTATTGTCATCTTTATTATGTTCGCTCGGCCGATCCAGGAGCACTTAATATTTTTCCAATTATTTAAGTCTGACTTTATTTGTGTGGAGACTTTTTTATAATTTTGCTCATATAATTCCTGACTTTCCTTTGGTAGATAGATTCCCAAATATTTTATGGTATCAACAGTTATTCTGAATGGAATTTCTCTTTGTATCTCTTGCTGTTGGGTTTTGTTGGTGATGTATAAAAATGCTGAGGATTTATGGGGATTTATTTTGTAGCCAGCTACTTTGCTAAAATTATGAATTATTTCCAATAGCTTTTTGGTAGAATCTCTGGGGTTCTCTAGGTATACCATCATATCATCTGCAAAGAGTGATAGTTTGGTTTCCTCATTGCCTACTCTAATTCCTTTTATATCTTTCTCGACTCTTATTGCCGAGGCTAGTGTTTCTAATACGATATTAAATAATAATGGTGATAGTGGGCAGCCTTGCTTCACTCCAGATCTTACTGGGAAAGGTTCCAGTTTTTCCCCATTGCATATGATGCTTACTAATGGTTTTAAATATATGCTCCTGACTATTTTAAGGAAAAGTCCATTTATTCCTATGCTCTCAAGTGTTTTTATTAGGAATGGATGTTGGATTTTATCAAATGCTTTTTCTGCATCTATTGAGATGATCATGTGGTTTTTGTTTGTTTGGTTATTGATATAGTCAATTATGCTAATAGTTTTCCTAATATTGAACCAGCCCTGCATTCCTGGTATAAATCCTACTTGGTCATAGTGTATTATCCTGGTGACAATTTTCTGTAATCTTTTTGCTAATATTTTATTTAAGATTTTAGCATCAATATTCATTAGGGAGATTGGTCTATAATTTTCTTTCTCTGTTTTCAGCCTACCTGGTTTAGGTATCAGTACCATATCTATGATATAAAGTTCCTTCTAGATATACTCCTTCTCACCACTATCCTTAACGATGGCAGCACTAAGCACAGTATTCAAAATGGTGGTGGACCAAAATAGATCACTTTAGGTCTATCACTGTGTTGCTTCTGCATACTATGCTTCTATTAATGGACCATAGAATCATGGGATCATGACTCTATAGAACTGAGAGAACTTTTAAAGAAAACATATAGTTCATTTGTCTTATTTTAGAGTTGAAAATTGAGATTCAGAGAGAGAAAGCACTTTTCCTAAAGTTATATAGGTAAAGTGGTAGAGTCATGATTCAGGCTCATATCTTGGTTGACTTTTTGAAATTCTGCCATGTTCCATGTATTATTAATTCAGTAGAATTTGCATTCTATGAAAATCTTCAGCTCTTTCTTTATGAATTCTTGTTTAACTGTTTCCCTCATCATGTACTTGAATGGTCAGTTTTTTGAACACAAATGAAAGACTTCACTTAAATTTCTTTTTTTTCCCCTTATTATCTATGACTTGTTTTAACTTTCTGAGATCTTGTTGCATCCTAGTTCTGACACACAGCTTATTAACCATGCCTTTCAACTTTGTGCCATCTTAAAATTTAATAAGTGCACCATGCAATACCTTCATCTGTTGCATTGACAAAAAAGGTTAGACTATACAGGGCCAAAATCAGAACTTTGTAGCATTCCACAAGAGACCTTCCTTCAGTTTGACATTAATCCATCAGTCAGCACTTTTTGGGTCAGTTGACCAACTAGCTCTGAATCTATCAAACTGTAAGCAGGTAGCTCCTATCTCTTAATTTTCCTCCAGAGAGAAAGCAAAAGATTTTTTAAAAAATCTCTACAAAATTATTAAGTTTATTGCATTCTATCTTTAGTTCTTCTCAACTGCCAGACTAGTTGTCTTATCAAAAAATGAAATCAATTTTGCTTTCCATAGCTTCATGTTTTGTAGAGAGGGCAATAGATATTTTGTAGAGAATATGTGTGTGTGTGTGTGTGTGTGTGTGTGTGTGTGTGTGTGTGTGTGTATTCCTCTCAAAGAATGGAGAATCTAGTAACTATAAACACAGATGCAAGAAATTAGCATTTCTTAATACTAACTAGCATTTAAATAATTTTAAGGTTTTATGCACATAATCTTTTCATTGGAGATCTTACAGAATACCTCTGAAATAGATATTACTACCTTTCTTTAGAAAATAAACTGAGGTTCAGAAAAAGTGAGTGGGATGCTCAAGTTCATATTATTGGAGATTTAGGATTTCCTAATTTGAAGAGCAATGAACTTGGACTGGAGTCAGAAAAATCCATATGATCATGACCAAATCATTTTATATCTTTGATCTTCACTTTCCTCATTAACAAAATGAAGATAATTATCCTTTTATTGCTGATTTTTACAAAGTTATTGTGAAGATCAGATAAGGTAATGTAAAACTTTGTTAATCTTAAACTGATGCACCAATGTAAGTTATTATTATCTCACGATGCTTCCTTGAAAAGAATTTTTCCAGTACATGAAGGATTACTAGCAGCTGTTCTGCTTTTCCTTTGAGGACAGAAAAGAGGAAAGAGTTTTAAAAACTGCAGCAAAAGAAGTCAGTGAGACAAAAGACAGATCATTCATTAGAGTAAGGATTTTAAAACACCGGAATGGGAGAAAGCTTATGGAATCAACTTTCTTGGTTATCTTCAAGGTCTTTCTACATTGGCATGGTTTCTGCTCTCCCAAATGGAAGGATAGATGGAACAAATGACATCTAGATATCCTATTTAGTCATGTGAGTCTATTTGTTCTTTCTCAAAATGGAAGTTGGAAATTAAATGACTTCCCTCTCCCCTGAAGCCTGATTTGTGAGACTTGTCAGTCTTTTTCCTTTCAAGTCCCTACTGGACTTTTTCTTTCTTGAAGCCATTTTAAAAATTCTGACTAGCAATAAGAAATGTATACAAGGGCCCAAGTGAATAGAACTCATCCACTAGCCCAATGCTTAGAACAAGCTATGAGCATATCAATTTTGCTCTTACATTTTATAAACTCATAAGTCCCTTGATCTATTTTTGCTTAACTGTTTAACTTGTAGTTTCTAATAGCTTTCCCGAGAGGTCAAGAGTATAGAGTGTCATCAGACATTTTGCCTACATTTTCCAAGTTGCATTATGTTAGATCCCACCTAACATTTCTAATTGTTAAAGGGATCCTAGCACTGGACTCAGAGGAATCTGACTTCTTGTCCCACTTCTGCCACTTGCCTGGGAGGGTAGGGGAGTTCTATCACCTTTATAGAGCTTAACTAAGTTCCTTGACTTTTCAGAACCTTGGTTTTCATTTGTGTAAAATAAAAAGTTTGGTGGTTTCTAGGAGTCCTTTTAGTCTCTTGATCAACACACCTCGCAACAGGACTGTATGCCTTTTGTACTTCTCTTTTTCTATTTCTTTAGAAGAAGCAGCCTCAACTGGATTCACAGACTCATTAGATTTCCATTTGATGTGAAGTCATAGAATTTTAGGTGTGAAAGGAACCATGAAGACCACTTAGTCCACTCATTTCATATAACAGATGAGGAAACTGGAGCCCAGAAGGGAAGGAACTTGCCCTAAGTCATACCTCCTATAAGAGGTGAAATTAGAGCAAGATCTTCCGATTGCTCACTCTTTGCTCCTTTTACCCTAAGGACAGAAATGGTTCAAATGATGGCGCACAAGGACAGAAATGGTTCAGGGGATGGAGCACATGTCCTAGAATCAGGAAGTTTTGATTTGAAATCTGGCCTCAGACACAGGAATTGGGAGGGATTTAGTACTCTACCCACCAGTCCTGCAGAAAAGAGATGAGGCTTTAAGCAAGATGGTAGCAGTCAAGGCTTGAGTCAACAGAATGAAGAGATAGATCATGAGCCTAACCTGGGAGGGACATCTTGATCTATGGTGTTGAAACCAGGGAGAACAATAAATGCAGAGTGGAGTAATTATCCCTGAAATGTGTGTGCTTTGCTCCTTTAGGAATTAATCCCTGAAAAAACTTTGACATATAAATCATGATTCCTAATAGAAAATCCATTGAAAGTAATTTAGTCTTCTCTATTTAAAAAAATGAATAATTATTATTGTTCAGTGCTAAGAGGTTATTTTCTTCTGTAATAGTGTGAGTGAATAAAGTACAATACCAACTGTCCTTATTTGTTCTTTGTATCTTATGAGAAAAAGTAAAAAATCATGATAGCTTTGCCAATCTCAGGAGTGTTTTTTAGGAGTCAGGAAAATTAATTTCTCATGAGAATATTTGATTAACATTTATTATTTCTTCTTGTTTATCCTTTTAATTACAACTTAATAATTTCCTTCTTAATTTAAGTGTTAGATTTTTTTTTTTTTGAGTGAGGAAGTAGGAAGGCATTATTACTCACTTGAGAAACATGAGTCCATTTGGGTATCATTACAGGGGAATGTGATTTTGGTGAACCAAAGAAGTTTTCCATTTGTTTTATAAAATGTAAATTACAAATCTGTGTTGCTAAAGTACTAGATTTGGAGTTAGGAAGACTTGAGTTCAAATCCTACCTTACTAATTGTATGACACTATCACTGAAACCTTTTATGTCCCCCCACCCCCAACCTCATATGCAAAATGAAATCATCATCATTATCATTTAAAGTATGTAGAGTTTTGCTAGATCTCAAAAATACCCAGGAAAGTAGATACTATTATTATTTCCATTTTACAAATCACGAAAATGAGACTAAGGGAAGTTAAATGACTTGCCTACGGTGATTTAACTAATAAATTTTTGAGACTGTATTTGAACTCAGGTAATTCAATTTTTAATCCATTGTGTCACCTCACTATCTTTAATAATATTTTGAATATCTATCACAAGGATATTGAGGCTCAAATGAAAGAATCTATGTGAAGCACTGTAAATTTAAAGCACTCTATAAACGACATGATCAGAAGCTGGTGATCCAATTTCGGAATTTACATTCATTAAGATAGCGTTAGTCTGATACTCTGCACTCAGATTTCATGCTTCTCTGTTTCAAGTTTGAAAAAACTTGTACTTCAGTTTAAAATTTTGTTTGCTTAATTTGAATCTCATTAGAATATCTTTTACCCTTCATCTTGTGAAAATTAGCTATGGAGCCTGAAAGGGACAATAAAGATCTCTTGGTCCTAACTTGTCATTTTCAGATAAGGAAACTGAGTCTCATAAAAGTTATATCAGTAACAAGTAGCAGAATCCAGTTTTAATCCAGGTCCTAACTGTGGATCTAGTGTTTTTTCCATGATAGTGATAGGGCTTATAAGTCTCCTTGCTTTTGATTTTGTCAAGTTTGATTCTTTTAAACAAAGTGACTAAATTTTTGCATGATCAATTATAGTTCCGCATTTAAAAACTAGTAATCATAGTTTAGAGAGCATTTTATTTTACTAAGTATCCCAACCTGAGGCAGAAAAAGATTAAATGATTTCCTGAAAGTCATTCAGTTAGTTAGTGGCAATGTTAAAATTCATACTGGCATCTTCTCACTTTCACTTTCAGGGCCAGTTTTGTGTTGGTTAATCCTGGCATACATAATATGATGCCTGTTGCTGTAAAAAGATTTTAAATCCTGACCCTTAGAGTTTGCCTTTTGGGTGAGATCTAACTACTAAAAGACATCTCTGTCATTTTTAAGTTAAAGTGTATTAACTTTATACCATCAAGATATAGTAAAAAGAGCAGTGATATCTGGAGACTTGCCCTTGAACTTTTGTTACTATTACCTCTTTGACTTCTGAACAAGTTGGGTAACATTGCTAACCCCCTGTTCCTTCAGATTTCAAATGAATGGAGTAGATTAGCTGGCCCTAGTATATGTTAAAGTTCTAAATCTGTTATTCATTATCTTCTAATATGAGGTTATTTAATTCCAAGATTTGTATATAGTTCCAGTTCTTTATCGAATCTCTCTAAAACTGTTCTCCTATGTAAAACTCTCTCCCTGTGTAATTCTTAGCCAAAAAAGAGGAGATTTAAATAAGCCAGATCATATGGAAAATGCCATCTGCATCCAGTGAGACAACTATGGAGACTGAATGCAGATTGAAGCATACTGTTTTCATTTTTTTTTGTTTGTTTGCTTTTCCTTTCTCGTGATTTTCCCCTTTTGTTCTGATTTTTCTTTCACAAAATGACTAATATGGAAATATGTTTAAAATGATTGTACATGTATAACCTAAATGAGATTGCTTGCTGTCCTGGGAAGGAGGGAGTGAAGGGAAGGAGGAAGAAAAATTTGGCACTCAAAATCTTGCAAAAATGAATGTTGAAAACTCTCTTTACATGTAATTGGAAAAATAGTATTGAGTTTTTAAAATACAACTGGTTTGTAATTTTTTTTAAAGGCAGATTATAGAATTAGAAAAAGCAGAGTACAAAACTTCTCCTTGGGGCCAGCCAATTAGACACTTATGCTCTAAGATTCAGGTGGCTGGATTTGCAAAATAGTTTTAGAAAGCAAAGAAGATAGAACTCCAAAAGATTTGATATGTTCTATATTGGATTATTTGCCATCTAGGGGCGGGGTGAGGAGAAGAAAGGCAAAATTTGGAACACAAACTTTTTCAAGGGTCAGTGTTGCAAAATTATCTGTGCATATGTTTTGAAAATAAAAAAAACTTTAATTAAAAAAAGAGTTGATATGTTCATATAATCAACATACAAATTTCTATGGATCATCCATGCAACTGTGGCAGAGTTGGGGACAGATACTTTTCAACAAATCCTCTCCTCCCTTTCCATGTACAGCTCTCATGATATTGCTTGTTTTTCTATATCTTCTCCCATTTGGTTACTTCTTTTTCTCTGAAACACATTATTCATTGCTTGTTGTGATTTTTTTACTTCCTTTTCCCTTCCCCCTTCTCTTCTTTTTTGCACTCTCCCTTTCCCTTTCCATCTCCCTCATTTCTTCCTTTCCTTTAAGATCTTTTCCTTCTCATCCTCCTCTTCTCCCTTTATATCTCTTCCTCTTTATCTCCTCTCCCTTCATCCCTTTTTCCTCTCATTCTCTCTCTCTCCTTCTCTCTCTCCTTTCCCTCTTCGTCTTTCTCGCATTTTTTCTAAGGTCTCTTCTTCTTTTTAAGAAAAAGGAAACATTGCTTGTTTTCTTTGTCTCAAGCTGCACACTTGACTGCAAGTTTTCCTTGAAGTCTGCATGAATTTTGCTGTATATCAGCTTAAAACGTCAGCTTCTGCTTAGCTTTCAGGTTGATAGTTAATCTGAGGTTTGGCTTCTTCTCCTTCCTTACACATATTGACTTGATTCAGTAGCACTGGATAGATTCTTCTTTACTCTTAAAGTTTAGTAATAAGATACTGACTGTCCCTTTCCCCTCTGTATCAGTAGTGAATAAAATCATGTATTGCCTTTATTTTTCTTGGCGATTTGTTTGAAACCTAGTGCTAGTAATTATCCAGAAGTTAGCTTTTCAAATTTTATGCAAAATTCAGGACAATACTTTAGTCTTGGCAAAGAAACTGGAAAGAAAGCAAAACCAAAAGCATGCACCAAGATAATATCAAACATTTGTAGAAAAATTATTTTCAGTGGTGCAGCTCATGGCTGCTAATTCTTCCTTAAGATCTATTTGGGAGGAATCTGGAGCCTGGCAGCCTTTGGGAGTTTGTAGAAGCAGGATCTGCCATAATTTATAGTCATTCTGACAGAAGTAAATAGTGTAGTCATAGTGTTTCAAGTTTGTTGTTGATTATTAAATTGATCAGTCCAGTGCCTACCATCACCTTTCATTAAAGCCTTGTGATTCTGACAAATACTCACAATTAAACCTTTCAATGGATGATGGATAGAGGGGGGGATTGATAATAAAGTATGGGGTTGGGAGAGGATATAATTGAGGCTGAAGATGGACAGTTTTAAGACTGGGAATGAAATTTGGTGTCATCTCAGCAAACCATGGATAGGGGAAAAACAAGGAGAAAATAGCAATGGCAATACTAATTTAGTATTAGGTTAGAGAGCTATCAGGTTTAAGATCTATCAGAATCACATATATTTTACTGGTGAAAAAACTGAGGCCCCAAGAAGGGACATGATTTTCCAGGGTTATAGGTTGTTTCCAGTAAGTGAAACTAAAACCCAGCTTTTGATTCCAAGGCCAAAGTTCTTTCTGCATTACCTTTCCCAGTTTATTGGTTGGGAACCTCTGGATTAACATATATATTGAGTACATACAAGAAAAAAAAAATCCAAAACAGTCAAATATTTAGAAGACTTAACCAGAAGACTGGCTATGTATGTATCTCATTTAATAGTATGTTTTCCTAGTTCAAGAATATATTATTCTGAAATGTCCTTTAGCGAAAGGTTTTTTGAGGTTATCTTTTGTGGGAACAGATAAACTTCATTTCTCATTCAGGTAGTTATTGGAAAATCTAATTTTGACCATAACCTAATAGATTTTACATTCCAGAAAAATGTACTTTCTTTTTTTCTGCATGAACTAACTCAATTCCCATCTTTACTGATTGCCTATACCATGGACACATAGATGCTTAGTCGCTTGTGATTTTGATTTGTTCGTGCTTTGTTTCATTTGATTCCTCTCCCTAATGATGTTACATATTCCTACCAAGCTGGGCCTGGCATAGTCTACTTTTATATTCCCTGAGCATATAACCTAAGAATAGATGCAATTGATATGCAAATGCTTGTGGAAGTGAATATGTGCTAAGATTGTTGAAAATAATCTTTCATTTGAGAAAACTATGTGTCTAATTCCAGGTTGCAGTAGTTTATGATATCATGGAATATCTACTACCCTCTAGAGATCTTCTCTTTCAGAATTTCTAATAATACAAAATTACATTTAAATCCAATAGATAGAATAAAAAACTATGAAAAGTTGTCATCAGCATCTCATCCAAAGCCTGTTCAGGGAACAAAGCTTGAATTTTAGTGCTGTTTTGCTACCCTCTAGTGGAGAAAATTCTCCATAATTTGTTTTTCTGTAAGCTAGTCTAAGAAACAAGGAAAATTGGAGTTGTCCAAATCCACATTGTGTCTGCAAGAAGTTAAAAGACCTTTCTAGTATAGAAAATAAAGCATTTTTGAAGGCAGTGGTAATCAATGTTCTGGTGTATTCATCACAGATGAGCCTCTTGGTACAGTCTTACTTTTCTTATCTGTAAAACAGGATAACATTACCTGTAGAACTTCCATAGTATTGCTGTGGGGGTCAGATGAGATAAAGTATGTAATAATGTTATAAATTTTAAAATGATTTAATAAATCATAACCATTACTGCTGTTATTAACACCATCATCACAGAATAGTTGGAAGTGACCTTATTTGCCATATAGAAACAGATATAACCAGTAAGGGATTTCTACTATAGTATACCCCAAAAGTAGTCTTTTATTCTTTGCTTAAGGTCTGCAATAAGGGAGACCTTAGTAGCTCCCGAAATAGCCTATTTCTTTTAAAGATATTTAATTCTTTTTTTTTTTAAGATTTTTTTTATTCTTTTTTTTTTCCATTCCCCAATTCCCTATTTTCCTTTCCCCCCAACGGCAACAAGAGTGCAAGAACCATTATTTTCTCTTCTTGTCTATGGGAAAACAATTTTCTGAATCTTAGTGGAAGATATTTCTCTCCATTAAATTTCATCTTATTAGATTTATCCTAATGCTTCTAACCTTTCAATATCTTTTTGGGTCCTAATTCTTTCTTCCATTGTGTGAACTTTCCTTGCCAGCCTTTTGTCATCTAAGATTTGTTGATCATACCATCCCATGAACTCTTAACAAATATCCCTGAGCCTTGGCATTCAACCAGTTGTTAATTCATTCTTAAAATCTCTCTCCATTTTTTTTCTCTCCATACTATTTTAAAATATTATGGAATACTTTATGAGCACATTTTCCTCATCTATTAGTTTGGTAATTCTGTCTAGAAAAATGATGCAAAGCCATGAGGTATAGTTTAATACATGGAATAGAAAGATTAGATTTGGGGTTTTTTCCATTCTAAATATTCTCCCCTCTCCCATTCATTGAAAAAACAAGAAACATTCCTATTATGTGCTTGAAGTCATGCAAAACATTTCACATTAGCCATGTTGCCATTGAAAACAATAACAGCAGCAAACTAAATTAGAGTAGAAAAATATCTGCTTCCATCCTTACTCAAGTTCATCAATTCTTTCTTTGGTGGTAGATAGCATTTTTTATTAGGAATCTTTTGAAATTGGATCATTGTTTTGATCAAAGTAGCTAAGTTTTCCACAGTTAATTAACATTACCATATTGCTTTTTTCTGTGTACAATGCTCTTTTGGTTTGGCTTACTTCACTTTGCATCAGTGCATAGAAGCCTTTCCAGGTTTTCTGAATTGATCCTGCTCATCATTCTTCTAGCACAATTGTAGTCCATCACAATCATAAAACATAAATTGTCTAGCCATTCCCAAGTGATGGTCATCCCATTTAAATTCTTTGCTACCACAAAAAGAACTACTAAAATATTTTTGTATATATGAATTTCCCCCCATATTCTTTCATTTCTTTGAGATACAGTTAGTAGTAGTTTTGTTGAGTTGATCATATTCATGATGAACATAGTTTCGAATTGTTTTTCCATAATGATTAGAACACCATAATATTGCATTAGTGTACCTTTTTTTCCATATCCTCTCCAGTGTTTGTAATTTCCCTTTTCTATCTTGTTAATCAATTTACTGTTGTTGGTTGCAGCCTCAGACTTGTTTTAATTTGCATTTCTCTATTATTTAATTTAGAGCATTTTTATATGACAATTGATAGTTTTGATTTCTTCTTCTGAAAACTGATTATCATTTCTATTTACCATATTTCATTTGTGGAATGACTCTTATTTTTATAAATTTATCTCAGTTTCCTATGTACATGAGAAATGAGACCTTTATTAAAGAAATTTACTATAAATTTTTCCTTTCTATTTTCTTTCTAATTTTGATTTCATTGCTTTTGTGTATATGTGTGTGTACAAAATTCATTATTTCAGTGTAATCAAAACTGTCCCATTTTGTCTTCTGTAATCCTATTTATCGTTGCTTTGAACTCTTCCTTTATCAGTAGAACTGAAGGGTAATTTTTTCCATGCTAATAATTGGCTTGTATCACTCTTTATGTCTAACTGATATAGCCATTTTGAGCTTATCTTAGTATAGTGGGAGATGTTAGTCTTTGCCTACTTTTTGCCAAATTTCTTTCCAATTTTACTAGCAGTTTTTTAAAATTGAATAATCAATTTATCAAACACTAGATTACTATGGCCATTTTCCTCTATGTATTATATAGCTAATTTTTTCCATTGATTGACTACTCTATTTCTTAACCTCTACCAAATTGTTTTGATGATTCCTTTTTAGTAGTTTAAGATTTTGTATTACTAGACTGCCTTGGTTCACTTTTTTATTAATGTTCTTCACCTTTTGTTCTTCTAGATTAATTTTGTTGTTATTTTTTCTAGTACTATATAATAATTTTTTGGTAGTTTGATTTTTATGGCACTGAATAAGTAAATTAATTTAGGTAGTAATATAATTTTTATTATATTGGCTTAGTGCATCCAGCTTAGTGTATCCTTTAGCAATAAATATTTTTTCAGTTTTTTAGATCTGTCTACATTTGTGTGAAAAATGTTTAGTAATTGTGGCCATATAGTTTCTGTGTATGTCTTGGCAGGTAAACTCCCTCATATTTTATACTGTTTGCAGTTATTTTAAATGGAGTTTTCTTATCTTTTGCTGGATTTTGTTGGTAATATATAGAAATGCTGATGATTTAGATGAGCTTATTTTTATATCTTGCAACTTTTCTAAAGTTGTTAAATTTTTTTGACCAGTGTTTTAGTTGATTCAGGTTCTCTACTCTTGTTGACTTATTTGCAGTAAGCGTTAATTTTGTTTCCTTGTTGCCTATTCTTAATACTTCTTTTATTTTTCTTGTTTTATTGCTATAGGTAGCATTTTTAGAATAAGATAGGATAACAAACAATGGTGATAATGGACATTCTTATTTCATCTCTTATCTTATTGGGAAAACTCCAAGTTTATTCAATTATAGATAATGCTTCCTTTTGGCTTTAGATAGATTCTACTTATCATTTTAAGGAAAGTTGTAGTTATTCCCATTCTTTGTAATGTATTTAATAGGAATGGGTACTGTATTTTCTGTGTCTATTGGCATAATTGTGTTTTTGTTTTTTTTTGAGAATTGTGCTTATTATTTTTGTAATATTGAACTAATCATGCATTCCTGGTATAAATTCCACTAGGTCATAGTGTAATTACTGTGTTAGAATTTCATTAAATTTTTTTGCATTAATATTCATTAGAGAAATTAATCTATAATTTCTTTTCTCTGTTTTTAATGTTCCCTGGTTTAGGTATAAATACCATATTTTTGCTTAGAAAGAATTTTATGTGATTCCACATACTATTTTAATAACTTATATAATATTAGAATTAATTTTTTTTAATGTTTAGTACACTTTGCTTATAAATCAATTTGGTGTTGGGTTTTTCCTTTTTCTTTAGGGTTAGGGTTAGGGTTATGGTTTGTTCTTTTCTTTTTTCTTAGATGGGGCTATTTAATAGTGTATTTCCTTTTTTATTAATATGGGCAATTTATACTTTTGTAAATACTCATTTCATTTAGACTTAGTTTTGGGGACACATGATTATGCAAAATAGTTCTTTATAGTTGTATTAATTTCTTCTTTATTAAGCTTTCATTCTTTCTATTTTTTTATTCTGGTAATTTTTTTTAATCACATTAACAAATGGTTTATCCATTTTATATATTCTCAACTTTTCTCCCCCAGCCAACTCTTAATTTTATTAATTCATTGACTTTTTGGTTTTCAGTTTTATTAATTTTTCTTTTGGCTTGTCAGAATTACTGTTTTGGTGTTTAATTGGACATTTCTAATTTGTTCTTTTTCTAATTTTTTTTAGTCGCACATCCAATTCATTAATTTGCTCCTTTTCTCTTATTGATGTATTTAAAGATTTATATTTTTAGGACTGGAATTTTAAAAGATCTTGTCACACTGTAATAAATGGGTTAAACTTAATAAGCTGAAGTTTAATAGAAATAAATATAGAAATAGAAATACCACATGAGTTAAAAAAAAAAAAAACTAAAATTCATTATTACACAGAGATAGATAGGTGCCACAAGTCAAAATTGTGACATGGCAGTCCATAAAACCAGTTTGATCAATTGCTGCGTTTATCCAAATCAGACTTTTATTAAATGCTTATGTTCTAGGCACCATGTACTAATTAATAGATATGTTGCTATTCATTCATTTCTGTCTGATTCTTTGTGACCCCACTCAAGGTTTTCCTGGCAAAGATACTGGAGTAGTTTACCATTTCCTTCTCCAGTTCTTTTTACAGTTTGAAGAAACTAAAGTAGACAAGGATAAGACAAGGATTTGCCCAGGGTCACATTGCTAGTAAGTGTCTGAGGATGTATTTGAATTTAGATCTTCTTGGCCTCAGGCCTGGTGCTCTATTCACTTTTCCACCTTGTTGCCCCTAAGAGATGCACTAAGCCATCTTCCTCCCACCCCCCAAAAGATAGTGTCCAAAACAGAGATTTTCATTCATTTTGATTAACTCACATGTAAAGTATTATGCCCACTTTGGGTGTTCTCATTTTGGAAAGGATACTGATGACTAGAAGATAATGAGAAGGGGCAACAAAACCAGAGGAGGATCTCAGATCTATGCTGTAATAATGTTGATTTAAGGAATTAGGGATATTTAATCTGAGTAAGAGAGCAATCTAGAGAGACATGAAATTGTCTTCCATTATTTGAAAAGTAATCATGTAAGAGAGTAATAAGCCTTGTTTAACTTGGAGCCTAAGGGTTGAGGTTGGAGCTGTAGATTTGGGAAACAGCCACCCCAAAATGTTAGGAAGGGCATCTCTCTCTACTCATCCTTGGAGGATGCACACTCCCAGGCAGCTAGAGACTTTGTTTAGGTCTCACAGCAGGTTGGAAGCTCTTATCCAAAGACTCTTCTGAATCTGAGATTCTGAGTCAAAATCAATTCTCTTTTCTGTTACACTAGTGCCAACATTGCCTTTGACATCCAAAGTTTCATTAATCTCCCAAATCAGGTGATAGGTTTTGACTTCAGGGGGTCTGAAAGAACTTTTTTTGCCATTCCCAGCACCATCTGGAGCTGATAATCTTGACTTCGCATATTTTGTCTGCCTGCATCTCTTGTCTGGCTGACCCAGTTGTAATCTTTCCTCTGTGCTCTGAGTGGATGTTCTGAAGATCCCTTTCTGGGTACCATTCACTTTCTTCCTGTCTTGGTCTCCTGTTTGATGAGGACCCCAGGGGAGGATGGAGTCTGGCACTTATGGACACCGCCCTTTCAGTATTTGTAGCCTGGCTCCTGAGAGCTTCTCAGCACAATCCGGCAGCCTCCTCCCAGCCCACAGCTGCCTCGTGTCAGTCAGAAGGGTCGCGTCATTCTTTCAGTCGTCAGCTCGTCTTTGCGGGGGATTGTGGAGGTTCTATTGTTGGCTTACCTCAATCAGCACATTATAAACTGTACTTTGAAGCAATTATTTAATTTGGGGGCAATTAATTATAGGTTCCTTGGTGCACAATCTTTGCCACATCTTGACTGAATTTTAAAGCAGAAGAATTTTAATGTGTTGAAGTATTTCTGTATGCACCTGGGCCCTAGGCTTGTCAGCAAGATGATGAGGCCGTTTCACAGAAAGCTTATCCTTTGGTGACTTTTCATGTTTAAAGCAATTAACCTTTTCTTTCTTTAATCCTCAGTTTTTGGTGGTGGGAAGGCATGTATTTATTTCATTCATTCTCTTCCTCATATGCTGTACTTAATTCTGAAGTGAAAGATGCTCTGAATTCTACAGTAATAAAAGAAATCTTTTTTTATGATTTCCATTTCTAATAAACAACCATTGTGTTTTACATATATATTATGCAACTAGCTGACGCAATGAGCAGAGCTTAGGAAGTCAGAGACATGAGTTCAAATTTAGTCTCAGATACTTACCAGCTATGATTCTAAGACAGTCACTTAATTTCTGTCTGACTCAATTTCTTCAGCTATAAAATAGGGATGAAAATAGCACCTGTCTCCCAAGATAGTGAGATTGAAAGAAAATAGTTGTAAAGTGCTTTAAAGTTGACACACTGTCTTCATTATCTCCATCATCATCATCATAAATCTGTTTAGCAGTACAGCCACTATTTACTCAATGGATTAATGGTCATAACTATATACTATAAAATTATTGGTTTCTTACAGAAGTAGAGTTCATAATCTGGAGTCTATGGATAGATTGCAGTGAGTCTGAGAATTTGGATAGAAAAAAAATTACATCTTTATTTTCATCAACCTCAAAATAAAATTTAGTATTTCCTTGAGTTATTTAAAAACATTATTCGGAGAATAGGTCTAAAGGCTTCATAGACTGCCAGAAAGAGTTATCGCCCCCAAAAGATTAGGAATTTCTTCTTTAGAGTGCTCAAAGCACTCTAGTTCTCAGAATTTTTATATTCTTTGAGAGGACTTTTGCAATATTTGCTCCCTCTAATCAGCCCTTTACTTTAAACAGAGTTAGGAATTACACATTGCTTATAAAGGAATATAAAATAAGAAGGGATAGTAGCATCTTTTCTCTTTCTAATCTAAAATACAATTGTGGTTTTATAAGGTTATACTAAGTAGGATGAAGGAAAGACAATTACATAGAAAAGTTATTGATAAAAGGTTGATGTGTACTAGAGAACAAGTGGTATCCCAAATCCTCATCTCCAGCTGCCTTCCAGATAGCTCTTCCTAGTCGTGTTACTGGCACCACAAACTCATGTTCAAAATGAAAGCTCTTTATCTTTTCCACAAAACCTACTTTCTGACTTATTATTTCTTTCAGTGGCACCATCAATCATCCTAGTGCCTAGATTCAAAACTATCGAATTATCTTTAAATCTTTCTTTATGGATTTATCAGTGAACAATTTTTGGAAATTCTATCTTTGAAATGTCTCTTTCTTCAGTTCCCTCCTCTATATTTACATTGCTATGTGCTCTTACCAGCACTCATAATTCATATTGATTAATCTAATCCTTTCCTATGAGATAAACTGTCTCATCTCTAACTTTTCCCTACTTTTAATACTGCTGAGAAACTAAGCTTTACTCTAGATAGGTTGTATCTTGTGCTTCTGTTGAGAAAACAGCCAAAAAAAAGCAATTTGTTCCCTTTTGATTACCAAATAAACTTTTAGTTCCTTTACCTGGCATTCAGAGTTCTATATTGTCTTGCCACTATTATAGCTTTATGACCTTAATCCTTAAGTGTTCCCTGTTGTCCTCTCTTTGCTCTATCAAAATTGTACTACTTGTAAAACACCAACAATGCATTCTTCAAAATGGAATGTTAAGAAGATTTCCTAGGACAACCAATGATTGGCTTAATGTTGACTGTCTCTGTTTTTGTTGTTCACTTATTTCAGACATGTCCAGTTTTTTAATGGGTTTTCTTAGCAAAGAAAACCACTGTGGTGATTTGCTATTTCTTTCTCTAGCTCATTTCACAGATGAGAAAACTGAGGCAAATATGTTAAGTGACTTGCCTAAGGTCACATAGCTAGAAAGGGAATATTACACTGCCTGATGATTTGAACTCGGAAGATGAGTGAGTTGTCCTAACTCCCAGGCTCGCACTGTATCCATTGTGCCAATTAGCTGTCCTATAAAAAGCATTTTAAAAATCATGATTATATGTTATATAGCATATAAAATATTTAAAGTAATTACTTATTTTAAAAATAAAATTTCCTGGATACACATATTGAATGTGCTGTGCATATTTATGATTTTTCTCATCCCTGTCCCCAATTTATTTTTTCTTGCTTATGTTTTAAAATCAAACTCTTAAATGATATCTTTCCTAGGAAGCATTTCTTTTATCTTCTCTAATTAGTAATGACCTTTTCTCTATGAATTACTCATAGGACTTTGCTCATACCTTTCCAGAGCAGTTATTTTATATTATAGTTAGTTGTATCTCTATCCTTTCCTTTTCTATGGCTCTTAAAGTCCATGAGGGTAAGAATCATATCTTATGCATTTTTATTTTTATATTTTACCCATTTCCTATGCATATTTCTTTAAAGGCATCAGGCACAACAATCTTTTGAATAAAATGTTTTATTGCATAGAAAAATATAGGGTGGTGGCCATAGTATTGACAGTTGTAGGAATGAAACATGCTTTTATACAGAACGCACCCTTCGTGGCCCTTTTAGAACCATTGGAGAATAATTCGCCAATGCTTCTTTTTGGGAAGCATTTGAAGATACTTATAATCCTTTGCTGAGGCTAGACTTTATTTAAACTACTCACATATTTACCCAGATTTTTATATCCAAAGTCCTAATGTCTCAAAATTATCTTGAAACTTTCCTGTCCTTGAAGGAATTCAGCCAGCGCATATATGATAAAGTAAAAAATGTGGTACAGTGTGATATAATTTTGAGTTCAGATGTTATAAGGAGAACCTTTTAGAAAGAAAATTTTTATTAGTTAAGGATCTGTTTTTATTTGATATGAGCAAAGTTCCTGAAAATTCTTGCATTCTAGGTTTACAAGGTGAAGGTCTGTCTTTAAAGACAAAGCAGGACCCTTAGAGCTTCGACTCTAAACATGAAGGGGTTTACTGTTTAATAATATTTTCTTATGGATTTGTTGAAGATATTGAACTTGATGTAATAATTAAGCTATCGCTAGACATAACTTTTTACAATTGAATAGGGATTTTCTTCAATTATTATTCTGCATGCACTCTGATCTTTCCTAGATCTGATGAATTAGAATTTTAGAGTTGGCAGGGACCAACACTAAAGGTCATCCATCTAGGTCAGTCATTAATTAACTTGTGTATTCCTTCTAGAGCATCTCTGGACAGTGGAATCTATTTGCTTTTTAGAAATCACTAGTGTCTAAGGATTCATGATATTCTGAAGCAACCTGTTCCATTTTTGGACATTTTGTGTTCAAAATCTCCCTACCCATAACTTCTGTTTAATAATCTGCATTCTTTTCTTTCTAAGCCAAACAAGTATTTCCCTCTTTCACTTGGCAATTCTTCAAATGTGACTCTAAAATTATCTTAATATTTGTGAATTTGTTGTGGCCATTGAATTATTCATATTCAGGGCTCAATTTTGGATCACTTGTGAATTTTTTTAAATGGATAAAAACTGAACTTTTGTAAATCACTAATACAGCAACATTTCTTTTAATTAATACTATCAAAAGAAGTATTCCATAAAAGTAGATTTTCCAAGTGTTCATTTCCTCATTAATTTGAAACATTTTAATAGAAATAGTTCTAAAGTATACATTTACTGCCTTCTTAAATAGATGGACATGCTAACTACTTCCTCAGTTCCTAAGAAGACACCAATCAGAAGGCCTCCCCCTAACATATTAAATGGTTCTTTTACTGAAGGGGATGAATGAAAATGTCATAGAAGATTTTACTTTGCCCCTGAGGTAGAAATAGCCACACTGATGGGATCACATTTGTAATATAGGGATGGTCTAAGGAATTTTTGATTAAATGTGTTGAAAATAATTTTGGTTTCAAATACCTGCTCCGACACAAAATATGTGCTCTAGTCCATAACTCTCCAAGTCTTAGTTTTCCCATTTGCAAAAGAAATATTTATAACCGTACTTCACCAGGTTGTTAGAAGAAACTTGTTTTATAAACCTTCAGGTTCTAAATACATGAACTATTATTACTATTTACCCAACATTTAATGTTTGTTTAAAAGTTCTAGGATATGCTTTTTGTATTGTTTCTATCTTCTCCCTTATGAAATTTAGCTTCTTACTCCTGATAATATGTCTGCCTTAAAAGGAAGTAGGACATGGCCACCAATATTTTTTCTTCTGTCATCTTCCCATTCTTGTTCTTTTCTAATTTACAATGGCTTGAGAAACCACATAATTATGCTTATTAAATTTGCATATGAAATAAAAATCAATATGCTCTGAGGATCAATTTTAGATGATACAGTGTTCCAGCATATTGATTATATTCTGGACACAGAGTAGATTTGTAATAAAAGTTTGTTCATCCTACTTTACCTAGTTGAGAATGCCCAGAGATCATAGCTATAGATCATGGAGTTGTTGCTATAGTACTTTGATAGGAAGATTGGTTGAGATTGATTAAAAAAGGTTTTTGTTATTATTGTTTAGTCTGTATGACTCTTTGTGACCCTATTTAGGTTTGTCTGTTTGTTTTTTTGGCAAAGATGTTGGGATGTCATTTCCTTCTCCAGTTCATTTTACAAATGAGGAAACTGAGACAAACAGGGCTAAGTGACTTGTCCAGGGTTATACATCTAGTAAGTGTAAGACCAGATTGGAATCAGGAAGATGAATCTTCCTAACTCTAAGCCTGGACTCTATCCACTTGTGCCTACATGCTTCAATTTTGATGCTGCTGAGCAGCTGAGAACCTGCCAGGAAAGAACCTATCAAGAAAAAAATTTCTGAAGATTTTCATGTTATTATTTCTACTACTTTCAGTTTGATATGGTTTGGTCTAGTCTATGGCTTTATAAATATTTCCATGAATGTTCCCTGCCTTTGTGGCTTAATTAATTATCTTAATTTTCTTCAAACTCCATTGGGCTGAATTGAGACTTTTTTAGGTCCAGTGTGACTTTTCATGTTTTCATTTATTTTTCTTTAAAGGTTTTGCATGATTTTAAAATTTTGATTTTAAGGAATATTTTTTGTTTATTTGTTTGTTTTGTTTTTATAATTTTCTTTTTAAAATTAAAGGAGGAAGAGAAAAAATCTGACAAATCAAGTTAGTTCTCTATTTCTCTGGCAAGTTAGGATCTATTGAATAAACAATTATGGAGAAGAGAGGAAGAATTTGGACATATGCAATGAAGATACTTTCCCTATAATTGGTCAATATTTGATAGCTATCTACTATATGCCACGTACTCTGCTAGCTGTTGGGCACAAGAAAAATTTTAAATTCCTTACCCTTAAGAAAACTTACCCTTTATTGATGAGAAAACATATATAAAATAAATATAAGATCATTTGGGCACTTACATTATTACTTGGAGATGAGGGGCAATCAGCAACAATCTGTTAGCTGTTTGTTAACTAAAGAATCCAGTTAAGTGTACTTATTAAATCTTCTTTGGCAGATAAGAATTTTTATCTCATAAGTTAGAGTTTAAAGGTTAGATTACATAGTAAAAGCTTGATATTTCCTTTCAGTTTTTAGGTTTTCCCCAAAATCATTATCTCATCCTGGGCAAGTTTTTTATTGTGTAGCAGGTTGCTAGAAATAACCCAAGAATTTAATAAAACATGGCATCCTAATATAATGATAACAGTTTATTTGAAGATGTGCTATATATGTTATTATTATTATCATTAACATCCTTAGGAAAAGTTAGTGTTTTTGTGCATGTGGGAATTTTAACTATGAATTTGTTGAGTGCTATTTGGAATTTTAGCAAAAATGCAGGAAAGTGAATAAAAATAGTAATAAATAAAACAATTGTCTTTAGCCCTTCTTTTCTTTTCTTTTTTAGGGTCTCAACATAATTTTCCATGTAGCTTTGGCACTCTTAAAGGTGAGTCTCTCTTTGAATTTTAAAACTGTATGGATTTTCTGCCATACCCTAGAATTGTTGAGGTTGGGAAAGGAACCCCTAAAGATTGGAATGTCAGTCTGGTGTTGCAAGATGTCTCAAAAGAATTTGCAGGCTTGAACCCATTTCCTAGTCAAGGGGCAACAGTCTAAATTTCAAGAGAATTGAGCAAAAAAACAAACAACAACAACAACAACAAAACACAGAAGCAAGGAGACACATTTATCTGGTACTTTATGTTATAGGTATGCTAACTTTATGGCCCAAAGGTAGAACCAAGGAGTGGTCTCCGGAATTTTGTTCTCACTGCCAGCAGACTATCTATTTGACAGTCATCAATGAAGTGAGCAGTGGTCTATTTACTGTTGTCTCAGGAGTTTGATTTGTGGGACTACCCTAAAGCCCTGAAACTTTAGAAATCTCAGGTTGATATGGGAGGCTCCAGGGCCAGACTCCAAGAGGACTTAGAATTCAGAGGACTTAATGTTAGAACAGAACCCTCCTAAGGTCAAGAAACCTTAAAATTATTGCTATCTCCCCTAGAAGCTGTATTACATCATTTCCCCTCTCAAGCAGTTGCACCCCAGATTCATTTGGGACAAAGGGATGGAGACTTCATTTTGTGGAGCTGCTTCATGCTGATAAGGGGTATAAAGCTTTCCCTAGTGGGGTCCACACTGGGGAGGGGCACACGATTTGAACATTGCAGCAGTGACATCTAGGAAATATTGAATTTCGATTCAGTCAGCCCATGGCATTCAGGTTGACGAGTAGTTCATAGCTTGGAGCCCAGAGGAGACAGATCTCACAAGTAGGTTAAAAATGCAGGGGCCAAGTATGATAAAAAAAAAAAAAAAAGAAGAATTAAAAATGGAGTTAGTATAGGGGTTAGAAGAGACAATAGCTGGGATGCTCATCTAGAGGAAGGCTGGGGGGGAAGGGAAGGGAAAGGTGTACGTTGAGATGGGATTTTCATGAATATTTTGAATCCAGCCAGCCTTCTCTCAGTACAAAGCTTTAAACTTCCCTGGGTTGTTGATGTACATGCATCAGGACATATCCACCAGGGTGCAGACACCTCCACTAGAGGCAAGAAGATAAGCCATGTTAGCAAGAGTCCCGAGACCCTTGGATCTCTGGGAGAGAGTGCAGTTTTGTTGGCCATCTGGTTGATTGTGGCAGTCAGGTTGGAGAGGATAGTTCTAAGCATCCTACCCAGGGAACTAGCATTGCTGCGTCCTTCTTTCACAAAGGATTGGAGAGCTTTTCTTGCCAAGTGGGTGGCTTGGTGTAGGCCAAAAAGAAGCTCCCACTGGCTTGCCTCTGGGGATTAGAAGCTGGCCTGAGGGTATTTGAAAACACCCAGAAGGAGAAAGGGTGTGTCCCCTTTCTTCCACAGTGAAGTACATGAAGGTACATAAAAGTCAGGAAGCTGGAGAATTAAAGGTGCCATGGTCAGGGACAAATGGGCAGCTGAATTTGCAAGCCTGTTCCCTTTGGCCTGAAATGAATCTCCCTTCTGGTGTCCTTTACAAAACATAACGGAACCCTCTCTAGGTTTGCAGACATTGTTAGCTGTAGAATTTCCCTTCCATATTTAATAGGATAATTTTTTGCTGTCAAAAGTCCCCTTTCTTTTCATATAGCCCCATGAGTGTACAAAATATGAAAAGCATATTTGGAGTCTGTATAGATGCTCACTCTCCTTTCCCCAGGTCCAAAGCCCTAGTAAGGGCAATGGGGTTAGCTTTCTGGGCAAAAGTTCTGAGGGGGCAGTGGCTTAGTCTCTGATGCCATTGAGGATCACCACAGAATAACCTGCCTTCCTTTCCCCATTTTCAAGAAAACTGGACCCATCAGTAAACCATTCACCATCGGAGCTGTCAAGAGGAATGTTCCTCATGTCAGGTTGACTGGAACAGACAGAATTTAAAGCTTCCTCAGAACGATGAATGATGTCTCCCCACTGAGTATTGTCAGGGTTAAGGGTGTGACACACCTGGAGAGTCAGATGGGGGATGCCTAGCAGGAGAGCCTGATACCTGGTGAGCCTCCTACTAGGAAGCCACTGATGCCCTTTAGCTTCCAAAATATTCTGAACCCAGTTGGAGTTAAAACCTCCAATGGCTGACCTAGGGTGAGTTTTTGAGGCTTCCTCCATTAGAAGGGCCATGGCAGCCACTGCTCTAAGGCAGGAGGGCCACCCTAGGGACACTGAGTCCAGTTTCTTTGAGAAGTAAGAGATGGGTCTGGGATCAGGTCCAAGAGCCTGAGTTAAGACCCCCCAGGGCTTGGCCCCGCCTTTCAGCTATCTACAGAGTGAAAGGCTTTTCTAAGTTAGGTAGAGCCAGGCCAGGAACAGAAGTCAGTTTGGCTTTCAGGGTCTTAAAAGCTTTGGCCTGATCAGGCCCGCAGTCAAGGGGAAGTGTGTCAGGACTATGAATAGAATCATAGAGGGGCTTGGCAATAATCCCAAAATTAGGTATCCAAATTCTGCAGAAACCAGCCATGCCCAGGAAAGTGTGTAGCTGTTTCTTTGAAGCAGGTTCAGGGAGAGATCAGTTTGTCTATTTTTTTCTCCTCTGTGAGAGAATGGGAGGTGGGAGTTAATTCATGGCCCAAATATTTGACAGACTGGCAGACAACGTGGGTTTTGGATTAAAAAAATCCTAAAGTCCCTAGAGGCCTTGAAATTTAAGAGTTTTTTGGCAGCCACTAAGGAAACACATACAGGATAAGACTGCTATTAAGCAACTTCAAATCTCTTAAATCGTTAGCCAGTGCTTATCCAGATATGTGAAGGCTATCCCAGAAGCCCTGGGACAAAACTGTCCAAGTTAATTGGTGGGGATATTCCCCTGGTTTTGCCCATTCAAAGGCAAAAGAAATTGTGAGTCTTTGTGCGATAGTATGCAAAAGAAAGCATCTTTTAAGATCTAGAGTAGAGAACCATTGTGTCCCCTGGAGTTCTTGTATTGGGCTCATGGCTTTTACTAACCATTTGTTCTGATTATAGAAGTTTGCTATAAGAGGAAAAAGCAGGGACATAATTATAATAGTGTCAAAACAGGTCCTTCAGGCTTTAGCCTGAGAGCATATACATGACAGGATAAAGCATCCTTTGATCTGTTTGACAACTGATCATATAGTAATAATTCCACCTCATAGCCAGACTCAGGAATAATCAGGTGGGAAACAGAGAAGTGGGTAACTGAGTCAGAAGGATCATACCTCAAGCAGAGGCTAAGGTTGTCTTCCCAGCTCTTGCCCAGATAAGATGTCCACCTGTGACAGTTCAGGAAGGCATTCTCTGAGTAACTTACGACATTTCTCTCAAAGGGTGGGTTTCTGACTTAATGATCAGGCAATCAAATTCAGAACTCAAAAGAATATCACTTACAGTTCCAAGAGATTTTATTTTAAATAGCAAATTCTACCAATCACAACTTAGGGCTAGATACATTATTTTAAAAGTTTACCAGAACTTACATACATAGGAGATTTTGTTTAACATGTATTATATGTTTAAACTTATCCTGGTACTAAGGATCAATCATTATACAGGTTTATAAATTCTTGGTAAACTATAAGTCCTAAACAGACTGATGACTTTGATTACCCTGATAGTTTCAAGAAAACTGGCAAGTTTACAAATTAAGGGGAATTGACAGAGACTCCATGGAAGGGCTGAGCTTTCTGTTTCTCACCCCACCTATTCTTAATGTTTTTGTAGGCTGTAATGTTTGGTACCTACCCCCACTTTGTGAAGGGGAAAAGGTTTTGCACACCTCATACTAGGAGGTGAACTGATAGGTTTAGCATGAGGATAATAACTCCAAGTAACTTAGTTAACAATTTTAAGATTTTCCTAAGTAATGCCAAATAGTCTTAACTGTAATTTCTGTTTTCTTAAATAAGTTCTTGTTTTGTTTTAGGGAGAAAACAAGACAATTCTTAAAATTGAGATAGAACTGATTTTAATTTGACTTAATTTTAGTTAATGAGATTCCCTAGATTCTGATTAAATGTTCTAGACAAACTGAATTGCAATTTTCCAATTCATACAAATCATTTCTGGTTTGTGAGCCAGGAAAGGGGTTAGCCGGTTTTTAACTAACAGGGCCTTCCGAAGTCTGACTCTAGATAACTAGAATTTTTAAAGTAGTAGCAAATTGCTTTTCTGTTTTCCTTAATTTCCCAAACTCTTCTGTTAACACTATCAGTACAAATAGATTACAATTTATATATCACATTAGTGGGCTTTAATTAGAGCTTCTTTAAAAATGCTTTCACTATCATATCTCAGACAATTTTCCAAATTACTTTACACACACACACATAGAAATCATTTATCTGTTGCTCACATCTTTAAAAAACACATAAAATTATCAAATATGAAGCAAGTATATCCAATAAAGCAGTTACTAGTTATATAGCATGATTTATGCTAAGCACGTTTACAATCATGTGATCTTTACAATAACAACTGTTATTTCTCTTTACAAATCAGAAAACTGGGCAGAGGTAAAACAGTTTGCTATAAATTACATAGCTAATATATATCCACAACTAAAACAGAGAATGGTGACCTTACCAAATGCAGAGGCTGACTGGCTTTCTCACCCTCACACTGCCATGCTGGGTGGTGCCAGGGGCACCCAAATTCTTCCCAGGCAGTTTCTGGACAGAGCCTGCTAAAAGCTGGGATGACTAGTACCAGGATATCCCTTTGATGGTAGTTTCAGGTACCAGAGCCCAGGGAATGCTGACCATGGAGCTGTAGCTCTACTCCATCCCCATTCCCCTAAGCTGGGTTGAGGAGTTGTTTGGGCAAGGGTGTGTGGGGTCCCTGTGGCTTCTTTCCCTATTTCTACAGGTGAGTCAGAATTTGAGTTTTGCTACAGTTCTGAGATGAGAAGAGTTAGCAAGCAGAGGGATTTGGACTATATTGATCTTGTAAGTAGTTTTCATAATTGAGAGGATCCCTTAATACTTTCTGGGGTGCTTTCCCAAAAGAGCAGAAGGGCGGACACCAGACATGATAAAAGGGGGACTCCAGATAAGATAAGAGTCAAGGAAGGATTAGAAAAAGTTGCTATTTACCTCATTTGTTTTTCCTTTTTCTTTACTTCTAGAATGGGGTAAATTCCTGGGATTATCCCTAATGTTTTAGGAATTTTTCTTGGATTCTTAAAATGACTAATTTCCAAATTTTCTTAATCACTTCTCTCAAAATTTTGAGAATCTACTAAGATGTTAATCTTAGTAATCTTCAATTAGCTCACTTTTTGGTATAGGCTCTAGCTTGGTCAAAGCTGATGTCCACAGAGAAAAAGTTAGGTTTTTAAAGATATTTCCTTAACATACTAACTGTAGCATAGAGGTTTTTTCCTTGCTGGTTGCATTTTAAATCTTTCCACGTAACAAAATCTAGCTCATAGAACAAACATGAAATAGACATTCTGCACAGAGACACAGACACAGACAAAATGATATGAAAAAGGACTGTCCCATCCTCGCCAAAGCCATAAAATTTGGACAAAAGCTATCCTATAGCATTTTGTCTTCTCTGGCATCCCAGAGGAGGTTAAAGGGTGGGAAAGGTTCCCTAAGAACTTTTTTGAACATTGCAAGAATTTCCCAGTCTGGGTGTCCCCAATCAAGGAAAACTTGCTGAGTGTAGAGCTCACAGTGACCCAGACAAACCCTCTCCTAGTGGCTTGGGGTGTCCCAGTTTTAGGATGGTGGGAGAAAAAATGGAGGGGCACACCTTGACAAGGAGGGAATCAAGGCAGAGGAGGCCAGACTTTCCCTGTACCAGGCTACCAAATGTTGAGGTTGGGAAAGGAGCCCCCAAATGGTGGGGTCACAGATTGGTGTCACAAGGTTTCTCAAAAGAATTTGCCAGCTTCAACCCATCTCCAAGTAAGGGGGCAAAGTTTATTGTAATTCTAGTTGAAGGAGGTCTAAGTTCCAAGAGAATGTAGCAAAGAAACAAAAACAAGGAGACCCATTTATCTAGTTCTTCATATTATAGATATGTTCATTTTATGGCCCAGAGATAGGACCAAGAAGTGGTCTCTGAAATTTGGTTCTCACTGACCACAGACTATCTGACAATCAGCATTGAACTGAGGAGTGGTCTGTTCACTGTTGTCTCAGGAGTTTGATTTGTGGGATTATCCTGAGGCCAGGAGACTTTAGAATTGAGTGTGGGAGCCTTCAGGGCCAGACTTCAAAGCCAGAGAACTTAAAATTAATAACATCTTGTTAAAACAGAAGCCCCTTAAGGTCGTGGGACCTCAAAATTATTGCTGTCTCCCCTAGAAGCTACATTACATCAGATTGACTATTAATATTTATTTCCATTACAACAATGTTATTTCCTAGAATACAAGGTATTAAAAAAGAGAATCCATTTAAAATCTCAGGATTGCTGTTGTCATTTGTCTTTTAGGATTATTGCTTTCTTTGTGAACCAGTTAGGGTTGGGGATAAAAAGTTGAGAAATCCTTGCTAATGCTAGAAGGATAATGTTTCTTTTAATGGTGGTTGGACCATGTGAGAAAATGATAATATCTACATTGCTTCAAAACAATGACAATAGTTCTTAAGTTTTTCTTGCCAAAGTCAAGTCACTAGAGATGACCTGAATATATAGTTCAATTATAGAGATGCTTCTATAGTGTCTCAGATACAAGAGTTCAATTTGAAGTTGTATTTCCTACTTGTTGGAATAATTAGGAAACATATTAGAATTCAATTATTATTACTTTTTGTAAGTTTATACCAATAAATCCATATAATATTAATAATGCTCTTACTTGAACAAGACATTTGCTCTGAGGTTTAAAGAAAAGAGTCTAAAGCAGTTTTTGCCCTTCATCATTCTATTATTGAAGTGGTAGCTTAGTGTCACAATTTTTAGAGCAGTAGCCTTTGAGTCAAAAAGGCTTCAGTTTAGATCCCATTTTACATATGTATCAACTTTATGGCTCTAGGAAAGTTATTTGATTTCCCGTTTCCTCATCTGAAAAATGGAGATAATAATAGCACCTGCTCACAGGGTTGTGGGGAGAACCAAATGAGACAATGGATGTAAAGTACTTTATAAACCTTAAAGTGTTATGTATTTGTAGATCATTATCATAGAAAGAATTTTATTAAAAGAAAAAATGATGATGTTCTCCCATGTCCCAGTTTGATCTTCAGCCTCATGTATACAAAAAAATATTGGACTTGATATCCTGGGAGATCCTCTCCAAAGCCCCACTGGCACACTTGAAATAAAATGATTTGATAATATCATTTTAATTTACATTCTCTCTTTTGAAGACCAATTTGGAGAATATTCTGTTAGACACTGAACAGAAGCATAATCATTTTCCATTCTGTTCCTCAGAACCCTAGTGTTTCTAAGTGATATGAACAGGGGGTGGGGGTAAGGGTGGAAGTATAAAATATGATAATGTCAGTGGTATTTTCTCATCTAAAATACTTCATCCTTATTTCAGAGATCTGGGATTTTGTCACAGAGGGATACTTCTTCTACCAGCTGAGGTTTTTACAACTTTACAATGTGTTAGATGATCTTTGACTGGTCACCTGAGACCAACCTGGTGACCTTACCAAGATTAGTCTTTGGATGAAAAAGATAATATTGTTGGTGCATGTTCAAAGTTTCTCTATAGCCTAACAAGATCTGCCAATTCTTAGGTTCTGTTGATATATTCTGTAAGAACCAAGGTCAATTCCATACCACAGTAGAGATGTCAAAGAAGGACTTGGGTGGAAGGATCCTCTAAAATATTAAATACAAAATCATATTTGTGTTGCAAAAATTCTGATTACATGAAGTAATTTTCTGATATGGAAATATTTCTAATTTCTTTTCCTCCAAGTATTCTAAGCCTTCTTCCTATTGGAGAGGTAAGGGTGGAGAAGGAAGGTGGAATATATGACTTACATATCTATTATAAGAAGCTTAGTGGTGAATTGAAGGAATAAAAAATAAGAGAAGAATAAGGAATAAAATAATTAAAACATTATCTCTTTCCTGTTACTGGGGTAGTGTAGAACTTAAGAATCCTGGAGTTTATAATAATTGGCAATGTATAGCATTCTACAGTGTACATTACATAAATTATCTCATTTGGAATAACAAGGACCCTGTGAAGTAGGAAGTGTAGGCATTATTGTTGCCATCTTACAGATGAAGAAATTCATACTTTTTGCGCATTTAAGTATCTCCTCCATGATCAGTCTTTACAGTACGGGTCAATGCTAGGATTTCAGTCTCTGCTGTGCTGCCTCTCCTGGAAGTTCTGCTGAATACGGAGCCTTACAGTGGTTAGAGAGTTATGGTCTCATGTGATCCTTAGATTGGCTGTGAGCTTGTGAATACAGGATTAAAATTTACAGGGAGAGCAAGATCTCATGGCTCCATAGAGAAGGATGCACAAGTATGGGGGGAAAAATCCATGTGCAGAAGCCATGTGGGCTGCGTAGAACATGGCCTGTGTGGATGGAGATCATCTCCTGCTAATGACTTAGCCACTCTCTAGGACTATGCTTACACTCTGACTCTCATCAGTCTAACTGAGAACTATTAAAGCCTTTAGCTTAGAAAGGCCAAGGTCTTTCATCGCTGCCAAGGCCATCTTCCTTTGTCCTGATCTCTATCTTGCCAGATATAGCTACATCTCCAGAGGAGAAAGTGAGACTGGTAACTTTGCACAGCCCGTGCTCATTTAAATCCAATTCACTTGCATGCCCTAGCATCACTCCGTGGTCCTCTTTGAGCATGAAGAACAAACAAGATCATATCCATAAGAAATTATCCAAAGCAAACTTTACTATAGCTATGAACAGGACTCTTAGAGTCTAGAAGTGTGTCTCCCAAATAGCCTCAAAATTATAAATAATGGGATTCATAGAAGATTTGAACTGAAATAATAGGGTCATTATCTTAGAGCTGGAAAGGACAGGAGGGATCATTTGGTTTAACCCCCTCGTTTCACAGATGGGAAAGCAGAGGTCTGTAAGAGTGAGATTATATATTCAGATCACACAGAAGTGAAACATCTGGGATTTTTCTTAAATGTAAGACTTGTGGAGGTAAAAGGCACCTACTTGGGTCACCTGGTACAGTGGTGTTCTGTTCTATTTTTGTATTTGGGGAGAAGACATTCCTTGCTTTAGAGAAAAAAGAAAGTAGGAATGTTGTTTCTAATAAGAATGGTTAACTTAAAAGAGTTTGAAGGTGCCTGCTTTTTGAAAAATGCTTAAATGCCACATTGGGTGTTGAGCCTGTCAAGTAAGGAAGAAGCTGTGGAAAAGTAAGGATGATTCAGCAAAGTAGGTGGTATAAACAGAATCCTGTAAGATACATTAAGTGCCCCCTGAGGGAGCAAATATACGTACGCGTGTGTGTGTGTGTGTGTGTGTGTGTGTGTGTGTGTGTGTGTGTACCTTGACTATTGAGTTTTCCTTTTAAAGTAAAAATAAAAAAACACCAGAATTTAGCAGCTTTCTATTTGTTAGATCATTAAATACAACAGCCTAATTAATTTCTTAGGGTCACATATTCGCTGTGTATCCCATGACCAGTACTTTAAGGAGCTTGTTCAGATTATGGAATCCTTTCACTATTGCGCCCCTTCCATAACATCATAGATTGTTTAATGAGTTGACGTTAACTGAAAACAAAAACAAGGCTCATTATTTTTGAGGGCTGCCATTCTGGAGAGAAACCTGGTGACCAAACTTAGTCAATCTGGTCTTCAGACATCAGCAGACGGAAAGATACTGGCAGGCCTGTTTGCAGAGCCTTTCAGGCTGTGGGACCCACCCGAGGTTGTTCTGCTGTCACCATCCTTGAGAACATACCATGCCATCACAAGGCATCAGAGGACTCTTGGTGAGGAATTACACTGTAATGGGTTGTAACATAAGCAAGAGTCAGTTGAACTGGATCATAGATGGGATTTCAAAATGAATAGAAGACTCCTAGTGGAACTTTAATAGAAAATAGAAAGGTGAACTCTTTAGCGAACTCAGAACTCAGAGCTTAAAATGAACATCACTTGTAATATTTGAAAGTGTTGGAAAAATGGAAAGGAATCAAATGAATGGAAAAAGGAATGTTAATTCTGTGGGAAAGCATGTAACCCTGTTTGGTTTGGGTAACCGAAAGGGATTCATTGTGAAGTGAGTCTGGAAAGGTAGACTAAAGCTAGATTATGAAGGGCTTCAAATGCCAAGCCGAAGGCAATATTGCTGTTTATTGTTCCGTCGTTTGATCGTGTCTTACTTTTCATGACCCTGTGGACCATATTGTCCATGTGCTTTTCTTGCCAAAGTTACTGGTTTGCCATTTCCTTCTCCAGTGGATTAAGGCAAGCAGAGGTTAAGTGATTTACCCACCAGGGCACACACGTAGTAAGTGTCTGAGGACAGATTTGAAGTCAGGTCTTCTTGACTCCTGGTCCAGTGCTCTGTCCACTGGTCCCAGCTCCATATTACACTTAAAGGAAATAGGGGCTACCTGAATATTCTTCAGAAGAGGAATAATAGCTTTGCTTATGAATATCAATTTATCAAATGTATGGAGAGTGAATTAAAGATTTCAAGCAAGGAAGAGCATTTAAATATCTTAATAATTCAAGAAAACAATGCTAAAGATCTGAACTTGGTTGGTGGCCTTGTCTTTAGCGAGAAGGGGGTGAATTTGAGCGTTGTGGATGTGTGTGTGTTGTATATGTATTGTATAAACATAAACACATATATGCATATAGACACACACATATATATCTTTACTTAGTAATTAAATTGGAGGAATCATTTATTCTTTTTTTTTTTCTTCCCAATGTCTGGTATAGAAGTGTTTGGATAAGAATTCTGTAATTCTCTGGTTTATTTATAAACTTAAGAATCATCTGCCTCTCATAGATGTGGCACTTAATTGTTGCAGGTCCTAGTATTTAATTTTGTTTCATAAGTTCTATCCCTTTGAGCTTCATTTCTTTATATCCCTACTACCCTTCTTGCCTGATAACTTGAATCATATACTTAAATCATTTTGGTGATCTCAACAGAAGAGGAAAAAAAATGAGACTATGATGTTCAGTAAAAATGATGATTGCTTTGTTTTTTTTTACAACTTCTAAAGGAAATGAATAGTTTTTCATTTAATTACAGGAAAATTAGCTTTTTGCTCATGCAAAAGTAGAGGCATTTCTTATTTGTTGTCTTAGCTACTTAGGTCCACATAGACAAGAACATTGCCTATTTTTTAGGTTAAATATGCACAGTTCTTTTAAATGTATTTCCATATTTGTCATGTTGTACAAGAAGAATCAGACCAAAAAGGGGAAAAATGTGAGAAAAATAAAACAAATGAAGAAACAAAAAAAGGTGAAAAATACTATTCTTTGATCTACATTCAATCTTCCCAATTCTTTTTCTGGATGTGGATGGCATTTTACATTCCAAATCTTAGAATTAGCTCAAATCACTGCAGTGCTGAGAAGAGCCAAGTCCATCACAGTTGAACATCACATAATTTTCTAGTTACTATGTATGATATTCTTTTGGTTCTACTTGCTTCGCTTAGCATCAGTTCATTTAAGTCCAGACTTTTCTGCAATTCATCTGCTCAATATTTCTTTTAGAAAAATAATATTCCATACTTTACTCAGCCATTCCCCAATTGATGGACATCGCCACAATTTCTAATTCCTTACTACTACAAAAAGGGCTGCTATAAATATTTTTGCCCAGGTGGGTCCTTCTCCGTCTTATATAATCTCTTTGGGTTACATAGCCAGTAGTGACATTTCTGGATCAAAAGGTATGCACAGTTTTATAGTTTTTTGGACACAGTTCCAGATTCCTCATCAGAATGATTGAGTCATTTCACAACTCCACCAGTAATGCATTGGTGTCTCAATTTTCCCGCATCTCCTCCTACATTTATCATTATTTTTCTTGTCATCTTAGCCAATCTGAAAGATATGAAGTGATACCTCAGATTTGTCTTAATTTGTAGTTCTCTAATCAATAGTGATTTGGAACATTTTTTTTTCATATTACCATAGATGACTTTAATTTGTTTATATGAAAACTGTGTGTTCATTTCCTTTGACCACTTATCAAATAGGGAATGACTTGTAGTCTTATAAAATCGAGTCAATTTTCTATATGTTTTAGAAATGAGGTCTTTATCAGAAAAACTGGCTATAAAAATTGTTTCTCAATTTTCTGCTTCCCTTCTAATCTTAGCTATGTTGGTTTTTGCAAAAACTTTTTAATTTAATGTAGTCAAAATTATCCATATCCAAAAATACCCATTATTTCATAATGTTCTTTATTTTTTCTTTGGCCATAAATTCCTCTCTTTTCTACAAATCTGACAGGTAGACTATATCTTGCTCTACTAATTTACTTATAGTTTCTCCATTTATTTCTAAATAATGAACTCATTTTGACCTTATCTTGGTGTAGGGTGTAAGATATTGGTCAATGCCTAGTTTCCGCATTACTGTTTTCCAGTTTTCCCAGCAATTTTTGTCAAATAGTGAGTTCTTATCCCAGAAGCTGGAGACTTTGGGTTTATCTAACACTAAATTACTGTAGTCATTGATGGTTGTGTTTTGTATACCTAACCTGTTCCACTGATCCATTACTCTATTTCTTAGCCTGTACCTAATGACTTAATAATTTTGATGACCACCAGAGTGTCACCTATTTTAAGAAGAAAAAAGGAACTTTTTCATTCTTCTCTCCAGCTCTACTTCTGACTCTTTGGACCTTACTATTATACCCCAACAGTTTCAGACCCTAAAAGAACTTTCTTCCCCTCATTTGAAGAGTTCCTGATGGAAACCTTCAGCCAACTGGGTTCATCCCTCCATCTCTTCCTCCAACATACTCTTCTGTTTCCTTTTGTGTATTACCTTCCCGCTCCCCATTCAAATGTAAGCTTCTTAAAGGCAGGAATTATCTTTCTTTTTGCTTATATTTGTAATCCAAACACTTAGTGTAGTTACTGGCACCTAGTAAGCACTTAAATGTTCTTTCCATTCACTGGATACCTTCTTCATAGACTTTAAAAGAACTGTGACTTCATTAGCTTGAGCCCTCCTTCCACCAATACAGGCTGTAATACTTCCATGCTTTAATGTATTATTGTCATATAACTCATTGTATCCCCTTTTCTATTTCTCTTTACCCCCCAATTTATCACCTGCTGGTCAACACTCTAGGTGACGAACTTATTGACTAGGCTGGTCCTTATACTATAGACACATAGATACTCACTGAGCCAGTATTTTCCAGATGGAAACTACTTTTCCAGATGGATAAGATGACCAGAGTTTGTACTTTGCTGACACAGCCTTTAAGAACCTAAGATCACCTCCTTTCCACAATGAGGCATTGAAATAGGGCTTCAGTTTTTTTTTTTAATGTTATATAATATGCTTGCCCAGGTTTTTTTTTTTTTTTCCTTTAAATTCCACCCTCTCAGCATTTACTGGTTAGTTGCTTGCTTCTCAGATGAGTCTGATATGAACAGAGATGTTCTAATCATCTCTGCTGCCCTTTCAGAAAGAAGCTGCTTCCCCTGAACAATTAATTTTGGGTGGTATTGTTTCCACTTTTAGTCCAAGTTTACATGTTTGAGCTTGAATATGCCTTTCCTAAGCCAAGCTTTGCCCCTGGTGTGTCACTGGCAATATGTCTGTCCATTATCCTCTTAACCTCTACAGAAATCTGTTTACTTTCAGTATTGACCCCTGACAGAACTATTTCTGTCACCTTGTTTTCCCTAGACTTATTAAAATTGAATCCCTTATTTGTATTCTTTTTATCTCCACGCTCTTTCATCATCTATTTAAATCTCAATCTCTCTCTCTCTCTCTCTCTCTCTCTCTCTCTCTCTCTCTCTCTCTCTCTTCCTTTTAGACTCATTTGTTTATTCTTTTCATATACATGCCTCCCGTGCTTTCACAACCATGTGGACTTCCACATTCTGCCCTTCCCCACTCCCACCTTCCTGGCAAAAGAAAGCTAAAGAAAACCACATCAATAAAAAGAGAAAGTTATACACCATCCTTCTTATTGAGCTATATTCTGAATCTTTAGAGAGCAGGAACTTTGTCAGGTTTCCTTATAACATTTTAAAATTAGTCAATAAGTGTGAAATTAATAGTTATTGTTCAGCTAATGGAATGACAGGGGAAGGAGAAGTGAAAGAGTGTGGACTGTAGGAATGGACACTGCAGGAAAAACAAAGTCATCAAAAACCATAACTAAAAAACTATCCCTCCTCCATCTTTTTGGATTTTTAGCAGTTGAGTCCAACTCTTCATGATACCCTTGGGCTTTTTTTTCCCCCCAAAGATATTGGGGTGGTTTTTCATTTCTTTCTCCAGCCCATTTACAGGTGAGGAAACTGAACAGGATTAAGTGACTTGCCCAGGGTCATATAGCTAGTAAGTGTCTGAAGCTAGATTTGAACTCAGAAAGATGAGACTTCTTGACTCTAGGACCAACTCTTTATGGGCTGCACCCCTACCTGACCTTATCTCTTCCCCGGTTGATAAATTTCACTATGTATGCTCTTCTCCCTTTGTCTCTGTCTTTTTCATTTGAAGGGGCTGCTGAGTAGTAAAACTGATTATTATCAGTAGACTTCTTACAAATGATTATAGAGGGGGAGTGAAAGAGAGTGTTCATATATTCATAAATGCTTATACCTATTTTATTAAAATAGTAATCATTCCCATTTAGAATATAAGGATTACACAAACTTTAGTTCTATTTCTGTATTACAAGCCTTATTCATATTTTTCTGTGAGGGAAGGCAGGAATAATAATAATAATAACTATAATAATAAGCATTTATTTATGTAATATAATATTTTAAGATTTTCAGGGAACTTAGAAGGTATTGTCTCGTTTTATCTCTAGAACTCTGAGAGGTCAGCGCTATCATTATTTCTTTTTTTTTTAAATCTATGGAAAAAACTTTGGCCTGACAGGTCTCTTGTCAGGTCTTCCTCTAGATGTGTATAGAAGAAAATATTTGTTTTGTTCAGAGCGATAAACTACTCTTTTGGTAGCATAGTCATATTCTCAAAAGGAATGTTATATTTTCATAAAGTAGCTTCAGATTTCTTCTTCCTTTGTTATAAGAAGGACAAATTTTATTTTCTTGAGGCTTGATCACTGTAGAAATAGTTTGGACTTTTTCTTCTTCATGCTCCCCAGTGAGGACAATTAAGTAAGCCAATGACTGCAAAATGAGTTTTGATACTCAGAGAACCACCAGAAAAATCATTGCTTGAAATTTCGTTTGTTTTGATATTTGAATTTAAGCCTTCTACTTCCTAATTTGTGCACCTAAACTAACAGCTTCATTTTCTATGTTAGTAATTAAGCACAATGATCTCAGCACTTCTAGTTTGGATTATTTTTATTTACATTTCTGTAATAAAAATCAGAGTTCTCAAAGAACTTTTAAAGAAACCAACAACTAGCTTTATAGAATATTTCAGTCTTCCAGAGCTTTTTTACAGAATTTTATAGAATGAGCTGTATCATCATTCCTATGAAGGACTATCTGTTGATCAGTTGGTGGCAGTATTATCCAGCTTTTGGCTCTAAAAGCCAACGCTTCTAAGCCTTGACATGAAGTTAGAAAAACTCAGCATTTCTTCCCTTGAATCCAATTTTTCCTTAATTGGCTAACTATTCAATCTTTATTTTATTTTATGTCCTATTTTTCAGCCCCCTTCTTAGTTATGCTAATGTTTTCCTCAGCTTTATTTTTAGAACCAAACTTTGAAAAATTAGAAAAACCTTAGAAGTCTTCTAGAATGTCAGATTTCAGAGATAACTTGTGTGTTTCTATGGAATTTTCACTGAAGATTATATACCAATTTAATGTCTGTCTGGTATAGTACTTATTAAGTACTTTATAGGAGCCTTACTTTTATTTCTCTGGGTATTCTTTTTTTTATTATAGCTTTTTATATACAAAACATATATGTGGGTAATTTTTCGACATTGACCCTTGCAAATACTTCTGTTTCCTTCCCTCCACCCCTCTCCTCGATGGCAGGTAGTCCCACACATGTTAAATATGCTAAAGTATATAAGATTGGATTTAGAAAGAAAGTAAAAATAACCTGAGAAGAAAAAACAAAAATGCAAACAAACAGTAACAGAAAGAGTGGAAATGTTATGTTGTGGTCCATACTCATTTCTCTCTGGGTATTCTTTAGGATGAAAAAATGTGTTCTGGTGGCCATCCTTGAGATGATAGATAAGCTTTCTCAACATTTGTGGTTGTTGGTTGAGCATCCATACCCATTCTTATACTTACACCTTTTTAGTTCTGTAAAATATTCAAGACCTTTTGTTCCATGGGTGTATATTGCCTTTGAGAATCTGACACAACCCAGCAAAGCATCGGCAGAGAATTGAACAAAGAAGATTTTGTATGATACAGAGTATCCCAGAAGTCTTGGTGCTACTTTAAGCTACTTGAATTATTCTGACTTAAAATGAGACTGACTTTGAGGACACTCTGTAAAGCACTTTTTACTTTTTCAAAACACTTTTCTCTCTGTTATTTCACTTAAGAAATTTGAAAGATTGAGGAATGATAAACTCATCATTGTCTTTCACATTCTAAGTCATCAGCCAGTGGATTCTGACCTCAGAAATCATGGATTAATGTTGCAAAACTTTGTTAATTAAACACCCACTGATTCAGAATTTATGATAGATGTAATTTGGAAACATATGATATGAAGTAATTCAATATGGTATTCTAATGTAGAATTAAATATTTTGTTCAAGACTTGGCTCAACTCATACCTTCTGCAAGAGCCCTTTCCAAGTCCTATCTTCCCTCTATCTCCACTGCTACTTTCATACCTCTCAGGCTACTTTCCATTTATACTGTTAGATCTAGTATGGATTTTTTCCTGATGTGATCTCCCCCATTAGAATGAGTTCACTGAGCATAAGGGACCATGCTTTAACCTTTCCTTTTAATCACAGATTTAGCATGATTCTTGCCATATAGTAAATGCTTAATAGATATTTATGATTGACTGACAACATATAATTGATTTCAAAGATAGATTCAAATTTAGGACTTTCTGACTCCAAGTCTAGTGCTCTATCTACCTCACTCTGGAGCTGCTAATAGAAGTTCAGAAGAGCTTTGTTCAGGTTTTCCCTTTGGCAAATATGATTTTTGTAACCTTGAGCCAATCAGAACCTAGGTGCCTTATATAACTCTTTAATCAATTAATAAGTATTTATTAAGTTACTACAATGTATCAGCTACTAAAATTAAGTTAGATTGGTTATTTATCTGTATTATTGGAAGGAGTTTTCACATTGGGATTTCTCCTCATGAAGAAACTCATAGATTTGGATTTCTTTTTTTTTTTTCTTTTTTTTTTTTAATCTGAAGAGGAAGAGGAATTTAGTTGGCAATGTATGATTGTGATTTGTTTACTTATTTTAATTAAAGCTTCTTATTTTCTTTTTTTTTTTAATAACTTTTTATTGATAGAACGCATGCCAGGGTAATTTTTTACAGCATTATCCCTTGCACTCACTTCTGTTCGGATTTTTCCCCTCCCTCCCTCCACCCCTTCCCCCAGATGGCAAGAGTCCTTTACATGTTGAATGGGTTGCAGTATATCCTAGATACAATATATGTGTGCAGAACCGAACAGTTTTCTTGTTGCACAGGGAGAATTGAATTCAGAAGGTATAAATAACCTGGGAAGAAAAACAAAAATACAAGCAGTTTATATTCATTTCCCAGTGTTCTTTCTCTGGGTGTAGCTGCTTCTGTCCATCTTTGATCAATTAAGGCTCTCTTTATCGAAGAGGTCCACTTCCATCAGAATACATCCTCAAACAGTATCGTTGTTGAGGTATATAATGATCTCCTGGTTCTGCTCGTTTCACTTAGCATCAGTTCATGTAAGTCTCTCCAAGCCTCTCTGTATTCATCCTGCTGGTCGTTCCTTACAGAACAATAATATTCCATAACGTTCATATACCACAATTTACTCAACCATTCTCCAATTGATGGACATCCTTTCATTTTCCAGCTTCTAGCCACTACAAACAGGGCTGCCACAAACATTTTGGCACATACAGGTCCCTTTCCCTTCTTTAGTATCTCTTTGGGGTATAAGTCCAGTAGAAACACTGCTGGATCAAAGGGTATGCACAGTTTGATAACTTTTTGAGCATAGTTCCAAATTGCTCTCCAGAATGGCTGGATGTGTTCACAATTCCACCAACAATGTATCAGTGTCCCTGTTTTCCCACATCCCCTCCAACATTCCCCATTATCTTTCCCTGTCATTTAGCCAATCTGACAGGTGTGTAGTGGTATCTCAGAGTTGTCTTAATTTGCATTTCTCTGATTAATAATGATTTGGAGCATATTTTCATATGTCTATAAATAGTTTCAATTTCTTCGTCTAAGAATTGTCTGTTCATATCCTTTGACCATTTATCAATTGGAGAATGGTTTGATTTCTTATAGATTAGAGTCAATTCTCTATATATTTTGGAAATGAGGCCTTTATCAGAACCTTTGATTGTAAAAATGTTTTCCCAGTTTATTGTTTCCCTTCTAATCTTGTTTGCATTTGTTTTGTTTGTACAAAAACTTTTCAATTTGATATAATCAAAATTTTCTATGTTGTGGTCAATAGTGATCTCTAGTTCTTCTTTGGTCATAAATTCCTCCCTCTTCCACAGGTCTGAGAGGTAAACTATCCTATGCTCTTCCAATTTATTTATCATCTCATTCTTTATGCCTAGATCATGAACCCATTTTGACCTTATCTTGGTGTATGGTGTTAAGTGTGGGTCAAGGCCTAGTTTCTGCCATACTGATTTCCAATTTTCCCAGCAATTTTTGTCAAATACTGCATTCTTATCCCAGAAACTGGTATCTTTGGGTTTGTCAAACACTATATTATTAAAGTTATTGGCTGTTTTGTCCTTTGAACCTAACCTATTCCATTGATCAAACTAGTCTATTTCTTAGCCAATACCAGATGGTTTTAGTAACTGCTGCTTTATAATATAATTTTAGATCTGGTACAGCTAGGCCACCTTCATTTGATTTTTTTTTTCATTAATTCCCTTGAAATTCTTGACCTTTTGTTTTTCCATATGAATTTTGTTGTTATTTTTTCTAATTCATCAAAGTAGTTTTTTGGGAGTCTGATTGGTATAGCACTAAATAAGTAGATTAATTTAGGTAGTATTGTCATCTTTATTATATTTCCTCACCCAATCCAAGGGCATTTAATATTTTTCCAGTTGGTTAGATCAGACTTAATTTGTGTGGAAAGTGTTTTGTAGTTTTGCTCATAAAGTTTCTGATTTTCCCTTGGCAGATAGATTCCTAAATATTTTATACAATCAGTAGTTAGTTTAAATGGATTTCTTTTTGTAACTCTAACTGTTGGGTTTTGTTAGTGATATATAAGAATGCTGATGACTTATGTGGGTTTATTTTATATCCTGCAACTTTGCTGAAGGTGTAGATTGTTTCTAATAACTTTTTGGTAGAATCTCTGGGGTTTTCTAAGTATACCATCATATCATCAGCAAAGAGTGATAATTTGGTTTCCTCATTGCCTATTCTTATTCCTTTAATCTCTTTCTCAACTTATTGCCAAAGCTAGCATTTCTAATACAATATTAAATAGTAACGGTGATAGTGGGCAACCTTGTTTTACTCCTGATCTTATTGGGAATGGTTGCAGTAGATTTGGATTTCTTAAAAAACAAACCAAAAAAACTGTTGAAATGATTGCTAAGCAATGAAATAATGTAATGGGAGAATATTGAATTATTGAATTGAAATGATTGAATAGGGGCATGGAAAATGTGATTGAGTTAGTTGAAAGAAAGTAAACAAATATTTTAAGCACTTTAAAACCTCTTTTACAAACTGCTTATAATATGACCAAAACATTTTTCTCTTGTTCCTGAATCCTCGTTTTATAGCAAAGTGTCATATGTTACATAAGAGTCTGTGTACTTTAATTATCCATATCAGAAGTTCACATACATACTAAGACTCCTGTCACAAATCTAAGAGCTGTCTTCTAATTATGAGAGTTGTTTCCAAATACTGGCCCTATGGAGTCAGCATCTGTTCACAAATATGTTCACAGTACAAATGTGTACTAAAGCCTTATTTTGGATGGAAGGAAAGTTTCTCCTAATTATTGAAAACTTCATAGGCTGAATTATTGATCTGTTTACCTTCCAAATAAAATATCTGAGAGAGATAGAGAAGCAAAATATCTAGCAAAAAAAAATCCACCTTTATGAATCAGTCCTTCAAATTCATGATTAATAATGACAACATCCTAGTAAAAAAATAAAAAAATAAAAAAAAATTACGAAGCTTAAACAGCCCCTGTCTGGATATTGCCATTTCCAAATAAAGAATCAGAATGTTACTATAACTTAAAGATCTGATTATGCCTAAATTTTATTTTGTGGTTTATGAGATTTTATTCTGGCTGACCACTCTATATCAACTACAGATCTGTGGAAGAAGCATAATCCAGAGAATTTGTTGGGAGACATCCCTGGAGAATCCAGACTTCTAATTTTTTTTTTTTTTTGGTAATTCTTATTAGAGTGCCTTACAGGGAAAGAAAGACTTAATATGAAAAGTGCTGATGGGGTTGGTGACCAGTGATAAAAATAGTTGCACGGCACCATGATATTTTAGCTAGATATGGGAAGTTCAGCGGAAGCATTTAAAAAGACATTGTTTGACTATATAAATATGTATATATATTGCATTTAACATATATTTTAACATATTTAACTTGTATTGGTCTTACCTGCCACCTAGGGGAGGGGGTGGGGGAAGGAGGGAAAAGTTGGAACAGAAGGTTTTGCATGAGTCAATGCTGAAAAATTACCCATGCATATGTCTTGTAAATAAAAAGATATAATAAAAAAAAGAGATTGTTTGATATACTTGATGAGGCAGGCTCCCTGGAATGTACTAAAATTCACTTAGTTTCCTCCAAAGACCAATAAAACAAAACCACAACCTGACTGCCATTCTCTGTGACTTGTTTACTAACCTTTTGGCTAAGATGAATTAAATGATATAAATAACAATGATTCATATTCTTAGAACAAAACTGGTTATTTCATAAAATAGCATGTGCACTAATAGAGAAAATGTCTCTAAATGTATTTTCCTATTGAAATCTTAATGATCATATCACAAATATATGCTAATAGAATGACATTTAAAAAAAAGAAATAATTTCTTTATTAATCCTATAGTCTTAATTATTTTTTTTAAATTTTTATTTAATAATTACTTTATATTGACAGAATCCATGCCAGGGTAATTTTTTTTACAACATTATCCCTTGCACTCATTTCTGTTCTGATTTTTCCCCTCCCTCCCTCCACCCCCTCCCCTAGATGGCAAGCAGTCCTATATATGTTGGATATGTTGCAGTATATCCTAGATACAATATATGTTTGCAGAACCGAACAGTTCTCTTGTTGCATAGGGAGAATTGAATTCAGAAGGTATAAATAACCCGGGAAGAAAAACAAAAATGTAGATAGTTCACATTCGTTTCCAGGGTGTAGCTGCTTCTGTTTGTCATTTATCAATTGAAACTCAGGTCTCTTTGTCAAAGAAATCCACTTCCATCAAAATATGTCCTCATACAATATCGTTGTTGAAGTGTATAATGATCTCCTAGTTCTGCTCATTTCACTTAGCATCAGTTCATGTAAGTCTCACCAGTCCTCTCTGTATTCATCCTGCTGGTCATTTCTTACAGAACAATAATATTCCATAACATTCATATACCACAATTTACCCAGCCATTCTCCAATTGATGGGCATCCATTCAATTTCCAGTTTCTAGCCATTACAAACAGGGCTGCTACAAACATTTTGGCACATACAGGTCCCTTTCCCTTCTTTAGTATTTCTTTGGGATATAAGCCCAATAGAAACACTGCTGGGTCAAAGGGTATGCACAATTTGATAACTTTTTGGGCATAATTCCAGATTGCTCTCCAGAATGGTTGGATTCATTCACAACTCCACCAACAATGCATCAGTGTCCCAGTTTTCCCGTATCCCCTCCAACATTCATCATTATTTTTTCCTGTCATCTTAGCCAATCTGACAGGTATGTAGTGGTATCTCAGAGTTGTCTTAATTTGCATTTCTCTGATCAATAATGATTTGGAACACTCTTTCTTATGAGTGGTAATAGTTTTAATTTCATCCTCTGAAAATTGTCTGTTCATATCCTTTGACCATTTATCAATTGGAGAATGGCTTGATTTCTTATAAATTTGAGTCAGTTCTCTATATATTTTGGAAATGAGGCCTTTATCAGAACCTTTAACTGTGAAGATGTTTTCCCAGTTTGTTGCTTCCCTTCTAATCTTGTTTGCATTAGTTTTGTTTGTACAAAGGCTTTTTAATTTGAAATAATCAAAAATTTCTATTTTGTGATCAGTAATGGTCTCTAGTTCATCTTTGGTCACAAATTTCTTTCTCCTCCACAAGTCTGAGAGATAAACTATTCTATGTTCCTCTAATTTATTTATAATCTCGTTCTTTATGCCTAGGTCATAGACCCATTTTGATCTTATCTTGGTATATGGTGTTAAGTGTGGGTCCATGCCTAATTTCTGCCTTACTAATTTCCAATTATCCCAGCAGTTTTTATCAAATAATGAATTCTTATCCCAGAAGTTAGGGTCTTTGGGTTTGTCAAACACTAGATTGCTATAGTTGACTATTCTGTCTTGTGAACCTAACCTTTTCCACTGATCAACTAATCTATTTCTTAGCCATTACCAAATGGTTTTGGTGACTGCTGCTTTATAATATAATCTTAGATCAGGTACAGCTAGGCCACCTTCATTTGATTTTTTTTTTCATTAATTCCCTTGAGATTCTCGACTTTTTATTGTTCCATATGAATTTTGTTGTTATTTTTTCTAGATCAATAAAATATTTTCTTGGAAGTCTGATTGGTATAGCGCTAAATAAATAGATTAGTTTAGGGAGTATTGTCATCTTTATTATGTTTGCTCAGCCGATCCAAGAGCACTTAATATTTTTCCAATTATTTAAGTCTGACTTTATTTGTGTGGAGACTTTTTTATAATTTTGCTCATATAATTCCTGACTTTCCTTTGGTAGATAGATTCCCAAATATTTTATGGTATCGACAGTTATTCTGAATGGAATTTCTCTTTGTATCTCTTGCTGTTGGGTTATGTTGGTGATCCTATAGTCTAATTAATATTGGAGAAATAACCAACTATCTTTCCTTTTGAGATCATAATTTTATGTCTCTTGGATGTTAAGTTTTGAGCTATATTTCATCTTAATTTAACACAAAATGTAGAGAAAATATAACAATATAGGCATAATAGTGGTCATATGTAACCTGTCTCAAAGTCCTTGGTATGGGCCTCTCTTTTTTATTGGTGAAAATGATGGTTAAGATGGTGCATTGTTTAATTCCTCCTTATTTCTTTGTACTTGTACTGGACATTGGCCTATCTGGTGCTTTTCTTATTAAATTCACTAAGCATTTGGAGTCTGGAAAATCTGATTTCAAGTGTAGCTTCTGACCCATACTGACTGGAACAAATCACTTACTTACTATCTGGAGTGGGCCATTCCAGGCAATGCTTCTGTACTAGAAAGTACAGAATAAGTGTAGATATTTTTTATAAAAGGAATTTCTTTACCAGCAGTTCCTGAACCTTTATCTTAGATCTTCTCTCCCTACTCCCTTACATTCCTTCCCCCAAGAAAAAGAAAAAAAAAAAAGAAAGAAAAAAAGGCTAATGCTAGGGGTTAGGTATATAAAGACAATTAAGAAATCCTTTTCTTTAAGGATTTTATATTTACTAGTCAGAAAGACTTTGGGAAAAAAGACAGCATGGGAACTAATATTTGAAGACATACATCTTTTGAGGTGGTATTAACATTCATTAAGTGACAGAAGTTAAAGATGGGATAAGAAACAAGTAGCATTTTAATATTTATAAAGAGCATTTTTCACAATCGGCTTTTTTTGTGTTATGTTTGTGGTATAACAGTATTGTTTACAAGCTGACACCTGTGTACTAACTAGTAGATCACTACTAGTGCCCACTGATTAGTGGCTTTCTACTGATAGCCAAATAACTAAAACATATTTTCTTTTCCTTTTTTTTGCTTTTTCTAATAGTAGTCATTTTGGGATTCTCCAGGTGGCTCTAGTACCATGTTCTCCTTTCCTTCCTGCTTCCAGCTTTCTTGTCTTCCTCCATCAGATAGTAAACTCCTTGAGGTCAGGGATCATTTTTCTCCCCTTCCAGTCTTGTGTTTCTTGCATTTAGCACAGTGCTTGCTTGGCACATTGTAGTTGCTTAATGAATGTTTATTGAGTATTTAGTAGCCTTTTATCTCTCAACATTCTTCTTCAGAAGTCTCATCACTGGAGACCATACCTTGGAGGATTTAAACTCTTTTATACCTAGAAATTCTGCCCTGGCTTTCTGCTGTTCTTGATGATGGCCTCATCTGGCACAGTATTATAGGCAGCTCCTCCAAACCCTCCTCCATTCTTTATTTCATTTCCTATTTACCCAGCCTCTCTCCAATTCTGGAACTTTGACACTGTTCCCCAAAGAGGTTGTTCAATTTATTCCTCCAGATTTCGTTCAAAATTCCTTTAATGTTCTAGACCAAAGAACCTTTCCCTAGCCATCATTACTGTAGGAGGGTTGTCTTCTTCCAGTTAGAATGTAACATCCTTGAGGTTAGGAGCTGTCTTTTGTTTTGCATTTTTATTTCCAGTGCTTAGCACAGTGGATAGCATAAAGTAAGTGTCTAATAAAAGCTTGTTCATTTTCTATCCCACCGTGAAAATGTCCTATGGATAAAATTAAACATTGAGCAGAGTTCTAGCCTCTATTGAGAAAAAAAGAATGAAAAAAGGAGTTTCTGTTGGCTGAAGTAGCACAAGAGAGCGTCTCAGCTGAAAGCTATTCTCAATGTGTTTGGCAGTCTGCAGATAGAAGGGTTTTATTCCAACGTGAATGCTACCAAAAGTTTTTATTGGTGTTCAGGCCCATAATGGTTTTATGTGGTAAGCTGAAAGGATCCTGAATGTGAAGGAAGAAGCAATCTGGCCAGAAATTTTTAGAAACTGAGAGAAATGGGAATATGATCACATGAGAATTAAATTCCAATAATGGAGCAAAATGGTATGCTGGCCTTGTTTTATAAGTCATAAAAGCTGCTGACAGAAACCTGCGTTTGCCTGAACAGTAGCACAAAGGTATTCATGTTTTGCTCTAACCTTATCACGCCTTTGCAGGACTGTTCTGAGAGTCTGGTCCCTTTCTAAGCTTTCACAGCTGTTACTCTTCCCATTCTCCTCCTGTCTTGTTCTCCAGCCTTTTTGCCTCCTTTTTTTCCACCTCACATAAGAAGTTGCATCTCCTGACTTTGTGCATTTTCATTCTCTTTCTCTTGAGTGTAGAATACTTTATCTTTTCATTTCTGCCTTCTAGTTTTCTTGGCTTTCTTAAAAGTTTCAGCTTAAAAAAAATTTAAATTCTCATCTTCTATGAGAAGCCTTTTCAAGTGCCTCTAAATCCTAGAGAGAAGTTTCTGAGATTTCCTCCAATTTATCTTGTCTAAATCTTTGTAGACAATTCTTACTTTGTATGTTTATCTCCCCTTTCCCTAGAATGTGAGCATCTTGAGATTAGGATTTGTTTTTGCTTTTTTTTTGTCTTAGCACAGTACTTGGAACGTAGTAGGTACTTAATAAATGCTTGTTGACTGACCACGTTGTTCTCCTTGGTATTTGATCATATAGTGTCTTATATTGTTACTTAAATGTTTAACATATATTTTTTTCTTTCACAAATTTTCCTTCCAGTAAAAACAAATTTATTTGTTTTTCCAAGCATATTTAAAAATTTAATTACATCATTTCCCCTAAGATGCTTTAGCTATATATAATTCCTCTTTTGTTCTAAAAAAAGATGGGGGGAGATTGCTAATTGAGTTTCTTTTTTTAATTCCTTAAGTGTTTTTGTTATCCATTTGATTGTGTATTTGCTTATTTCTAGCTCTTAAAAATATTGTCAGAACAATTTCAGTAAATTATTTCCATTGGTTTTTCCATTTTTCCATTTCTTATAATTCACAATATTTTTCCATTGTGTCAGAACCATGGTTTACTCAGGTATTTAGTGTCTTTTGTCAATTTTCTTTTTGAGGATTTCTGGTATTTAAAAATCTGTTTAACATTTCTTTTGTCATTTCTGAAAGGAAAAAATGAGAAGATAAGAGTTCCTTGTAATTTGTCACTCTATCATTATAATTTAAGCCTATATAAGTTATATAAATATATATCTTTCTCCCCAAAATAAATTGTATTATCCAAAAAAATAAGATTAGGTCTTATAATTATTTTGTGTACCGGAGAATATTTAACATAGATCTGTGTATTTCATAAGTGCTTATTAAATAATAGACTAGTTGCACAGAGAGGAATAATGATGTACTGACAAGAATATGTGACAAAATTGAAAAAAAGACTTGGCTTCGAATCCCAGATCTAGCATTTAATTGTGAAACTTGAACCAAATCATTTAACCTGTCTGACCTTCATTTTCCTCATCTCATCATATGTGTACACACACATACACACACACACACACACACACACAGGCATACATATATGGCAGCTAGGTACTCCATAGTTACTAGAGCACTGAGTTTGTAATCAGGAAGACTCATCTTCCTGAGTTCAAATATGGCCTCATACAAGTGTATGTAGTTTAATAACTGTGTGACACTTGGCAAGTCACTTAATCCTTTTTGCTTCAGTTCAACATCTGTAAAAAGGACTTTAGGAGGAGATGGCCACCCCATTATCTTTTTCAAGAAGACCTGCAATGGGGTCATAAAGAGTTGTACATGATTGAAATGATTAAACAACATTCTCTCTCTCTCTCTCCCTCCCTCCCTTCCTCCCTCTCTCCCTCCCTTCCTCCTCCTTTCCTCCTCCCTCCCTCTCTCCCCCTCTCCCCATATGTATAAACACACACATGTGCATATATATCTATATCTATGTCTATCATGGTTGTTTATATTTTCTCTTCCCTGTGAACTCCTCAAGAGCAGGGATTGTTTTTTAATCTTTCTTTGTGTCCCCAACACTGAGCACAATGTGTGGCATATAGTAGGTGCTTAATAAATGCTAGTTGACTGCCTGAGCTTTTTCCAGGATAAAAATTACCAGGTCAAATCATAAAAGGATTAGTTGAAGAAATTGGAAATGTTTAGCATGGAAGGGAACAAAAACATTTACTGGGGGACCAGTCTAAGTAAAAAGAGACAGAATTATCTGTAATAGGCTATCAGGCAATTAATTTTTCAACTAGAAAGTAGAAAACATGATTCTATCTGCTATAAGATTCATCATTTCCAAAATTTTAAAAACTTGTAGCTAAATACTTGATACTTTTTAATTTTTAATTTGGGATTCCTTAATGAACATATTGTAAAAAACTAAATGTCAGTATTGACATTTTTGCTACAAGTAGAGGCAGGAATCATAAAGGAGTAAATAGCTAATTGTAAGGATAGTGTAAAGGTCTTTCTTAGAAAGATCCATACTGAGTTGTCAGAGCTAGTTTTAAGATAGTTTCTAAAGGCAACAAGAAACATCATTTGTATGGAACTCTTTATCATTCTCACTCTGTCCTGCCTAAACAGAAAAGCTTACTATGAATGTAATTAGTTAACATATCAATTTCTGAAGAAGTTTTAAGTACTACAAATGACACAGTAAGACTTTGCAAATTAAATAAACACATACTTTAGTAGTCACTGATTTTAATGAAAAAGTGATCATAGGGAAAAGTGAGTGGTGATTAAGTATTATTGAAAAATCGGGCTTAGAATAAGAGGCCAGAAAGACATAGGATAGTTAGGGAACTTAAACCTTTAAGAAAATAGAAGCCTCTGACCATGGAGTAGGTAGCTATTTTACTCCAAATCTATTGAGGGGAAGTATTTCTAAGGTCTTTGAGACTATAGTTATAGTATACTTTCAGATTGCCCACAAAATAACAACACAATTTTTCTTGAGAGGTTAATTAAGAGACTAAAATGAGACCATTGGAGTATAGCCTAGTATATTTTTTAGCTAAATAATAGATGTTGTTATATAAAATTATCTATATTATGAAAATAGAATCCTTAGCAATAATTTTAAACACAAAAAAATTATTTCTGGAGGAAAAAAAGGAAAATCAAGTAGTATCCCATGGATTAAAATTTGACAGAGGAGGTCAGCCCAATTGAAATGAGAAATGCCCCAGTAAATTGTGATGCTGACAGAAAATGGAAGCCAAGCCAGGTAAGAACAGAATAAATATAAAAGCCTGGCATGGTCCTGTAAAAAAAAGTATGAGGATTGCTAAAATTCAGATTGAGCTGAGGCTGTTAAAGAAAGCTAAGGTAAACAAATAGGTGTTGGATATTTTGTTGATTAGCTATGTGCAGAGAAAAAAGATTAAAGAAGCAATAGGAACTTTTGCTTGGGGATCCATAGGACAATGAGAGACAACAGAAAAATCTCAAAGTCATTAAATTTATATTTTGCTTCTGTTTTCTCTGCCAAAGAGAATGATTTTTGAACTGGAAATGACATAACCAAAAAATTACTCAATTAGAAATGATCTTCACTATGAGTGAGGAGATACTAAAAGCTTATCTCACTGCTTCTGCAGTTAACTAGCTCAAATGATTAGGCCTTAGGGCCTGACAAAATAATCAGAAGGGATTTCCAAGTATTAGCAGTGATACTTGAAGTGCTATGGACAATAAGGGGAGGCCTAGATGATTGGAAAAGGGAAAGTTCCATTTTTCAAAAGGAAGAACAAGAATTTAGAAGATGTGACCTTTGCCTCCTGAAAGAGATGGTTGGCAAGTATCTAGGAAATGACTGCAGAGAATCAGCATGGTTTTGTCAAGAACAGATCAAGCTAGACTAACCGTATTTACTTTTTTGGCCAGCATTAATAAATAAGAGAAATATTACAGACATAGTTTACTGTAAGGGCTCATATCTTTGTTTGGAACTCTTTGGCAGATGGGTAAAGCCTACAGACCCTTTCTCTAGCTAATGTTTTTAAAATGTATAAAACAAAATGCATAATATTACAAAGAAAACTTATTATACTGACATAATTATTAAAAATGATATATGTTAAAAACCAACTTTACAATTCCTGGTCTAAAAACCTCTGCTAACGTATGTTTCAGCAAAGCTTTTTATATAGTACCTCATGTGAAGAAGATGAAGAAGTCTGGATTGGGTGACAGTACAATGAGATGAATTCAGAACAAATTGGCTGCCTGGACTCAAGAATAATTTTTAGTGGTTTGATGTCAGCTTGTCTCCAAAGGTGTAGCCTAGGAATCTTGGCTTGATCCTGTGCTAACAGTTTTATCATTGACTTGAATGGAGACATTCATGATATTGTCATCATTTTTACAAAGGATACAAAGATGGGAAGGAGAGCTTACAACATTGAGTCAGCATCAAAAGGATCTTTATGGGCCTAAAACATTGGCATGAATCTTACTAGAGTTAACATGTGACATTGAGTAAATATAAATGTAGAGCACATACACACTCACAAAAGCAGCTCCAAATGCACTAGATTGAAGAGATATGGTTAGACAGTGGCTTTGAAAACAGTTGGAGTTTGGGTGGCTTATACTTTAGTATACTTTGTCAGTCCAAAAGGGGATGCAATCATGAGCTGCATTCAAAGCGACCTAGCTCCCAGGAAGGTCACAATGCCGTTGGTTCACAATGGTGTTGTGTTCAGTTCTGAGAGCCAAGCTTTTAAGAAACATTGATGAGCCATAGTAAAAGATTTTGAGAAAAAAATTGCTAATAATTAGCTTTCAGAAGAGAAGACTCAAGAATAACATGATTGCATATTCAAGTATTAGAAGATCTATTGTGTTGAGCAGGAATTTAATTTGATATTTGTTTGGGGTTTTTGACCTCAGAGGGCAGAGGTAGGGTGGAAGTTGCAAAGAAGCAATCTGGACGTGATGTTAAGAAAAGCTCCCAACAGTTTTAGCTGTCCAAGATTGAGAAAGGCTGCCTTGGGAAATGATGGGTTCTTTCTTCGTATAGGTCAAGCTGAGGCTGGAAGTCCATTCGTCTGGTATATTATAATAGGAATCATTTGGTGTAAGAGCTGGGCTTGACGTGCATGGAGGCTTTTTTCTGCTACTCCAAATCTGTGATTCTTAGAAAGTATTGGAAAGGGAAGGAAAAGGAGAAGCAAGACCAACACCAGACTTTTGAACTAGATTATTAGTCTAGTTATAAACCCTGTTGCAGTCACTAGCCTTCTTCCTGAAAGATTGTTATGTGCCTCAGCTATATCTTCACCAAAAAGGTGATGAAAAAAATATTTAAGTATTTTGTTTGAACTTATTCCAACAATAATGAAATGAATGTAAAAACATAACTCAATTCACTATTTAGAATTATATATGCCTTTCATAAAAGTAGTGTAATGCAGATAATTGAGACTTGCCTAAAGATTCTTTTTATTTTGGGTTTTCTTTTGTGTCTCATTCAGAGTCACTGTATTACATAACTTTGGGCTTACCTTATTTTGTTGAAACAGCTTTTCATTGTTTTCATCTTTTTACCACTTTTTTTCATTTCTCTTACCACATGTATCTTTCTTTTAATTATTATGTTCTTCTATTTTTTCCTGCTCTATCAAATTACATAAAGAGAAGCATTTTGTAAAATGCTTTACATTCTGCTTCTTTCATTCTGTATTTCCTTGAATAGACTCTGCTTAAAAGGGTATATATATCCTGTAAGCTCTAATATAATTTCATATCATGTTATAATATTTTAAATATTAAGAAATTTTAATATTTTAAAATGTTAACATCTTAAATATTTATTTTCTGATCTTCATGATCTTAACTTAAAATATGTTTTATCTTAAAATATTAAGATATTTTAAATGCATTATTTTTCTATCAGGTATTATCAGAACAGAGAATCAAACTGTAGGCTTCAAATTTGTGGAAATCATTTAATTATTTTGCTAGTCATGATACCTTTTTAAAATAAAGAGGATATTTTGCTTAAGAGATTATTAATTCAAATATAATAATTTAACTTAATTTTCTACTGCTGGCTTTAGTTGATTTTAGAGTAAATTTTAAAAAACAAAGTTATTCTTGCAAAATATATTTGATGCAGAGGCATTCTTATTTGAAAATGAGTCATTCTCATTGCAATGCAGAGATAGAGAAGGATATTGACATTTGAATGGTAAATGGATTGCCTACTTCTTTTTTCAATAGGAATCATGTGACAGACATGAAAATTGACTGTGTTTTTTAACATGGGTCTAAGTGTTTAAGACCAACACTTCACTGGCTTGAATTCTGGCTCAGTAGTAATTAAGACAGCAATGACTATAATTGAATATCTATGTTTTTAGAACTATAATATGTTAATGTCTGAATTTTTTAGTGTTATTTTTGGATTTTTTTATTTCATCCAACCATAGTCTCATATCAGCTATGAAAACATCATATATAAAAGGAAATAAACAGGCAGAGTTTTCAAAGAAGAAATCTAAGTTATCAATCATGATGTTAAAAAAAAAAGTTCCAAAGCACTAATAATTTAGGAAATTCAAGTTAAGGAAATGCTGAGGTCCCCCCTCATCCCTGCCAAATTGGCAAAGATAACAACAAAGTATATGATATGTTAGAGGCATTGTTGGAAAATGGGCACACGGTGGAACTGTGAATTCATATTGTATTTCTAAAATTAAATTTGAAATTATGCCCCCCAGTCATTTAATTCTGCATTCCCTTTGATCTAGCAATGGTACACTTAGAAATGTAATCCCAAAAGGATCAAAGAAAGAGGAAAAGTATATGTACAAAATATTTGTAGTAACTCTTTTTACACCGCCAAATTACAAGAAATGAAGGGATCATGCTTCTATTGGGCAATGGCTGAACAAATTTTGTTTTATGAATATGATATAATGTTATTCTGATATAAGAAATAAAGATATGGTTTCAGAGAGACTTGGGAAAACTCATATGAATTATTGCGAAGTTTAGTAAATAGAACCAAGAGAAAAATTTATACATATTACAATACTGTTAATTCACACAACTTTGAAAGACTTAAAAACTATATTCAATATAGTGACTAACCACAAATCTAGAGAATCACTGATGAAACATGCCCTCTACCTCCTGGCAGACCTTGTAGACTAAGGTGCAGAAATATATTTTTGGATAGAGCCAATTTAGCAATTTTGTGTCACTATGAAATTTTTAAAGGATTTTGCTTTTTCTTTTTCCCTTTTCAGTTGGGAGAGGGGAAAATGTGGAAGGAAAGAAAAATAAATGCTTGTGCATTGAAAAAAATACATTAAAAAATATAAAAGAGCCAAATAATTTCAGGTCAATAAACATTTACAGCATATATATATATATATATATGTGTGTGTGTGTGTGTGTGTGTGTGTGTGTGTGTGTGTGTGTGTGTGTGTATATATGTATGTATGTATAAGGCTGACATTAAATTTGAGATATTTCACCAACTATTTCTAGAAACCAAATAATCTCATTTAAAAATCCTAATCAAATAATTACTCTTTGTTTTTATTTTAGTGACTCTCTGGTCTTATTAATGTAGTTGCTTTCACCAGAAACCATTTATCAGTGGTTCATTTTTTTATTCTAAGTTCTTCTGTGATGACTCACAAAAAATTTTAATAGAAAATTTGACTAGTGCACTGGAAATCTTCACCTACAGTTTTAAATTCATATTCTGAAGGTAGCAGTGATGCCATACACCTGCTTTTATCATTTCTAAATTTAACCATTGGATTTATAATTTATTAAGAAGTTTTTTTTTTACCATTATAATTTGTGATTCCCCTAATTTTTATTTCTATATCTCCTAGAATGTTCTAACAGCTCTTTTAGAGAGCCAAATCATACAAATTTGAACTGGAACTTTGTATTTTTTTCCTTTCTTTTTTTTTAAAAAGGATTTTAAAAAAAATTATAATTTTTTAGTGACAGAACCCATGCCTGGGTAATTTTTTACAACATTATCCCTTGTACTCACTTCTGTTCCAACTTTTCCCTTTCCTCCCTCCACCCCCTCTCCCAGATGGCAAGCAGTCATATACATATTAAATATGTCACAGTATATCCTAGGTACAATATATGTGTGCAGAACCGAACAGTTTTCTTGTTGCACAGAAAAAATTGGATTCAAAAAGTAAAAATAACACGGGAAGAAAAACAAAAATTCAAATAGTTTACATTCATTTCCCAGTGTTCGCTTCTGTCCATCCTTGATCAATTGAAACTGAGTTAGATCTTCTCTTTATCGAAGAGATCCACTTCCATCAGAATACATCCTCATACAGTATCATTGTTGAGGTATATAATGATCTCCTGGTTCTGCTCATTTCACTTAGCATCAGTTCATGTAGGTCTATCCAAGCCTCTCTGAATTCATCCTGCTGGTCATTCCTTACAGAACAATAATATTCCATAACATTCATATACCACAATTTACCCAGCCATTCTCCAATTGATGGGCATCCTTTCATTTTCCAGTTTCTAGCCCCTACAAACAGGGCTGCCACAAACATTTTGGCACATACAGATCCCTTTCCCTTTTTTAGTATCTCTTTGGGGTATAAGCCCAGTAGAAACACTGCTGGATCAAAGGGTATGCACAGTTTGATAACTTTTTGAGCATAGTTCCAAATCGCTCTCCAGAATGGCTGGATGTGTTCACAACTCCACCAACAATTCCTCAGTGTCCCTGCTTTCCCACATCCCCTCCAACATTCCACATTATCTTTCCCTCTCACTCTAGTCAATCTGACAGGTGTGTAGTGATATCTCAGAGTTGTCTTAATTTGCATTTCTCTGATTAATAATGACTTGGAGCATCTTTTCATATGGGTAGAAATAGTTTCAATTTCTTTATCTGAGAATTGTCTGTTCATATCTTTTGACCATTTATCAGTTGGAGAATGGCTTGATTTCTTATAAATTATAGTCAATTCTTTATATATAATTTTGGAAAATGAGGCCTTTATCAGAACCTTTGATTGTAAAAATGTTTTCCCAGTTTATTGCTTCCCTTCTAATCTTGTCTGCATTAGTTTTGTTTGTATAAAAACTTTTCAATTTGATATAATCAAAATTTTCTATTTTGTAAATCAATAATGATCTCTAATTCTTCTTTGGTCATAAATTCCTTCCTCTTCCACAGGTCTGAGAGATAAACTATCCTATGTTCCTCTAATTTGTTTATAATCTCATTCTTTATGCCTAGGTCATGAACCCATTTTGACCTTATCTTGGTGTACAGTGTTAAGTGTGGGTCAATGCCTAGTTTCTGCCGTACTAATTTTCAATTTTCCCAGCAATTTTTGTCAAACACGAACTTTGTATTTCAAAGAATGTCTTCTAAAAAAGGTTCATATATGTAAGTATGGACTCATGTTTGACAGTTTTCATCAATACTTATCCTTTAACAATTATTTGTTAAGATCACATTTTTAGATGTGTATCCAATATAGATTAAAACTTGAAGCAACAAAATTTTGGCACAGATGAGAAAGATCCTGTTTCTCTTCCATTTCAATGGAGAAATTCCATTTAAAGATATTGATATAACCAAATCAGACTAAATAAAAATAGCAAAATTTTTACTCTTATTTGTGCCCAAGCCTATATTAATCTGTAAACTGATTTACTTACTGCTAGAAACCATCCTTTGTGATGGTTAAGTAATTTTACATTTAATAATCTGACCACCATTAAATTTACAGAAACATTTCTTTATCGTGGGTATGTCTTGTTGGGGACCACAGTATTGAATGAAAATGATGCTATCTCATTTTATAATGAAAAGTCATCTTTTCTATCCTGTGAATCATAAGACAAGCATTCTAGCACTACAAAACAAAGTAGGACTAGGACATGGGAAAAAATTCCCTCTTCTCTTAACTCAGTCATTCAACAAATTAAATCCGTGTCATTCAGCAAATGACAACAAATTCACTTTCTCTTGACAATTCAAGGGAAGCAGTAGAGAAATCTCACTTTCTACCTGTGATCTCTTGTCTTTGCCACATGATCAACCCATCATTTCTTCCCATCAGACAATTCATTGATATCTTTTTTTCCCCCTGAGGCAGTTGGGGTTAAGTGACTTGTCCAGGGTCACACAGAGAAAGTTTTAAGGGTCTGAGTCCAGATTTGAACTCAGGTCCTCCTGACTTCATGGTTTATCCTCTGCACCACCTAGCTGCCCCAATTTATTGATATATTTTACTTCTATTCTTCAAAGTTCCTCATTAGTCATTTGTTTCACCTTGCTTACACCAACCATGTATCATTCCATTGGCTTTTGGATGATAATTCATTTTTAATTCTTGAAAAAGTGTTCCATTCCATCTTTTGCAATTGTACAGCAAGACTAGTAGCAAGTCCCCTTTAAATATGATTCTTTATGTTTGTGGGATACACAGAGTCATTAAAGAAACTCCACAGTTTTGCAAGGGAAATCCAGTCTGATCTCTTTGATTTGGTTAACCATTGTTCTGAATTCATTGTCCATCTATACTCTCTGTCCTAATGCTTTTAACTAGAATATTTAGAAAAATCTCAGAATTTATCAGGAATCTTCTTCAACTAGCACCCTCTCTGTTGGATATTTACCTTGATTGTGGTGAATTTGTTTGACAAGCATAAATCTCATTTTATGCCTTAACTGATATTTGTAATTAGAGAGTCACTGAAAAGTGTTATTTATGTTGTAAAAAAAAAAAAAAAAAGAAGAAGAAGAAGCAGCAGAATGGGACATTATATTACCTTTATTTTCTTTCCAAAGTAGAAGTAATGGCTGGTCTTTATACAGCATCTGCAAAGTCTTTAAAAAGCAATATCATTTGGACTTAGCTCTTTTTAACAATGAGGTGATGGAGAGAGCCATCTGCATCCAGAGAGAGGACTATAAAGACTTGAATGTGGAGCATAACATTGTATTTTCACCTTTTTTGCTGCTTATTTTTTTTTCTCATTTTTTCCCTTTTTGATCTGATTTGTCTTGTTCAGCATGATAAATGTGGAAATATGTTTAGAAGAATTGCACATGTTTAACCTATATTAATTGGATTGCTTGCTGCATGGTGGGGGGGAAGAGGAAGGGAGAAAAATTTGGAACACAAGATTTTTCAAGGGTGAATGTTGAAAACTATCTTAACGTGTATTTTGACAATTAAAAAGCTATAAAATTTTTAAAAAAGAAAACTGAAAAAGAGTTGTTAATTTGCATTTTTTAATCAATAGTGATTTAGAGCATTTTTGTATATAACTACAGATGGCTTTAATTTCTTTATCTGAAAATTGTCTATTCATATCATTTGACTATCAATTGGGGAATGTCTTGTTTTTTTTTTAAATTTGACTCAGTTTTCTATATATTTTAAACATATTGGTTGTAAAAATTGAAGGGAGAGATTTTTTTTAAAATAACTTTCTTTCTGTTAGCTCTGATCTTCCTCCCTAGTCTAAATTCCTTTGGCCTGCTTCTCTAAATCAATATTCCTCTTCTCACAGTTATCTTTGTGGTTTCTGTGATGTACTTCCCTGCTTATGACTCTTTATGTAAAGTATGAATAAGCAAAAAGGGGAAAAGTAACAATTTGAATTGTAACTTCCATTCACATAACCACTTCCTTTAATCAGAATGTGTATCTGGAACAAAGGAGTACAAAGAAGCCTCTTACTCGGTGGTTTTAAAATAAGGTTTATCCATTTAATTTTATCTTACTATTGTAATTTGGACACTTTAGATTGCTTTTTAAAAATATGATTGGTGTCTGTCAGTATTAAAATTGATAACTATTTCTTCTTTAAAATTCAATTTTACAAATATATAAAAATAATTGTTTTTATGTCTTGTTATAGGAAAACAACAAGCACCTTTCTTTCATTCATTTGGATATTTTTAAGATTTCACTTCACATTCAACAAAGTGACAAAAGTGACAAAGGCTATGAACAGTCAGTGTTAGTGGGACTGTGAAAAGATAGGCATACTATCCACTCCCAATAGATATAAAGCAATTTGAAATTATACTCTGAAAATAACAAATGTGGGGCACCTAACCCAGGGAGATCAAGAACAGAAAGTCTCCATAAGTACCTAAATATTTGTGGCAGTACTTTTTGTAGTAACAAAAAATTGAAAACAGAGTAGATGTTTATCTGTTGGGAAATTGTGGTATGACTCTAATGAGATCTTAAAATGCTTCAAGAATGGATAAATGTGAAAACATGAACTGATAAAAAGCTCTCTTCATTATACTTTTCAGTGCCTTATTATTAATGATAATAATCATAGCAGGGTTTATGATTTGCAAAGCAGTTTATATACATTGTCTCATTTGATCTTCATGACAACCTTGTGAGGTACGTGTTATTTTTACCACCTTTTTGCATATGAGGAAACTAGAGTTCAGAGAATTTAATTGATTTGCCCAGGATCTCATAATTATCTGAGGCAGGATTTGAATGTAACTCCAGCACTCCATCTATTATGTCACATGGGTTGCCTCTCCATCTTTCACCTGGACTATCCAATAACTTCCTAAATCCAATAACTCTCTGCAGTGAGATCAGTCCTTCTCACTGATCCTATGTTATTCTTCCTAAAGCAGGCTTTGATTCTGTCTCTTTCATTTTTATGGATATGCTTACTAGAAGTTTATTCTTTTAAAATAATGTTTCTTTTCTTCTAAAAATGGCCAAATACCTTTTTGGCTCTTCTTCCTTCTTTCTCATGAGTCATCCAGAGAGTATTGGTGTGAGCCTGAAATTTAAACTATAAAATCCCCTTTCTATAAGATGGGAAATAATGAGATTTTAACTGTAGGAAAGTTGACCATTTACCAAATACACAATTGAATTACAAAGTCTACCTAATTCTATATAGTCAAGTTTGTAAATGTCTGTTTCAAACTCAAAACAAGGAGATTATTTCTGATTGTAATCCATTTACTACTCCTTGAATTGAAATTAACAATGCACTTCATGGCAGCTACCAGAAATTTCTGAAAGGTTTGTCTTTTGCTTCATAGATTTGAAATAAGAGTTTTGTTAAGTGTCAACTTCTCCCTAGGCTACAATTCAGGGCAGTTTTTCTCAGTACCACTTTTCTTTCCTCATTTCTAATGAGGTTTCCTTTCTCTGACTTTCAGGTATTTTCTTAAATTCCCTCTTCTAAAAGAGATTCAAACTATCTTTTATTTACAAACACATTTTTCTTTTTATTTCTACCTACTTAGGGGCCATCCTTTATCCACTGCCAATTTAAAATTAGAAAACACCCATATTTATGTTGAGTATTCTTGTTCAAACCAAATAGAGAAAACAAAAAAAAAAAAAGACATGTAATTAGAAAGTTTTCTTTTATCACATGCATTAGTTGTAATCTATCTTATCTATCTATCTGTCTGTCTGTCTTTATCTATCTATCTATATCTATCTATCTATTTATAAAATGTTAGGTAGATTAGGCTAAAGCTACTTACAGATGACTTTTCCCCTGCCTACACTGTCTGGGCAACTGAATCCTTTTGGCATTTTGGAAATGTCATATTAATTGGGTTTTTCCAATTAATTTGACATCTCTCCAGAAGTTTGGCTTCCAAATCTCAAAGCTGTTCAAATTTAAATTTTGTTCATTTCATGAGTATTTTCATAAGTGCTTATCATAGTGTGTCAGTTTCTAGTCGTGTGATCAGTGTTTTGAACATATTACTTGACTATTAACAGATATTTATTTAGTAGGCAGCATTTATAATGCATTGTCATTTTAAATCTGGTTATCATGAATCAAAATTCATTGAGTTGGTATGCAACTAAATGACAGATACCAGCTGATTTTTGCATTTTAACATAGTGAGCTAATTCCCTTCCCATTTTTCAAATAAAAAGTTGGAAATGGGCTTGATAAAATGGGCTGAAAATTCCTGCTTATTTGCTGACATATAGCAAAATTTGTATAAACATATTTTGAATGGTCTTAAAAAGATGAGAGGCTGTTGGTTTTCAATGTTAGGTTCATCTTTGAATCCTCTCTTTGTAAATAAATATTTTTAAAAGTTTTCCTTTTTCATAGGTATACAGATAGTAAAGTAATTAGGATGTTTTCTTCATTCTCATTTTCATTGTTTAGATAAGAACAATTTTTTAAGACCTGCTTTCAAATTCAAAATGGAGTATCTATTATATCCTTTCAAAAGGGCCTTTGTTAGTCATATTGTCTCAAATAAGGAGCTGATTTATAAAATTGATGAATAATTATTCATCTACCACAATTAAACTCTCAGAGATATTTTGATATAGCATAAAAATTTTGATATTAAATGGGGTAAATGTCTCATTCCCATCTTCTACAAGAAGCCTTTCTAAGTCCCCCTTAATTCAAGTGTCTTTCCTCTCTTGATTATCTCCAATTTATCTTCTTATTTGTATACAATTGTGTGTATGTTGTGCCCCTCATCAGACTGTGAGCAGGGACTAGTGGGTTTTTTCCTCTTTCTTTGTATCCCCAGTACTGGTATATCATAATAAATGTTTGTTGACTGACTGACAAAATAAAGTCACTCCCAGTAAAATAATATTATTAATGGGTCAATCCATAGAGAGTTTACTTTCTTATAGCATCTTTTTTCTTCGTGGTTATTTCATAACTAGGATTGAAATTATATGAATCAAGTTAGTACTTTTCTGAGTCTCATCCAACAATGAGCAAATTATTGGTGGGAGAGAATAAATTGTTCATTGAACAATACAAATTCATAATTTTAGGATTTCATAGTTTGACGTGTAAAACCATTCTTCCAATTCTGATCCTAAAAAAAGCTGTCAGCACTTACTGTCTCCATTTCCTCTCTTACTCATCCTTAGTCCATTGCAATAAGATTTCCATCTTAATCACTCAACCAGAACTGCTCTCTCAAAGGAGCAACAGTCTCTGAATTTCCAGAGTTTAGTACAATACCTGACATCCTTAATAAATCCTTTGGCTTGAATTGACGTGCAGCTCAGATGGTCTTTTCTTAGTACTTCCTGACCTCTCTGTTGCATTTGTTGCTATTGCTGCCCTTGCCTCTTACTTAGGTTTTTGTTGTTGTTGTTGTTTGTAATATCATAACACTACTCTTCTGAGTTCTCCTAACTTTCTCACCTTTCTTCACCTCTCTTCAGCCTTCTTTGTGGGCAGAGTCCTAAACATTCTTCTCACTGTCTTTTTTTTCCTGGTGTCTCATTAACTTCTATGATTTTAATCAACATTTCTATATATATCTCCCAGGTCTGCATAGCTAATCGCGGACTCTTCTCTGAACTTTGATTCCATATCATCAATTGTTTATTGGACATTTCAAACTGCATGACATCTTAACTTCATTATCTTCTACCTAAACCATCCTTTTTTCAAACTTCCCGATCTCTTTGGAAAGCACCACCAATTTTTTCAGTCTCCCACATACATAATCATAGTGCTAGCCTTGAATACTGACTTTCATACCATTTACAGCTGCCAGATATTATCATTTTTCTCTCTAAAGTGCCTCACATTCAGTCTTTTCTTTCTACTGACACAATTGCCACCTTTGTTCAGCTCTTATCACTCCTTGCTTAGACTCCTACCAAGTCTTTCTCCATCATACTCCACACGGCTGCCGAAGTGGTTTTCCTTAAGTACAGATGTGACCATGGAGGCACTCTTCCTAGTAACTCCAGTGGCTTGCTAATGTATTTAGTATAAAACTTAAACTATCTGGCTTGTAAAGCCCTTCATAGCTGGACCTCAATCTATCTTTCCAGCCTCATTTTTCAATATTTGTCTGTCTGCACTCTGTAGTCCATCCAGACTGATCTCTCTGTTTTTCATATCTGTCAATCTGCCTTTTCATTGCCTGTCTCCCATACATAGAATGTACTTCCTCTTCTCTCTACTTCATAGAAATCATCTCTTCCTTCAAGTTAGAGTTCAAGAATCACCTTTGGTTGAAATCTTTTGCTAATCCCTTCAGCTGCTAAAATTGTCCTTCTAAATTTACAGAATATTTTAAATTTAAAATTAAAAAAATTCTTAATTGCTGGCCTGATACATAGCAGGGGTGTAACAAAAAATGATTAATTAATTGATTTCACATGATCAGCATAATACTTTTATTCATGCCATTTAGTGCCCTATGCCATAAGTATATGAGGCATTTGTAAATAGGACTAAACATTTAAAATATCTGGACATTACAAAGCCTTGGAGGAAAATGGAAATTTGGACTTTTTTAACATGATTTTAAATGCCCTTTATAGACCTGTAGTCACCTTGAATAAGAAAGTAATAGTGCCACTATATTCAGCATGCATAATATCACATCTTTAGTATTATGTTTAGTTCTTTTTAAAAATTAATTTATAGAAATCTGTTTTCTTTCCCTCCCATCTCCACCCCCATAAAAAAGAAAAGAAAAACAGTTCTTGTAGTAAACATGCATAATAGAGCAAAATAAATTCCCTCATTGTCTGTTTTCAGAAAACATGTCTCATTCTGTGCCCTGAATTCATTGTTTTCCTTCCTAGAAGAAGCTAGAGGGCTCAGTGGTTGGCATGTTGGGCCTGGAATTGGGAAGTTAAGTTCAAATCTAGCCTTTTATACCAAATAGCTTTGAACTCTGGGCATGTCACTTAATTTCTGTTTGCCTCTTGCAAAAAAAAACCAAACACACACACACACACACACACACACACACACACACACACACACACACAAAGACCCCACTGATAATAGCAGCAGTTAATTCACAGGTTTATTGTGATGAGCAAATGAGAATTATTTGTTAAATGCTTAGCACAATGCTTGGCACACAGTAGGTGCTATGTAAATGTTTATTCCCTTCCTCTTCTCTTTCAGGAGATAGACAGCTTGCTTCATCATTGGTTCTCTGAATCATAGATGATCAATATATTAATCTTACAATATTCAAAGTTGTTATTACATATATTACTCTTCTGATTTGATTTACTTTATTTTGAATTAATTCATATAAATCTTTTCATGTCTCTTTGAAATTATCTATTTCCTCATTTCTTATATCACATTGATGTCACAATTTCTTTATCCATTTCCCAGTAGAGGGTCATCACCTTACTTTCAATTATTTGTCAGCATTTAGTGCTATCATTGAGGAAAGACACTGATAATCTAGAGAATGTTCAAAAGAGGGTAACCAGACTCATACAGGGTCAGGGGTCTATGGCATATGAAAATCATTTGAAGGAACCAAGATTCTTCAGGCTGGATAAGAGGAGACTCATGGGGCCATGATAAAATTGTCATATGAAAAGAGTTTTTAGACTTTTCCAATTTAGACTTAAAAGATAAAAATAGTAACAATAGGTTTAATATCATGAAGAATTTTCTTCTTTTTTTGTTATCTATGTGATGACACCTCATTTATTTTAAAAAATATATAAATATATTATTTATGTATTTTCAGCATTAATTTTTAAAAAAAATTACTTATTTTTAACATTCTTTTCTTTTTAAATTTTGAATTCCAAATTCTTTCTCTTCCTCCTTCCCTCTCTCCTTCCCATGTCCACTGTTAAAGGCCAGCAATGTGATATCAGTTATACATATAGAATAATGAAAAATATTTCCATATTGGCCATGTTACCAAAAAAACCAAAAAAATTAATGAAAGTGAAGAAATTATTCTTCAGTTTATTCCATCTCTTTCTTCAGGTGGATAGCATTTTTTATCCTTCAGAATTGTCTTAAATAAGAGCACTGATCAGAATACTAAGTTATTTACAATTGATCATCGTAAAATATTGTTGTTTCTGTGTACAATATTCATCTAGCTCTGCTCACTTTACTTTGCATCAAATTGTTTAAGTCTTTCCAGGTTTTTCTGAAAGCATCCTACTTGTATTTTCATGTAGTACAATAGTATTCCATCACAATCATATAGCACATCTTGTTTGGCCATTCTCCAGTTGATGGGCATCCTCATAATTTCCATTTCTTTTCCATTATAAAAAGAGCTGTTTTAAATATTTTATACACATAAGTCATTTTCCTTTTTTAAAAAATTTCTTTGGGATACAGATACAGTAGTGGTATAACTGGATCAAAGGGTATGAACAATTTTATAATCTCTTGAGCATAAAATTCCAAATTGTTCTCTAGAATGTTTGGACCAGTTACTTACTTCATCATTAGTTCATTTGTGACCCAATTTTTCTAAAATCTTAAAAAAAAACAAACCACTAGACAAAAAGAGAATATTTGTTATTTATTTATTTATTAACCAACTGTGTGCCAAGTATTCTTAAATATTTTTTTTACCAATATCCTCTCATTTGATCTTCATAATAGCCATGCAAGGTAGATGCAATTATTATCCTCATTTTATATTTGGAGAAACTGAGGCAAAGAGAGGTTAAGTGACTTTCACAACTATTGAGTGCCTGAGGTCATATCTGAGCTCATATTCTCATCCCAGGCCAAGCACTCTGTTCAGTTGCTTCTGGTCAAACAAATGATATGCATCATCAGCTCAGAGCTCTAGTGTTTAAAAGGATACTGGAAGTCATCTACATATGTTGTTCCAAAACCTCATTTTACAAATAAATACACTGTGCACCAGAGAATCAAGTAACTTAGCTGCAGTAACACTTTGCTTCTGATACTGTGTTGCCTCATGCCATCATCCAGCTCTTTTTGAAGACCTCTGGTAGGGAGCCAGAACTCATGGTCAGTGTCCAGTTGTTCGAGAACAACTCAGAAAAAAATATATTGGCTTTAGAAGCAGAAAGTCTCAGTCAGATCTGACCTAGGCTATTTACTAGAACTGTGTGATCTTGAACAAATCACTTTGATGATTTTTATGTCATGAACTCTTTTGGCAGTCTGGTAAAACCCTTTTCAGAATAATGTTTTTAAATCATAGACTAAAATACATAGGATGACAAAGGAAACACAACTATATCAAAATTTAGCTATCAAAATAATTTATTCATGGGAACTTCATAGATCTGTGGAGTCCAGGTTAAGAGCCTGTGTATTGGATTGTGAGTGAAAGAGAGACAAGGGACAGAGTGTTTTGTTCTAAACCTATGATCTTTTGCTATTGTTGCCAATTTCCCCAAAAAACTAGGTAGTGTAGCATAGTTGAAAGAATCTTGGATTTGAAATCAAAGGAACTGAATTTGAATCTCAGCAGTTACTCATTGGTTGTTTGATCTTGAATTTAATCTCTGCATGCTTCATTTACCCCATCTTTGAAATGAGGGAAATTGGATTATAAGGTGATCTGTAAAGGTCTTTTTAAGTTCTAAATTCTGTCTGTTGAATAGTTGTTTTTTGTTTTGTTTTTACAAATTAGTATAGAGGAGTATAGACTAAGTAATAACATACAAACATTTTATCCAAAATATTTTGTTACCCTGAAAAAAAGTCAAAATCTTTTCTAGTTTTTCATGGGGAAAAAAAAAAAACAAAAAAAAAAAAGAAGAAGAAAAGCCTTTTTCTTCTATTTGGGTGGTTTTCCACTTTTTCGTGGGTCATTTATAGCTCTTAAGTAATATTGCACCTGAATATCATCATTGGCTACCTGCCCACTTTCTTCATCTTAGAATTCTAGATCTTAATTTTGTAATGGAAGAAACTGTGGCTCAGAAGGTAAAACAAATTGTTCCAAGTTCCATTGTCCTATGTCACATCTTACCTAGACAATACATGGAAATATTATGCATGATCCATCTTATTGGGGCATAAGACTTAAATTGAATCTGTCATATCTGGCCATTTACCTAAGAGTTGACCCATTTCTTGGTGTTCAATTTAACCTATGTCTGGTTATTTACAAAGAAAATAATATAAATAATATAAAATAAGGTTAAGAGCACTTCGATGTTCTACAGTTCCTAGGTTGCAGAAGATAATACTATTGAGATGATGCCCATTTAATGCCATTCTCACTCACAAATTAATTTACCCAGTGAATATAAAAATTATATGAATATAAAAATAATGTTTTGGATGAAAAATTTTGGCTTTTATATTGAAGGTCTCGAAGAAGGATCGTATTAATCTGAGAAGCTCAACTTTAATATTTTCCAAGTGTTTGCATTTCTAATAATAATCTTGTCATATCAAAGATTTTCGCCTTTTAGTAATTCTGGGTTCTCATAAAATTAGTCGTGTCCTTGCGACCGGTCTTTCTAACATGCTAAAAGGCTTGGGAACATCCTGGCACTGCAAAATAGCATTAGCGCTACAGACAGTTCAGACACAGGGTGTGTCATTCCTGCTTCTTTGAGGCTCAGTCCTTGGTCTTCGGTCTGCGCTCCATCATTTGCCCTTGTACCACCCCTCCCGCTGCGCCAGGGATCCAGCAGGGACTAGAGCATCCTGCTCGGAAAGCCCAGGATAATCCTCGACTTTTATTCTTGTTATTAGAAAGCAAGAGGCAATAAAGGTCAGGGTTTTTGCTGGCAGGCTGTCTGATTTTTTCACATGTTAAGAGGAGCTAGTTCATCTGTCTGCGGGCTGAGGCTTCAACAGCATAAGCTGTCAGACTAACATTGATTGAAGGTGGACCGGGAGGGGGAAGCGCATCTGTCCAATGGCTGGCTTGCCATTGGCTTCTTATTACAGCATTCTCCCCTGAGACACACCCTGCATGCTCATTCACCTACCTCCTCCTCCTCCTCCTCCTTCTCTTCCCTCCCCTTCTTTTCCTACCCCTTCATTACTGATTCACAGCAAGAGGCAGCAGCAGCAGCAGCAGCCCTGCTTGTCACGAATCAAGGATTGCAATGAGCTCATCCTTTTCTCCTCACAGCCTCACAACTGCCCGAGCTTTCTGGTTCCTGCCGCCGCTGTCTGCTCACTGATACACAAACACACCCATGCACACACACTCACAGCCCAGGCCCTGCTAGGGGGGCTTTTTAAAATCTGAACTCTGGTGCACTCACTCTTGGCTGTTTTCTCAGCTCACGGGCTCTCCCTGTTTTATATTTAGATCAACGTTTGCTTTTTGTTTTCGTTGCCCACCTACTTCGGGGCTCCTGAACAGTGGCTGGTTGGCTTTTATGGTGGCCAGAGTCAAAGTGCTCTTCTTGAGACGTTAGCTGGCACTTCTCACCACACTCAGGCGTGTCCACCATCCTCCAGGGGAGACCTTAGCTCGGCTCCCCTCCTCCTGTAGTTCTTCAGATTGTGGCTAGAGAGACCCAGTCTTCTCATTCTGGATACTTACCTCTTACTGCTCATGGAAGAAGGGGTTCCCTGCCCAACCCCAGCTGCTAAGCTCACCCCTCCTGTCAAAAAGTCCCAGGACATGCACGACGAGCGGAGCAAGCTGGTGAATGAGTACGCATGCCGAGTGCTGGAGCTTCTGGGGATGGGCCATCGCCTGTTTGTGCCACGGCTTCTGGCGGTGAGACCACTTTTTATTGAACTTCATGTTTAGGAAAGCTGTCACCTTTTTGGCTTAGGAGAATCCCTTGCCGCCGAGGAGGAGGCTTGTGGTTTCTTCTGTGTTCTTCCTTTTACCCACCCTATCTTGAAGTAATTGCTGAGTGGTCATTATCCTCCTGGCCGAGGACTGCCAAGGGGCCCCATTCCTGAACCTGGTCCACGCCACTCCTTAATTGGCAGGAGGGGATCCTAGCTCAGAAAGGCTGAATCCCAAAGGCTATTTGCTTAGAGCGAGGAATCCTCTTCCAGGGTTTAACTCCATCTTAGCAAGTGTATTTCTGGGGTTTGCTACATTAGATGATAAAGCAGAATGCACCCATGCTTGATGTGAGGAGTTCTGTTATTCATGCATCTCAAAGCTGAATTTAAAAGCCAACATTATGACTAGTTGTCTGAACCTGTAACATCAGAGGCTGTTTCCCATTTTACCATTCTGTTTGGTTGCTATCTTGGATTCCCATTTGTGTGTATGTGTGTGTGTGTGTGTGTGTGTGTGTGTGTGTGTGTGTGTGTGTGTGTGGAGATGTCTAAAAATATCCAGGCAGGAAATAGTTAAAGATGCTTTTATCTACTGGGACAACTGAACTGAGGATCTTTGAAATGATCTGAAACTGATATTTCCAAAATGGTACTGAGAAGTCTGACTTGCTTATCACTTAAATATTGTCAAAAAAAGAAAAACAAAAACAAAAATAAAACAACCACATGCTACTTCTTTCCCACAAAGAGTTAAATTTAAATAATAGCAATTAGTGATACAAGATTATTATCCATTTCCCTTCCGTGTTTTGGTAACTACACCTTGCCACTGTTCTGCCATGTATCTATGATAGATCTACACCGTTATTTGGTAATTGGACCATAGTACTTGTCTGCCTGTTTTGCATGATACAGCTCAGTAGGATTCCAGATTGTTAGACTTCTGTTATTTTGGAACCCTTTCACTTCCCGAGTTATTTTACTCAATTTTACCCATTTCCCAGCCCTCCATCTCCTCATCTTGCTTTTGATTTACCTCTGCCCTTCCATCATCTTCCTTGCTCTGCAGCTCTATAGATGAATCACTAACAAATAGGCTGTTAGAGTTATTGAAAGGTCTGTTTACCAGAATCCTATACCTTGTATGTCTTGAGTTAGAGACATTTGTTTTGATTTTCAAATTGTGGACAGTTTAAATTAATTTTTGATTCAGCAAGCCTTTGGGAACTACTACATGCAAGGAAGGCTCTGTGCTACTCTTTACTGTGTTGCAGATTTTACAAGACTTTTATCCAAGATGTGTAATTCCATTTTCATTTATGCAATAAATAAAAAGAACCTAGCATGTCTGTGCCCAGTTCAGATCCCCATTGGTCATTAAATTTCTGATTTCATGAACTTTAATTTTATAATTAAATAGGAGATTATAAATTCATTGTTTGGTTAGAGAAAAAGTTATGAAAACCCACCAAATTCTTGTCATTCCATGGTGGAGAAGGGAATATCAATATTTTGGGTCGTATGTGTAATAATCTTTTCAAAAAGTATTGAACTTTATGACCCAATGGTTTTTGATGGTAACTCTCCAGGGAACAAAAGAGACTCTTGTTGCTTTCTGTATTTTAAAATTGTTTGATAGCAAATGTTTCCCTCATATTGGTATCTACCGTAGGGATTAAAACTTTATCTAGTTAGCATTAACTAGAAGTAATGTTCTGTAAAGCATATTTTGGATCTCAAAAGAGTTCCATTCACTTTACATTTTTAGCTATACAAGGTTTATCATGACTAGTTTGGGATATTGTGGATATAATATCCATTTGGTCATTAGGAGGTTTGACATTAGCATCCTGGGAAATAGCTACTTGCTGCCATTACTACATATAGAAAGCTTATGGAAAAGCATTTCTAGCACTCTATGTGTCTCTTACACAAGGTTGCATTTGAGCAAGATCTATGGGGAGAAATCATGTTACTTTTCCTGTTGACAATCATTACATGTATACATGTATACATTACATGTATAATGTCTAGTAACATGACTTTTGGTTTGGGGAATACCATTCGTCTGAATTACTATTCTCAATAACCTATGCCAAAGTTCAGTTGTTCAGCCTTGTTTTATTGAACTTTCTAATGATACAGGATCAGTGGCTAATCCTTACAGGAAAAACCTGTGAGGAATGTTGCCACGTGCAGCATTGCAGCCCCATTGCCATCAGTCAAAAGAGCACGTACTCAAGTTTTCAAAAATTTACAATAACTCTTTAGATTTTAATCATATTTTGAACGTGAATGGGAAGGTATTAAACTGCACTAGAAAAATCTGGTTAATTACCTGAAAGAATCCATTCACTTTTGAAAAATGAGAAGGGCAAGTTTAAATTGTTTAAAAGAAGTATAGAACATTGGGAATTTATTAATTAATGAGATATGGCACTATGGATTTGTAACTTGGAACCTTGTTGGAAGTATCCTGTCACAGATACATTAAATTCTTGTGTATGACTAAAGAAGATATCCATAGAAAGACTTACTTCCTCTTTAGACAGATCTTAAATTTGAGACTTCAGTGTGTTGAATCAAAAGATGGCTTTTAGAAACCATTTATAAGGAATTTAACATTAGATAATCCTCTTCATAAGGGAAGGTTCCTATAAAGAGACTTGCCAGCACAAACAAATTGTTCTAATTTTAAAAAAATAGCAGAAACAACAATAAAAATCTAACCCCAAAATTCTTATATCTCTCCTGTGGCCCAAACAATTCCCTAGATGCTCACTGGCTTTGGTATAACCTATTCAGAAGAAAGAGCAGAAGTGCCCAAGACTGAAGATTGAATTAATTTGTAAATCTTTTTTTTTTTTTTTTTTACAAAATTTAATTTTAAATGCATTAGGTTGAGGGAAGAGATATGAGATATAATGACTCATTACTTAAAGGAACTCAGTGATGAAGATTGTTGTAGAGTGAATAATGACCTGCTATCTCTGTGGTAAATAGAGATTTTCATTGGATTGGTATAAAATGGAGTATACCCCCATATATCTGTGCCTTCTCATTTTAGATGATGCTGTACAAATGAACCATGAGGAAATTAATACTCTTCTTGCCTTCTTGCTTCTTTTGCATATTTTCTGTAGCTCTTTATAACAATCATTTTGATGTAGAGACATGTTATCTTGTCTACATTAAGAACTTGTCTTAGACTAACCTATTAATTCAGTCACAGGCCTGGCACATAATAGGTATAGCATAATAATAAATGTTTATTAATTGACTGATTTTATGTGTAATTTCTACTTAAATGTGGGAAAGGGTAGTTTTTGAACATCAAATTGAGCATTTGAGCATCATATCACCATTTGATTCCAGATTAGTGAAAAGTTTCTAATTATCTGCAAGAGCAAACACAACCCTTAATGCTGTAACAAGAGTAAATAAAATCTCTTTCAATTACATTATCTTTCCTGTAGAATTTTTTCAAGAGTCTGGGAATAGAAAGAGGAGAATAATAAGTTTTTTTCTTTTGTCAATAGTTTTAAGGTATCCAGTCTAGTGGTTTATTCCAAAATCAAAATGAGACTTTTCTGAATGTTGAAGCAAATTACTTAGTTCTTTTCCTTGCTATAACTTCCTTAGCTCTGGTTGGCATTATCTTTTGTTAACTTTCTTCAGAAAAATTAAAAATACTTTGGAAAATGAAGAAATGAGTGGGACACCATTTTTTTTTACTTTAAAGTACTGATACATATAATGAAAATATTTCCTGGGTGCTGTCCTGAGGGAAATTTAGACAAAATCTAAATAATATTTAATATTTGAAGAACATCAGGTTTAGTTTTAATCAAATTTCCCTTCCTATGGTGATATTAGGTAGAAAGCAATAATTCAAGAATAAGCAATAACCTGTTTGAGCTTACTCATTTGGTTGCTGAAATATTGGGATATATTTTAAAACTCAGATGTTATCATCAGAGTAGTTAAGTATAATAAGCCTCTATTCATTGATATGGTAAAGTATTAATTCTCATTATCATATTTTTCCTCTCAAGAATGACACTTGTTGCCATAGTTGGTATATTACTAATCATTATGCAAATGCTACTAGCTCCAGGGTTCTTTTCTAATTCCGTCTAGCTGCTAGTACCTAGAAAAGCTAAGGTTGCTTTTCATCCACTTTTTATCTGAGCTATATCCCCATTAGGCAACTCTGTAGCACCATAGAGTAGTAGACCTAGAATCAGTAAGAGTTGGCTTCACATTCTACCTCTGATACATAATGAGCCATGTGACCCTGGAAACTCAATCAATCTCTTATTGTGCCCTAAAAAAAAAAAAAAAAAATTATCATAGCCACTTTAACCTTACATACAATTAGGACTGGGAGAATTGAGTCAGGAAAAACCTTGAAGCTCTGACCATCTTCACATACCATTGTGATACAGTGAAGCATAGAAAAGAAAAATAATATCCAGGTAGCTGCCACTGACTCTATCCTTGTCCAAAACTACCCTGGAATAGAGTTATGCTATCCCGCCTCCTGCCTAAAAACCCAAGTTATAGCCCCTATCTGTCCAAGAATGGTGGTCCTCCCTTGTCTGACAGGGCTGAGCCACAATCTCCAAGTTGTAAATACCAAATTAGCTCCTTTTGTTGTGCTACAGTTCTCTTTTATTGTTCTGACTCAGTTTCCCTGAATTGTTCTGCCTCAGTTCCCAGTTGTTCTGTTCAATCCTGCAACACCACCCCTCCCTCCTAATCACATGATCCAGATAAGGAGAAAGACCTATTTTAGACATCATGACCCCAGACCTTCCCTACTTATCAGAATGCCTCTCCCCATCCCAGAATGTCCCTGCCCTCCGCCCCCCCTGTCAGAACTGGATCGTGTGTGTGTGTGTGTGTGTGGTGTGTGTGTGTGTGTGTGTGTGTGTGTATGATTGAGAACTCACGTGGAGGCTGGATTCTTGGAGACTAGAGGATAGTCTCATTCAGCCCTGGGACCAAACCATGGATCCATTTGGTCCCAGTAAATCTCTCCCTTTCAAATAAAATATTAAAAACTCTCTAACCTCTATCTTGCCTCAGTTTCTCTGGCATTACACTTTCTTCCTGCTCTTTCTCTCTCTGAAGTAAAGATAACAATACTGTAAAATGTTAGACTAAATTGCCTTCTTGGCTTCTGTATCCTGCTTGCAAACCCTAGTTAGCTAAAACCCTACACCCTGCCTCAGTTCCTAGGTGCTGAATGCTTTGGACGTGACTCCCGTTTGGTCGACTAGTCTGAAACTCTCCACATCAAAGATTAAAAACCAATCTCTATCTTACCTCAGTTTCTCTGGTATTAACACCTTCCGCCTAGACTTCCTCCTCTATAAAAGGAGGATAATAGAAGCTTCTGTTTGGTAGGATTGTGGCAAGGATTCAGTGAGATACTATATGTAAAACACTTTGTAAATTTTCAGGTACTGCATAAATGCTGTCCTCCTCTTCCTCTTCCTCTTTCTCCTTCATATTCTCTTCTCCATTCTATTGTAAACTCCTTGAGGTCCTGACTGTTTCTGCTTTTTTGCATATCTAATGCTTAGCACATAGTACTTAATAAATGTTTATTGATTGATTAGATTAGAGAGGTGATATTATTTTGAGAGAGTTTTTTTGAGTTAGGTGAAATGCATTCCAAGTGATTCCCTTGTATTTCTTTTTATAGCCCACTAGTTGTACTTGGATAGATCTGTAATGTCCTTGGTGTGGTTACTTCCTCTTCTACTGCAGATTAGAATCCCTTCATATCTCTGCATTGTGATTCTTATTCATTTCTTGTATAATCTTCCCTAGAAGAACCACACAACATGCTCTAGATTGTACCTTCCTTCCTTTAATGTTTTCAGGACTACCATTGGAATTGCCAGCTGAGCATCTAATTTTTTTTCCTCCTTCTCACTGAATTACTGGTCTATCTATCTCTTTTACCTTTAAAACAGAGGAAGCTTGGCTTAGCTTGATATTCTACTTTGGATTTTATTATCCCTTATTCAGAGTGACATTTATTTGATGACACTTTATTAAATATTTGTTAATATAAACCAGTAGCGAGTAGTTTATTGAAGTATTACTTCTATCAAGGAGAGAGGCACCTCACATAGACTAGGTTGGAACATGAAAAGTTAATCTCTTTAGATTTTTTTTCCACTTAATCATGGTATACAGTGATAATGCAGCTTGAGAGACAAAGACAGAGAAAAACTAGAGACAGAGACAGAGAGACAGTATAAATAGAGGGAACAAGCATTTGTTAGTGCTCACTATATGCCAGACAGGCACTGTGTTAAATGTTCAACATACACATACTATATAGCTAAGGTAGCTAGGTGGTATAGTGGATAGAGTAGCAGACCTAGACTCAGAAGTGATGAGGTTTAGGTTTGGGGGTTTCTTTCTGTCAGGGAAGCAAATGGAAAGGTTTAGATTTAGGGAACCAAAATGAGATTAGGGTTTCTGGTGGTCAGGGAGTTAAATGATAAAGTCTAGTGGCAGGTTTGGGGTTCAGGAAACTAAATGGAGAGGTTTGGCTCCCCTACACCCCTTTTGGTTTCAGCACATGGGTAGGGAGTTTTGGGGAACCCCCTTCTGGAGGCTCAGGGATTCTCTGTAAAGGAATTTACAAACCCAAAAAGGCTAGACTGACAAAAAGAGGTTTATTATTGGCATTGGGAAGTCAGCCTTGACAATGCAAGAATAGAAAGGCTAAATCCCTCAGTGGAGGAGTTGTGGCAGAGAAGTGAAGTTTAGAGAAATCCAGACAGAGAGGCAAAAAGTCTTGTCAGGGAAATAGGTGAGGGAGACAGAGAGAGGGTAGCGCTGGAACAGAATATTATTCAGTGGGCAGAGGTTTCTTTGGCATAGCATGGCGTGGCATGGCAGATCTTCTGCAAGGAGTTGTTCCAAGTTGGCTCTTTTTATCTGCTAGCCGGGTTTCAGCTTGGGCTGGAATTTGAAGAGAATTGAATAAGTCTCTAGTTCAATAGGGTTGGAATTCTTTAGCTCAGCACTGAACCAACCCCACCTAGATAAACCACTTTATCCGATTCCCTGGGGCGGGCTCTCACTGAGGCAGAGTTGAAGGAGATTTTCTCCTTCAAGGAGGTTTAGAGAGTTTCAGGACCCCTTCTTCAGAAGCATTCACATCTAGGCTGCCTTCTCCTTTTTTTTTTTTTTTTTAATTCTTTCAAATATAGATCTTAAGGTTAGTAAATTCTACCTGTGTTTATAATGGAGTTTAAATAACAAAAAATATTTTGCATATGATTCCCAGTCTCTATGATTTTGATTTTTTATTTCATTCTTCATTCTTTCTCTTTATTAAGTTAGCCTTTGAAGAGCATTTTCTTCTGACATATATCCTTTATCTGAACTATTCATAACTTTTGAAATGAAAATTATTTGTGTTGTCTTAAAGAAGCATTTTCTTTTTTTTTTCTTTTTTATTTAATAATTACTTTATATTGACACTCGTTTCTGTTCCGATTTTTTTTTCCCCTCCCTCCTTCCACCCCCTCCCCTAGATGGCAAGCAGTCCTTTATATGTTGGATATGTTGCAGTATATCCTAGATACAATATATGTTTGCAGAACCGAACAGTTCTCTTGTTGCATAGGGAGAATTGGATTCAGAAGGTATAAATGACCCGGGAAGAAAAACAAAAATGCAGATAGTTCACATTTGTTTCCCAGTATTCTTTCTTTGGGTGTAGCTGCTTTTGTCCGTCATTTATCAATTGAAACTCAGGTCTCTTTGTCAAAGAAATCCACTTCCATCAAAATATGTCCTCATACAATATTGTTGTCGAAGTGTATAATGATCTCCTGGTTCTGCTCATTTCACTTAGCATCAGTTCATGTAAGTCTCGCCAGTCCTCTCTGTATTCATCCTGCTGGTCATTTCTTACAGAACAATAATATTCCATAACATTCATATACCACAATTTACCCAGCCATTCTCCAATTGATGGGCATCCATTCATTTTCCAGTTTCTGGCCACTACAAAGAGGGCTGCTACAAACATTTTGGCACATACAGGTCCCTTTCCCTTCTTTAGTATTTCTTTGGGATATAAGCCCAATAGAAACACTGCTGGATCAAAGGGTATGCACAGTTTGATAATTTTTTGGGCATAATTCCAGATTGCTCTCCAGAATGGTTGGATTCATTCACAGCTCCACCAACAATGCATTAGTGTCCCAGTTTTCCCGCATCCCCTCCAACATTCATCATTATTTTTTCCTGTCATCTTAGCCAATCTGACAGGTGTGTAGTGGTATCTCAGAGTTGTCTTAATTTGCATTTCTCTGATCAATAATGATTTGGAACACTCTTTCATATGAGTGGTAATAGTTTCAATCTCATCCTCTGAAAATTGTCTGTTCATATCCTTTGACCATTTATCAATTGGAGAATGGCTTGATTTCTTATAAATTTGAGTCAGTTCTCTATATATTTTGGAAATGAGGCCTTTATCAGAACCTTTAACTGTGAAAATGTTTTCCCAGTTTGTTGCTTCCCTTCTAATCTTGTTTGCATTAGTTTTATTTGTACAAAGGCTTTTTAATTTGATGTAATCGAAATTTTCTATTTTGTGATCAGTAATGGTCTCTAGTTCATCTTTGGTCACAAATTTCTTTCTCCTCCACAAGTCTGAGAGATAAACTATTCTATGTTCCTCTAATTTATTTATAATCTCGTTCTTTATGCCTAGGTCATAGACCCATTTTGATCTTATCTTGGTATATGGTGTTAAGTGTGGGTCCATGCCTAATTTCTGCCATACTAATTTCCAATTATCCCAGCAGTTTTTATCAAATAATGAATTCTTTTCCCAGAAGTTAGGGTCTTTGGGTTTGTCAAACACTAGATTGCTATAATTGACTATTCTGTCTTGTGAGCCTAGCCTTTTCCACTGATCCACTAATCTATTTCTTAGCCAATACCAAATGGTTTTGGTGACTGCTGCTTTATAATATAATTTTAGATCAGGTACAGCTAGGCCACCTTCATTTGATTTTTTTTTCATTAAAGAAGCATTTTCAATACTAAAACACACACATATTTTTCTCTAGATATTAAAACATGTAAACATATTTTTTTCTATAAATATGTTTTCTATAATTAACTGAGGAGTGAGGTTTAAGTCTGATTGGTTTACTTTCACAACCATTTTCCTAGTGCTCTATGTGAAGATTGCAAGGTGTTGGGTCATTTCTAAATCTCATAACTCTATGTTTTACCTATTTTAAAAATTTTCTCAGTTTCTTAGGAAGGTTTTCCTGAAGTACAAGGATCATCCATCTCCACATCTTCAGAAGAACACCCTGAAAACAAAAACCAAAAACCAGAATTATAGATTAGCCTTAAAATATCAAAGTCTTATTCCCAAGATTTTTTCTTTATCCAAAGCCTGTGTCTGGGTAAACTTTTGGAGGATGAACTTTACTAACTTTCATCTTTCATAGGACAAGCATGTTAATTTGTTAGAGCCTTTTCATATTGCTTCTTTGAATGGGATTTTTGTGTGTATGCAATCAATTATAGCTTATGGCAGAGAGTAGAAGTGTGTTTTCCCATTTAAAAAATGGCTTTAGAAACTTTGCAACACTAAATATTCAGGAAAAATACATTGTCATTATAATTGTTATCATCAATATAGACAAAAATAACATGATTTCTCTTGGAAATATGTTACAGACATCCAAGGAAGACCTTCTACAGGCTGACTTCGAAGGTGCTTTAAAGTTTTTCAGAGTCCAGCTTCCAAAGAGATACAGGGCGGAAGAGAATGCCCGGAGATTAATGGAACAAGCATGTAACATTAAGGTAAGATGCCTCAGTTTCATTTCTTGACTTTCACATGTAGTATCTATCTGTTTACTGAATAAAGATGGAATTTAAAGAATGGCAAGTAAACATGAAAAGAGATATTAAATTGTTCCCTTGTGAGTTGCTGAGTTTTAGCTAGATTGGTGAAGAAAAACATGTTGTGTTTTGCCTTAGTTTTCTGGTGGTCTGCTTTGTCATAATAGGATTTTTTTTTAGAGTGAAAGATATATGTCATAAAAGTATATCATTTAGGTTCTTAAAGAGAGATTTATGAATATATAAGAGAAGATATCTATGAATATATATATATAGTGAAAGAGGTTTCTGTCAGGTTGGTGGCTATGTAGTAGCTTTTAGTGAGGGACAGCAGGTCCAGTTAGGGGATAAGTAAGTAATCAAAGACTTGCCCAATTGGTTAGGGCCTTGAGTAGGCTGCTGTGATGGTGGTTTCCATAGTAGCAAACTTAATATTCACATTCACCATCTGGCTTCATGGTGGTTAGGGCAAAAAAAAAAAAAAAAAAAAAAAAGAGCATACCTATGCAGTTCTTAACCCTCTGGAAAAGGTTTGAATACCTAATCATCTGACCTCTGCCTCCATCCATCTAATATGCATTGACTGGGGAAAACTGATTATATTTAAATATAAGCACACTAACATTTTAAACCTGTGGGATCTCTCTAGATATTTAGAGTATTAAGGACAGTGAGGATGAGAAAGAATTTCTTCAGACAGTGATGCTCAAGCCTTGAACATTAAAATGATAAAACCTCAAGCTCTTACCCAGCCATATCCCTCTGTCTCTACATAAGATGTACCTAAATTTACACTAGATAGATACACTATATAGAGTTCTCCATTTATTTGTTATACATAACATGAGATTTGTTCTTATAATGGATCACAGAATGTTAATCTTAAAGAGATATTATTGATCATTTAACTCTGATTTTACCATCCAACTTTACATAGGCTTGGTGAGGTTGTACAAATGTATATATGTATACATCTGGGTGGGTTGGGTAACACACATGGATGGATGGATGGATCCACACTCCTAAAAGATGTCCTAGAAATCTTAGAAAGTTAGAATTGTGGTAAATACGCAATATAATATTTTGAGTGTTGTCTTTTATTGGCAGTTATTTTATTTTCTCTCAAAGAAATATCTTTGTTTCTTACAACTATTTTATTACCCATTTCAGTTGACTACTTTTTTTTTAAGCCTTAGTAATACTGATTGCAAACCATTATCATCATCTTAGCCTTGAAGTTCTAGTTCAGATCCTCTCATCACTCTTCTAAAGGCTAAAGGTCTTCCTGTAAGTCTTTTGCCATTCTCTGGGTTTCACTGTAATACTTGTGTTATCTGTCACTTATCTACTCATTCATTCTACAGAACAGAGCTACTTGTCTTTTTTGCTTATATTTTTTGGGTAACATCTTCTATACTACTCTATGAACACAAATTATCATTATCAAAATATTGTTGTTATCTTATGCTTCTCAGTTGCTGTTTGGTTTCAGTTTTATGGGGGCAATTAAGAATATCATATGGGACAAATTAAAGCATTTATTTCAAAAATGAAATGGTAGAAAATAAAAGACTATTGATAAGAATTTTTAAAAGGCATATTTTTAAAGGAAATTATTTTCTCCAAGCTGTAGGGGATTAAAGAGAGTAAAAAACCAGCAATGTACATCCAAGACTGCTAAGAGCTGCAGGGCACTGCTTTTTTCACAGTAGAACTGATGAGTCTTTATAGAGACCAAAGGTAGCTAGTGATTGCCAAGTGAGGAAAATGGGATTCACAAGAAGTAGAAATAGCAGATGTTGTTGAACAGATCTAAAATGTGGTTTGAAAAGAAAATGCCCAGGGTAAAAGTGTTATACGAAAGTCAAGTAATTTATTTAATTATAACCAATCATACATATGATTTTTGTGGTTATATTTTTCCCCAAAGTATTTCCAGAGGTTGTTTCTTTTCACATGTAATATCCACAAAAATTGGTCAGATTACATGTAATCTCCAGAAAGTTGGGGAAACTGAGGGATGGAAAATGTAAGTGTCCTATCATCATGAGGGATGGAGCAGAGTCTGGAAGCTCTGCCTCCTGAAATTTTCCTTGATTATATGAGATTTGGTCATTGTAACTTAGGGAAGACCTCAGAGGCATAGCATAGCATTTAATAATGGAAGCATGTTTGTAGGTAAGAATGAGAGTAAGAAATCACCAGTACAGTGGTCTGTGCCAATTATTTTAAAGAGATGATGTTTGCTTTATAAAAAAGGGATATAAGCAAGATAAGCAGCATGGTGTAATGAAAAGATCCATGGTCAGAGAACCAGGAGACTTGAGTTAGAGTTCTGGCTCAGATAATTGTCTTCTTATTTTGGTTAAGGCACTTACTTCTTTTGAGCCTCAATTTCTTCATCAGGAATTGTACCTACAGGATTTTTGTGAGAATGAAATGAGTTAATATATGAAAAGAGTACATTATGTAACTTAAAGTGGTATAGAATTATCAGCTATTGTTGTTAGAAATCTCAAGAGATGATGTCCTGTGCACAACCAGCCAGATATTTTGATTGCCAAGTTCCTTATTAACAACCGATTTAAGATTCATTTCAGGATTTCCATAAAAGATGATCTAAGAGGTCACCTGACTTGACTCCCTCATATTCAAGATTGTAAAACTACCACCCAGTGACTTGCTCAAAAAGTTAATTTTTTATTAAAATGATTTTTTTCTGTCATAATAAAAATCAGAAGGAATTTGGGTTCAAATGTTGGCTCTAATATATCTGTTTTGTAACTGTTTGCAAGTTCCTAACCTCTCAGAGCTCAAGGCAGCTCCCTAAAAGTTACAGAAAAGGTGTTGATCAAGACCGTAGAAACCCTTTACTCATCCAGGACTTTTCTGTATTAATGAAATCAGTGTCCTCTCTCTTTATAGTTACTGTCCATTTCTTAAAGCTGTCCTAATAAATAGGACAACCTCACACTTGTCAGGATTCCAAAGTTACTGTTTATAACAAAAGCCCTTTTTTCTTTGAGTGTCTATGTGAATGCAAATAAACCCATCTTTAATTGTTGATTAGCTCGATTGTCTCACTGTAGGCATGTTTATTTTTATTCAGTATTATGCTGTTCTGTGCTTTTCCTTCAGATATTATGGACTAGTCATATGAATGACAGATTATTTTAATGTCCCTTTTAAATTTAATGGTATTTCTATATTTGATGTTATGTGGAATTTGAAAAAATAACTTAAAGGAAACATATTTAATAATTAGAAAGTATCATCCAGTGTTTTAGATTCTTTTTTATGTTTAAGCGAAGTCCCATATAGTCATTCTTCAAAATAGAAATTTGAAATTTAGGGAGTAAATATTACAGAGGATTTATTTCTCGCAGGTCGATGCCACATCAGTGATCACAACACTTAAACATTGATAAAATATACAACTCAGCATAATTTTTCATTAATTTTTACAACCTAGGAACTTGTTAAATATTAAACCTAATATATTTTCCTCTGATAAACCTATTTCTGAGCAAATTAAGTCTTGAAAAATTTGTAATTAGTGTATGAAAACAAAATATTTCCACCTAAAGATTTCATATTTGAAAAATTGTTTAGTGATAACAGAAGGCATTTATAAAAAGGCAGAGGAGAATTCTAATTTTATCAGGACTTTATAAGGTAGAACATGTAATCAAGGAGGAAGGAAAGAAAAATCATTGAATAAATATTTTAGCTATGAAGAGAAGGCAGCACTCCAGCCTTTTGTGCTCCAAGGAATAAAAGAGAGTGCCTCCATAGGTGTCACTAGGAGGAAAAATTGCACAGTACTGGTCAGAAGAAGAAGAGAAGCAACGGGGGTAGAGTAGTTCACATTAGGAGGGTAGAGAAATAGCCATTTGTTGATCTGACATGAGCAAAAGAGATTTACTGCCAACCTGGAGTTTCTATAAAGATGATAGAAGGTTTCCCAAGGCTCGCCAGAACACAGACTAATATTCCTCATGCTTTATGCAGGGACAAATGTGCAGCTAGGTGTTGTTTCATTACTGCTGTTGAATAAAAGATGGAGCTTTTAGAAGAGATCCAATTTGAGGAGTGAATAGCCAATTTGTAGGATCCTGGATCTAAAACTGAAAAAAATTTCAACAAAAAACAACAACAAAACTCTCCTGCTCTTAAACCCTCAGGGTTTACAAATGAGGAAAGAGATTCAGGGAGCTTAAAGTTTACTCAAGTTCACATAGGTAATAAGCAACAGTGATGGAACTAGAACCCAAACCCCCTGATTCCAGAACCAATATTTTTTCCTCTATTTCACATAATCTTGGGAAGAAGATGATATCTGAGAGGAACATCTAGATTGTTGACATCATTACTTTAAACATACTAACAATAGACTCTTCACCTGAATTGGGGTGAAATTGATGAGGGAGCTTATAAACAAATTATTATTATTCACTTTGTAAAAATTACTTTGTGGTAGATGCCACAAGAGTGATAACAGCAATTAAAAATAATGATAAAAGAAGATATGAAGATAAAATTGTTGAACAGTAGTCTTAAATTATCTAAGGAAGACTCTAAGTTGGTGGAGGAGATAATGGAAATGAAGAGGGAGCAAGATGGGAAAAGGCATCATAGTGCCACACTTGCTTCATTCTTATCCCTTGCCCTGCTCTGAAGATGTTTTCATAAGAGAGCATCTTACCAAGAAAAAATCCCAAATTTTCTTATTACTGCATGGTTTTTCTCATTGTCCATATGATAGTTTTTTCTCATTTGGACCTGTATTGATTGTGTGTTGATTGATATTGTACTGTATATTGTATTGATACAGGAGAATTCTATTGTGAAAACTCTTTCATCAATTGAAATTGGGAACTTTTGTACAAATATGGCCTTGGAGACTTTCCCACTGATCTGTATTAATGTTATTCACCCATGGACATAGAACAAATATTTATTTGACCCAGGCCTTCTTGACTTCAAGACTTTCTTTCTACTCTACCCCACTGTTTTTTATACTACAATTACTAGATAAGAATTCTTTTTCAAGTTGGATAAGTACAGCTTGATTTTGTTTCTATACAAATCATGTTTTTACTAAAAATCACCTGGAAATGTAATAATTCCTCTTAATGAGGCTCTTTGTAAACATGACAGTGTATTTATTTGCCAATGACTTTCACGCTGTAGATAAAACTCCAGAAAATGGAGAACAGTTTGACTAAAAGCAATTTATTTTAGTATTAATTTTCTTTTGCTGGCTTCCATTTATTGTAAGTTATCATTAATGTGTAGAAACAAAAATGCATTCTCCCAAATAAGCTTCCTTGGAATTAGCAATGAAGTTACACAAAAGCTTTTTTTTTTTTTTTAAATTCATGGCTCTCAAATTGTTTCTTGCTTTTCAAAACTTAAAAGATTGTGTTTTTGATGACATAACTAGCTCCCTACAAATATGTTGACATAGATGGGAGATGATCTCAAAGAGGAGGCATTAGTCCATGGCCTTCAGTGAAGGCCTCCTTTGAATTGACTCTTGAAGAAAGCTGTGGAAACCAAAAAGTGGCCATGAGGGGCTGGGGCAAAGCATGCCAGAAGTGAAGACTAGCCACTAGCAAGGTACAAAGACAGATGGGAGGTAGAATTTCATGTTCTAAGGCTTACTATAAGCTAAATAGCAAGTAGAGAAAAATATCAGAAATCTGGAAAGATAGGACACAGGTTATAAAGAACTTTAAATGCTTAATAGGAGTTTTTATTTGAACTTGTATGTAATATGGAACCATTGGAGTTCATTGAACAAGATGGGTGACATTGTGATAAGATGCTTATAAAGTACAAAGATAGTAGAATTGAAAGAGACAATAATTATCTAATTTAGCATGGTTCAGTATTATTGATCTGATCCTACAAGGAGATGTTATGGGCCAGAACCTGAAACAAGGTACTAAGTGGAATTGAGGAGACAATGGTTAAATCTAGTTTAGGACTGACTTAATCCTACAGTAAATAATGGTTTCCCAGTGATATAATGATTGGTGTGTACAGTATATAAGCAAGAAGCTCTTAGGGCCAGACATAGAAGCCCACTCTCAGAGGCGGAGACAGATTCATTCCATATTCCATCTTCGTGCTGGCTGGAGACATTTGGAGGGAACTAGGGGCTGAAGCTCAAGACTTTGAAGGACGCAATAAAGAATTTGAATTTTACCTCCTGGCTGCATTTGGGGTGATTACACTGAACTGAAACGAAGGCTGCCCCCAGAAGCCCCCCAAGAAACCTGCTCCCAGAGAATTTTATATTTTAAAGAAGAACATTACATGAGATAACTTTACTTAAAAAAAAATCAGCTTAGCAGATAAGATGCATGAAATGAGTGAGACTGAGATGTCAAGGATGACCCCAAGACTTTGGATTGGAGTGTCTGGTTGGATGGTGATATCATAATATATGTTTTGGATATTTTGAGTTTGAGATACTTACAAGATATGTGGCCTAAGACGTTCAGAAAGCAGTTGATGATGCAGATCTGTAACTTACAAGAAAGATTGGAGATATATTTACCTGGGCATTATCTTTGAACAGATAATAATTAAACCAGTTAGAGTTATGAAATCACCAAATTGACATAGTATGAAGGGTAAAGAAAAGGGGGTGCACATGGGTGTAGAACACTTGGTGTTCAGAACAGGCCTGAGTTATGGCCATTTAGTAACTGAGGTAGAGTATAGGAGTGATTCATGAAATGGAGTAGATTGAGGCAATAGATGTGAGTGTATTTGAGGGAGTATCAATGGATATGTTTAAGTATGAAGATAGGAACAGGAAGAAAGATGGTGAATCAAGCACTGGACTCACTGGGGAAGGAAGGAGAATGTCCTCGGAGTTGGTAGATAACAGCTAACAGGATCTCCCTCAGATGATGAACACGAACAGTATACACTCCCATAGATAAGGGGATGCTGAGGGATGCTGTTAGAGAAAGAATATGGAGAAGACAAGAGAAACAGCAAGTATTCCAACTGCCCCATCTCTACCAGTGAGTTCAGGGCTAGGAGTAGCTCGGTGGAGAGAGTGATCAGAAGTGAGTCAGGTCTTAGTGAGACAGAAGATGGAGAAAGTAAAATGTTTAAGTTGAAAGAAAGTTACCTGTTGAAAGCACAGGAGGAGTGGGTAGATTGGGAATGGAACATTTGGAGTGTGCAGTTCAGGGAGATAAGAATGAGGGTGCAGGAAGTTGGGGACATGGAACAAGGTTTGTACTATTGTGACCCATTGTTCTCCATTGAATAGGGAAAAGATAAGGAAATAGGAGTGTACTAACCATTGAGGAATGAATCCAAAGGACTGTTCAGGGTCTTCTGTGGAGGTCTAGCTCAGTAACCAATTTTGTCCAGAGAGAATCAGAAAGCCCATCTCATAGCAGGAAAGATCAGCAAAGGGATGGCCTGCAGAAGTTCTGTTCAGAGCTGGAAACTTGCTGTTGAAAGTGGATCAGGTCTGAGAAAAACCTCCAGAGAACTGGAGAACTAGAGCAAAAGTCCAGAGGAGTCCATCCGGACTAGAATAAACTAGATCAAGCCTGACACAGGGGTCAGAATCTGGAAAATGATTGGCTTGGATCAGGATTGATGAACTAAGCATAGAAAGGCAAGAATATCCAGGAGGAATAAGTGATGTGTGGTGTCAAATACTGTAGAGACAATAAGTGATCAAGATTGAGAAAAGGCCTCTGGATTGGGCAGTTAAGCTATCATTGCCAATGTTGGAGAGGCCAATTTCAATTCCAGTTTCAATGGAATGAATCTGTAGACATGATAGAGTTCACTAGTGGTCAGAGAACCAGGGGATAGATTGTGTTGAAATTTCATCCTGTTTTGGTCCCCTTAATCACTGCAGCTTATAATTAGCCAGTATAAAGTAGCAATAACAGGAAGTAAGATTGTAAAGGGGAGCCTATATGGCTTCTAGGATCAACCCAAAAATCAAAGGAGTGTAGTTTGCACACTGTATCATATATTAACCAAAAATAACATCCTGGAGATAGATGGTAAATCAGGAGAAGCCATCTAGGCTTTACTATTAAGACCCTTTGGCTTTATGAATTGTAAATCTTGGACAAGTTCCAGACATCCACAGGAAGACCAGCAAAACTCCAAATAACTTATAGATGGTATAAATGTGTTAATGAACCAATCCCAAGATGGCACAGATAAGAGTGTATCTGTTCTCCAAAAACTCTATAAAAATAAAACCTCAAACTCCTGCCTTCCCCCCCAACCCCAGTCTTCTTCCATTTCTCTTGGTTCCATGTTACCAAGTGCTCCCAACCCTAATCCATGGTAACACAAGTGGTATTCTATGCCTTTGCCTTTCCCCATGGAGAGATATTTCATCCTTCCAGCCTCCCATCCAGGCCTCTGCACCCTTTTCACACTTCTCTCTCTGCTCTTTGTGCCTGTTTGCTTGCACACCCTGTTTTTAAAGTATGATCGCAGCCTCACTTCCCACTGCTGTAGAAATCTTTTCTGGTAAGTACCCAAAGAACCAGGTGTGTCTGCCCCATTTCATAATTTCATAAATTAATGAATGATTCATAACACCAGAAGGCAGACTTCAGAGAGTTTAGAGGAAAAATGGAGGAGGTGATATAGAGGCACTGAGTATATAAGATATTTTCAAATTTAGCTTATAAGGTAAGAGAGAAATAGGCTGAAGACAAGAGGGAATGGTAGGATCAAGTGAGAGTTTCTGAAATATGGAGGACACGGGCATATATGTAGCCAGCATTAAAGAAGCCTATAAATAGGGAAACTTCAGCCTTCTCTTTCTTTCCTTTAAATGTCACTCTTCTAAAATGTCTTGTCATATTTTCTCCACTTCCTTACCCCTATTTACTTCTTAACTTATTGAGATAGACTAGATCAGTGATCTCTAAAGCAAGGGCCCTTGACCCCTAAAGACTTAGTTACAAGGGATCATAGATTAGATGTAGAGGCCGAAGGATCCATAGAAACTATCCAGTTCAGCCTACTCATTTTATAGTTGAGGAAATTAAGACACAGAGGTTTCTCTTTTCCCATGCCATAGTCCTGGTAATTCCTTTTATTTTAATGCCCTTTACATTTGCACTTTCTCCTCTCTATTGTTCTTTAGTTTTAATAACATATGCTTATAAAACTCATAAACTGTAGACTTGATTATGGCATTTATAATAAAAGACATTACTTCATAAATTTGGCAAACAACAACAAAAAACACTTGACCACTAATCATTTTTGCCCAGGATCACATAGGTAATAAATGTGGTTGGATTTGAACTGAGGACTTCCTGACTCCAAGGCTAATGTACTATTTATATCAACTATTGGATCAACCAATTTACAATGAGTAAATTAACATATTGGAATATATGCTCAACATTTTGTTGTAATGGTGGCTGATTGTTGTTTTTCCTGATAAAGATATATGATCAAAGTTGAAAACCACCAAAGAAGAGGAGTCCAATTCTGAGATTTTGGATCTTTTATCTTGCTTTTATTCCATTACCCATCTTCCCAGTTCTCTAATAAGCTTCTTTTTTCAAGGTTCACCAGTTTCTACATCCAGTGGCTTTTTCTAGTTCCTAATTCTCCTTGACCTCTTCTTCTTCCATATCCATTCTTCCCATGTTTTGAAACTTCAACCTCCAGCTTCTTGCCTCCTATAGAAGCAGATGGAACATTCTTTAACTTTTTTTTTTTTATTCATTTCTGTTCCCTCTGAAATGAGAGTCATTTATTTGTACTTTGAAAAAGAATGGGCTAAAAATGTTCAGGATCTTGCCCATGTAGGACTTAGGGCTTTACAATCACTCCTGGAAGTGACTTCATAAAGCAAACTATGGTAATCCAGGAAGAGGGGAAAGGCTTAGTCAAACCTATTGATTTACATCTTGATTTCAAGGCATTTAGTCCCATATCTCTTGAACCTTCAAAATAATTAAACACCAAAGCAAGTTATCAAGAAAAATTTCCATCTCTGGAAAGTTTTAAGAATAGATGAGACATCATCTATCTTAGTTTATAGAATAATTTGCTCAGATGCAAGGGAATTAATTCTGTGACATGGAAGCTCTATCATTATAGTTATATTATTGTATAGTGATGATTCCATTATTTAATTTTTTTAATACCCTAATAGTCTCCATTTTCCGCGGTGAAAATGACTATGATAAAACTGAAGTGAAAGCTGACTCTTAAAACCTCTTACTTGTTGATATTATTATTCTAGCTAGCATAGGAATGACATAAGCAGAAATACTATTCAAAATGATGCTAATACCAATTATAGCATCTTTTCTAAATTCCTTAGAGGGACTGGTAGGTGGCACAATGGATAGAATGTCTAGTCTTGGAATCAGGAGAACTCATCTTCCTGAGTTCACATTTAGCCTCAGACACTTAACTAGGTATGTGATCCTAGGAAAATGTGATCCCTGCTTGCCTCAGTTTCCTCATCTATAAAATACATAGAGAAAGAAATGGCAAACCATTCCACTGTCTTTGCCAAGAAAATCCCCTGGTGAGGTCACACAAACCTCACTGAAAAATAACTAAACATGACTGAAAAATAACTGAACTACAATGACAACCATCGCAAAGTTCCCAAGAAATTGAAATCTAGTTATATGTTGGATTCCACTTGTGGCCTGGATGTTTGACATTCCTGACATCTATAAGCACCCTAGAAATCCAACTTTTCTCATACTTTTTCATAAATTTAAACAAGGTCAAAAACTGGCATTAAACTGACAATAGACTATGTAAGGTGCTTATGTGTTTTTTCCAGTAAATTTTAGTGAATGCTATTTGATTCAGCTGAATAGTTTATGCATAAAAGCAGTACATCAGTCAGCTGTCATGGTCACTGATGCAGAATGGAGCCTCTGAATTGAGAATGTTTGTTATAGTGTGGTTTAAAGGTCATCAGGCCAATAAGTTCATCCCCTTTCCCCCCACCAAAAATAAAACAAACAAAAAGAAATTGAATCCATCAGGAAGAAGAAGAAAAAAAAAAAGAACAAATCAACTATGGTCTGCCTTGTATTTCTGGGCATGAAATTTTGTTGGTTTTAGAAGCTTGTGGTAATTTTCAGTTATTCTGTGGAATTCTTAATAAATTTTAGCTCTTTTAATCAAAGTGGCACAACAATCCCCATCTTCTAATTAGATTTGAGTTGGAAGGAAGCATGTGGACAGGGAGGATGAATTGATCAAATTAATTAATCATTAATCATCAATCATTAGGCCAAGAACCCAGGAGAATCTTTCTCTCAATATTCTGGCCACCACACACTCAAAATATCCCAAACTCCATCTCATTTTTTCCTTCTAACCCTACACTTTTTAAAAGTTTTCCTTTTCCTGTCATTTTATAACATCCTCCCCAATAACCCAGATTAAAATCCTCAAGCATCTTTGTACTTTTTCTTCATTCTTCCTGCTACAGCTCTAGTTCGGACCCTCTTCACTTCTTGTCTACACTAGTGGAATATCTTCATTTCTCTCTTCATATTCTCCCCTGTCCAATCCTGTGCATGTAAGCCTTCAGGCAGCTGCCTTAGAGGGAGTCTGACATTTTGCAAAGAGAGCAAGATTTTGATTGGGGATAGGGAGGATGAGGATTGAATTTTGTGGTTTTTTATCACTGTCTGGGCCTCAGTTTTCATGTGCATAAAATAAAGTGATTGGACTAGGTCATGTTTAACAACCTTTATAGCTCTAAATTCTAGTGTTTATATCTGATTATAATATTCCCTTTCTCAGAAACCTTCAAGAATGTAAACATTCTTCAACTTAAAATGTAAAATCTTTCACTGTCTGGTTCTAACCTTTTTCTCCAGCTTTTACAATATATTGCTCTCCTTCATACATGAGCTTCAACCAGATGGGATCATGCCTTGTATTCTCCCACCATCATACATTTGACTATGGCAATCCTCTTGCATGAATAATGAACTTGCTCTTGGTTTTTGCCTGTTGACACGCTGTTCAACTCTGGTGCCAGATTCTCCATGAAATTTTCCATAAACTCCCCCCCACCCCACCCTACCAAACAACAAAAACAAAGAGTTTTACTTTTCAAATTTATCTAGAGAACTTGGTCCCTTCTGTACTCCACCCTATAATATATTTATTTTTGTACCTGTTATTTTCCCTCCCTCAGTAGCATATGCCATCCTTAAAAACAGACACTGTCATTTTTCTTTTTAATAAGTAGCTGAATAATAAGTATTTGCTCAATTTAATCAAATAAGAACAATTTTCAAAAAGTGTTTACCTAATTGTTTCAATTGGGAAATTTTATTAGTAGGATTATGGGATCAAGGTTTAGAGCTAGAAAGAATCTTCAAGGCTATGTATCTAGTCCAGCACTCTAATTTTATAAATCAGGAAACTGAAACCCAGAAAAGTTAAGTGTGTTGCCGAAGATCACATAGGCAGAGCCAAGATTTAAACCCAGGTCTCCTAATTTAAATTCTGTGTTCCTACTTTTGTACTATGCTTCCTCTCAAATTAAACTTGGCCCCAATTAGTCTGCTTTTTCTGAAAATAATTTTAGACTTTACCCTTTACCATTTTCATCCTAGCAAGTATAACTTGAGAACCTTTTATGACTTATATTATTCAAAATGAAATCTGACAGGTGTTATTTCTCTTCATTTGTATCTGCCATGGAGTGCCATATGTAAGAGACCTCAGTTACTAAAAGAGCTCACTGTGGATTTAAATCACAAAATATATTTAAACCATTTATTAAAAGGTCTGCTATGGGCTCAGCATTGTGCTGAGTTCTGAAGATATAAAGACAGAAGTGAAATGATTCCTGCCCTCAAGGAGTTAGTCTCCTGATGGAGGGAGACAACAAGTTCATATGTAATATATCTGGACTGTGCATGATACATATGTAAAGTAATTTGGGGAGGAAGAGAAGTAGAACTTTGGAGGAGAAGTTTCATGAAGAAGTTGGTGCTTAAAGTGAATCTTGAAGGAAACAAGATTCAAGAAATGGATGTGGGTAAGGTTGTATTTCAGGCATTAGGGACAATGCAAAGGCCCAGAGATGGGATCTAATATTGTATGTGAAGTACAGGCCTGTTGCTTAAATGGAAAACGTAGGCAGAGGTTTATAGTATCCTTAGAATGGTTGATAGGGACTAGGTTGTGTTCAGTTCCAAGCAGAGGAGTTTATATTTTATTCTAAAGGGAACAGAATCCCTGGGCTTTATTCAGTAAGGGAGTGATGCGAGATATCTTTCAGTGATGAAAATTATACATAAGGAAAGTATTTTTTTTCTTTCCTAATAAACAGGAATTAAATTAAGAGAGAACTCCTAATGCCTACGCCCTAATGCATTTCATCTCATTTAGATCAGTCTGGTATTTTGTTGATGTGGATAGGGAGAAACGTATTATCTTTCAGCATTAGGGGATAAAAAAGTGGATAGGGCAGGAAAAGGGCACAGGGAGGGGGGAAGAATCTAATACTTTATCTTTTTTTAAATTAAAAAAGACCTAGGTAACAGTGACAATATTTTATGTAATAGCATTATTAACAGTTTGTTGATATTATAGGGAAACTCACCTTAGTCAGATACTTGTTACAGATGCTACCACATAGTGGTTACTCTCAAGGGGAATCCAACTGATGTCACCAGGTGATACAGAAAATGAATCCAAATATGTCTTTTCCCATGCAAATACTGTTGGTAATCGAATCAGGCTAGCTGATACAGAGGATGGATATAGGACTATCCAGCTCCTCTTTTCTGTCCCCATGTCACTACCCCACGGTGGTCCATCCACTGCCTGCCCATCCCTTGTGCAATAGGCTTATAGAGCTAAAGCTGGAGGAGCTAATGGAGGCCTTCTACTCCAAACCTCTCATTTAACTGATGAGGAATCAGAGGCCCAGGGAGATTAAGTGGTTTACCTCAAAGATGTAGGCTTCCGGAAGCAGCTCTAGTTGCTTTTAAAATTTTTCTGAAGCCCCAAGTTCACTTCTTTCACTAACCATATAAATTTGCCTTCTGCCTTCTGAACCTGTATAGTTGATTTTAATTTCAAAATATCGGTAGTAAATATTTTCTAAATATTTATTTTCTTTTATAGTATTTTATATCCCTTATTCCCCATTTTAAAAAATCAACTAATGTTAGACTTTAGTCAGTTATATCATCAAATCCATCGTACCTCAGCATGAGCTTATTAAAGGATGCCTACTATAATTGATCCCCAAAGTGATTTTTAAAAAGTGATTTGTGTCTACTGGAACTTGCTGATGATTTAATGTATCAATTGCTGGCGATAATGAAGAAGATTGATCTTTTACAGGCCAAATCCCTGTGGCTATAAATTCCAAAGGGTAACCACATTTTTTCAATAGTGGAATTCATAGTAAGAAGTATACAACTAAAAAGCATTCCCATGCTGCAAAAATGGAATTTAACAGTAATGCTCAGAACATATTTTAAGAGGAAAATTCATCCCCTAATGCAAATAGTTATGTGTATTGCTTTCTGAAAAATATAATGTAAACACATATACCTTTATTATATACTTATGTGTGCATTGTATACTATTTTTGATCAATAAGCATTTGTTAAGCATTTACTTTGAGCCTGGCACATAGTTATTCCTTTGAGAAAATGGATTTTTTGGGGGGAACAGAGGTGAATTAGGATGCCTGCATTTGTAAAGAAACTTGAAAGGTAATTTCTATGTTTTTTAGAATAGCATTCTCTCCCCTTTGCTCCTTCTCTTTCTAACTCCTAGCAAAAATTTATTCTCACCTAAACTTTGAACTCTGCTTTTCAATGTATATTTGTAGCCACATTTATACTGAAATAAAGAGATGGTGAGCAGTAAAATCTGTTCTAAAATGCAGCATTACCAAAGCATTTTAAATAAAGTCTGTCATGATTTTTTTTGTGGAAAAGATGGCAGTGTGGGCTAGACATTTAGGAAGCTTCAGAACTGTCTGAATGGTGAATTTTAAAACGTAGTCATTAATTATTGGGTATGAGATTAGAAGGTCTCTATCTGTTCTGGGCTCAGGCCCTGTTTTGTTTAAAATTGTTATAAGTGACTTATTTAAAAGCATCAATGCCATTCCTAGTAAACTTGTAGTTGGCACAGAATTAGAAACCATAGCTAATACACAGATGGCAGAGACAAGATTCAAAAAGATCTTGAAGGACCAGGAAATTGAGTCACATCCTGTGAGGTAATCTGGTAGGGATTAAATGTAAAATTTTACACTGGGGCTCAAAAAAAAATCTATTTTAGTACGGATCTTTAAAAAGATCCTGCTATTGTAGTGCATTTTAAGCTTATTATGAGTTTACAGGACAATTGGAAAAGTCAATTCCTGCCTCTGCCTTGATTATGTCTAAACTCTAAAATGGAGGTGATGGTGTAATTGGATGGTCTGTTAGGTCCCTTTCTCATCTAAATCCATGATCCTGTGTGCTTCTGTGATTCCATAAAGTCTAAATTGCACTAACAAGCATCAAAAATCCTTTCCATCTCTGATATTCTTTTATTCTTTACCTACATCCCTAACAAAATTCTCATGTCTTCCCCTTTCCTCCCCTCCTACTCCCCATTCTCAAATAGTAGTAGCTGGGAAAGAGATGAGAATGAAAAAGAGCAGCTTCCCTTCCCCACCCAATTTGGCAGCCATTAAATTTACCACTTAAAAATGGCTTTTTTTGATGCAATATAAACTCCCTGAGGATCAGAAGTTTTGTTTTTTCTTTGTTTCCAATCTCCAGAATGGTGTCTTGTAAAAAAAAAAATTAGCTAATATTTGTCAATATTGATTCATAGAATTGGATTGTAAGTGTTGCTTAATGTTAACAATTTGTAACAATATAGTATTTCTAAAATGTATTTCAATCCTGCATGACTGCAGGTGGAACTTATTAGTAGTGATACTACACATGCTGTTATTATTGTCAAGCATCAGTGTTTTATAGATAGGACTTAAGGCTACTTTGGGAAATAGTTTTTGAAGAGAATCTCACTGAAAACACATCAATAAAATGAATAATGCACTGTAATTCAGAGGGGGACCTGTAGGCCAGGGCAGTATTTATAATTTTGGATTTTTCACTCTTGTTCTATAAGATTTTTGACTCAATTTGTGTCATTCTTTTGATAACTGGACTTGGATTTTATTCATTCTAAAAATATGGTGCTTATAAACTGAACAAAGGGTTGTGTACCCTGGAGAATGTGACTTTTCCTATTACAAGAATTCTCTAAGTCAAAATTTTCTAAAAACCAATTTGAAGCTCAGGTTTTGTGTACAAATCGGCAGGTGGGGCACATACCCAGTAGAGAGGCTTAAGAGGGGGCAGCTCCTTTTCCTGTAGAGAAAGCTTTGCTCTCCAGCTTTTAGAAGCATATGGACAGGCTGAGGTAAACAGATGTCTGGCACCCTGGCAGGCCTTTCATTGTTTCAGTTCAGTTGCCAGGCTGAATTTTACTGCAATAACCTAATGACTATAAGACTCATGCCTTTATTGAGATTGAAAATACATGCTTATCCATCCAGAGTCCCAGCCAACTTAATCAAAGATTTTTAGAATCATAGAATCATAAGTTTCTAGAAGCAGAAAAAGCCTTAGCAATCAATTTCTCTTATTTTATGTATGAGAACTGAGAAGCAAAAAAGTTTATAGCTTGTCCCTAGTCACTTGAGTAGAAAATAACCGAGTAAGGATTAGAACTCAGCTCTTCTGAGACTGGGGCTAATGTTCTCTACTCCATCACAATAGATGGGAGGTTCTTTAATAAACAACCCTGTCCCATTTATTATAAATACTCAGTTTACAGTCATTTCTCAGTTCAGTGATCAATTATTGTGTGCCTACTATGTATGTACAAGAAACTATGATAGAATACTTCTTCTTCAATCTGAATCTATTTAAAATATTTTTCATGTGAAACTTCAATGTGAGAATTGAAAGTCACTCCCCTGGGGACCTGCATTATGACTTGTTCACAGAATATGAGGAATGGATGAAGCTGGATCAAAGTTTGACAATTTATTGGACTCAGTCCACACTCGCCAGGTGTAAAAGAGATGCAAGGTGGACACATTTTTCAGAGAGGAAATAAGAGCTTTGTTGATACTCTCCTTATCGTCTCCACAAAACCAGGAGGTTTTTGAAACTGCAAAGACAGAGGGGTCTGCTTCTGGCCATTGGAGTGAACCGATATGATACAGGCAGAGTCTGGGGAGAAGCTATGCTGCTATTGAGGTCATGTGACCCCTGGAGAGCGGAAGGGGAAAACTCCTTTCTAGCAGTACATGAGGAAACCTAGCTTTGTCTGGTTGAAGAACTTCCTTTAACAACTGGCTAATGACTGTGTTTCAAGGAAACCAAACAGAAAGAAAAGGACATGTCAGGGGTCAAGTCAGGACTCTGTAGGCCTTGGAGCCACTGAGATGATGAGACCTGCTGTCAGGATGAAGAGGGACTGCCAGCTCCAGGCTGGACGACCCCAAACCCAGGGCCTTCCACCAGAGCTGGATCCAAGGAACCAAGTACAGCTGCAGAGGAGTCAGCCCCCAGGAGCAGACTCCAGACCTACAAGTCAGACCAAAAGGAGACTTCCTAGAAAGAAGTATCTTGAAAACACTTGGAGCTTTTTTAAACTTAAATTTACCTTGTGCTAAAAACCTTGAGCTTCTTATTTTGTTTTTCTGACAGTTCAATTCAGAAACCTGAACTAAACATTCATCAGCTTTGTTTTGAAATTGCTTCATTTTCATACATCTATTTTTGTTGCTTTGTTATTTCTTAAGGAAATGACTCTGTTAAACCTGTGTGTTGGTCTGAGGACAGTATGGCCCTGATGGCACCATCAGGTGGCGATACCAACTAGAATTGGAGCAGCGCCCAGGCCAAGAGTTTTTTTTCAGGGAGTGAGAGCCCAGGACAGGCGGCGTTCTGCTGAGAGCCTTAATAATCCCTTCCTGTCTAGTTCATCTCTTACAGGTTCAGTTCAGAATGGCTACATTTTTGTTTTATCTAATTGTAGAATGGCATTCTCAGGGTGAGAATGGAGAAGGTCAGCAGGTTTGTATTTTTTTTAAACTAGTCTCACAACTTTTTTTTCCTCCATCAGATAACTATCTTAATTACATGTTGCATTCCTCTCTAAACATTTTCTTAGTTCTTTTCAGGGCAATGAGGTCTTTTCATTTGGATGCCATTACTGAGACAAAAATTTCACAGAATGGATATAGCATTGGTGTTTAAAATGGCACTAGAGTAGTTTTTTTTTCATTTAGATTATTTAATTATGTGCTTTTTGATAAGATAAAATAAGATGTTTTACTTCCGCTTCTCTATGGTTCCAATGCCAATTCTATCCAGAACTGAATAAAGATAACTTGCATTTATCTCCTGGACACTACAATTTCTCTCATTTTGGAATAAATGATTGTTCTTTGCTATGAAACAATCTAAATTTGGTGTGAGTATTCATATTCCTATAGTGTTTTTGCATATGAAGATCTACACAGTGCCTTCTAAACTGAGACTTAGTGTTGATTGTTACTCAGGGTGGCTGATATAAGTAAATATGTAGTAAAATGCCACCTTGGTACAGAGATTTCAGGATAGTAGAATGGTTCGCCCAGTGCACATTGAGTCAGAAATATAGAACTTTGGAATAGTTAATGGGACACACACAGTGAAAGTCTGCAATCTGGTGGTGATATAAAAGTGTATTTATTTGCACTTTTTCCTCATATACTTATATATGTACTTGTTTTCATTTTGAAAATATAAGCTTCTTGCCAATAAGACTTGTTTCACTTTTCATATCTCTGTCTACAATGCCTGTCACACAGTAAGTAATTAATAGATGTTTGTTGGTTGATTAATTGACATAGAACTTGCCCTGAAAGGCTAATCAGTCTAGCTGAGAAATAAGATGTGATAATGTGGTATGTAATATATACTGATTTCATGACATAACAGACAGTACAAAGAGAGTTTAAAGGAGATGGAACTGCTTCAGACTATGGAGGTCAGGGGGTCAGTTACATGAAATAAGAAGCAAGTGATTTGGTAAATGGTAAAATAGTATTTCAACTAATATATAAAGAAGGAGGGCATTCCAGTCATGGGGAATGATTTGACAAAGACACATAGAATATTTAGGCAACTAGAGATTTATATTAGCTTGACAGATGCTTAGGACACATGGAGAACTCTTTAACCTTCCTTTTCTTATATAGTCAATCTCACATATTTCACATCTTCCTCTCTTCATTCATACAGTTACCAACCTCATCATCTCTCACCCAGGTTTTTGCAACAGTTTGCTTGCTTGAAGTCTTTCCCTATTTTAGTTCATTTCCCACAATGATGCCAAAGTGATTTTCCTCATGCACAGGTCTACCATAGGATCCTATTTTGTGCATACATTTTTAACGATTTCTTTGAAAATTGCTCTTCCCCATTTTAAGGTGGATATTAAACCAGTCTACATCTGGCCTGGTTTCCTCATCTTTTCTGGGATTAAATCTAAAAAGTCACTTCGTCTTAAGATTTTATCATTCATTTCTTTCTCTCTCTCTCTCTCTCTCTCTCTCTCTCTCTCTCTCTCTCTCTCTCCTTCCCTCTATGATTCATGTATTTCTTCTCATGAATATATCTTCTTATACAGTACTACTCCAGCCCCACTACTTTCACATCATCTTTGCTTTCTGAATAAAGAATATCTTTCCAGAATTATATTCCAGTAATGAGGCCCCATCCTACCAAATTTCAGTGCTACCAGTGAAGTTAATTTTTTTTTTTTAACCATCTGATAGCATCATTTCCTGGAGCAGAGGTGTCAAGTCTGGTGATACTTCAAGTGCTTTGAAATCAGATTAAAAATGTAACTAGGAGTACTTAAAATAATTAAAAATACAGTAGAGCATAGGTAATATTGATATGGTTTTCTGAATCAGTTTATGTCCGGCAGAGCTCCATATATACTGTTTAGCAGACCTGTCTCTATTTGGGTCTCTTGCTACCACACAGGCCAAATAGCATCTCTTTTTTCTCAACACTAAGGTCCCCTCTTAAAAAAAAAAAAAAAAAGCTTCAAATATACTTTTTATCTTAAAGCATTCAGTGGCCCTTCTTACTGTCTTTTTCTGTGAAAGTTTTTTTTGGTTTATTGTTGTTTGCTCTCCTATTTCCAGATATTGGTCAGGATTTTCTTCTGATTCTGCACAGCCTTCCCCCACGTCCACCTCCAGCTATCTTAGCAATTATGGGTTATTTTAAAGGCCTATTTACATAATTATGTTTCACTTAGATTCATAGTAAAATAGCTTATTCTCCCTGTGCATGTATGAGATAAAAACTGACCCTTATATATTACTTTAAAGTTTTCTAGGCACTTTATATTCTTTTATCTCATCTGAGCTTCAAAATACCTATGAACATACCCATAGATACTATAGATACTACAACTAAATAGGTGAATCAAAAATATGTACAAGAGCAAGGATAAGTCAATATTCATATAAAATTAATTTTTCTTTGCAGATGTAGTGTAGATTCTTGTAGATATTTGATTGTATAGTAGAAATGTGTCTAATACAAGAAAAAGGATATAGTGTATAGTAATATACTTAGTGGTCATATTATGTTCAACTCTGTTATCATATTGTCTTCTTTTTAGTCATTCTAACTTTTGTACTTACTGATAATATTCCAAAGTTGGTGCTATCATGTGCTGTTTTAATTAAGTTTCATGCCACCCAGATGTGTGACATGTGAAAAAAGTGATTTCAATCTTGTTAGTACAGTATGTAAAACTTTAATGAATTTCTAAGTGAGAATTCAATTAACACTTATTTCAGAAACTTATAATACATGTGTTGAGGACTCCTGAGATTAAAGACTGTTACAGAGAGGTACTCCTATTCAAAGCCAGCAAAAATGTTCTTTTTTATGTATTTTAAGCTCTCTATATGATAAGAAATTAAATGAATCCTTTAAAAAAAAACACAACCATAAATTACCATAGTTAAATATGACTGTGAATATGTTTGGGGTCAGAAGATACCAAAAAATTCATCTCAGCATATGATTACTATTATAAATATTTTTCCATTAGCTAGTTTCAACTCAGGATATAGATTAGAACCTTAATGGCCTAAGCAGCCAGGAAATGAGCAATATATTTATAGATTCTACCTCTGTATTTAAAAGCAAACATTTTGCCTGTTAAGAATTCTGGCTCCAGTTAACTTAATGTAAACTGTCTTCTTAAATACTTTAGCCATCTTTCCCCCAACAAAGATCTTTTCTAAAGGCTCTTTTTCCTAGGCTAATTTTTTAATATATATTTTCAACAAGTGTGCCAAAAGAGTTAATTACCAGAAATTTTATCAAGGATTGGAAAGTATATATTGGGGTAAATAGTCATTAAAATATGCATCACTAGATAGTCAGTTCTGCTATATAACATGACATTTATCTCTCCCCCCCAAAAAAAAACAAACAAACAAACAAACAAAAAAAAAAAGCCATTAGAGTAGGCAAAAAGCAAGCAATACAAACCACAGAGTCATTAGGGCTAGAGGCACAATAGTTCAAAAACATCATCAGTGACATGTTAAAAAAAAAAAAAAAGAAAGTTAATAAAAATGATAGCCCAGTTTACATGTAAAATGGCTAAGAAATACATAAGTTCTCTAATAAATAAAGCCTGCCCATCCACAGCCTTGGGCTGCTTCTTAGTTTACCCAGAACAAGTTGGACAGACTCAACTCTGGAACTTTGGCCTGGTGCCATGAGGCTGGAGATGGAAGGGTATAGACTCATTCTCCTCCACTCACTGCCTTTATTGTAAATATTCAATAAATGTGGAAAATTTATAAGCATGGAGCTTTATCTTGCTAGAGTCTTGATGTTTGCATGTGGAAATGGGCATTGAAAGGCTGCAGCTTTTGAGTTATTGTGAAGTGAAACAATTTTATGCATTTTTGCTGTTTTTCAAGGTAGAAACATACAGAAGCTAACTCAGAATCCAAGTTATGTTCAAAATATTCATTAATCTATCATTTGAAAATGTTTTTGAAATATGAATTACAGCAAAATAATTCAGGTTATTGTGTCTACAGCTCTGTTTTCACTAGTATGAAAGGTACTGACCTGATCAACTCTTGTCTGAGTCTATATATGTTGTCCTGACCTGATCAACTCTTGCCTGAGTCTATATATGTTGTCCTATCTTCTCTGTAATTCAGCCTAAAAAGCCAGCAAACATTACAAATGGCTTTAAATCATCTCTAGTTTTGAGTTTGAATCAGCCTGATTCAAGGTTCTGTTCACCTGGGATGGCACAGGTCCAGACTAGATCTGTGGAATTCCATTTAGATTCAAGGGAAGAGACTGTTGATTATAAAATAATTCTGATTCAACTCTTGGGTTTCACTTAACCTGACAAGGCTCAGTAATTTTTACTGAGAAATTTTAAAGAAATTTACTGAGAAATATTTAAATAAGCTTTGAATGTCTTCATAGGTGATAAGTTCTATTTCAGTCTGCCTTATGGTGTGGAGGTGGTGAACATGAGCTTTTGAAGACTGCACCTCAGTTCATCATTCTCCAGGTCTCATTTTTACACACTCTATATCCCCAGGGTGCTGGCATCTATCTCCTGTCACCCCTCACTTGACAGCCTCTATGTTAAACACCCCCTTCATTCATAACCAGCATTCTGGCGCAGTTTTTCATCACCTTAAATCCAGACTAGTGCAAGAGCCTTCTCATGGGGTCGCTACCCCAAATTCTTTCCCAACTACAATCCATTCTGCTGTGGACCCCCTACTCAGGAATCTCCAGGGGCTTTCTCTTCCTTCCATATTAAAAATAAAATCCTCTCTTTGCTTTTAAAGCCTTTCACCAACTGGCTCCTTCCTTTCCAACCTTTCCAGTTTTCTTACCCCTTACTCCTTTCCACATTCTATACAACCCAGCAACAATGACATCCTTCCTGTTTCTTGAACACAACTTTGCACCTCCTGACTCTTTGCTATCTGCTGTGCATGGAACCACTGCTTTCTGGCTTCCTTCCAGACTCAGCTCAGTCCTCACTTTCTCTAGAAGGTCTTTCCTTCTTCCTACATTGCTAATGCTTCACTTCTGTTTGTTGTTGCTGTTCAGTCATTTCACTCCTGTCCTTTTGGGGTTTTCTTGGCAAAGGTACTGGAGTGGTTTGCCATTTCCTCTTCTGGCTCATTTTACATATGAAGCAAACTGAGACAAGGTTAAGTGATTTACCCAGGATTATATGCTAGTAAGTGTCTGAGGCCAAATCTGAAGTCAGGAAGATGAGTCTTCTTGACTCCAGGCCTGGTACTCTATGCACTGTGCTATCTAGCAGTCCCACCTCTGGAGATTATCTCCCACTTGTATCTGGTACATAGAAAGCAATATGGTACCATGGATAAAATGCAGGGCCTGGAGTTAGGAAGATATAAGTTCAGACACTTTGAAGGTGTATGAGCCTGGGCAAGTTATTTTTTCCTCATCTGTAAAATGGAGGTCATAATAGTACTTGAATCTAGCAACAAAGGATACCTGCCATCTGATCATGATAGCTGAACATTGAGAGATCCATCATGAAGAGATGGGCTATAGGTGAGAAATTTGAGAATCATATCATCCCATTAAAAAAAAGATTCTTTTCTGGGGCAGCTAGGTGGTGCAGTGGATAGAGCACCAGCCCTGAAGTCAAATCTGTTCTCAGACACTTAACACTTCTTAACTGTGTGACCCTAGGCAAGTCACTTAACTCCAGCCAAAAAAAATGATTTTTTTTCAGGGAAATCTCTTGTAATGTATGGATTATATGTATATCAACTTTGGCAAAAGACAACTAGATCACTTACTTGTGCATTTCAGAATGCAAAAAGTTAGATTTACTGATTTGTGGCAATATTATTTCATTATTATGTCAAACTATTTGATTATTAGGATACAAAAACAGATTTAAAATGCAACCTTAAAATTAGGCACTAGTAGTCCAAACTCAATAGCGTGTGCTCTTTCTCTAGACATAGAAATTCTTTCTTGGATTGTCTTTATTCTTCACATTTTGGTATCACAAATTACCACAGTCTGAAGAATTAATATTAAGACTCACTAGAAAGGTACTGGTATGGTAGGTGGGATTTCTTAGATTCAATATTCTGAATGATGAATTGCATAGAATTGGTAGGGGTATAAATAATGTCATAGAATAGCTACAATTCTGGAAATAAGTGGGTCTGTTGTGATAAAAGTTAGGTACCTCCAGCTACACAATGTCAGTTTAAAAGAAGGTCCCCAGAGTTTGGGGTAAAGTGTTCTGTGAAAGATTGATGGGAATACCTAGAACAGATTCACATAGAATGAAAAGGCTTATATGAATTATATTATCTCAATATAATATAATATAATATATCCTGGGAGAAGGAAATGGCCAACTAATGTAGTGTCTGGGCCAAGAAAACCCCAAATGGGGTCATGAATAATTGTACATAATTGAAAAATGATTGAACAATATGTAAAAAAGCATTATTATTAGTGGTTGTAATAACATAATACTTGCTGGCCTTTCTTTCCTTTCCCTCATCACTACCCCCTTTCCTTTTTCCTATTGCCTGATCACTGAAGAGCTATAAAACTGTGCTGGTCACTACTAACAATCTCTAATAGCAACGTGCAAATTATTCAGAATAGCTGACATAAATTCTTCAGAATGTACCTACCTCTCATAAATTATTCCCAGGATAGGCAACCTGTGATATTGTTGAAGTTGAGTAATACTTGAGGCATTGATTGATATCACTTTATTACTCATTACCTTATGTGTTTTTCTTTAACTTTTCTTCTTTCTTCTCCTTTATCCCTTCCTTGTCTACTTTTTTCTTTTTCTCTCTTCTCTTTAAAAAAAAAAAAATCTACCTTTATGCCTTCTAGTGGTGTGAAATTGTATCCACAGATATTTCTCTGGTCTCCTGTTGTCATTTGAACTAAAAAACTATACCTTTTGATGCCTTAAATGAAATCATATTTTTACTTGGAAAGCTTATAGTGAACCAAAGGCATGGGAAAAATTGTCAATATCTTTACCATAAATAATAGTTTATTGGGATGGTATCAATAACTTCAAATCACAGTGCTAGAAAAGTCATCATTCTTTAAGTCTAGAAGCATTGGTATTCAGCTCCCAATAGACCACAGAAATCTGACTTTCATTTTAATATAAGCTAAATTGAAAGAGAGCATTCTGGAAGTCATAAGTAAAACAAAACATGCTAAAGTATAACTGTATCAGGAAGGAACAAGATGAGAATCTATTGAAGCTGAGAAAGCCTTGTGGTTTACAGGAAGTAGATATGTACTGTGTTAAGAGACATATATTTTCAAAATGAATGAAAAGAATTTCTTAATGGAAGAAGCCTTTTACTGAACAGTGACAATTTTATTTAATTTTCACTTTTTCTTTATCTAGCTTATTCTTCAAAAAGTATTCCATTGAGAGCTTATTTTTTAAAAAATTAATGTCTTTGCCAATTGACTTGAGAAATATTATCTATAATAGATTTTAAAATCTTAATGGAAGAATAACTTTTAAAAAATTTTAGAGTCTAGGACTGCATTCTTTGAAATGTTCATGAGAACACTAGTCATATGATGAACTAGATTAGGAGGCTTTCAAGGCTTTATTGACTGTCTTTTGCTGTATCCCTAATACAGCACATAGTAGGCACTTAATAAATGTTTACCAACTGAAGATCTGGGCATATGAATATAAACATTAGACTTTCCTTGCCTTTAAAGAACTGTGATTTTAAAATGAGTCAAATAAGCAAATATATTATATAAAAATGTATTGTGGATAGTGTGTATATATGTGTACACAAAGAGAATGAATGGGATGAATATTTAAAAGCTGCCTGAATCAGGAAAATCTCTTGAACTTGGCTGAGAAGCATCTATAATTTCCAAGGTGTGGAGTCATCTTCCACCTTTAACAGATTACATTTTGTCTAACATTGTAAATAAGGCTTTTAGAATTACCTGAGGTTCATCATCAGAGAAGCTAAGTGATGTTACATAGCTAATAAGTTTAAAAAGCAAGATTTACTCAGCTATGCTGCTGAGAAAGAATGGTAGTTCATCATACAAGTATTCTTCTGATGTATGTATTATTGTTTTGAGTGTTTCTTATCACTCACTATATGTTCAGAGATCTATACTTTAGGAATATTCATGGTAGGTTATAATTATATAACTTAGTCTTTACTATGGAATAGTTGGTATTATTTGTTAAATGAATGACTATTCTAGTTCCAATGCCAAAATACTTTTAACTTCTTTTTGTCCTTCCTTTGAATGCACCTTGAATTGAATATTCTAATCTTAATATGTTTTTCTTCACTCTAAACCCTGCCTAATAAGCTAATGTTATAAAATTAATCTTCATTTCCACTTGGTAATAATACTCATCATTATTTTCAGTACCCTCTTCCTTCCCTATAAATAGAGCTTTTGATTCTTCCAGAATTTCTCTATTGATTATTGCCTCTGGAATATAAAAGAATCAGTCATGTTCTTGGAACACAAATTATAAAAGTGAGACCATCTGCCCTCAAAGATTTTATATTCCACTGAAGGAACCCAACATATATTTACAAATTAGTGGGAGTAATTTTATGTTGATATGCATTGAGTGTACAATGTTTGCATTTTCTGCTATAGTCAAATGACTATGTTCTAAACCTTTAATATGTTATATCTTCCTCATTAGAATATGAATTCCTAGAGAATAGGAATTATCTTTTCTATTTGTATTTTCATTTCTTGGCATACTGCTTTTTGCTCATAATAAGTGCTTAATAAATGCCTTTTTTTGGTTTGTTCATTCATTCATCTTGGTATAACTCACCTAAGGGAAGATAAAGTCACTCAAGAAGTATCTCTCCACACTTCATATTGTCAGGGACATTGAATCATTCTTAAATACAACAATAGATGGAGACTGAGCTTCAGTGAGTGAAAAAGAATCTGAATGATTAGAAAAAACTTGGTTCTTGTCAGGTGGTTGGAAAGTAAAATGCCATAAAAGGGGGAAAGGAAGGGAAAAGATAAATGTAGGAATTTATGCAATTTCAACATACCCATCACTTTGCTTATTTTTCAGAACATAGATTTCATAGTTCTGGGTTTCTTATCTTACCATATTCAAATTGACTAGAATCATGGAAGAGAAATTTAATAATTAACTAGTATCAGACCTCCATGGGTCAAATAATAATATGTGAGAGGAAATCAAATTATTTCAAATCCATAGAATTAGAATACTAAGTGTTGCTAAGTTACTCTTTGTAGTCCTTGAAAGAGGGAGCTATGAGAGCAAGAGAAGAAGTGTAAGACCAGAGAAGAAGAAATAATTGAGAGAGAGAATGGTGGTATGAAGGTGAGGCAAAATACATAGAAAAGAGAAGCCTGACTTCAATTTTGGGCAAAGTTCTTGGATATTAAAGAAACCATTTGTAGCTACTTAGAAAGGGAAGTAGCAATCATGTAGAAGTAGGATAGTTTTACCAAATACAGGTCATAGAACAAAAGTCAAGTACAACAGGTAGCTTTGGTTCTGTACTATCAGAGATAAAGTATGGTGCTTCCTTTCGGTGTACATCACTGCGAGATTACCAGATAGTCACTCTATTAGGTAATTCTGCTTAACTTTTTTTTCAAAAGTTATTTCAGTTTTTTCAGAATAGGTGTCAGGGTGGGATGATAAGATTATTATTTTAGGGAAGTATCTGTTGTTTCAAAACCAAATGTGTAAATATTAAATTTTAATTTTATAAAAGAACAACTCCCTCCAAACTAACTGTTCTTTTAAATTATAGTAAGTAATTACATAGGTAAACTAGGGAAATGCTATAGTTTTTAGCAAAAAAAAAAAAATCTACAAAATTTCTGATTCAATAATTTTGGAACCTATTGAATGCCTGTACCCAAATGATGTCACTGAGGGAGTGATATCTCTGGTATAATATGCTTCCAGGAGATTGCTGTTGGCCTTGTGTTTTTCTGTATTTTTATCAGTGATTTAGATAAAGGCATATGAGATATGCTTACAAATTCACTGTTGCACAAATCTCATGAGATAGCAGATATCTTAAGTGATAAGAGTTAGAATTCAAAAAGATATCAGTGGGTTAGAATAATGTGTCACATCTAATAAGAAGAAATTATTAGAAATAAAGGTAAAGTTCCATCCTTGAGTTCGAGAGATCATTTTCAGAAAGATGTGAGATGTTTGACTAGTTCTAAGAGTTTTAATGGATTGAAAATTCAAAACGTGCCAACATTATGACAGGGTAGTCAAATAAGTTATATTAAGAGCAACATAATGTCCAAAATAATATTCTGTGCTAACAAGACGGCATCTGGAGGGTTAGGTGAGAGACCAAATTAGTGAAAAAACTAAAGACTAATCTTTAAAAAAGAAAAGAAAGGAAAAGAAAAGGTTGGGAGGGCATAATAGTTGTCTTCAAGTATCTAAAGCACTTGAGTAGAATAAAAGTTACGAGAAGATGACTGATTTAATATAAGAAAATATTTTCTGCAATATTTCTGAGAGAGAGGGTGAGAATATATATATCCTCTATAAATGGAATCCATCATTACCACCTAGCAATAGATAGCTAATCATCTTGAGCTATCACAATGAAACAAAGAACATGATAATTATTGACTAATGTCATATATAAGGATAGTTAAGACAGAATTTGAGTCTTTCTTTGAATAAATGTGATTTGTTAACTCCAAATAGCTCCTTTACTGAGTTATACTCATCATGATAGCTCATGGACCAGTAGATGAAGCACTGAACCTGGAGTCATATTCAAAACTCTGTGAGTTCACATCCAGCCTTAGATTCTTCCTACTGGGTAACCTTTGTCCGCCTTAGTTTCCTCGCATTTCCTCACACCCACGATCTAGGATTGTCATCAGAGTCATTAAACATTTATTAAGGACATACTATATATGCCAGGCACTGTGCTAAGTCCTGAGGATCTGGGAGAGGTTTCCGATGTCTAATATCACATCCCCACACCCTCCCATCTTTGTCATTCTCAGGGAAGGGGTGCTAAGGAAGAGTGAATCTCAGATTTATTCATCTTGAGGAATGTTGAGTTCTTAGAGATCATAAAATCCAAGAAAGAGTCATATTGTTGTAAGGATCAAATGAGATTCTGTTAAGCTTTAATATGGTGGCTGGCACATAGCAGACACTTGATAAATGAATGTCCCTTCCCTTTCCCTCTCCCTGTGATATATATTTAAAAATTTGGGAAAGGAAATTTCTTTAATATTCTTCTTCAAAGGCTAGTTATTTAATACTGAGAGGAAATGATATGTTTCAATTAAGGAATATTCAAAGACACCAATGTTTCCATAATTTTCATATCTTTCAGATCAGAACATTACTTTTCTCCTAACAATTTATATTTCACTCATGTCCGAATTGCATTTAAAAGGAAATGGTATGGACTTGACTATAAAAGGAGAAGAGAGACTTCCCTTAAATCCTCAAGCTAATGTAATAATGTGTTTCACTTCCTCCTTTTCCCTTCCATCAGCTGGACCTCGACAGTAATTTTTCTTCTATATATTTTCCTGAACTCTTGAATAAAATAGCTTTTCTTCTCTCTTAATTTTCTCTGGAACATTTTAATTTCCTTTCTGAGTAGATTCTGTGAACTCTCTATGAAAAAGAAGTGAGCATTCCAGAAGACTAGAATTATTACAGAATTTTCAGGAACAAGTTAGAGTTATCATAAAATGAATTTGCTACAGAAGGCAAAATTATGCAACTCTAATACTTTCTTGTCACATGTGCCTATTTATGCAAAAAAAAAATCAAGAGTAACTAGACACTGGGTTTGAGGCTAGTACATTATAAAAGAAAAGGGATCTTATAACTGATTCTCAGTAATACTAACAGTTTACGCTGGTATCAATTCCCAGCAAAATTCCAGAATGTATTATTAAAGGGAAGATAAGTGAGAACCTTAGAAAGGAACCGACAAATACGAAGAGCAGATAATGATCTTTCAGGTCATTTTATCAAGAACAGATTATGCTACAAAACCTATGTGGGAATTTGTTTTGCTTGACTGGGCATAGTTGTTTAAGTTTTTTTAAAAAATGTTTCTTTGTTTTTTCTTTAAAAAAAAAATCCAATAGAGGTGAAATGGGAGGAGATATAGGTCTAACCATAGAATAATCCCCCCCCCCCAAAAAAAGAAAAAAATCATTAAAGCATTTTTAAATTCATAGAAAGGAACAGAAGGAAGGCCAGAAACATTTGCCGATACTTTGAAACTTTGAAAGTTACAAATTGAGATTATTGTACATTTAAAAAAGAAAAGCCAGCTATATATAATAAAGATTCACAGTTTTATATATGTATATGTATATAAAATTTTATTTGCCTGTTCTACCATGCATATGGGGAATTGCCCATTTTTGTGTGTGTGTCTTAAAGTTCAGAATGAAAATTTTAAACTAGGAAGAGGCCATGCCAGACTAAACACATTTCCTTTTTTTTAACAGAATTGCTAGACTGTTATACTTCTCTAGCTACTGTTGTGGGAAAAGATGGAAAGAGGTAGGCTTAAAGGCCATAATTGACGGGTAGTTGGTCAATGCCAATTTGGAAAAGTTGACAGTGGAATGCCCTGGGGGTTGATTTATGGTTTATTCTGTGCTGTTAAACATTTTTAGCAGTTCCTCATATAAAGCCATATATGGCATGCTTATCAAATTTATGGATGACACATCTGGATGGAATACCTAATACACACAGGGATGAGAAAAGGCAGGATCCAAAAAACTCCCAGTAAACCAGAAAGCCAAACCCGTGCCTAATTGAATACAATTTAATATAGAGATCAATGTAAGGTCTTACATTAAGGTATTTAAAAAAATGAGCTTCATGGCCACAAGATTGGGGATATGTGGCTAGTGGTTTGTGCAAGGTCACCTGCCTCACTTTCCCCTCCAGAGCCATCTGAGTCCATTGGCCAGATATAGAGATTCTCAGTAGCTGTATGCCATTGGCAGAGAGACAATGGAGTGTTGATGGATTGCTCCTTGGAGTAGACAAGGTTAAAAAGCTCTGATAAAGATCAGTTTAACTTAGTGGTCCCATTCTCTGTGAAGATCCTCCAGTCAGAAATCCAAGTTATATCAAACCTCTGAGGCCCTGTGAAGGTTATGGGCAGCCCAGTTATAGCCTATCAGAAATTTATCATCTTGTAGCCGATGCCATTTTTGCAGAACCCACTTTGGGTCAATCCTCCATGATACTCTGCTCCGTGGGGGTCTCTCCTCTTACCACCCCCCCCCCACACACTTTGCCATGAGATGTCTCTCCTTTACAGTTAACTAACTCTTTGAGTATGCTAAAAATTCTTTTTAGGATTTAGCCTGCCAGCTAAGGCGTGCACCAACATTGCTCTTGGAGTATTTCGTTTCTCCTGGCTAATTGTAAGTTCCACCAGGGAACTGGATTTTTCCATCATTAATTATTAAAACCTTTTTCTTCCTAACTATATGCTCTTCCACTCTATTTCATATTTATCATTTCTGGTGTCTGTTGTATCCCTTCATTTTTTCTGTAACCTCTTCTGAGTAAATCTACCTTTTGCCAAAGAGAATGGCTATTGTGAATTCTTCACATGACCAAATTCCATTTGGTATACATCAGCCACATTAGTAGGAGGCACAGTATCTCCTAGCAAGGGAGGTGACGGACCAGGAGCCTGCTTTACTCTTTACGAGTCTGATCACATCTAGGAGTATTGTTTTTATTTCTTGGCTCAACATTTAGGTTATATACTCATGAGCTGTAGAGAGTACCCAAAGGTTGATATAAGGAAAGATGAAGGGCCTACAGATCATGTCTTTTGAGGATCCACTTAAGGAAAAAGTGATTTTTAGCCTAGGGAAAAAGAAACTTGGGAAGGGGTATCATATCTGGCATGAAATAGAGCTGGAAGGGCCATGTTTAGAAAAGGGAGTAGATTTGTTCTGCCTGACAGACAGAGCCTCAGAGCCATACACATAAATTGCTCAGAAGCAAATTTGATGTAAGGAATTTTTTCCTGACAATTAGAGGATCCTCAAAATAGAATGAAAAGAATACCTCAGGAGATAATTTCTTCCTCTCCACGCAAAATTTAGTGTCGCTATTTGATGTGGTAGGAAAGGAATCCTTGTTTTAAATCTTGAGTTGTACTGACCACATCTGAGGTCCCTTCCAACATCCTGAAATTTTGTTTTGAGATATTGAGGGAAGCTAATAAGTAATCAGCATAAAGTGATTATAAATTGCTATTGTTTAAATAGAAATCACCATATTTACTTATTAGGTATTCTTTAGAATTTCACTGGTATTCATACTAAGTAAAAACCCAACCATATCAATCACTTCTGTTACTCAATAAAAACATCTTTTTAAAGATTGCCACTTGATACTTTATTCTCCCTTCCCATTCAGGTGGCATTTCCTAATTTTATATTCAATTTGTCTTTTTTTTCCCTCTCAAAAAGTGCTAATTTCACGCTTTCACCCTACAGCAAAGCTTGTTGCTTAGCAACTGACAAAATAACTAATGGGTCTATAGTTTCCTATGGACTGAAGGCCTTATTTATTTGTTTGTTTGTTTCTGGGGGGGAGAGTAGGAGAGGAGCACTCTTACAAGGGAGCAAGCAGTTTCCTTCACGCAGACTGGAAGTGGTTTCCCTTCCTTTTCCTCCGATTTTGGCACTGTTTCTGTAACAGCCTTGTGGGTACAAGTGGGGGGTTCTGGGCTGGGAGGCAATGCATTGAATGCAGTAACAATCCATTATTTTTTATTTGTATTCCTTTCTCATTTTGACACAATTTTTCTTCTTGCATTAGGTTTGCTATGTTTTCAGCATTTGTTTCAGACAGTCTCTCCTAGTTAATTAACCCTGTTAATGATGTATGCTAAAGAAATGATTGCATCAGGATAATAAATTTCAGTAAAATCTCGTTTTTTTTTTTTTTTTCCTAATTAAAGGAGAAACATGCAAAGGCCTAGGAAATAAACTGCATGGATATTAAATTTAAATGATTGATAATCATCTCTCATAGGCACTTTTCAGTTATATGACTAGCAGCACTGCAGTAACAGTCTTCACTAAGTATATCTAGGGCTCCTAAGCTATATTGCCACATTTTATTGTCTCATTGGTTAGTACAGACATTAAGTTTATCCATTTATCCAAAGCTTAAGTGGCGCATTCCCCATTCTGGTTTCCTTTACCAACTTTTTTCCTTTTTTTTTTTTTTTTTTTTTTTTTTAACAATACTATTCAAATAAAACCTAGTGTCCAATAAGCTAATTTCCAGTTCGTATCCTGTAGTATTGCAGTAAAAAGATGTGGTCCAGGAAAATGTCATCATGTGTTACAAAGGTATTAGCAGAGGTGGAATATGTGCAATGAAATAGAATCAGGGCTTTTTTGCTTAGGAGGAAGCTGAAGTTCAGGGTCTTTGCTTTTGAATTCAGAGCCAGTCAGGCAATGCTAGGGAAATTTTTTAGCCAGTAATCTTTTACAAGAAAAAACTCTTAGGTGCTATCACTTGTGTAATGATTAATTATACTGATAGATTCATCATGAGCTTTTATTATAGATCTCCAGTAAGAAGTCTGCCTCATTTACAGAGTTTTATAAGTAGCTACTGATAAATTTGGAATTGTTAATGGATATAGATTTGTTTTATATGTCAGAGATAGAAGGGGGAACATAATACCTCCTTAGAAAATAGAGGGCCTATTAACTATGTTTTCTAAGTTCTTTGTGCATTGTTGATGCACAAGTGTTCATATGTCAGATTATTTTTTTTTAATCAAGAACATAATGGCAAGTTGAAGGAATGGAAACATCTAAAGACTCACATAATAGATCTAAAGAGTTTGGCTGTTATATACAGATTACCTGGAGAATTGGAAGGATTATTTGTATCAAGAAGTTTTTATTATTGTGATTCTTTAACAAAACCACCTACACAATTAATAAAGCAAAAATCATCTTCCAGTCATTTGTACTATATCTTTTATAGTGTATTGTGGCAAAAGTACAAATTTCCACTTTAAGTGGCTAATTTTAACATTTAGAAGTGGCTCATTCTGATGCTATTATTCCTAAAACACATTTTAAGATGGCAAGTGTTAGAATTATTCCTAAAAGATTTAGAACAAACTGACATTTGTAAAAATTATCGATGAATTAACTATTAAAGACCAGGCGATTAACAATTCATTTGAGTTTTGGGAAAAACATTGGACTGGGATTGTAGTGGTCAAGTTAGTACAACTCTTATTTTCCAGATGGGCAAATTGTGATCTAGAAATGACTTTATTTCTCTAACACTGTAATGCCAGAGAAACTGAGGCAAGATAGAGTTTAGAGAGTATTTAATAATTTATTTAAAAGGGAGAGATTTACTGGGACCAAATGGATCTATGGTTTGGTCCCAGGGCTGAATGAGACTATTGTCTCCAAGAATCCAGCAATCAATGTGAGTTCTCCATGACCTATATACACATGGTTCAGACTCAGGGGATAGACTGAGGCAGGGGAGTCAGGGTGCTGAGAGTGGGAACAGGACTCTGACAGGGTGAGGTGAGCCTCCAGAGATCAGATGATATAGGAGACGGATGACCTAATCTGGGGAGGAACCCCGGAGATAGGGAGAGGCATCTTGATAAGATGGTATCTGACATTCTGATAGCTAGGGATGGGGAGAGGCATTCTGATATTCTAAAACATAAGATCTTTTATCCTTATCAAATATTCTGATAAAGAGGGACAGGAGATTTTGCCGGACAGTTTATAAACTGAGGCAGAACACTTAGAGAAACCGAGTCAGGACTGGGTCAGGATAATTAGGGAAACTGAGTCAGGACAATAAAAGAGAACTGTGGCATAACAACACTTAATTGAAAAAACTAATAAAATAATAAATAAACTAATAAATAAAAATGACAAACTTTACTAAATAATTTTTAATTAAAAAAAAAAACTGTTATAGAAAGAATTCTTAACTTGGAAACAGAAGGCAACCAGAGGGCTCAGGGATGAGAGTACAAAAGCTGATGTTAGGACAACCCAAGTTCAGATTCAAAGCCAAATACTGTATTTATTTGCTTTCTCTGACTCTAGACTTAACTGCTGTCTGCCTCAATTTCCCAATTTATAATCGGTTAATAAGAATACTTCAAGCCTTTTGTCTAACTTAAAGCACCATATAAACTTGATTTGCTATTTTTATTATTAGGAATTTATAGCCTTGTAAACAGCTTCCTATCATCTTGGGGTTTATAATCTAATTCTGTCAATAAGGCACATATAGAAGTAACTACGGGAATAATAATAGTACTTGCCACCCAGGGTTATTATGAGAATCAACTGATATAATATCTATCTGTAAAACACTTTGTAAGTGCTATATAAATGCCAGCTGTTAATTATTGCCTTTTTGTTCTCTTTTACCTATACATTGTGGATAGAGACATATTAATCAACCTAACTTGACATTTATGTGGAAAAAGACACTAATGATCTTTTTCTTAAAATTAAGTCTCCTTATATTTTATATTATAGATGTGAGATTAGTGGTATATTTTTTATTTTCAGCGTTTCTCTATTTTCAGTGTAAGTTAAAATAATTTTAATAAAGAAATAGAACACATAGATGATTTTTTGGAAGCTTGGTAGCCTCTTAAACAGAACCCTAAATCCTGTATTAGTAAACCATATCCATTTTAAATTGTCTTTCAAAGTTCATAGGTGATATCTTTGAATTGCACTTGGCTGAAATTTTAAAGGTCACTTTTGTACCTGACAAAAAAACCTGCTGCTTTGAACAAGATATTTCATTTGGATCTTTAAAAGAGAAAAATACATAAAACTGGGGCATTGGAAAACCCAATGACCAGATCTACACAAGGAAAGATTCTACTAGCAGGACAAAGCTGTTTCCATGACATGGCCTATAGTAATGAGTGTTTTGTTAATGGTTATAATAAATACTCCTCCATAATAAATGTTATTCTCTGTTTCCTGTCCAAATGGACAATCATTCTTCATAATAAAAATCAATGATGTGTTGCTTGTTGTAGTCAGGGAAATGTGAAGGAAGAAGTTCTGTTCTCCTTTCTACTAAGCAACATTTAACCTGCAGCTCCACTGACCTTTACCAGTCATCCATGACAGGAATGAAATTTCCAAATCATCCACCAAAACAGAACAAAGTACAAAAAAAGGATAGAGGCCTTGGGAGGACAAGGGCATGAGGCTGATCTGTGTGTACATGGTACCCTCTCCTTTTCCATGCTGGCTTCTCCTGGTAGCTGGTAGAACAATGAGTCTCTTTCTGTTCCAGCTCCAGCAGTCCCCTAAATTCTCTCTTCTCAAGTCCCCTTTTACCTTCAACACTACTGTTGCACTCTTGACAGATTATGCTTGGCACAGAGGAGGTACTTGAGAAATTGATTTTCTTGCCTCCTATTTTATTAAGTTACTTGAGGAAAGAGGCTCTTTAATCTTCACTCCAGTGTTTCTTTTCAAAGATTAACTCCTCTATCTTTGCCCTTGTTTCTCTACTCTTCTCAATCTCTAAGACTATTTATATTTATCCCCTATTTTTCTTTATTCTTCCCTTCATTGTGTTTCTTATACTTTCTTATACTTCCTTGAAATAGTAATAGTAACTAACATTTATCACTTACTATGTGCTAGGCACTGTGCTAAGTGCTTTATAATTATTATCTCTGATCTTTACAAGAACCCTGGAAGGTGGATGCTGTTTTGACCTCCATTTTACAAATGAGGAAACTGAGGCAAAGAGCTAGTAGTAATACAGCTATTAAGGGTGAGGCAGGATTTAAACTCAGGTCTTTCTGACTCTAATCTTAGTGCTCATCCATTGTGCTGAAAGGGGGTTTGACTCTAATCCAGTCCTTTTAATTTAGAGATAAGAAAAAAGATGCCCCTTTAGAAGAAAGGGTTTCTTTAGTCTCAGATAATTAAATAGCAAAGCCTGGATTCCAGCTAGATTGTCTAATTAAGAGGTGGTGGTTATTATTGAGTCCTTTCAGTTATGTCTGACTCTGCAAGACCCCTGGCAAAGATACTGGAGTGATTTGCCATTTCCTTCTTCAGCTAACTTTACATATAAAGAAACTGAGAAACACAGGGGTAAGTGACTTGTCCAGGATCACACAGCTGATAAATAAATGTGAACTCAGGAAGATGAGCCTTCCTGATTCCAAGCCCAGTGCTCTATCTGCTGTGCCACCTAGCTGAGAATTAAATTGTGAACTATAGAAAGGAAGGGGTTGTTTTCTTTTGTCCCTTATCTCTCCAGTAATAGTATGTGCTTAATAAAAACTTAAATACATGTCCACCATAACAAATTTCCACCAAAGTCTTCAGCTCAAGCCTTTACATAGTCTGTTCAATAGGAGTCCTTCTCCTCTATTTCCTTTCTTTGATTCCTTGTTCCTTCTGCTCTCTTTAACTGCAAACCACCATTCATTCATTCATGCATGTAACAAGTATTTTTTTAAGTAGCTGCCATGATCCTCCTCTTCCTGTCTTTCCTGTTAGTCATTAATATCATCATTCCCATTTCCCTATATACAGTCAGGCATCCAGTCCTATTTATTATTATTATAAAGTCTCTTCCATAACTCCCTGTCTTTCTATTTGGTAGGCACCCTAGTCACATCTCCTATTTCTTCACCCTTGGGGATGGGATAGGAGTGGAGAAAAGGCAGTAATGATAGAGTGGAAAGATTCAGGATTTGGAGTCAGAGGTCCTGAGTTCAAATCTTAACTGTGCCATCTGTATAATCTTTGCAAAGTCACAGCCCAATATTGTCCCTTCTAGTTCCAAATATATGATCCTGTGGTTGTTGTACTTGCTTCTCATCTGATCTCCTTGTCTACATTCTCTTCCCCTTTCCAATCCCTTGGAGAAAACAGGGTACTCTGGCTACAGTTGAAGGACAGTAGGAAATCTAACAAGATTAAGTGGCTGTTCTGTTCCTTCCTTCCATCCTTCCTTCCTTCCTTCCTTCCTTCCTTCCTTCCTGCCTTTCTGCCTTCCTGCCTTCCTGCCTTCCTTCTTTCCTGCCTTCCTTCTTGCCTTCCCTCTCTCCCTTTCTCTCTTCTTTCCTTCCTTCCTTCCTTCCTTCCTTCCTTCCTTCCTTCCTTCCTTCCTTCCTTCCTTCCTTCCTTCCTTCCTTCCTTCCTACCTACCTTCCTTTCTACCTTCCCTCACTCCCTCCCTGCCTTTCTCCCTCCCTGATTCCAAACCCAGTGTTCTATCATCTGTACTACTTAGCTGGGTACTTATAAATTAATAAGTAAACTCCCAGAAATCAAGTGTCTGAGTTCAGATTTGAATTCAGGTCCTCCTAACTCCCCGGCCTATACTCTTTTAGCTGTTCCTGAGGCTGCACAATTTACTTTACTTTGAGGATTCTCTGCTGATTCTGCTCCTCACCACATTTGCCCTAACCTTCTATGTCACATTGGGCCTCCCCCCCCCACCCTCCAGGAACTATTTCATGCCCACTTTGCCAATATGATATCTTTTCTCTCAAAATCCTTGGTGTAATTTTTAACATTTGTACTAGTTGTATTTCTCTTGGTCTTATATGACATCACATTGTTTACTTTTTCATTTCTGTATATCTTGTCTTGTTAAAGACAGGATCCATAAACTGATGTTCATCATTCCTTCAGAAGATTTAGTAGAGCTTATATCCATATTAGAATATCTGGCAAATAAGATTTCTTGAAATCAAACCTGAATTTTGGAAGTTTTCTTTTAAAAAGCATCAACTTCATTTCTCTCTTATTTCTTCATGATGGGGAAGAAATGTTTTTGTTAGGCTTTTCACCAAACCCATGCACTGCTCTGTGACGCGTGACCATCATCCAGTTATCGTTCTGTTCTTTATCTGTGCCTGTCCTTGCCTCGTCACGCACTGAGTGCCCAATGTGAGCCTTTTGCAAGGAACAAATAGCACACTGGTTTTATTGCTAGAAGCTTGTGGTCATGAATGAATTATTTGAAATCATTAGGTGGGTAAAGACTACTTCCTAAATGAAATTAAGAAGAAAGATGTGTGGGAGGAGTATCTTGTGGTGGCCAGGCTTGGAGTGGAATAAGCTGTAGCATTCAGCCATCGCCTTAGTCTTTTTAGAAGAGTCTGAATTTATCCCTATTTCTTTTATGACTATTATCAGCATTCTTTTTTCAAGTACTAGAATTTACAAGCCCAATTTCTTTCTTCTATTGAAATGGTACAGCAAATCCCACTTTCTCCTGCTTCCTTTTTTTTAAAACAAAAAAAGTAAGAAAGTATCATGAAAAGACCACCAGATCTGGAATCAGAGGCTCTGGAATTGAATCTCATCAATACTATTTATTGTGAGATCTCAGGCAAATCATTTTACCCTTCTGGGATTCTATAAAATGAAGAGGTTTGACGAAATAGTCTTCTAAACCAGGGCTTCTTCAACTTTTTCCACTTACAACTCCTTTTACCCAAGTAATTTTTATGTGAATCCAGGTATATAGGTATATAAAATAAGACTATAAATGAAATATTTATTGATAACAAATCATAATTTTGCAGTCCCCACATTCAGTTATGAGATTTATCTGGGTCAGGACCCACAATTTAAGAAGCTAGGCTCTAAACAATGATTCACATGTAAAAACTGGAAACAGAATTACCATCAATTAATACATAGCGTCACTCGAAGAAAAATTTTCATTGTTGGCTGAAGATATTATTATAATAATAGTAACTAGCTTTATATTGCACTTTGCAAATATCACAGTTCATCCTTACAACAATCCCTGGGAAGTATGTGCTATTATCATTTTCATTTTAGAGATAAGGAAACTAAGGTAGACAAAGCTTAAAAGACTTGTCCAGATTCACATAGCTAGTATCTAACTGACTTCAGGCATACTATCCGTTGAGCAACCAGACTCCTTCCTTCCTTAGACATTGTAAAGTCCCCTGATTTAATTGAACCAAGATCCTGCCTGTAGTACTCTCACTCTTTGGTTTGTCACACAGATAATTATGGGCTTTCTCTTTCCTGTACTTTAATGGCCTATCTTTCTAGGGCCATTTCTGTCCCCTGTGTAAATACTATAAAAAGTTTGCTATTTCTGAGATGTTTATGTGTACATAAATGTGTATGTATGAAGAGGGGGATAAGGAGGCAAAGGAGAGAGAGAAAAGAAAAAGATGGCCTTACATTCAATAAGTTCTTAATAAGTACTTGCTGAATTTAATATGACTAGAGAATAATTGCTGAATTATGTAACATACTAATTTATTTTGGAGACTTTGTAGATCATCCTTTTGTTGTTTAAGAGGAGAAGGAAGTAAGTCATTGTTAAGATCTACCTGTAAATATTATTTTCACCTTTGTTTTTATTGTTTGCTTGCTTATATTTTTCCTCTTTTGATCTGATTTTCTTGTACGTGATAAATGTGGAATTATGTTTAGAAGACTTGCACATGTTTAACCAATATTGGATTACTTGCTGTCCAAGGGAGGGAGGGAGAAAATTTTGAAACACAAGGTTTTCCAAGGATGAAATTTGAAAACTATCTTTGCATGTTTTTGGAAAAATAAAAAGCTATTATTTTTTACCCCTCCAAAAAAAAAAAAATCTATATGTAGAACTGAACAAAGAAACATCTCATCAGAGAGGAAGGAGGGCCTTGGCTCTAAGATTTCAGAGCCTGTTCTATTGTCTGCCATATTTTTATCCTTCCTTTGTGTTTTTTCTCCTTCACATGTAACACTGACAAATCTATGAGAGGATATGGCAGCATTCTTCACTGATTGGAGTTTGGTTCAAGGTGCAGAGGTGGGTTGACACCAAAGGCCAAAATTGATGTTCTTTTTAATGCCCTGAAATCTGCCTATGTGGATCGATGAGAAAATAGCAAAGTTTGCGAAATATTGCTGATTTGGTTTCTATATTCATGTTTTATTAAATAAAAATCTCTTCTTCATTTTGTGTCTTCATGAATTTTACCAGCTTTAAAGATTAAGAGAGCAGAAACCTGGGCTATTTGATTTGCTTAATAGAGCTTAGATCTTACATGGCTTACTCTCATTTGTTGGTTTAAAGCAATAAAGTAGACAGACTGCTATAATGTCCCACAAGAGGTTGAGCCACCTACTCCCTCCTCGTCCTTCCAGCTTCCTTTTAAATCTTTTTAAAAGGGAACTCTTCCCTTTAATGCTTCCCTCTTTTAATTACATCCTCTATCCTATAAAAAGCTTTCTCTGTGTATAGTTGTTTATATGTTTTCTCATTGGATTGTAAGTTCCTTGAGGACAGAGACTGTCTTTTCCCTCTTTTTTGTATCCTCAGATCTTTGCATTGTGCCTCATGCTTAGTAGGTGCCTGATTGCTTCCCTCATTGCAATAAATTAGTAAACCCACAGTAATCTATAAAGCAACATGGAGGAGTCTACTCTTTTCATTATTAGTATTGCATCAGAATGTACAGAGGGACTCTAAAAATAGATAAATAGAATCATTGCCTTTCTTCTGCAGGAGAGATGATTCCTTAAAACAGGCCATCTTCCTTGGAGGAGTAATAGGAAGGAAAAAAAATCAGTTATGCAGATAGTTTGAGAGTGTACCTGTGACAGTGAATTACTATAGTAATACCAAGATCCAAAAAATGTTAACATGCAGAACGATTCACATAAAAAATTTAGAAGAAACTATGAAGACCTCTTCTTGCCTAGGGTGAATAACATTAAACTGGCATTTCAGGAAAACTTATGTTCTTGGTTTTTTTTTTGGCAGCCCATTCCCAATGGAGTTCTGTTTGGGATTTGTTAAATAAGCAGTATCTGGAAGCAGTACAATAAATATATGAATTTAGCAGTATCTGTAGCATATCCTCAAAAAGTCTACTTCCAGGAATGATATTTGTTAGTTTACTATTGTCCTGATCACCTGATATCGTCCTCTTTTTGTCCTATCTCATGGTGAAGTAAATTTGGCAGAGGTGTGTGTGTGTGTGTGTGTGTGTGTGTGTGTGTGTGTGTGTAAATTTCCAAAGGAAACTCATTTAGCTGTTTTCCAAATGGCTGTTGTAGTATTCCTTTTTCCATCCACCATATGTTTTTGAAGCTGCATTATTACAGGAAGCAAGTCATTATTCTCTCCCTCCTGTCCCGTTTTCCAAAACAATGATAGATTGTTTTTAAAAATCCCAGGTTGTTAGTACTGGTACAAATCTTAAAAATCATTTAATCCCATTCCCCTCATTGTATAGATAAATAAAATGAGTTCTAGAGAAGTCCAGGAATTAGCCATTACATTGCTGGTAGCAGATGTCTCACTGATGACTAAATGAATAGTATCACTTGCCTTAATGACAGAGATGCCCAAACTTTTTCCATTTCAGAAAGGATTCCTCAGTAAGGATTTGAGCTCCTTGAGAGCAGAGACAGTTTTAGCACAGTGCCTGGCACATAGGAGGCTCTTAATGAATGTTTGTACACTAGATTGCATATAGTTGTACTCAGAGATAACCTTTTTAATGGATCTTTTATTCCCAACTATCTATGGCTGTCTTTTGGAATGGACTGCCTAAGAATGTTTTAAAGTTGTCTGCAGTTTTAACACTAAACATCTTCCCTTTTGCATAGCGTTCTTTCCTATAAAAATTTGGAAATTATTTAGTATATCTGATCCAAGGGAATACCCCTTTTTCCTTTTGGAGTTGGACAGTGAGCCATTCAGTCAGAAACTGTCTGTGGGCATTGAGGGAAATTAGAGTTTACACTTCCTTCAGAACTTGGTTAATGTAGGTAAACGTGAAGATGAAAGCCCATCACTGTCTGTGTCAGTTTGATTGCTTTATGATGATGGTATTAGAACCAGAATAGGAAAACTCATTTTGAAAGAGTATTTACCAGAAACACAACTTTTTGCAGAATCTGAAATAGCCTTTCTGCAAAAGAGAATAGATTCATACTTCTCTTTCTCTGAAAATTGAGTAGATCAGAATATTTTCAAAATATCACTAACATGATAAAAACCTAGTTAACAGCACATCTAAACAGCAGGGGGCTGGGAACTTTATAAAACATCTAATGTCATTTCTGTGGCTATATTAAAGGACCTCTCACATGAGAACTCTTCAGATATAATCCTAGTCAGACTTTACCTAATTAAGTACAATTTCTATTAAGACAACAAATCAGTACTTGGAATATTTAAATTCCAAATGATTTTTATGGCATTGCATATGTGCCATTTATATGAGCTTTGGCGTGTTAATGGAAAATATAAATCTCTGTAATTTTTTAATAAAGTATATATTTATAAAATACTGTGATTAATATGATGATTTTAAGTGCATTTTAAATGAGGCAGGAAAAAGAATGCATTGGATTTGAAATGGAATGACCCACCTTCTGAGTTCACCTTCACTGCTTACTCCTAAGTAACCATATTCTCACTTAACGTCTCTTGTCTATATAATGAGGGAGCTTTAATTTGATGATTTTTAAAGATACTTTCCAAGGCTAAAATCTTATGATTTTAGGAGTAAATAAAATGCAGTGAATCACCTAGATTTCTCTGTATTGTTCTTCCCTCCATCCCTTCTGTTGACTAGGTGTAGTGATCTCATTAGTAGGGAATAATAATGTTTATTGTCACACTGTACACTGGCTCCCTAGGTGCCTTTGTGACTGTTCAAAGGCAGTTATAATTCTTGTTTGCCACTGGGTGGCTGACAGCAGAGAGTGAGGAATTATGGGAAGCCACTCTCTTACCTTCAACAACAGGTGTCTGTACCTCATTCATACATCACAGGGTACTTTGGGCAGCTCTAAGTCTCAGTAGCAGAGCAGAAAACGAAAGCCTAGAAGGATTTCTTTTCCCTTCAGTGCAAAAGGTGCTACCAGATACAGCAGAAGCCTTCAGATGCTAGTGAGTGCACCAGGAAGTGCCTAGTATCTTTTAAAGCACTTCTGAAAAGATCCAGGAACATTTTAAAAGCCTACCAGGTACGAACTGTTTGAATTCCTTGTAAAATGCCTTGTTTGCTTAATTGTCAGCTTTTTTTTAAACGTTAGTGTTAAAGAATATAAATATCCTGGGGCAAGGAAGAAAATCTTTAAAAGAGAAACAGTTACTGAAGTCACAATGCTGCAGTTCAGGAAAATTTCAAATGAAAATGTTAACTTGCCTTAGCAAGAGTTAAATAGAGTTGGCAACTGTTTTAATCTTGAGGATTTCACCTCAAGTGTTGCATTTTTGTTCTAATAAGCCTATTAAAACGCTTTTCTGTTTCCTAGCAATAAGGTATCTTTTCCCCCCCTTCCTCTTTAAGGGGAAGGTTTGTTTGGTTTTTAATCCAGAATGCTCCAGCTGTTGCTTAGATCTTTTCACATGCAAATTTAACATGGTGCTATTTAAATAACCGTGTTCTTGTTGAGAGATAGACTAGGAAAAATGGGGGGGTGGGGGGAGGGAGGGAAAGAGGAGGACGCCTTGGGGCTTATCCTGTTTTTGTTCTGGAAAGCAAACCTGTGGCGGGCTGTATCTTTGCTGCTAGTCTTTTGGAGAGAAATTTTCTTATGACCTATAGTCTTCTGGTTTGGGGACTCCCTTCATTCTCAGACGTGAAGGAATATGCTTCCAACAGAGCTAGTTCTCCAGCTTTACTTTAGGATAGGGGTTTTTTACATCTTATCAAGTTTTATTGTCACTTTAAATACGGGCTTTGAAGGTATTTCCTCTGCTTTTTGTTTTTCTCTTCATTTCATCCTTCCTCCATAGTGTAGCATATTGGTGGTATTTTCTGTGAGGTCATTTAAATAACTTTTAAAATATCAATGTTTAAGAGCTTTCAGAATTCATCTCCCACCCTCTTTGCTTTCATTGGAGGTATTTCCGGAAGTTCTGTGCTTTCCACAGCTGAACCTTTTCCGTGTGTCTGGCCGAGGCAATAACCAACCATGGCTGTCTTCTCACTTTTGTAATTAAATCTACCCTTGAAAATCAGTGATAAAGAAAATTAAACTTGTGGGAGGAGATTTATGTTGTTTTTCTTTTGTATAAAATATAATGCAGGGAGTCTTTCTTTCCAAGAATGGTTTGTTTTGATTAGAAATGCTTGTTTTTCTCTAAGCAAATACCTTATAATTTTTAAAGCAGAAACTTTACTTTTTGGTAACCACAGAAAAGATCAAGAGGTCTGTTGAAAGATTTGGATGTTACTTTTTTTTTTTTCCCTTCTTCCCTTAGAAAGCTGAAGATTGGGGTGTGGTTATTGTTGCTATCCATATATCATTTTGCTTTTTTGCAACTTTTTAAAAACAAAAATACTATTAGAGAAAATTGTTCTTTGCTCCTGCAGTGTGCAAGATGTTTTAAAAATTTGTACATTTTTAAAAACTATGCTATTTAAAAAAAACTAAAAGTTGTCATCCCATCCTTTCCTTTGAACGTGCAGAATTCACAAGAAGTACTTTAAGAAAATCTTAAACTCCCCCTCAAGAAGAAGCACCTTCATGTAGAGACATACTGGACAAAGATGGACTGTTAAGAAGAATTTTGTTTTGGTTGAAATTTTCATCTTTCTACTAAGAACTGAAAAACTTTTGCTAAGTTACCTTTTTCTTGGTGGGCGTTCAGTTTCTAATATTAACTAAGGGAATTTTTTTTTTCCTGAGGTTTGAGGAAAAATTTTAGAAACTGAATTTTCTAAGTTCTGAGTTGAGAATTCAAGAAGAATTTATAGCATTCACTTCCTACAGAGATAACAGCAACCTCCCTTATTCATCCCACCAGGGGTGAACTGCAAGACAAGGCTTTGGTATCTTCTTTTTTTTTTTTTTTTTTTTTTTGGTTTGTGACACTCCACCCACTGTATCTTCTTCAGGTGGGTGTGTTCTTTGGCACTGAGCTTGCAGCAAGATTTTTCTTTGGATAGTGAACCTGGTCTGGCTCTGGTGCAGTTGCTGCTGCTGCTGTTAGAAAGCCAGCTGGCAAGATGATGGAAGAAATCTCCATAATGGTTGCCTACGATGCTCATGTTTTTAGCCAGCTGTATGATGAGGACTTCCTTACAAGTCTTGTGGCAATCAGCAAACCCAAAACTATGGTAGGTAATACTTCTTGGAACTAATGCAGATGTAGATGTTATTATCCATGTCTAATAGACTAATCACCCCCTACTGCAGCCAAGTTTTAGTTTACTAGGTTGAAAATAAGAGTATTGTTTGTGAATTCAAGTACAGAAAACAGTGGGAATCTACATTTTTTCACTGGTTTGTGCACACTATATACTATTGTAAGACATTTAGAATAGTACAGGCTATGTGTATAGCTATGTTAAATTTTAGGTAAATTGTTTAAGAAGTGCTAATAATAAAGAATTTTCAATTGTAAGACTATTTGGTTCAAAGTACCTGCCATATATGTACATATGTAAATAGATATGTTTATATTTGCAGTTATATATGTGTACAATTATACAAACACAGAAATGTATGTGTGTCTGCATGTGTGTATCTGTGTCTATTTGTATTCATTCACATAGATGATTCTTCATGCACAAATACATGCATATATAAGTATATTGTATGTACACACACAAGTGGTACAGTTATTTATGTAATTATTTCTGCCTTTTTTGCAAAGGCACTTCTTCATAAATGGGCAACAACACAGATACCCTAATTGTATATTCAATTACATAACTAAATCAGCTAATTTTTATTTTCAGATTCTAGAAATAGGTATTTGTCTTGGGAATGATTGTGAAAATATTCTGTGGTATAATTTTGTTTGGGATTTTGTGTTTGTGAAGTATTTCAACCATTTTCTAAAGAGCAAAGTAAAAAGGGTTTTTTGTTTATAATTCTTGTCTTCCTGAGCTGCGAGTAGAAAAAGGAAGTGTTTGTATTTAGTCACCAGTGCTCCAAGAAAGGCCACTCTTATAGCAGGTGATGATCCCCCCACATTTATGCTAACTTTCAGAAGTATTGTGAATATGTTGAAATTTAATATAAGGGACAATCAGTAGAGAAATACTGTCCTATAACAATCTCAGAGTGTGCCAAGTATGTAAACTATTTTCTTGAGAGTAGTTTGATTCTACCAAGATTCATCTCTAAAGGGATCTGATATTTTAGAACTGTGATTTATTCACATAGATAAATTGGACCCTTTGTGTGCTATTTATATTTAAAACACAGTTTTTAAAAAAAAAAAATCTTTCTTTTCCTTTGGATCGCTTTGCCATGTGAAACACTAATATCTAATTTAAACCAATCCTGTTGGGAAGGTAGGCTGAGGGGCTCTTACTTTATAGAGGAAGGAAGAATGTTAGTTGAAGTGACATGTCCAAGGTGACATAAAAAATCTGGGCATACCTGAGATTTGAATGAACAACTGACTCAGTCTGGTGCTGTCATAACTGTATCATGCTGCCCCCGGTATCATGAAACGATATATATAAATAATGCATATATCTATTGCCAGTAATTATAACCATTCACATATCATATATCTCTTTACATTTTAAAAATCTCTTTGCTCGAAAGAGTCTTGTAAGGCAGATCATATCTTATTATCCCCATTTCACAGACAAGGAAACTGAGGCTCAGAAGTAACTTACTCAAGAAGGTCACATGGCTAGTAGGTAGTTGTGATTCAATCCCATATCTGTTAGTTTCTTTATCTAAAATTTATTGCAAGAATCATTGAAGTATGCGGCCGAGGTGAAAACACACTTTGGCTAATAACTTCAAATCATTTTTTAAAAAATCAGAAGTGATTGTAAATACCCAATTTGAGTTTTATCTTTTCTCCTTGTTCCTGAATCTCCTCTTAAAAAGCTGGTATCCTTCTAGTGAAGTAACCTTATTGTGTACTTGTGTTTGCTTTTGAGGGGATGGGAGCGGGGGTCAAATTTCTTGACTCTATAATCTAAGCAGAAAGTCTTTATAATGGTTGCATTGTTGTGAAGGAACAATGATTCTGAACGCCAATTGGGCAGTTGTTTAATCATTCACATGTACTATATACACACATATAATCCATATGTATTTTTTTTTCAAGAAATGAGTAACCTAATAAGGTGCCTCCCAGTAAACAACTTTCTCTTTTTAGGCTCTATCAGCCATTGACAGGCAGGTTAGCTTTGTTGCAAACCCAGTGTCTTCAGGTATTTCTTCTGTGTCTGAAGGCAAAAATGGCCTGCAGATTTTGGCCAGCCGCCTGGCAATAGATGTTATTGCTCTGTAAATACGTTTATCACACTTTCTAATAATAAAGGTGTGGTGGTTAGTGGTTTACATTGTATCCTCTTGGTTTCCATTGTGTTGGCTCTTTGAGATACTTAATTTTTTTTTTTTTTTTTACTAGTTGAGAAATTACAGAGTGCTGAGTTTCCTCTTGGGCAGTTTTCTTTTGAAACATTGGTTTGGTGCAGCTGTAAAAGCTGTAAGAGAATATTTGCCATCTCCTTTTGATTCAGTATTGATTCCTCTTTTATGTGAGGTAGAAGCTCTTAAAATTATGGTCAGGGAAGCATCTCTATATGAAAGAGAGATGAGCTCTCATGGATTTTTTCAGTGTGAAATTCATCGGTTTGTTACATGATCTGATTCCTTGCTGTGCAATATTCCTGCCATTATATTAATCGACTTTGGGGATAGGATAAATATTTAGGTTTTTTTTCTAAAGCTATTCAGTAGTTTCTTAGCATTAATTGAATTCCTTTCTGGAATTAGCCATCATTTAGCAGCAGTGGAATGTCCCTGATCCTATGAATGATAGTGAAATCCCATTAACTACTGTGGTTTTCAAAAGCGATTTCTGGACATTTTCTTGGTAGCAGTTACTAGTACTTTAACCTTGAACTTGTCCTCTTTCCACTTTTTCTCTGAGAGAGAAAAGAAAAATTGATGTAAGAAAATTTTGGAAGCCCTGTATGGCCAGTATAAAACTGAAAAGTGTTCTGGAAATGGGAAAGACTCTGCAGGTTATTTGCTAGGACAAATGACACAAAGACCTGAAGTCATTTATTATAATTCTAGCAGAAAGACTATTTTAATAGCTAGGAATCACACAGAATGAAAAGGTTCTGATGGTTACAAATAGAAAAATAATTTAGAATAGAATGAGGACAGCTTTGAGACCTATTATTATTAACCAGGCCTAATAATAGTATCTTACATTTTAATAATGCTTTCTGGTTTACAAAACACTTTGTATATGTTATCTCATTTATTCCTCAGCTTCCATCTACCCTGTAAGGTAGATGATTGGAGGTATTTTTATCCCCTGTGAGGAAATTGAAGTTCTGAATGGTCATGACTTGCCTAAGGTAATAATGCCCAAGCTAGAATTTGAATGCTTTTTTTTTCTGTTTTCTAATTGAATGTTCTTTTTGTTCTTTTTATTCTTATGTGGTTCTCTTCCACCATCCTTACATATATAATTTCTTTATCATATTCAGCTTTTACTGGTAGTCAGTCCAATCATCCATATTAATATCCCTTCACCTTTTTCTGTTCTGCTTTGAATAACCTTTTTTTTTTGAAACATATGTTTAATAGGAAGAATAAATAAAAAAGCATATAGCCTACATTTACATATATCACAACTATATTATGTAATTTGTGGAAATCCATTTCTGTATATTTGTACTATTGTGCCAGTCATTTGTGAAATTTTCTAATATCTTAATAATCAAATTTTATGCCATTAATCCAGATTATATAAGAGGGAAATAGAGATGGACTTGAATAACCTTTTAAAAACCACATGGGATAGATATTTTCCACTGGTTTCAAATCTGTCTCCCCCTCTCTATTGTTAGTAATCTTCCCTCCTATATCTATCAAGTTGTGGAGTAATTTCATTTTTTTATCTTGTGCAATGAAGAAAATAAGAAAGTATTTGAATCCTAAAATTCTCTGAGTTCAGAATTTACATATTAAAGCTCCTTAATAAGTTATGCATATCTAAGTTTGACTAGCCTAACAATACACTTTCTGGTCATCTCCTTCCTTTAAAGGTAATTATTAATTTTATCCTATCAAATTATTTCATCTTGTTATCTTGATCAGATACTGATTAGATTAGATTGCCTCTCACTTTTTCTCAATGAGATTTTGTGATATGATATAAATTCATATATTAAACATATATTAACTTAAAATATAATTCCTGAAAATTATTGTTAGAATATCTGAAATTGTCATTAGTTAAACTCCTGGAAGTCCAGATACTTCTTAAAAATGTACATTTTTGGAAATAATTCATTTCTATCTTGAGGACAAACCCCAAATATCAAAAACTTAAGAAGGCATTGCAGATCAGTCAGTAATTGACCTAACCTTGCCCTTTCTGTGCTTTACATATTCTGGGGAGAAAAAAAGCAACAAGCACAAGGCTCCCTGAGCTAAACTGTACTGCAGAGAGCACAACTCCATTGGACTGGCCACATTGTAAAGAACGCTAAATGTATACTTGCCAGAAAGACTTTTATGCAGAAGTCACACAGGGCAAGCGCTCACAAGATGGTCAGAAAAAAACAATACAAGGACACTCTCACGGTACCTCATCAGAACTTTAGAATCAGTTGCATGACATGGGAAACACTGGCACAGGACCACTCAGCATGATGTGCCCTCATCAGAGAAGGTGCTATGCTCTATGAGCAAAGCAGAATTGAAGTAGATCAGAAGAAATACAAAATGATCAAAGTTTGTGAGTCCACCTGAAATGTTGATAGGGACTCTTTATATCCTAGCCGTGGCAGAGCATTCTGAGCTCATAGTCTTATCAGCCACAGTTGGACACACTAACTTGACTCTAACATAGAGATACCATTCTGGTCCTCTTCAGATCTGGAGGACAACAACTAGACATATCTGGGCAAAGGACATTCCTTTTCCCCCTTTCTTGAAGAGTTATTTGAAGTTCATGTTTAGACCAGACCAAGTTTTCTCATTGTTCATCTACCTCCCTACCCATTCTTCCTTTGTCTTCATCATTCTCATACTTTTCCTGACCTTGGATGTTCTAGATTTTTTTTCAGCTTCCTTTTGTGTGTTGTCACCCTCAGATAGTAAGCTTCTTGAAGGTGGGAACTGCCTTTCTTCATATCTGCCTTCTCCTTTGACTGTCTTATTTGCTTGTTTGTAGTGATCATTTTTATGCAAACGATCTATACCCAGTGTTAATGACTTTTCTAAGACCCTCTCTCTTTTGTTTATTTCTTTGGACTTCATCTTTTTCATTCTGTGATACTACTATTAAATCATTAAACTTTGGTGTTATGTTTGACGAGCTTTCCCCTCTCCACTCTTATAGCCAATCCATTACCAAATCATGTTGGTCCTGTTGCTGCCAGATGTCTCCTTTGTCCTCTTTTACCTTAGTGTCGGCTCTATTACTAATAGCATGACCGTTGTTATAGTGTCTTAATATCCTGCCTTAGCTTTCTCATGTTTTGAGAGAAAGCCTTGTGTTGATAATAGACAAAGAAGTTGGTGTCATAGGACTTAGGTTTGAATCGTGTGACCCTTGTGCTAATGATTCCCCTCTCTAAACTTCCGTTTCCTCACACTTAAGATTAGATCATCTGATTTGTAAGATATGTTCTAGGTCCATGCCTTATTTTCCTCATACTTATAGTCAGTAAGCATTTTTTAATCATCAGCAGCTATATGCCCTAATGCCGCAAACTGGGAATATAAATACAAAACGACAATTCCTGCCCTCTAGGAGCTTTCTGTCTTGTTGAGAAAAATTATACACAAAAAGAACCTGAAAAGCTCGTGGGAGTGGGATGGAGAGGAATGGTGTGATGGTAGCAGTATCCTATTAAACTGAAAACTGCAAAAGGTAGTGATGTGGGGACGTATTAGTGCAGACAGTGGCAGGAGTTCCAAAGTAGTACAGCGAGAAATGGAGAAAAGGCTGCGCTGGGCTCTCTTCTCCGATGGAGGTTTGAAATTCATGATCCCATTCTGTAAGCCGGGAGACTGAAGGTAATGATAAAATCTTCGCGGATTGCATCTGACGAGCTCTCACAGGATGATGAGGATGATGACCATTCTGCTGCTGGGGAATGGTGGAGAAGCAGATCGGAGTAATCCCAAAGTTAGTGCAGTCAGGACACCACCTACCTTTTGTGTAATTCTAATGATGACACAAACTTGCCCTGTTTGTTGCCAATTCCTTACCAAGTTGAGACGCCCTCTTTATTTTAACATTCAAGATACGTTGCTTATAATGAAATCTAGCAATATTACACCCCTGCACAAAACCCCAAGTAAGGGCAGCTATGTGGACCAGTAGATGGCGCTCAGGTCCTGGAATCAGAAAGATCTAAATTCAAATCTGACCTCAGATACTTACCAGCAGTGGGTCCCTGGGCAAGTCGCTTAATTCAAACTGTTTTCTTCCGTTTCTCATCTATAAAGTGAGCCGGAGAAGGAAATGACAGACTATTCCAGTGTGTTTGCTTAGAAAACATTCAATGAGGTCATGGAAAGTTGGACATGATTGAAGTGATTGAGTAACAAAATTTACCAAGTTGAGGCTCCTTATCCTTGCATTCAAGGCCTTCATTAGTCTGGTCCCATTCCATCTTTCTAACTTTGTTATTCTTTCCTTATATACTATCACCAAAATAGATACATACATGTAAAATATATACATGTAGTTTCCTATACAGTATTTCCACTGAAGTTTCTTCCTTTCATCCTTATCTTTTATCATACTCCTATACAGCCTTCCTTTTTTTCCCCCCCAAGAAACCCTTCCTAATAACCTTTTTTCCTGGGAACATTTTTCTATTGTTCATTATTTTGTTTTAAAGTTATTTATCCATATATATGCGTTCCTACTAGATTTATTAGCTTCATGTGGGCAGAGACAGGGCTTTATCTAAATACTGTCTTTTCCCAACATTAGGAAAAATTCTGTACACTTAGGTACTTATTAAATATTTGTGGAACACTCTTTCTGTTATTGTTTGCTTATATTCTTGTTTTCCTTCTCAGATTTCTTTCTTTCTTTCTAGATCCGATTTTTCTTGTATAGCAAGATAATTGTATAAATATGTAAACATATTTTGGATTTAACATATACTTTGACATATTTAGCATGTATTGGACTACCTGCCATCTAGGGAAGGGAGTTGAGGGAAGGGGAGGAAAAGTTGGAACAGAAGGTTTTATAAGGGTCAGTGTTGAAAAATTCCCCATGTATATGTTTTGTAAATAAAAAAGCTACTGTCAATAAAAAGTTATTTTTAAAAAAAGACAAATTAAAAAGCTATAATAATAATTTTAAAAATAAGATATGTATATATACATATATATTATATAAATAAAACATATGCTGTTTTGGGGACAGAGGAAAGAAGGAAAAAAATTTGAAACTCAATCTTTTAAAAAAGTGAATTTTGAAAATTGTCTTTACAGGTAATTGGAAAAATAAAATACTATTAGACTATAAAATGTATGCATGGATGGATATTTATATAGATTTTGTATTTCTATATGTCTGTATAAGTTATTAAAATATGTATATAGGTACACAAAAAATATTTGTGGAACGGTTCATTCTTCTTCATGTTGATGATCTCTCTCTGTTGCATGGGTTAGAAAATAAGAAATGCAAGTTGTCTATGAACATTTTTTCTTTTAACTGGAAAATAGAAGTGACTACAGTCTATATCCTATCTGATTTATTTTAAATTGATTTAACTTAAGTTGAGTAATTCTTGAGACTTATTTGGAACTTGCTTTTTTGATATATATAACCATAAAGTGATGAGACTTTCCCTAGCAACACAATTCTTTCATTACTTTTAATTATACTTCATATAACAATTTTTTTATTAACAAAAACATATCTGGGTTATTTAAGGATACACCAGATTAATCCAATACCTAGAGTAATGCTTTGCCTATAGAAGGGCATAATAAACTTTGTAATTTAAGTTCTGCTCTCCAAATTCATTATACTCACCATTTTCCTGTGAAAGGAAAAAGCTGGAATTTTAGACCATAAATCCCACAGTTCTTGCCCCATTTTTCCTCTTTCCTTCCAAGAGTTTTGTTTTTGAACCAAGAACAGATTAGTGATATTATATGGCACTACTAAAAAATAATCCCCCCACATCCAAGTATTTTATTTTGTTTAATTTGTTCCTATCTATAAGGAGTCTTTCAGCTAGGTAGCACAGTAGTTAATGAGTGAGGCCTGGCGTCAGAAAGACTTTAGAATTCAGAATTGTTCCAGACATTTAATAACTGTGTGGCCTTGGCTAAGGCACTTATCCTCTGTTTATTTCAGTTTCTTCATCTGTGATATGGAGATAATAATACCTCCTTCTCATGGTTGTTGTAAAGATCAAGTGAGATAGTATTTGCAAAGTTCTTAACACACAGCCTGAGACTTCCCTCCGTTCTTTCCCCCTCCCTCCTATCATTTCTTGGCATTATAGTCATTTTCCACATGGTTCATTTCCTCCATTTGGTGGTTACCTACTTTGTTTCTGGTTCTTGCTACAGGTTTGTAACTGTTCTGTAATGTCTTAGACTATATCTAGAATATTTTGTTCATTTCTGAGTATTGCATTTTGGGGAGTGTCATGAATGGTATTCATAAAAGGACAACCAGGATAGTAAAAGAATTGGAAGCATGATCTACAAGTTTCAGTTTTACAATCCCATTTCTCCAGCCTAGGGAAGATGTAATCACTCTGGGAAATACTGTATAGCTCTCTTTATCTTCAAGTGTTTGAAAGATATTTGTCATGTGGAAAAAGAATTAAACCTTGGTGTGCTTAGACTCAGGAAGTAGAGCTAGAAGCACTAGGCAGAAAATGCAGAGAGGCATGTTTCTCTACATAAGGGAACAAATCCCTTAATAATTAAAAATGTCCAAAAATCAAAAGGGAATGGTTGGTTCAAATAAAAAATGAGCACAGGGGTTCTTAAGCTGGAATTTATGAATTAAAAAAATAACATTGATAATTGTTTATCTTATATATTTTCAGCAGTTTATCTTATATATTTTGTTTTATAAATTTTAAAACATTCTGAGAAGTCAGTTAAGAAGCATTTAGAAAGCACCTACTATGTGCCCAACAGTATTTTAAGTGCTAGGGGAAAAAAAAGAGGTTCTACTCTCAAGTACCTGGGAGTGTTGATGGGAGGAAGCAAAGGCAAACAGCTATGTAGAAACAAGATGTAGATGTATATGCCAAAAATAGGAACACAATACCAAATCTTCAAAGCCCTCCTGAAGATGTAGATGTATATAACAGGAACTGGAGAGAATCAACAGAAGGAAGGTACTAGCATTAAAAAAACTTCAGCTGAGTTCCTACAAGAAACCTTGGCTTCTCTGTAGGTTTTCACACTGATCACCCTTTTCTCCTTGACAATTATCTTCTCTCTGGGTTTTTGGAATACCCTTCTCCCCTGGTTTTTCTTCTACCTATCTGATGGCTCCTTCTCTGTCTCCTTTGCCTGTATCCTCATCCACATCACACTCTCTAACTGTAGGAGCTCCTTGGTTTCTATCCTGGGCCTTTTTCTTCCTCTACATTACTTCACTTGGTGATCTCATCAGATCTCATGAACTTAATTAGCATGTCTATGCCTGTGATTCTCAAATCTGTCTTTCCAGCCCAAGTCTCTATGCTGACCTGTGGTCTCACATTTCAAATTGTCTTTCAGGTATCTCAAATTGGATGCCCAATAGAAATCTTAAACTCAATATGTTCAAAAAAAAACTCATTATCTTTCCCCCTAATCTTCCTTCCCCTCTTACTTTCCTTATTACATGAAAGGCAATGCTATGTTCTCAGTTCTCATTCACTTATTCCTCACTGTTTCTCATTTCCTATATCCCAAGTTGTTGCCAAAGGGCTATTGATTTCCCCTTTGCTGTGCCTCTCAAATACATCCCCTTCTCTCCTCTAACCCTGCTCCTAATCTGGCACAGGACTTTATCACCTCATACCTGACTATAGCAATAGCACAGTGGTGGGTCTGGCTACCTCACACGTCTCCCCATTCCATTCCATTCTCCATTCATCCACTAAAGTGATTTCCTAAAATGCAGGTCTCATCATGATCACTTTCCTAATCTATAAAAACTCCAGTGGCTTCCTTTTACCTCCAGGAACAAATACAAAATGCTCTTGTTTGGCATTCAAAGCCCTCCTGAACCCTACCCTTTCCCACCTTTCCAGTCTTTTTACATCTTGTTCCCCAGCACAAACACTTTGATCCAGTGACACTGGATTCCTTACTGTTCCATAAGCAAGACAATATAGTGATGGACATTCTTCCTGGCTATCCCTTATTCTTGGGACGCTCTTCTTCCTCTAACTAAGACTACTGACTTCCCTGGCTTTCTTTAAGTCCCAAATAAAATCTTGCCACCTACAGGAAGCTCCTCCATGGAGCTCCTCCACTTTCTGGACCTGAAGTAGGCTAGACTTCAGATCATTCATATCCGTTGCTAGCCACAGCAACACATACTTTCACTTTCACACTTCTTACACAAGCAAATTGAGAGGAGGAAAAGTAGAGTTCTCCATCTCTATTTTCCAGTTGAAATTCAAAAAAATGATGATTCTATAGAATATTTATTTGGTATTGTGTTCCTATTTTGGAACTTCTCAACCTTCTTAATTCCAGTGCCTTCTCTTTGTTGTTGCCTATCTATCTTGTATATCACTTGCTCTGCATATATTTGTTTGCATGTTGTCTCCTCCATTAGATTGGAAAGGCAGGAACTGTTTTTGAGGTTTTTGTCTGTCTGTTGGTTGGTTGGTTTGTATCCCCATTGCTTAGAATAGTGCCTGACACATAATAGATGCTTAATAAATGTTTGTTGGTTGATTGGTTAACAGAATGTAGAGTATATAGGTGGGACTTAAAGGAAGCCAGGAAAACTAGGAAGTGAAAATGAGAAGGGAAACATATTGAGACATGAGGAACAATTAATAAAGTTACCCCCAGGTAAGATGGAGAGGTCTATAGATCTTACCAGACTGTCAGATGAGGTCCATGACAAGGTTAGGAATTCTTGCTGTGGAGGGGTTTCTTGTACATTTCAGATGAGATGATCTCTAGAACTCTCCTACATCTCTTTGATATTCTATCGTCCATTGTTGTTGTTCTATAAGGAATTTGAACCATCTGCCCTTTAGTGAGTGGTGCATTTCCTCCCAAATATATGAAGTCATTCTAGAAAACTTTGTTTACTGCTTAGCTCATTTCATTAGACATACTGATATTTAAATGTTGGTGAAGACAGATGCCAAAATAGGAACACAATACCAAATAAATATTCTATAGAATCATCATTTTTTTGAATTTCAACTGGAAAATAGAGATGGAGAACTCTACTTTTCCTCCTCTCAATTTGCTTGTGTAAGAAGTGTGAAAGTGAAAGTATGTGTTGCTGTGGCTAGCAACGGATATGAATGATCTGAAGTCTGGCCTACTTCAGGTCCAGAAAGTGGAGGAGCTCCATGTCCACACTTCTCTTACTGGAGAGGCCAGCAAGATGCAGGACTGCTGGGCATTGAGTAATGCTTTCCTATCTTTAAGAGAGGTATCAGGCTAGAATTTATATGTGCACCCCTCTCTTATTTTTCTTTTATTATACCACAATTAGGGATTTTGAACAAAAGTAGTTTTTCTGGTCATTCTTAAGGAGAAGGGTAGCCATTAACTTATACTCGCCAACTTTTCCCATTAATTATTAGTTATATAGAAGAACATAGTGAATAAATAATAGTTAAATAAATAAAATAAATCCAAGCAATATATCTGATCTGTTGATCAGATCTGTTTGTCTGATCAACAAACAGAAATTTGATGTTGATCTGTAGATTAGAATGTATCAGAGAATATACAAGAGTAAATGTGCTTTTCAGTTCCCTCCCTTTAGCTTTTCTTTCCATGTTGCTGAAGTTTTTATACTAAAGTAAGTTCCTCATATAGGTGTGTAGCATCAGGCTCAGCATTCTATCAGTCAATTAGTAGAAACAGCTCCTTCATCCTACACAGTACACAACATCACAAAACTCACCAGGTTTGGGTAGAAGCAGGTATATCCCTGCAACTTATAGCCTCTGATTCCTGCTTTTATTTTCTAAAGTTTCTTTATTCAATTTTTAATGGCTAGTCTGGAGAGACAATGTGGTCTAGTGATAAGATGCTGGAATTGGAGCCAGAAAACCTGAGTTCAGATCCTACCTGGATGACCCTGTGCAAAGTCCCTTAATTTGTGTAGGTCTCCATGAGAGGGCTTGGCCTGTAAGATTCCTTCTAGTGATAAATCCCTCATCCTAGGAGAACCTCTGCTATTTCTTCCTTTTGGCCACGAGGCCTGATTTGGCTTGTTTAGCTGTCTAGATCCAGTTCTCTTTCAATACTTTCCCCTCTTAATTAGACAGTGAATTATTTGTTTAGTCAGTAAACAACTATTAAGTGCCTACTATGTGCCAGACACTGTACAAAGCACTGGGAATACTCTCAAGAGCTTAAAGTCTAATGAGGAAAGACACCATTCAAAGCTATATCAACAAGATAGGATAATCAGCAAAGAGAAAATACTAGAATTGAGGGATTGGGAAAGGTTTCTTGTGGGAAGGTAGAACTTTACTGCAATTGGAATATGTAAAAGTATTTCAACTCACAATTGTGATGGAAATTTACATGTTGAGATACCTACACTCATGTATGTACAGGTTTCTCTGAATGAGGATACCAGCTGAATGGATGTGGACTGCGTGTGTGTGTGTGTGTGTGTGTGTGTGTGTGTGTGTGTGTGTACACACTCACAAATCATCCAGGACCATCTCCAGTCTTGATCTCTATCTGGCCCTTCAACCCCTTTGGCTCTGGAGGGGAAAGAGAGGCAGGTGACCTTGCCCAGCCCTTCCTCACTTAAATCCAATTCACTTGCATGTCATGGCATCATCTCCCTGATGTTTAAGGTCCTGGAAGATGGAGATGGAGAACTCTACTTTTCCTCCTCTCAGTTTGCTTGTGTAAGAATGAAAGGAATGAAAGACGACGACAACAGTAACAACATCAACTCACAAATCCAAATAAAACCTGAAGAAAATTCTGAAATCTTTTTATGCCTTAGCACTATATTCAGTAGTAGCTTATTCAAGTGAGCACTATTTCAATTTCTATGATTATTTTTTATTAAATCCAAAAGCTTAAAAAAGAGTAAATAACACTTTATTAATAGTTTAGGAGTGGAATAGCTTTTTTTTTTAAAGTCTATTCCTAATCTTGCTTTAAAAATTTGTTTAAAAAATTATATGAGATAGTATATATTTATTCTGAAAATAAGGCAACAAAAATAAAATTCTTTTAAAATATTTTCTTCCTTTCATATCTTTGAGATAATATCATTATTGGATTTATTTCAAAGACTAAAATTCTGAAAAATTTAGTACAAGTTCTATACACAAAGATTTTATTTCTGGTTGTTAATTAGCTTATAAAGACTGCTAGGATTTTGAATATTTTGTTAAAGTGTTATAGATGAAACAAATAGCATTATACTTTGCATTTTTGCTCCATTTATTTCTATGGGTAGGTCTCTCTTGGACTTTTGTCGGATTATATTTTAAAGTTAGAGTTATCAGCTCTAGAAACCTTTAAGCTAAGAGAAGTCCTTTGGGAAGGAGATTCTCTTGCAGAAAAAATTATATCTGGGTCAGCTTAGGTTGAGTTAGGATTTTTCCCATTGGAAATAGACAGCATGTACAAACTGAAGGAGAACTGATTTCTGACTAAATCACATATTGTCTGTTCCAGCTATAAATGGTTCAAAGGCAAAAGCCTTGGGTTTTTCTTGCTGATTCAGTTTATGCAAAATCAGAGGTAATAATTCATATATTCTGTGCTAAAGAAGAACAATAAGATTTCACCCAGTGTTTTAGGGGAAGGTAGGGCAAACCAGCCATCTCTTTCACAATACCTCAGGGCTGTGTAAGATATTCACTGTTAGTGACATGTAGTGAATCAGCTTTAAGTCCTTGTATTTGGGAGGAAAACCCAAGAGTATTGACACTATCCACATGCAAGTAACACAAGCTAGGGAGACATTTATGTGATCAGTTAATATAGGGTGAAATAAAAATAACTAAGAGAACAATTTATCTGATAAATCACAATAATATAAAGGGAATTAACCTTGAAAAATATTACAGAACTCTTAGTGTCGTAGCTATTCTTGGCTTTAGAATGACCATAAAACCTACTTTTAGGTTGAAAGATCATGGACTAAAAGTGTAGAATAAGACCTGGCCAGTGTATGGAATTGTTTCTTGATGATATTTATTACAAGAGAAGGCTTCTAATTAGGTGAAAGGAAGAGGGGGGAGTTAGTGGGTAATGAGAGGGATGCAAAAAAGGAAAAAATAAAAGCATCAACAGACCATTTCAGACATACAGAAGAAAACAAAACATTTAGGGTAATAAACAGGGCGGTTTTGTTAATACCATATCAAATTTAGTACACATGTTTAAAAAAGTGATACAAGTTCACATTTTCATAGTCAGTCTTTTATTATACTGAAATATTCATGTTTGATTATTGTTAAACTTATAATAAAAAAGAAAGGACACTAACATCATCCACTTTCTGATCCCAAATTGTCAGCCAAACAAAGACTTCTTTTAATTTAAGCACCCCTTAGAAACTTTGTCTGACACCTGGCTTCAGTATCGAGTTTACCTCCTATCATCTCTGTCCTCACATAAAAATTTATCTAGCAGTCATTTGATACAAACGATCAACTTATTGCCCTGCAGCCAGCAAGTATCAGAATCCTATTGGATGTCACTATTCCATCAGAGCAGAAATTTCTAAAGGCATTTTATAAACACGGCATAGCCAGAAATTTGGAAAGTTTACATGATTTCATAAAAGGTGATTAGTGGAAATGAGATAGGAATAAAAATATGAGACTTGGAATTTTATGGTTCTCAGAAATCCTGGTCATGACTGCAACAACTATTCATGGGCTATGACTGCAGAAAAATTGGTTTCTGAAAGTGCTGTGATCCACAACCTTTTCAGGGCTTTTGTAGTTTGAGAAGATCATAAAAATGGACATTTGGGGACTCACTGGAAATAAACTAAGTAAGAGTTTTAGCCAAAAGAAGAAATTTTGCATTGTTTCACAATACTAAATCTGCTATATTTATGGTTAACAAGGAATATTTCCCCTATTTATACTTAAAGAACATCAGTAAAATAATTTTAAAGTATACAGAAGAAACAAAAAAAAAGTTTAGAAAGGGAAATAAACAAGATAATTTTGTTAAGTTATGTTACATTCCATATATGTTTAAAATAAAAATTTTCATAATACACAATTACAATTTTTTAAGTTCAAGGAATTATGATTTCATTGGTGTGTATATTTTCATTGTTGACACAGTTTGAAATCCCTTCATTTGATAAGTTAGGAAGCTGAGGCACAGAAAGGTTGACTTCATTCCAACCATAAGACTGGTGGTAGAGCTGGCACTAATGCCTAGATCTCTTAAATTGAAGCTTCCTCTATTGGAAATAACAAATCTTTTAGATCTTTAGGTTCCTTCCCGAATAGAAAACATTTCCCCCATTTAAAGTAGTGTAACTCTCTGTAAATAGGCAATGTGATTATTAGTTTGAAATGGAGAGAATATTTAAAACAAACATATACAACTCTAAGTCTATATTATTTGAGAACTATACAAATACATGGAATTCAGAATGACCCAGTTATCCTGGGGTGCAGTGGTAGTGGGGGAGGCAGGAATGATGGGTAAAAGAATCAGTTGTATAGTACAACGGAGTTAGCTGAATTATACAGTTAAAAAGAACATAGCAATTAAAAGGTTCTTCAGTGAAATAATCCCAGACAATGGGAATAAGTGTATAAAATAAAAGAATATTTAGAGCACCAGAAATAAGTTTGTTAGAGGATCAAGGAGAAAGGGAAATTTTGGTTGGTTAGCAAACTCTTGCCAAGAGATAATATTCTACTCAGTCCAATTCCAGTGCTTTATCTTTTGGTAATCTTTCCAAAGCAATAAAATGATACCATTCTTTTCCACCTTATCACTTTCTCACCCCCAGGGAATGAGCCAAGCCATTCTATTCACCTGATAGGTGGTGAATCTGTTAATAGGGATAATGATACCTTCCTGCCTTACTGGATTGTATAATATACAGCAATTTGAAAAGTATTGTGTGCTGTAGAAGTGATGTGGTTTGTTATTATCCTGAAATGGAGAACCACCTATCATCTGTTTTAAAAGAATGCATAAGATTCAATGCAATATCCCTCAAGAGATTTCTCAAGTAGGTCATAAAAAGATGTTGATCCTACTTCACCTGATTCAGTCATAAAATGACTTTTAAGGTATTTTAAATTTGTTTTGAATTTTACAATAAAGTTACCAGTGAGTTAATGTACTACAACATCACTTTCACCAGTCTTTGGCTTTTAGCACTGTTTCTGAGACATAGTAGATGCTAAATAAATGATTGTTGACTTGTTGACTGGACCAAAGTAGAAGGATTTCTCCCTCTATTGGTGCTATTTTGTTAGAAAGTAGTCATGGTGTATTAAATAGCCAGTCTTGAACCCAGAAAAACTTGAGTTGAAGTCCCTATTTATGACACATGCTGTCTGTGTGAACTTGTGCAAATCCCTTAACTGTTCAGTTCTCTAGGCAAGGCAACTCTCATGGCAGAGAGCATGCTGACCTATCTTGGTGGAGATGATTCTTCATCTGGGAGGTCACATTACCAATGAATTACAGGTCCAGTCCTTTCCCAAATTACCTGTTTTAGAAGTGAAAACCTGTAAGTATGAAACTGATGGGATGACATCATTTCTAGCATCATATTGACCCACCATTAGGCCAGGTTTGAGGAGCTGGAATGTCATCTCTTCATTACTTTAAGATAACCATTTTATAAAAAGAGAAAAAGAAAAGGCAGAGAAGATGAGGGTAGACTCTTCAGAGAGAAAAATAATTTGATTTCTTTTCTTTCTCTTTCCCGCAGATTTAAAGATACCAGTAACTTGAGGGAGAGTAGAGATAACCGAGTAAAGGGAAAAAAAGAGATCTTACAAATGGGAACTGTAGATAATCAATAAATAGTACAAAGTGATTTTCTGGGTTACTGAACAAAGCTATCTTCTGGGTTACTGAAGGTCCATCCATACATTGATATCAGGAAAAGAGGTCTCTATATCTTGTCTGTTTGTTTCACAAAGTCTCATCGGCCTCATAGCATCAATAAAAGTTTATAAAGAATACACATGCACTTTGTAATGACACTAGTTATTTCACATGGTGTTACTTTTGTTAAGATAACTGTGACCTTTATTACTTTAATTTTGCAACAGTGATGAAAAAGTTAGAAATAAATGTTTTCCTTAATCTGTGAAGCCTGGTCTTTTAAAAGAAAGCCTGCTTTATTTAGCACTTTCAGTTAGACTATTATAATCCAGTTTTTACTCATTGGCTTTTTGTTTATGTCTGTTATTAAACCAATTACTCATTTCTGAACCCTGAAATCCATTATATAACTTTGTGATCTGTCAGCATACAAAGAGAATTTTGTATTAAGTATAAAGAGTTACTGTATCTTATTTTAGAGGGCCATACAGGTGAATATTGTACTAATAGATATGAAGCTTTATCTAACTTAAGTATGATTTCTCAATACATATAAAGCAATATATATATATATATATATACATACATACATACATACATACATATATTATACACACACACACACACACATATGTATATATCCCAGCAAAGCTGTTGCTAATTATAGGATAGAATTCAGATTCAGCAAGGTTGCCAGAAAAAATCTATTAAGGAAAGGTCACAAATGTTAGCATATTAGTAGGTATCTTCTGCGAATTTTCTTAACAAAATAGTTATCTCAATACTATTTCTATAGTAAGGATTTTGTTTTGGGATCCTGACACATTAGCATTTTCGATGATTATAAAAGAATTCATTGGAAGAATTAAACTAAAAAAATTTTTTTTTTCAGGAATAGTTCAATGTAATCTCCAATTCTGATGATTCCCTCCTGCCCCCCACTCCCACCAAACAATTGGGATTAAATAACTTGCCCAGGATCACATAGTTAAGAAGTGTTAAGTGTCTAGATCAAATTTGAACTCAGGTCCTCTTGACTTTAAGACTGGTGCTTTATCTACTGCGTCACTTAGCTACCCCTGAAGATCTTAGGATCTTTTAAAAGGGTTATTGGATGTGTGACAGAATAATAATATGATACCTTAACTTTCCTCATTGTCTTTCGTTCCACATCAGGGCAGAGTTGAAATTTAAGTTGGGTCGATATATGACTTCTCAGTTTGTCCTTTGGATCACCTGCTCAGAGACAATTAGTTGTTGATAGAGAATTAATTAAATATTTAAACAATGAATTATAAAAATTCTTTGCCATTAAAGAATATAAATTAAATGTATTATTCAGAGAACTAGAATTACTGGCTTATCAGTTGTTAAAAAGTTATGTTCAAGGTGACAGCCTATCTTAATGGACCTGTTTTATAATTAAGATGTTCGGTAATGATGTTTTTAGAGTTTTCATCTATGATAGTTTTGTTGGTGGTAAATAAGGAATTTTTTAAAGAACAAATATTGTCACTAAAATTAATTATATATAGAATTGGAGGGATAGAGCTAGTTCAAAATATTTCAAGGTATATATGGCAAAGATTTTTAAGATTCAAATTGTGTAGAGGTTTGCCTTTACCAGGCAAATTATTTGGATATCAGTGGAGTTACTGAAGTATATAAGGTATGAGAGGCATGCTTTAGTATGCAGGAAATATGTACTAAGATCAGGTAGTTAAAGCACAACTGTTCTTATTCAGGTAGAACCCCAAAATTAGTTGGTGATGAAATTTGTAAAACAAGAAGCAATAATAATATCAGTTTATATTTATAGCAGTCATTAGGTCTCCAAAGTATTTTGCACATTTTAGTTCATTTGAGCCCCAAAATAATTCAGATAATATTTTAGGTATTATTATCTTCATTCTCTAGATGAGAAAACTGAGACTTGAGGGGCTTAATCTGCCTGTGGTCACATAATGAATGTCAGAAGTGAGATTATAAGGCCAAACTCTACTGATTCCAAATTTAGCACTCCTGACAGTCAAAGCTTGTATATTAAATACCTACTATATTCCAAACATTTGTGCTAAGCTCTGGGTCACATAGTGCAAAAGCAAAACAGTTCCTGCCCTCAAGAAGGTTACATTTTATGAGAGAAACAACACACACACATGCAGAATACATAGAAAGTAGTATTTAAACTGGGCTTTGAAGAAAACCAAGTATTCCAGTAGTTCCAGCAAGGACAGAGAGAGTGTATCCCAAGCATAGGGGATAGCCATTCAAAAGCCCAGAGCTGGGAGATATAATGGTGTATGTGAGAAAGAGCAAGAAGGCCAGCATCCTTATGGCTAGGCCATAGCTTGCATAGAGGGGAGTAATGAATAAGTCTGGAAAGAAGTCATGAAGAACTCTAAAGGCCAGATAGAATTCATATTTGATCTTAGAGGTAATAAAGAACCCCTGGAGGTTTTTTTGTGTAGGGGCGGCATGGTTGGAGTAATACTTCAGGAAAATAGAGCAAATATTGTGGTATTTTAGGGGAGAGATGCTCAAGGCCTGATCCCAGGTGACTAGAAAGATGGTGGGACCCTCAATGATGATGGAGTAGTTGAGAAAGGGGTAGGCATAAAGGAAAAGACAATTAGTTCTGTTTTAGACATGTTGCCTTTGAAATACCTATGATATAAACAGTTTTAAATGCCAGAAAGATATTTGGTAATCTGATACTGGAGCCAGGATGTATATATCTGGGAGTCATCTGAAAAAAGATTAAAACTGAACCTGGAGAATCCATGGAAATTGATGAGATCATCAAGTAGAAAAGTAAGGTGAGAAATAAGAAGTTAGCCCAACACAGAGCTTTGGATTATATACCCAAAGTTAGTGCGACATATTAACCATGATCCACTAAGAAAAACTAGTCAGATAAATGTGAAAAGAACCAAGAGAGAACTCCATCTATCTTGACATAAAACAGAGAATACATTATCCAAAACATGATTAGTGGCATGAAATGCAAAGAGGAAGAGAAAGATGAGGACTAAGAAAAATTAAATTTACCAGGTAAGTGCTCACTGGTTACCTAAGAGGTTTCAATTGAATAATAATGTTGAAAGATACATGGCAGAAAAGTTTAGAAAAGAATAAGAGGGAGGGACAGCTGGTTGGTACAGTGGACAGACCACCAGCGCTGAAGTCAGGAGGACCTGAGTTTAAATCTGGTCCTCAGACATTTAACACTTTCTAGCTATGTGACCCTGGACAAGTCACTTAACTCCAATTGCCTCAGCAAAAAGAAAAAGGAAGAAAGAAAAGAAAAGAATAAAAGGAGAGGTTGTAGGAGCATCAAGAGAAACTAGCCTTTCCAAAGAGTTTCACTGAGAAAGGATATGGTAAAATCTAGAGGGTTCTTCTCCCCCCCCCCAATAGTATATTTTTTATGCATAAGGAAAGAACAAAGGAAGGCTGAAGATCAGTGAAAAAGAGGGAGAATTACAGAAGGTCACAACCTACTTGAAAAGATGGAAGCTAATGGAATTGGCCTTGTGTTGGAATCTTTACAAACTGCTAACTAAGTAGAGTTGATCTAACCTTACAAGAAGATGTTTTGGCCAGAACCTGAAACAAGGTACTAAGTGGAACTAATTAATACAAGGCTTGTGTTCACACCTTTACTCATTGGAGTTCACAAGTATGGGAGTTTCACAAAGTAAACTTTGTAACTTTATGAATTCACACCTCCCTTGAGGCTCTTAGGACCAGGGAGCACTATGGGAGAAAACCCATAATCCCTCTCTCTCTTATCCCACAATTCCTCCCTCTTGTATAAAAGAAACAGACAGAGGCTCTCGGTCAGATTTCAGTGGAATTACGCCAGAAGCCCTCTCTCCGAGGCAAGGAGAATATTTTCTACTTGGCTGCTGGTGGCAGAAGAAGAGTTTTCAGAGGAAGAAGCTACGAGTCGAGAGTTCAGGGGACAACCAGATTCATCTTCATCTCACACCACTGTGGTAGGTGGCTGGGCTCCTGCACCTCCCCCGCTGAGACCAAGCTGGTCTGAAAGACTCACCAGAAAGCTGGCCGAGCCCCAAGTGAAGGAGACACGAGATTCATTCCATCTCTGTGCTGGTTGGAGGCTGAAGAAAGCAGAGGCAGAGGCTAACGGACAGAACCTTTGGATTTGGCGACATTCAGAGAGAGCTCTTGGAACCAAGCAGAGAGATAGGCCTCTAAGCTAACCGGGCTATATTGGAGATAATAAAAGATCTGAACTTTGATCACCTGGCTGCGTTTTGAGAAGAAAAAGCTCACCACATTTTGGCGCCTGAACAGGGACTGACAAAATCCTGATTCCAGGGAAGGCACCCAGAGAGAACTTTTATAATATTTTGAGAAGAACAAGAACTCCCAACATTTGAACTCCAACAGCCTTGATATGGAGAAAAAGGATTAGAGTAAAGGAGGAAATTGTCAGGGATAATGTCAACTTTTTGTAAGGTGAGAAAGTTATGAGAATAGTAGGAGAGAAGGAAGAAACTCTTAGTAAATGACCTCAGTTTTTATTGGTGACATAAGAGTTGAGATCCTAGGTCATCTGGTTGGGGAGAAGGAAGCACACCATGAAAGTAGAAGAGGAAAGACAGGTCTGCAACAGATACTGTTTTAGAGGAGGAGAAAAAAATCAATTAGGAATAAAAGGATTGCCTTGATGTGATGGGTGCCCAGTTGATAATGTGAATAAATTTGTAATTTATTTAGTCATCCTAATCCCTCTGACTCTATTCAGGAGCATGTGAGTAGGCAGCAGGGAGGTAGTTGGAAGTAACCTAGAGTTGAGATTTATTAAAGGGCAAGCATTGAAAGGACAAGCGATTTGAGAGTCTCGAGGATATTTAATTTTGAACTGACAAGGTTCACTAAAAGTTTTGAGATGAGGAGAAGAATATAGTCCAAGCAGAGGTGATAGACCAGGAATGGTACTTGAAGATGGAAGCTTTTAATGATGAAGAATGAGTTTAGGAGAAATAAGGCATCGGGAGAGATAATAATTCAAGGAATTATAGATCTTGGAAGTGGTAGGTATTCTTTTGGGTAATGACAGGATCAAAGGAGTGAACATCACTGTTCACAACCATGGTGCCTTTCTTGGGAAGAAAAATAACTTTAAAAAAATATGCAAAGAAGGTATTTAAACTAACTCGTTTTCTACTTTTTAAAAATTAATTGGCTATTTTTAAAAGATGGTTTTATGATCACATAGAACATTTTGCCGCTCCAAGTATTTGCATATCATTCTAGATGTCTGTGGAATATTTTTTTCTTTTTGAGTGGGAAGGCAAAACTAGATTTCTTTCATGTAGTGCTCTTAGTCCATGAAATATGTATCTAGTGAGATATGGGGAACTGTTACACTGAGACCAAGATAGAATATGTGTTAATGTATATTGAGTCACCAAGTATCATGTCGCTCTACCATGTCATGGATCCATAGATCCTTGGCACATTCTGTTGCTCTATTGAAATCAGTGTATTCAATGACAATTTTTTTTTTTATGATACAGAACAGTGCACCTGTGAGATGAGTGTGTTCATGTCTAGAAGCAAAATGAATTCTAATCAGATGAGTTCATATTCTCACTACATAATAAGGCACAGAACTGAATCTATATTGATAAAAAGGGGGGTACTTTTATGTCAGTGAAGCTTCTGGCAATGTTAGGATATATGCAGTTTCTATTGAAAGTTTTGTTCTGTATTTAGAATGCAATATAATTTCTAGGTAGGTAGGATCTGGAAATAAGCCATCTGCCACATTTTAGGAAAATAATCAGAGATTCAGTTTAGAAGACAAATGTAAAAAAGGGAGCTACATTTTGGGAGAAATTCAAGATTTGGCAGATGTAGGATGGAATAAAATTAAATAGCTTTGGCTGAGTGGTTGATGGCCTTATGGGAAAACTTCATGGAAAGGACAACTAATGATAGAATCTGGATCCACCATTAGCCTGTAGCTCCTTCAGAAGACGAATTGACTTTTATCTTTTCATACTCAGTGCTTAACACAGTGTCTGGAACTTAGTAGGTATTTAATAGATGCTAGTAGTCAGTTAGGCTACTGGGGGCTTGAAATCTGTGTAATTTTTTTTTCCTGAGGCAATTGGGATAAGATTAAGTGAGGCAATTGGGTCACACTGCTGGGAGGTGTTAAGTGTCTGAGGTCAAATTTGAATTCGGGTACTTCTGACTTCTAGGCTGGTGTTTTATCCACTGTACTAACTAGCTGCTCCTCTGTGTAATTCTTTGGCATGACATTTTACATTGTGGGTGTTGTTTCTTTTTGTTAAATGTTTTTTTGATACCATTTGGTTTTATATCAATCGTTTCTGTATACACCTTTTTGCTCCCTCCCCCCCCAAAAAAAATTAGATTTTTTCCTATAACAAAGAAAAACCATTAAGTTGCTTCTTTTTTTTTTAAGTGCAAACTATGTTATGATAATGTTATGCAATGCATACGTTGCACCTGTATGCCCCACCTCATTGTTCAGAGAAAGAAGGGATATTTCATTTTTTCAGTACCTGTACTCTTAATATCTTGTTCATAATAACTTTTCCTTACAATTATTCAGATTGCTGTTTCTTTTTAGTTTCATTTTCGATTATACTTATCACAGAGTTAACATGGGTTATTTACATTACATCTTTTAAGGAATGTTGGGTAATTCTGATGGATAGGAGACAACGTAGTGAAAGAGCCTTTAATGTGGTATTTTACTCTCAACCATGGCAAATACTTTTTCAATAATAAACAAATAATACAGTAGAATCATATTCTTTACAATTATGACACCATGTATTTTTGATCCATTATAATACAATGTCTTTGCTAAACTAAAGGCACTTTTAATTTCTTTTGGTCATCTTGTTATGCAACTGATTGACATCAGTTAAATTTTCTGCATAAAATTGTATAATTGATGTCTATGCTTTTTCAGTATATTAATGTATTTATATAATTTATATATAATTACTGTATCACAGAAAAATAAATACAGATACTAACATAATGAGTCTAAAACTGAAAGACATGAAATTATATGAAAAAGAAAAATTGGATTTAAGTTAATGTAAATTAAATAAAATTAATCTCATTCATTAAATATCTAATAGCTACCTGTTGTGTGGCAGATAATTATATAAAGCTATAACAAGGAAACTGCCTTCATAGATCATGTGACCTAGTGAGAACACACACACACACACATACACACACACAATTTTTAAAATTACTTTCATAAACGCAATTTAAGACCATGAAAGGAAGCCTTTTAGACAAATGTACACTAATATAGGAACATAATTCTATTAAGTACATATAGAACAGTTAGGGAATAATTGGAGCCAGTTGGATTTCATTAAGTGGTCTTATGCCATATATAAATTGTAAAGAAGTGCAAGAAATTTGGATCGCCAGTTAAATTAAAGCATGATTTTTGACTTGCTCTTTGTAAACATTTGAAGTTTATAATCTAGTAATGAATGTTTCTGAAGTTTATGGTATGTATAATTAATATAGAAAATGTTTAAGTCAATGACAGGATGGGGGATGGTGGAGAATAATAGCATTTTAATGTCAGCAGCTTCTTTTTGTTTGCATATCCATTATCATATGCAGATCCATTATAATGTGGACACATTAAACACATCATTCCATAAAGTTTAATTACCATTCAACAGAGTGTGACAAATAATACATTGTTTCTTAATATATATAACACAGACTGTTGCTTTGTACCCTAATGAAGTTTTCAGTCTTGATTCATGTATAAACTGTCTGCAGCTGTATTTTTCAAGGAATATATGGTATAATCATATGACCCTAAAAAAATTTAGGTTTTTTGCTATTTTGACTTGAATTACTATTTCATGAGTAAAGCAGTGCTGAAATTTAGATTACTAAGTTCCTAATATATGGAGAAAGTCTAAGGCCTCATTTATAATTTGGTAACTCTATTCTTGACCTTGATTTCTTTACCTGTAAAATTAAATGATATCCACATTTCATCCAGGTGAGGATTAGCATTTGCATATTCTTGAACATCAGTTGGTATGCTTTTGGCGATTGATTTCATGCTGTTTTGTAATACTCTTTTTTTTCCTAAGTCATGTCTCCCATAACAAGAAAACTTGACATAAATGAGGAAGACATAATAAGAAGGCAAGGACTTGACATAAATATACTTCCATTATATCCTCTGAGGCTTAGGATGGCTCTAGTTTCACACCTCCAAATGCCTGTTTGACATCTTCACCAATAAGCCACTAGACACTTCAACCTTAATATATCCAAAGCAAAACTCATTATTTTTATCCTTAAGCTTGCTTAACTTCTTGACTTCCTTAATTCTGTCACCTAAACAAGGTTTGTCATGTAGGAATTGTCTTTGCTCTTTACTCTCACTCTCTAGCTTCAATTTTTTTTGAAAAATATCTTCAGCATCTCAGCATCTTCATTTGTCCCATAGCCCCCATATAGCACATGCTCATCACCTCTACCCTAGGCTGTTCTGGCCTCCTAATTGGTCTCCTTGCATCCATTGCTTCCTCTGTCTATAAATCATCCTCCACATAGCTGCCAAACAATTTTCCTAAATTGGGAAATCTGATTGTATCACTCAAGAAACTTAGAAAAGCTCTCCAATGACTTTAGGATAAAATTCAGACTCCTTTATTGGTTAGAATAAAAAACAAACTTCACTATATTCTCCCTCTGATTGGAGGGTAGAACTGTGAAGTCCAATATTTCCATTAAGGAAGGAACTTTCTTCACACATCTCATTTCTGGTGACACTACTAATAGAATTCTAAATTCTCTACTCTCTCATACCCTTCTGTTACAAATCTCTGGGTGATATAACACTTTCCTAAGAAGGTTATTTGAACAACTAAGTGATACAGCTGCAGTGGGGCAGAACACTGGGCCTGGAGTCAGGAAAACTCATCTCCCTGAGTTCATATCTACCCTCAGATAGCTGTGTGACTCTTAACAAGTCATTTAACCTCTCTTTGCCTCAGTTTCCTCATCTATAAAATGAGCTGGAGAAGGGAATGGCAAACATTCCAATATCTTTGCCAAGAAATCCCTAAAAGGAGTCACAAAGAGTATTTGTAAAAGCACTGTGCAGATCTTAAAATGCTGTATACTTGTTAGCTGTGATTATCATGATCCTAATCCCTTCAGAGCATTGAGATTACTTGGTTTACCAAGGGCCCCTTGTCCTTGTTGGGTCACTGTTTACTTACTTTAAGGAAAGAGTCCTTCTTGGGCTGAAAAGAAAGTGGGGAGCAGGACAAACTTTCAGATTAATTAAAAACTGCAGACTATAGTTATTTTTAAATGTTCTTATTAATAATCCCAGAGTGGGGGTGAGCAGAGAAATAAATTTTTGTTTATTTCTAGCACAGATATATGAAAAAATATATATCAGTCAAGTAATAGCCTATGAAATAAAACATAAGAACTGAAAGGACTGCAAGCTTTGTGAACTATCTTCTAGAAGGCCTTTACACTACTTGATTCTATCTTCTGTATCTAAATACAGATCAAAATGAGCTGTTATGGGGTTCTCTTCTAGTTGCTAGGTAATGCAATTTTATTATTATAGTACTAGAAAATAGGAATGTTATAAATGGGAGGAAATACAATATCTTAAGGAAAAAAATATTTGGAGTCACACAAGAACTTATTGTATTACTACTATAATTACACCCAGAGGTCTGACTAGTATTTTTATTTGGAAACTCATATATGTGAAATGTAGACCAGTAACTGAAGTCAAAGTAGAGTTTTGTTAGTACTTAACCTTTCTCAGCAATAAGTAATTCCGAAATGAGTGCCTTAAATTTTCTGTCACTCTTGACTCCCATCTTCTTTTCTTTTCATTCCTTTTTCTCAAAAACCCTCAGTTCATTTTTTATAGACATTTATGCTGTTTTGTAATGTTCTTTTGTATACAGATCCCAATCCTATTGTTTTTGTTAATAAAATTCTGAAGTTTTTTCCAGCTCTATCCCTGTTTGTGAAATGTTTTTTCCTGCTTGATAGTTATGTAATGTTTTCTTAAGAATAAGCTATTAAGTCATTCTTTCAGAATTAAGTTAATGTTCATAAGGAATAATGACAGCCATTCTAGAATAGATTTGAAAATACAGCGATAGTGTTCTTTATCATGGGGGTAGTTTTCTGACAGGCATTCTATTGTCTAGAAGACTAACAAGCTTACTGGTTTTTAATTTTCAAATTATTTTCATGGCATAATTAGAATAGGAATTAGGAAAATCTTAATTCAAATCCTATCTTTATTTTCTAATTAAGTTATTTTTGAATATGGTCCCTAATTCTATGGAATTTATTTCTATGTCTTTATAAGAAATTTTTGTTGAGTATATAGCAGCATTACACATAATGAATGAGCTCCTTTTTTATATAAAGCTTTTTTTATTTTCAAAACACATGTTCCAATTTTTTTCTCCCTCCCTTCCCCCTCTCACCTCCTGCCTTAGATGGCAAGTAATCCAAAATAGGTTAAGCATGTATCGTTCTTCTATATATATTTCCACAATTATCATGCTGCACAAGAAAAGTCAGATCAAAAAAGAAAAAATGAGAAAAAACAAAATGCAAGCAAATCACAACAAAAAAAATGAAAATATTATGTTGTGACCCACACTCAGTTCCCACAGTCCTCTGTCTGCGTGTAGATGTCTCTCTTCATCAAAATACCATTGGAACTGGCCTGAATCACCTCACTGTTGAAAAGAGCCATGTCTAGCAGAACTGATGATAGGCTAATTTTGTTGCTGCTGCATATAATATTCTCTTGGTTCTACTCACTTAGCATTAGTTCAAATAAGTCTCTCCAGGCCTTTCTGAAATCATCCTGTTGATCCTTTCTTATAAAACAATAATATTCCATAACTTTCATATACCATAATTTATTCAACTATTCTCCAACCATATAGAACTCTTTAAAACTATAACATTTATCTCAGAATACAATGGGGGCAATTTCAGCAGTAACACTAAAAATGGGATAGAATTCATAGTTTTATAAATCTCATGAAATAATCATTTAATGTCTCCCTTGATCCTGCTATATAGAACTTCAGTAACATTTTCTCAGAAAGATAGTATACTCTTTTCTTTAAAAGTTGGCAGAAAGGAGATCCCACTGTCTCCCTTGATTACTTATTCAAGTGGTTCTAGTTTGGAAAGCTTCCCCATATCTAATCACAATCCCTTATTTTGAAATGAAAACCTCTTCCATTTTCCCTTACTCTTAATGGAAACAGAGAAGGGATACTAATCGCTCTTTATTCCTTTTATGCTTTCCTTCCAACATCCACCATAAACCTATTCTAAACTTGATAACTCTTCTTTTTCCTTCCCCAAATTGAAACTTATTCCTCCCAACTTTGAAGCATTTTTTTTTCTTTCCAGTTTCTCTATAACATGCTTCAGTTATAGGATCTAAAATTGGATGCCTTATTCTATTAATTGCCTTATCAGGCCTGAGAAGACAGGAGACTAACATATTCATTCCTGTGACAATAATCATTTTTACATACCCCAGTATCTTGTTGTTTGTGGTTCACAAAGTCTCTGAGGTTTTTTCTTTTTTATCTCTGTGAAAATAATTTTCCTGCTTAAATTGCATAACTTTCATTTTGATTAGTTTCATCCTCTCAAATAAATCCAGGGCATCTCTAAGGTAGGGACACTCTTAGATTTCTTTTCTATATATTATAATATTTCAACTCAGAAGACCATTCTAAGGCATTTCTAACCGTTACCTTAAAAATGGGACAGAATATATAGACTTTGTAAAGCTAGAAAGGACATGAAATAATCATCTAATGCCTCTCTTAATGCTGCTTTTATAGAGGACTGCAGCAAAAAATTTTCCTGAAAGATGGCAAATCCTTTTCTTTAAAAGTTGGTCAAAAGGAGAATAGTTTACCCTTTTCTTTAAAGGTTAGAAAGGAACTCCTTTCATCTCCCTAGATCCAATTTCTTTTTTAAAATTTTTTTCCCCAGTTATACTCAAAACAAGAATTTTAAGTTTGTTTTTAAGATTTTTGAGTTCTAGGTTCTTTTCCTGATCCCCACCCAAAAATTCAATTAAGAAATCACATGTGAACTTATGCAAAACATTTCCATGAAAGAAAACATAGATCTCCCACCCTAATGAAAATAAAAATCCTCCAGAAAAAAATTAAGTTAAAAATAAAGACAGAAACTAATAGAGAATGCTTTGATCTATATTCAGACTTGATCGGTTCCTTCATCATTAGTCTTTCAGAGTAGGTGTGGATGATTGTATACTGAGAATAACAAAGACGTTTTCAGCTGGTCGTCCCAGAACATTGCTATTACTTTGTATATAGTATTTCCTCCCATTTATTTTCTCTCTCTCCTTTTCACCCTGTTCCTCTTCAAAAATGTTTTGCTACTGACCACTCCCTCCGTCAATACACTCTCCTCTTTATCATCTTCCCCCGCCTTCCCATATTCTGTTTCCCTACTCTTTTCCTGTAAGGTAAAATGGTTTTTTTTTTTTATCCTTGTTGAATATGTATGTTATTTTCTCTTTGCACCAATTCTGATGAGAGTAAGGTTCACTCACTCACCCTTCCACCCTTTCTTTCCCTCCACTATAAAAGCTTTTTCTTGCCTCTTTTTTTAAATGGCAGATAATTTGCACCATTCCACTTCTCCCTTTCTCTTTCTCCCAGTACGTTCCTCTTTCACTTCTTGTTTTCATCATTTTTAAAAAAGATATTATACCTTATGAACAATTTTCAGATGATGAAATTGAAACTATTTCTACTCATATGAAAAGGTGTTCCAAATCACTATTGATCAGAGAAATGCAAATTAAGACAACTGTGAGATACCACTACACACCTGTCATATTGGCTAAGATGACAGGAAAAGATAATGTCGAATGTTGGAGGGGATGTGGGGAAACTGGGACTCTGATGCATTGTGGGTGGAATTGTGAATGAATCCAACCATTCTGGAGAGCAATCTGGAATTATGCCCCAAAAGTTATCAAACTGTGCATACCCTTTGATCCCAGCAGTGCTACTTCTGGCCTTATATCCCAAAGAAATACTAAAGAAGGGAAAGGGACTTGTATGTGCCAAAATGTTTGTGGCAGCCCTGTTTGTAGTGGCTAGAAACTGAAACTGAGTGGATGCCCATCAATTGGAGAATGGTTGGGTAAATTGTGATATATGAATGTTAAGGAATATTATTGTTCTGTAAGAAATGACCATCAGTATGAATACAAAGAGGCTTGGAAAGACATGAACTGAGGCTAAGTGAAATGAGCAGGACCCAGGAGATCATTATACACTTCAACAACAATACTATACGAGGATGTATTCTGATAGAAGTGGATTTCCTTGACAATGAGAAGATCCAGTTCAGTTCCAATTGATCAATGATGGACAGAATTAGCTATACCCAGAGAAAGAACACTGGAAAATGAATGTGAACTACTTGCATTTTTTTTTTCTTCCAAGGTTATTTTTTACCTTTCTGAATCTGATTTTTTTTTTGTCTAACAAGAGAACTATATGGATGTGTAAACATATATTGTATTTAAGATATACTTTAACATGTTTAATATAACTTTAACATGTATGAGATTGCCTACCATCTAGGGGAGGGGGTGGAGGGAGGGAAGGGAAAAGTTGAAACAGAAATGATTGCAAACGACAATGTTGAAAAATTACCCATGCATATGTTTTGTGAATAAAAAAGCTATTTAAAAAAAAGATTATCCCTTCATATTCAACTCATACCCATGCCCTCTCCCTCCTTCTCTCTCTCTTTCTCTTTCTCTCTCGCTCTTCTCACACACACACACACACACACACACACACACACACACACACACCTTCTAACTGCTATAATAATAGTCTAATGATTTCCAAGTATTATTTCCCACCATGTAGGAATGTAAACAGATAAACTTGTGATATCCCTTTCCTGATTATCTCCTTATGCTTCTCAGAGCCCTTTATTTGAAAATCAAATTTTCCATTCTAGTCTTTTCATCACGAATGCTTGAAAATCTTCTTTCATTGAATGACCACCTTTTCCTCTGACATTTTATACTCAGTTTTGCTGGGTAGGTGATTCTTGGTTGCAAACCTGACTCCATTAACTCTCTGAATATCATATTTCAAGCCCCTCTCATCTTTTAATGTAGAAGCTCTAGATCTTGTGTTATCCTGATTGTGGTTTCACCAGAGTTGTTTCTTTCTGGATACTTGTAATTCTGGCATTTGGCTATAATATTCCAGGGGGTTTTCATTTTGGAATCTCTTTCAGGAGGTGGATTCTTTCAGTTTCTATTTTGTCTTGTGGTTCTAGAATATCAGGACAATTGTCCTTGATAATTTCTTAAAAGATGTTGTCCAGGCTCTTTTTTTCATCATAACTTGCAGGTATTCCAATATTTTAAAAATTACCTCTCCTGGATCTATTTTCCAGGTGAGTTGTTTTTCCAGTGAGATATTTCACTTTTTTTCATGTTTTTTTCATTTTTTTGGTTGTGCTTTATTATATCTTGATTTCTTATAAAGTCATTAGCTTCCATTTCCTCAATTCTATTTTTTTAAGGAATTATTTTCCTCAGTGAACTTTTGTATCTCCTTTCCCAATTGTCCAATTTTGCTTTTCAAGGCATTCTTTTCCTCCTTAGTTTTTTTAATTTCCTTTTGCCACCTCTCTCAGTTCTTTCCTGAATTTTTCCTCTTATCTCTCTTACTTAATTTATTTTTTTATTAAAGCTTTTTATTTACAAAACATATGCATAGGTAATTTTTCTTTTTTTTTTTAAATTTTTATTTAATAATTACTTTATATTGACAGAATCCATGCCAGGGTAATTTTTTTTTTTTACAACATTATCCTTTGCACTCATTTCTGTTCCAATTTTTTCCCCTTCCTCCCTCCACCCCCTCCCCTAGATGGCAAGCAGTCCTTTATATGTTGGATATGTTGCAGTATATCCTAGATACAATATATGCTTGCAGAACCGAACAGTTCTCTTGTTGCATAGGGAGAATTGGATTCAGAAGGTATAAATAACCCGGGAAGAAAATCAAAAATGCAAATAGTTCACATTCATTTCCCAGTGTTCCTTCTTTGGGTGTAGCTGCTTTTGTCCGTCATTTATCAATTGAAACTCAGTTAGGTCTCTTTGTCAAAGAAATCCACTTCCATCAAAATATGTCCTCATACAATATCGTTGTTGAAGTGTATAATGATCTCCTGGTTCTGCTCATTTCACTTAGCATCAGTTCATGTAAGTCTCGCCAGTCCTCTCTGTATTCATCCTGCTGGTCATTTTTTACAGAACAATAATATTCCATAACATTCATATACCACAATTTACCCAGCCATTCTCCAATTGATGGGCATCCATTCATTTTCCAGTTTCTAGCCACTACAAATAGGGCTGCTACAAACATTTTGGCACATACAGGTCCCTTTCCCTTCTTTAGTATTTCTTTGGGATATAAGCCCAATAGAAACACTGCTGGATCAAAGGGTATGCACAATTTGATAATTTTTTGGGCATAATTCCAGATTGCTCTCCAGAATGGTTGGATTCGTTCACAACTCCACCAATAATGCATTAGTGTCCCAGTTTTCCCGCATCCCCTCCAACATTCGTCGTTATTTTTTCCTGTCATCTTAGCCAATCTGACAGGTGTGTATAGTATCTCAGAGTTGTCTTAATTTGCATTTCTCTGATCAATAATGATTTGGAACACTCTTTCATATGAGTGGTAATAGTTTCAATTTCATCCTCTGAAAATTGTCTGTTCATATCCTTTGACTATTTATCAATTGGAGAATGGCTTGATTTCTTATAAATTTGAGTCAGTTCTCTATATATTTTGGAAATGAGGCCTTTATCAGAACCTTTAACTGTGAAGATGTTTTCCCAGTTTGTTGCTTCCCTTCTAATCTTGTTTGCATTAGTTTTGTTTGTACAAAGGCTTTTTAATTTGATGTAATCAAAATTTTCTATTTTGTGATCAGTAATGGTCTCTAGTTCATCTTTGGTCACAAATTTCTTTCTCCTCCACAAGTCTGAGAGATAAACTATTCTATGTTCCTCTAATTTATTTAAAATTTCGTTCTTTATGCCTAGGTCATGGACCCATTTTGATCTTATCTTGGTATATGGTGTTAAGTGTGGGTCCATGCCTAATTTCTGCCATACTAATTTCCAGTTATCCCAGCAGTTTTTATCAAATAATGAATTCTTTTCCCAGAAGTTAGGGGCTTTGGGTTTGTCAAACACTAGATTGCTATAGTTGACTATTCTGTCTTGTGAACCTAACCTTTTCCACTGATCCACTAATCTATTTCTTAGCCAATACCAAATGGTTTTGGTGACTGCTGCTTTATAATATAATTTTAGATCAGGTACAGTTAGGCCACCTTCATTTGATTTTTTTTTTCATTAATTCCCTTGAGATTCTTGACTTTTTATTGTTCCATATGAATTTTGTTGTTATTTTTCTAGATCATTAAAATATTTTCTTGGAAGTCTTGATTGGTATAGCACTAAATAAATAGATTAGTTTAGGGAGTATTGTCATCTTTATTATGTTTGCTCAGCCGATCCAAGAGCACTTAATATTTTTCCAATTATTTAAGTCTGACTTTATTTGTGTGGAGACTTTTTCATAATTTTGCTCATATAATTCCTGACTTTCCTTTGGTAGATAGATTCCCAAATATTTTATGGTATCAACAGTTATTCTGAATGGAATTTCTCTTTGTATCTCATGCTGTTGGGTTTTGTTGATGATGTATAAAAATGCTGAGGATTTATGGGGATTTATTTTGTAGCCAGCTACTTTGCTAAAATAATGAATTATTTCTAATAGCTTTTTAGTAGAATCTCTGGGGTTCTCTAGGTATACCATCATATCATCTGCAAAGAATGATAGTTTGGTTTCCTCATTGCCTACTCTAATTCCTTTAATATCTTTCTCGACTCTTATTGCCGAGGCTAGTGTTTCTAATACGATATTAAATAATAATGGTGATAGTGGGCAACCTTGCTTCACTCCATATCTTACTGGGAAAGGTTCCAGTTTTTCCCCATTGCATATGATGCTTACTGATGGTTTTAAATATATGCTCCTGACTATTTTAAGGAAAAGTCCATTTATTCCTATGCTCTCAAGTGTTTTTATTAGGAATGGATGTTGGATTTTATCAAATGCTTTTTCTGCATCTATTGAGATGATCATGTGGTTTTTGTTTGTTTGGTTATTGATATAGTCAATTATGCTAATAGTTTTCCTAATATTGAACCAGCCCTGCATTCCTGGTATAAATCCTACTTGGTCATAGTGTATTATCCTGGTGACAATTTTCTGTAATCTTTTTGCTAATATTTTATTTAAGATTTTAGCATCAATATTCATTAGGGAGATTGGTCTATAATTTTCTTTCTCTGTTTTCAGCCTACCTGGTTTAGGTATCAGTACCATGTCTGTGTCATAAAAGGAGTTTGGTAGGACTCCTTCAATCCCTATTTTTTCAAATAGTTTATATAACATTGGAGTTAATTGTTCTTTAAATGTTTGGTAGAATTCACATGTAAATCCATCTGGTCCTGGGGATTTTTTCTTAGGGAGTTGATTGATAGTTTGTTCTATTTCTTTTTCTGAGATGGGACTGTTTAGGATATTTACTTCTTCCTCTGTTAGTTTGGGCAAGCTATATTTTTGGAGGTATTTTTCTATTTCATTTAAGTTGTCGAATTTATTGGCATAAAGTTGGGCAAAGTAACTCCTAATTATTGCTCTAATTTCCTCTTCGTTAGTGGCGAGTTCTCCCTTTTCATTTTTAAGACTAACAATTTGATTTTCCTCTTTCCTTTTTTTAATCAGATTTACTAAGGGTTTGTCTATTTTGTTGGTTTTTTCATAGAACCAACTCTTAGTTTTATTAATCAATTCAATAGTTTTTTTACTTTCAATTTTATTGATCTCACCTTTTATTTTTAGAATTTCAAGTTTAGTGTTTGACTGGGGGTTTTTAATTTGTTCCTTTTCTAGCATTTTTAATTGCAAACCCAATTCATTGATCTTCTCTTTCTCTATTTTATACAAATAGGCCTCTAGAGATATGAAATTTCCCCTTATTACCGCTTTGGCTGCATCCCATACATTTTGGTATGATGTCTCATTATTATCATTTTCTTGGGTGAAGTTATTAATTATGTCTATGATTTGCTGTTTCACCCAATCATTCTTTAGTATGAGATTATTTAGTTTCCAATTATTTTTTGGTCTACTTCCCCCTGGTTTTTTGTTGAATGTAATTTTCATTGCATCGTGGTCTGAAAAGGATGCATTTACTATTTCTGCCTTACTGCATTTGAGTTTGAGGTTTTTATGTCCTAATATATGGTCAGTTTTTGTATAGGTTCCATGAACTGCTGAAAAGAAAGTGTATTCCTTTCTGTCTCCCTTACATTTTCTCCAGAGATCTATCATATCTAACTTTTCTAGTATTCTATTTACCTCTTTGACTTCTTTCTTATTTATTTTGTGGTTTGATTTATCTAATTCTGAGAGTGCAAGGTTAAGATCTCCCACTATTATAGTTTTGCTGTCTATTTCTTCTTGCAGCTCTCTTAATTTCTCTTTTAAGAATTTAGATGCTACCCCACTTGGTACATATATGTTTAATATAGATAGTGCTTCATTATCCATGCTACCCTTTAGCAAGATATAGTGCCCTTCCTTATCTCTTTTAATTAGATCAATTTTTGCTTTAGCTTGATCTGAGATCAGGATGGCTACCCCTGCTTTTTTGACTTCACCTGAAGCATAGTAGATTTTGCTCCCACCTTTTATCTTTAACCTGCATGTATCTCCCCACTTCAGGTGTGTTTCCTGTAAACAACATATTGTAGGATTCTGGCTTTTAATCCATTCTGCTAACCGCTTCCTCTTTATGGGGGAGTTTACCCTGTTCACATTTATGGTTAGAATGACCAATTCTGTATTACTTGCCATCTTGTTAACCCATGGGTAATTTTTCAACACTGACTCTTGTAAAACCTTGTGTTTCAAATTTTCCTTCCCCCACCACCCCCTCCTCTAGATGGCAGGTAATGCAATACATGTTAAATATGTTAAAATAAATGCTAAATTCAATATATGTATACATATTTATACAGTTATTTTGCTGCACAAGAAAAATAGGATCAAGAAGGAAAAAAAAATTGGGAAAGAAAACAAAATGCAAAAAAAAGAAAACAAAAAACAATAATAGAGAGTAAAAAGGCTATGTTGTGGTCCACACTCAATTTCCTAGTCCTCTGAGTAGAGATGGCTCTCTTCATCACAAGATTATTGGAATTTATCTGAATCTCTCATTGTTGGAAAGAGCCAAGTCCATCAGAATTGATCGTTATATAATCTTGTTGTTGCTGTGTACAATGATCTCTAGTTCTGCTAGTTCTGCTCATTTCAGTTAGCATCAGTTCATGTCTTATTTGATTTTCAAAGTCCATTTTGAACTTATCCATGGCCTCAGCCCCAATTCTTATTTTTTCTTTTGGATGCTTTGGATGTAGCAGCTTTGATTTTGGTGTCTTCTTAATATGTGTTTTGATCCTCCTTGTCACCATAATAATTTTCAATGGTCAGAAACTTTTTGTTTTATTTTGTTTTCTGCTCATTTTCCTAGCCTAAATAAATCTGCTTTTAACTCTTTGTTAGGGTAGAGTTCAATTTCCAGGATGGAGAGTGCACTGTCCCTAGCGTCAGGATTTTTGTGCAGTTGTTTTCAGAAATCTTTCTAGGAATCTGATCCCAACCACTCTTTTCTGCCCTGGAGCTCTTAGGTCTGTCCCTGCCCCACTGTAGCTGTAAGATCTAGTGTGCTGGCTGGAGCTCTGCTGACCAAGATTGTGCTCCATTCCATTTGCATTCCATTCCATTCTCATGCTCCATTCCATTTATAGCTGCCTACTTCTTTAATTGATAGAAGTCATTGTGTAATCCTATTCAGAATCATCAGCAAATTTTAATTGGCTGAGAGTTAGACTCGCCAATAATGTTTAACTAGTTTAAACCTCCTGAGGTTCGTAACTGTCACACAATCTAAACATGGTTCCTATTGAGCCTGCTAAATGTCAGTATAGCCCTGTGGACTGCTATTAAACCGAGAGGAACAGCCTTGGTTCCTTGCAAACAAACCTACACCAGGGAAACATTACTGAATGAATTTGATGGCCAGGCAGAGGTGAAAGCTGCCCCTTAGTTTTGTTTCACAGGCAGTGTGCGATGCTATAGACAGCTAAATTGGAAGCAGATGGCCAGAGAGGGTGATGGTGAGAGTGACTTCAAGCTGTGATCCATGACCAGGTCTGCAGAGATGGCAAGTGCGTGCTTTCTAAGATGCATCTCCAATCAAATGGAACTCGGCTAATCTTTGGGCCAGATCAGACTTTTTCTCTCCCGCATTTTGAGGAGAAAAAAATCTCAAGAGATTCTTCAATTCAATAAATTTTAATTGAGCATAGATGATGTGCAAGGTATGCCATGTTGGATTTTGAAGATATAATATTAAAAATGAAGCCCTTAGGCAGCATATCTTTTCCTGAGAGAAAAAGAAACAAACGTGGATACAAATCAGAAATATAAAACATATCAAAAGCAAATGCAAAGTGATGGGGGAACAAGGTGGGAAGAGTACACTAATAACAGGGTTTTAGGAAAAGCCACCTGAAGGAAGGTTGAATTGAAACCTAAAGGGACAGGGGTTTTTTGGGTGAAAATAAAGAGAAAGGGCCTTCCAGACATTGGAACGTTTTGTACTAGGAGCACCAACTTGCCAGTTTGGCTCTGTGACAGAGAATAATATGAAATTACTCTGGGCAGGTAAGCTGAAGCTAGGTTGTGAAGGGCTTTAAATGCCAAAAGATGTTTGTATTTTACCATAGAGATAAATAGGTAGCTACGAAACTTCTTAAGCAGAAGAGAGAGACATAAAGAATGGGGGAAGGGAGGGAGTGCTGTGTACCAGTCACTGCATTAAGAGGGTTTTTTTTTGTTTTTGGCAAATATCTTATGCAATAATAATACTAATAAATATTAGCTAACATTTTTATAGTGCTATGTGCTAAGGATATAATTATTATCTCGTTTGATCCTCACAACAAACCCTGCAAACCAAGTGCCATTATCCTCATTTTACAGGCGAGAAAACTTAGACAAACAGGCTAAATGACTTGTCTGGGGTCACTGCAGCCAGGAAGCGCCTAAAGCAGATTGGAATTATAGTCTTCTTGACTCCTGGCCCAGAATTCTGTCCACTGTGTCAGCAGCTGGTGACCCTCTCTTTTCTGGGCCAGAGCTGTCACTGCTACTTGGGGATGATGTGGAAATTCAGTGAGGGCTCATTCACTAGGCCTTTCCTCTCCTGTCCATTCAGACCGAGGCTAGGATCAGGGCAGAGCCACCCCTGCCCCAACCCCTCATAGTCCTGTGGCTAATTGATTGTCTCTTCTACAAATACCTGTGATTCCTGGGTCAGTGACTGTCTCTATGAAAAATCTCCATCCTTGACACCGCTCCTGTAGCCTTTTCCCTGGTCACCTCAGCCTTCTCTCTCTAGTTTCTGTCCTCTTCACTGAGCATTCTGGAATTCCCATTCCATCATTAACAACTCTCTTCATGTTAAATCTTTGTCTTATTCCATATTCTCTCACTCAGAGATACCTGACTTTTCCAGGAAAATACTTTGTCACTGTCCACCCTTTCTGGTACTTGATGTTCCCTTTCTCATGCCTCTAGAGGCACTAGGTCATGAGTCAGCCATTCAGTCAACAAGCATCTCTGAAGTATTTATTACCCTTTACCTCTCTCTGCTCCAGGGTTACAAAGAAAGCTATGAGGAGAAACAGGCATCTATGCTCTGCACCTCGCTCTCATTTCCAAATCTTCCTCTGCCACCATGATCTTTGGCCTCCTCCTTTTAAAAGACAAGAACATTGAGAAAGAGAGAAATCTGACTTCTTAGACTCTAGTCCTTGACTCCATATGGGATGGGAGTATCTTGAAATTATGATTTATTATCAATAAATGTCTAATTTGTGTATCTGTTTTATATATCTACATGCCCAGGGTCATGTAAAAATTTCTCAAGTGAAAAGGAGTCTTAGGTGGAAAAGGTTTAAAGAATCCTGCTAATGTAAACTTTTAATTCATGACTCTTATGGTATGTACTGCCTCCACGTTGAATACCCATGGGTATTTGAAATTTTAACAGTTTCTTTAAAGCCTGCTTCCAGGGAAGGTCCAGAATTCATTATATCTCTCTTCTGAGTATGCTTCCCTAACCTACATACACACAACTTACCTGTGATTCCATCAGATGAAGGTATTTCAAGTTCAATATATCTGTGAGTATCTGTCTGCTCAAAAGCATCGGTCATGAACCCCTACTGATGTGCTTACTTTTACTGATCAGTCAAAAGGCACAATTTAAAACAAATGTATTTAATAAAAGAGTCAAGAAAAACATTTCAAATTATACATGCCATCCATGAGGGGCACATGTAGCTTTTTGTTTTTGTTGAGTGATTTCACTATGACTTTATGACCCTTTTTGGAGTTTTCTTGACAGAGATACTGGAGTGGTCTGTTATTTATTTATCCTGATCATTTAAAGACAAGGAAACTGAAGCAGAGGCTTAAGTGACTTGCCCAGGATTATGCAACAAATAAGTATCTGAGGCCAGATTTGAACACAAGAAAATGAATTTTCCTGACTCGAGGCCCAATATTATCCACAAAATCTCTAACAAAATCCTCTCCATGATTTGAGTATGTCCCAAATATATATGTAGCACAATATGGTGAAAATGGATATGGATGCTGGGAATAAGTCACATTTATAATGCATCTTGTAGATTTCAGAGCATTTTCCTCATGACTCACATTGGACATGAATAGGACAGATACTGTTCTGATTTTCTAGATGAGGAAGAGATGTCCCCAAGAAGGGGGATGGGGCAACCTGCCCTGGCTGGTACCCCTAGGAAATGGCAGAGTCAGGACTTTGAATGCAGAACCAGGGATCTTCCTCTCCTTGCCTCTCCATGATGGCACTGTGAGATCATCAGACATCAAAAAAGATTCAATTCTATTCAGTGTCCTCTTTTCAGTGGGGGAATATAGATGCTCAACTAAAAGACTTGTCTTCCTAACCATGGCTTAGACAGACATTTCACTTAACAGAATGTCTGCTCCCCAGAGGATTTTAGCTAATCGAGCCTGGGTTTTATGTAGCTGTAAGGTATAACTCCAGCACAGGCATCACATCAGACTTCTCTCAAGCATTTTCATCAGTGAGATCTACACATTCCCTTTAACATTAAATGACATGGCTAAAAGCACCAACCTTAGCCTTAGCATGTGTCTAGTCAATTCATATTTTAATAATCATTAAGTATGTGTAAGGACAGAAAAGGAGACTACATCGCAGAATATCTAAGAGAACTGTGTTATGAGTTGCTGTTTGATGAGCCTCCCTCTGCCCCCTACCATTGGGGTCCAAGGGAACCCTGCAGAAGTATTCCCAATTTGTTGCCTCACAGTCAGCAGATTATTTTCTAACCCACATCAACTCTGGTGGGAATCAGGCACAGTGAATAAAGTGTCCAACTTAGAGTCAAGAAGATCTGAGTTCAGAACTTTACTCAGATACTTTTAGCTATATGACTCTGGGCAAGTCACTTATCCTGTATCTGCCTCAGTTTCCCCATCTGTAAAATAGAAACATTAGCAACTATTTTATGGTGGGATTGTAAGATTTGTGTAACGTGATATATGATAAAGTACTTTGCAAACATTGAAGTGCTACATAAATGTTAGCAATGATGATGATGATTCGTATTATTACTTCTTATTAATTCTCTGTCTCCCAGGAGGTCAAATCTAACCTGTGACTTACTCAAAGATTTGTATCCCTTCTAGGATTTATTGTCTTTGACTTAGGGCAGAGGTGGGATGTCCATTTTAGCTCTGAGTACTGCCTATATCTCGAAAAGAATCCTGGTAATCCTTTAGACATGGGCCATAGGAACAGAGCCTCTGTATAGAATACCTGGAGGATATACCTAATACCTGTTTTAAATTCTTTCTCAGTTGGATGAAGTATGTATACGTAAATAAAAAGGTGATAGGCAAAAAATCCTAATTGAAAAAATGAGCTAGATATTTTATGATGTATACATCACTAGTTATTGTTGTTTAGAGATTATAATATTGGCAGTATTTGTGTGATAAATGTTACCATAAATCGGGGTTCTAAACTTTTTTTCATGAACTGTCTTAGCAGAAAAATAAAGCCTGTGAACCCCTTCTTAAAATAATATTTTAAATGTATAAAGTAAAATTCATAGCATCACAAAGGTAATCATTTGTATTGAAAATATTTTTTAAAAGTTCTCAGATTTCATGTTTGAAATCCCTAGAAATACTCATCTGAAAAAATTATAAGCATAGTCATAAACTGTTGAAGCTGAAATTTAAATACCTTGGGGTCAGAGATTTAGGACTAAAAGGACCTTAAATTCCCTTGCATCTAATCTCCTCATTTTATGGGTAAGAAAACTGACAAGTTAAGCCTGGGAGTCAATAGTAAATGGCTGAGGAGGGGTCTGAACCAATGTTTTCTTGATTCTAAATGCTTACTCTACTGCATCATAGTGTCTTTCAGGTCATGTAGCTTAGGTTCTTAGTTTTACAAGTGAGAAAAGGTCCAGACCATTTCAATGACTTGACCATGTTCACATGGTAAGTTTATTATGAGTTGGGACCTGTCTGAGGCCAGTTTCCTGGCTCCTTATTGGAAAGAAATGAGGCTCTCATAAACCATTCAACAGTTAACAAAAACCATAGCATAGATAGGTTACATAACAAGGATACAACATTTAGCTTATCTTCTCATCTCCCAGTAAAATGTGTCATAGTATCATAGAGTAGAAGACATCCGTCTGGTCTGAAGGGCCTAATGGGCCTTGTATGCCTTTAGGAGATCAAGATGCCATGTCACCAAGGGTTGAAGCCATCAGGAAGCTATTGTTAACTATAGCAAAGCAGAGCTAGAGCCTTCACTCTGTTACAGTCAAAATAAGGTAAACTTAAGGTGCAAAATTCTAAGCATGAACAATTTATTAGTAAAACATAAATTTACCAATAAATAGGATCACAGCTTCCTCAGCAAAGCTAAGACTTTGGCAGGAAACAAGTCACGATTAGCTAAATGAGTTCAGTTTCATGGATGGCATAGTCAATGTTAGGTTACAGAGCTGAGGCGAAGTGGACATTATGATTGGTTGGAAATTGGGAATGAGGGCCTAGCAAGAACCCTCATCTTCCCTTCTGTGACTAAGAAATGCTCATTGTTTGAGTCTATCTGCAAGGTTAGAGATAGTGGACCATACTTCTTTGGACAACAAACCAGACTTCTTTGGAAGGATAGCTTGGTGGTATAAAGCTATTAGATCAGATTCCCTGGTATCTACCTGCATCCCTCAGGGTTAAATCTGTCTTGGTACTGGCTTACTTGCCTGTTTAGAAAAGAACCCAAGTTACATGGACAAGAATTGAGGTAATTAGTTGCCCATGAGATATCAGTAAATAGTAGTTGATTCTTCTGAATTATGGTTCCATTGTCATTGCTTAATAACTGGTTGCCTCTCTAATTTACAAAAAAGTATAAATCTTAAAATGTTGTTAATTCATAATATTTTAAAGTGAATCTCAAAGATGTAACTAGTGACGATGGTTTGTAAAATAATTTGTGTCAATACTTTAAAAATAATTTAAGTAAAGTTGTGCTAACTTGATTATGGAAACATAATAGATTAAATTATAAATTAGATCACCTATAGGATTTAAGAAGTGGGTTGTGGATCACAGAATTTTGGAGGAAAAAGAGAATACTTAGTCTAACCCACAGCCAGGTTAAGAATATTCTCCATGCAAAATACTTGTAATAAAATTTATATACATATTCCAGTTATATTCTTGTCTTGAGAATCACTCTCTTTGAGACTGTGATAAAAGATCCATGTAAGTCTCATCAGTCTAGTAAACTATTTTCTTGCTCTTTTTTCTTTTTGTCTCAATACTATTGCATTGAATTATCTTAGAAAATGCTCTGTTTTTTTGTATTGCTTTGGAATATGTAATTGAGTTAAATTATGGTGAATAACAAATTGAAGTATGGTTCTACTAAAAATGAGTTGGAAACATTGATATCCTGCAGTTTTTCTTTAAATTATTGGGTAGTCAAGCCAAAATGAACTTAAAAAAAAAAGAAAGAAAAATTAAAACTATTTTCAAAATTTTAAGGAAGATATATATTTTTAGTACAAGGAGACATTTCTCTTCAAGCTGAAAATTTATAAACCAAATTTCAATCATGCTTTATTTTCACATTTGTTTTTTAAAATACAAAAATATGAGAAACATAAATGTGTACATGCACACAGAGAGAAGAATACTGTAACCAGAACAGGGTAGTAACTGTGTGCTTGATAATAGATGCTGACAGTCCTTACCCTTCTGCAGCAGTATAGAAGCAATTAAGCTTAGCATCTCGTTAACAAGAATAATTAATTAAAATGGTATACTACCATATGTAGTACATGCTTCTTCATAGCACTTGCTTCTTTTTTCCAGCCCCAATATGGCAGCCCCTGAATGACCTCCTCATTCCATCCTAGGGTCTCTTTTCTCTTTCTTGTTCCATCAACCTCCTTCATGCCCCCCCCCCAAAAAAAAAAGACAAAGAAAAACCATCAGAATTTGTCTTAACAAGTTGACTTAAGTGCATTTCATGCTGTCTCCTTAGGGTGCCACAATGACTAATTATGAGTTTGGGTTTATGATATGGAGTCTTCCAAGAGTCCTAGTGAAGAAATTAAATTTAAATCTTGACTAGAACTTTTGGGAAGCCTTGTATAACGTATTCAACGTGTAGATCATTTAAATTTTCCCTTCACATGAAACATGTCAGGTGAACTCCAAATATGCCTATTTGAGGACACCTATTGATTTTAATCTCAAAGATTTTATGTATGAAGTGTAGTTAATATTGCTAAAAATGTATTGCAATGCAGATGTGGTAGTAAATATACTCATTGCTTTAGCTCATTTAAATTAGTTCCTCTGTTCACTTTTCCCTCATCTAACCTTTGGAGAGATGACTGACATCAAAGGAGCTCCATCAGCAAACGACTCATTCCTCTTTATTTGCCTTTCCTGGTCATTTTTAAAAAATGATGTATGACATTAGAATTATGAAGGAAGGCAATAGACTGAATTTGAAAAGTTCCCTTTGGAGTGTTCTTCACAGCATGAGTTGTATAGTGTGTTTCCCCTCTTGTAAATTATTAGAGGGGGAATTTATTAGAGAAAACACCACTTAAAAAATTTAACAGCTGCTATAAACTGTCATTTGGTGCTCTCAGCCGACATTCAGCTGCTGAAATCTAGGACTGAGCTTTCACTTTCAGCTACTGGAGGTCTTTCAACTCCTGTTCCCATGGAAATGAGGACTAGATGGAAATAAGGTAAGGGTGTTGGAACAGACATTTTCCTTTCCTTTGCCTCCCAATGGTTTCCATGGAAATGGGAACACAGAGTCCAACCCATGCTGTCGAGCAGCAATTCTATTGGAGACTGTAATAGCTGTACCCTAAGCAGGCTCTAATTCCATTTAAATTTCTACTGAGTATTGGTTGCTGCGTTTACATACCAGAATTTCAAAGGCCATTCACTGTCATGATTTTCATTTTGTTCTCAAAACAACCTGTCTTGGGGGAGAGGTTATGGTGCCTATTTAATTTTTTTCCACAATATTTTATTGATACTTTCTCTTTTTAAAACCACTTCTTGGTAACCTTCCCCATAGAAACTTCCCTTACAGCAAAGAAGAGTCATTTTTCTAAATGAGTCGATATGGTAACTGCTTCCAGCACCTTATGAATCCATCTGTAGTCATAGATTAGCACCTCCCCACCCTGAGATGAATGATAAGTGTTTCATCATCATTCCTCTGGGGGAAAAATGAGTTGCACTTCCTGACACACAGTAAGCACTTGCTAAATAATATTGAATTTAATTGAATTCTTAATCCAAATTCTTATTAGGACCATTTCAGGCAAAAGAAACTAGGAAGGCTGGGAGGGCAATTTGGTGTAAAGGATTGTGCATTGGACATGAAGGAAAATGGAAAGAAGTAGGGTTTAGATTCTGCCTCAGACACTTGTTAACTACATGATCCTGAGCAAATCATTTAACCCCAATGGTCTTCAGATTCATCATCTTAAAATGGAATTTGGGGGGGCTTAATGACTTGTTATGGTCTCCCTACTAAACTGTGAGTTTTTTTAGGGCAGGAACTTTTCTTTTGCTTCTTTTTGTATCCCCAGTGTTTAGCATAATGCCTGTTATATTGCAGGTGCTTTAAAAAATGCTCATCAGCCGACTAATAGCAAACTTAGAAAAAGCAAATCTGGGTTTTCTGTCTCTTAAATTAACTGCTTCTTCCATTTTATCACTCTCTCTAAGACATCATGTTTAGCTTGTGCTAGAAATAATGGCAAGCCTCTTCCCTTTGTGTCGCTTGTAATTTTTGTTTTTGTTGAAATCATGGCTGTCAGAGATTCTTGTTTTGTAGCTTCACAGGGAGAATATTACTGTTTTTTTTTTAAACAGATTTTTGTGACAGTGAGCTGCTTGGGATCATTGAAAGTGCCATACATTTCCCCAAATGTGATAGAGCAGTGGTTCTCAAACTTTTGTTTTCAGTATCCTTTATCCTATTAAAAATTATTGAGGATCTCTCCAAAGCATTTTTATATTTATATTTATAGACATTTACCATATCGGAAATAAAAACTACTTTTGAATTTGTAGACCCTCTAAAACGGTTTCAGAGATCCCCAGGATTCTTTAGACCATACTTTGAGAACCACTGCGATAGAGCCTTTTCCCCACCATTTCAGTTTTGGGCGTAACTCGGTATCTGTGGTTCATAGCTAAGATATATATATATATCTACACACACACACACACACACACACACACACACACATATATATATATATATATATATATATTATATATATATATATACACATTTAATAGACTACCTCAGTGAGCTGTTGTGAATGAAAGACACAGTAATCCTGTTTTGTTTAACTTGCTGTTGTTCCCAAGTTACTGATTTTACTGATTTCTTTCAAATGACTGTGGATTGCATTGAAGAGATATTACTGTTACTCTTGTCTCTTCTTCCTGCTATGCCTTAATACTTGCCCTAACTTGTGCCTTGGTAGATTACTATAATAAAAGCAGCATGGTGGCTCAGTAGATAGATGTGACTAAAGTCAGAAAGACCTGAGTTCAATGAGATACCAGACACTTAGTAGCAGCATGGCCCTACGCAAGTTATTTACCTTCCTTCAGCCTCAATTTCCTCATTTATACATTGTATTAGGCAAACTATACTATTTCAGTATCTCTTATGCATACCTGATGCTTTTCTATATAGAAGTTTTGATTCATAATACTTTATGTCTGGATATTCTGTTTCTTTCTTCCCCATTCCCTTTTGAATTAATACCCATCTTTTAAAATGTAGCATCAATATAATCTCTTCCCTGAAGCTTTTCATGATCCATAATTTTTCTCGATTAGTCATAATCTTTCCCATGAAACTTCACATGGTACTTTAATTATATCTGATGTTTTAAGGTTTATAAAGTACTTTATTTTTATTTTTCTTGGGTTTTTTTATTATTTTTTTTTTCAGTATGTCTGGCTCTTTATAACCCCTTTGGGGATTTTCTTGGCAAAGATACTGGAAAGGTTGGCCACTTCCTTCTCCAGCTCATTTTACAGGTGAGGAAAGTAAGGCAAACAGTTAAGTTGAAGAGCTTGACCAGGGTCACACAGATAGGGTCTCAAGGCTGAATTTGAATTACAGTCTTTCTGACTCCAATTGTGGTACTCTGTCCATTGTGCCACCCAGGTACCTTATTTTTTTATTTTTATTTATTTATTTAGTTTTACTTTCTGAGTCTTGTTTTTGGCTTGGCAAGGTAATTGGGGTTAAGTGGCGTTAAGTCTAAGATTACATAGCTAGTAAGTCTTAAGTGTCTAGGGCTGAATTTGAACCTTGATCCTCCTGACTTCCAGGCTGGTACTCTATCCACTGTGCCATCTAGCTGCTCCTTGTTTTGTTTTGTTTTGTTGATACATTTTTCCTTCAAATATTCATGTGTCCCTTTCTTTTGATAACATAACAATATCTGTGAATGATGAATTTTACTAGTTTTGTGGCTTCTCCACATTGTTTTTATATCTCTATAGTTGTTATATATATTGTTTTTTGGCTCTCCTTTCTTCACTCTTTATTGTCTGTCTGTCTTTGACACTTTGGCCGTGTATTGTCATGTGTGCGATATATTTCATGTTTCCTGATAGGCAGACAGACAAAGACATTATGGAAGCTGGAACCATGTCTTATTGAAGCTTCTGTGTTACCCACAGTCTGACTATGTTCTGCTTGTACTATGATCTTAAGCTTATTGGGTCATAGATGTACAGCAGGAAGGCTGGGATAGATTGTTTAGCCAAGATCACACAGATAGAGATGGAGATTATATTTAAACCCAAGTCCTCTGACTCCAAATCCAGTGCCCTTTTCTTCTGGGGAGAGCTTAAAATTTGCCAATTTTAAGTAATCCTCAGTGTCTTCTCATTTAGTTAATAGATGAATCCTGCTATGGTAGACATACTAGGTCTTCTACTTTTTAATCTTCATAGTATAAAGACAGCTTCTTGTCCCTAAAAATTAATCATTATTATCATTATCTCTTTTTTGGCTCCAATATTTGAAGTGCAATATTTGAATTTTGCATAGGATCTATGATTTCATTAGCACAGAACACTCCAAATTGGGAACTCCCTTTACTGATCTGAGTTGCAGCCTGTAATTTAGTTAGATCAGTTCTAGGACATTTCAATGCTTGAAATTAAAAAACAAATAATGTTATTTTTTAACCATAATATATTCAGAAGATACTTCATTTAATAGCTGTTTATTAATTACCTTCCAGACAGATGACCATACTAATTATTTTAAATTATATAAAGGGTCATACAGCTTATTTGGAAAACTGATATTTACACATGAAAAATTAAACAATTAGAAATATGTGATAAATGTCAAATGAGTGATACAGGTGTAGATGCTATAGGTATTTAGTCAAGACAACAAGCATTTTTAGTGGGGTTTTTTGGTTGTTGAGTTTTTTGTTTTGTTTTGTTTTGTTTTGTTTGGGTTTTTGCAAGTGACTTTCCCTGGGACATACAGCTAGGAAGTGTTAAATGTCTTAAGATAGGACTCAGATCCTCCTGACTCTAGGGTCAGTGCTCTATCCACTGTGCAATCCAGCTGCCTGGAGTAAGCCCACGCTATGTGCCAAGCATTGTGTTAAGCATTGGATCTACAAAGAGGCAAAAGACAAATGTTGCTCTCAAGGAGCATGTAGAAAAGTGAGAAATCATTGTGAGCTGAAATAAAGGAGGAAAGTTTCATGTAGGAGGTGGAATTTGAACAAGTTTGAAACATGAATTAGGTTTGGATAGGAAGAGAATGTTTCATGAGTGACAAATGGAGTGAGATTCAGCACAGAGCAACCTGTGTTAAGCAAACACTAAAATAGCCTGGCTGGCTCGTCTGGATTTTGGGGACTAGTAGAACCTAAGATAGAAAAATTAAGCTGGCACAAGATTTTAGAGGACTCTTAATACCAAATATAACACATTTGGACTTTATATGTAGGCCTTGAGAAACAACTGTAGATTTGATCAGGAAAGAAAACAGGAAATTAGTAGATCAAAAGCATCACGATATGGAATGGATTTGATAGCAGCAAACTAAAGACAGAGAAATAAGTTTGAAGGCTATTGCAATAATTGTTATAGTCAGACACCTGTGAAAAATGCTAAGAATTTTAATTTCCCGCAATAATATTGTCAAATCTACACTAAAGGAATCTTTTGGAGGCAATTACATCTGTTCATTGCTCAGATTTTGCTCTGATGTGCTGCCCCCAGAGAAATGCCCATTCTGAAAGCTCCAGAAGAGATTACCACCAGGATGTACTTATTCCTAACTGTGAAGTATTCAAAACACATCAGATAATTTTTCTCTTAATACTCTCAACTGAGCTGAAAAATACATCCATTTAAGTTTGAGCTCAATGGCATACTACTTACATAATTATAATAATAAGACTGGAAAAGGACCAGGAAAGATTATTTGAATTATCCTCTTGCCTTGAAATTGGAATGAAACAGAATGATTCCAGACCTGTGAAAATTTATCCTATTTGAAGGGCCTCCAGAAAAAGCTTACCACAGCCTTCATTGGTAACCCCTTCTGTAGTTGGCTCCAATAACAAAAAAAAGTCAGGAAGTTTGTTGGGATAGAAAATGAGTTCATTTGGAATTGAGTACAAATCCTTGGTGAATGAATCAAAATAGGAGATAGTTCAAAAGATTGGCTTAGAGGCAAGCTACTTTTGAATTATTACTATTCTCTGAATAATAATTACTATAGCTAATAATTGTATAGTGTTTTAAGCTTTGCAAAGTGCTTTCAAAACACTAGAAGGTAAATATTTTTATTATCCCAATTTTTGTTGTTTAGTCATTTCAGTCATGTTTTACTTTACTATTTGGGGGTTTTCTTGATACTGGAGTGGTTTGACATTTCCTTCTCCAAGTCATTTAACAGATGAGGAACTGAGGCAAACAGCATAACAAAGCTAATAAGGTCTGAGACCATACTTGCACTCATCAAGAGGAATCTTCCTGACTCCAGCCCCCCTATCCAGATGTACCCCTAATTTTGCAGAGGAAGAAACTGAGACCGTGGGAGAGTTTATGACTTGCCTAACTCATATAACTAGTCAGGCTAAATTCCTGAAACTAAATTTGAATTCAGGCCTTGATTTCAAATCCAGAGCACTATCAGACATAAGTGGCCTAGTTTCCCATACTTGAAGAAGAGTTATCCATGACTCCCACCTGTATCTTACACCCTACATCAGATGACCTTTTTATCTGTCAATTCTATCTCTACAATGTCTCTTCTTATTTCTTTCTATCCCCTCCTTCCCACTCCCACTTCCATGAAGAAAAACCAAGTCCTTATTACCTCATACTTGAGTGACTGGAGTGACTTCATAATTGTTCTCTCCCCAATTTATCCTTCCTCTATTCATCTATTGTTGTCATTTTATCTTACTTACTAAAGCATCATCCTGCTTATTTTTCATAGGCTTCTCTGCTTTAGTTCTACTCCCCTGTTGTACATTAGCCAAAGTATATTCATTTCTTCTCGTCAAAACACCTTGTCCTTTCCAGCTCTTCCTTTATGCCTGGCACACAATAAGTGTACACAATAAGTGCTTAATAAATGCTCCATGTTTGATGCTATTGAATGCCTTCCCTACATGTCTTGGCATGTTTACATTCTAACCCATGCTTCAAGGGTAACCTACCCCAGATGCCATTTCTTCAGCAAAATGTTCCCAGATTGCCATTATCAGGAATCTTCCTTATGACATTTTTGTAGATTTTGCCTTATAAATATCAACCCTTTAAGGTATTTTAAAATATCTTTTAGACTGTATTTTTTTTTCAGTGTCTTATTTATGGTTCCCTGAATCTGGTGCAATATTATTGAATAAATAGTCCAAAAAGGCAATATTGAGATTGGTAGGTAGAAATTGTAGAGAGTCTAAGGAAGAGTTTTTAATAATTAAAAATGTCCAAAAAGGGAGTAGAAAATGGATTACTTTGCCCTTGAGATGTCCCTGGAAGTTTTTGGCAAAGATTGAATCACCTCTTGTCAAAGAAATGAAAGATGTCAAGGATATATTAAATGGAATTTCTAGTTCTTAAAAAGTAAGTAGAGATCTTAACTCTAGTGAAGTGCTAGAAAGTTATATGTGGAAAGTGTCCTTGTAACTGCGTAAAGTTTCTACTTGAGTCGGTGATAATTGCTAAAATGCATAAAAAGCTGAATTTTACTTTTAGTTCAGAATGAAACAAAGGCTAGAGTATAATGTTAATGCCATTCTATGATACTAGAATCAGAAGTTCATATTTAAATTTATTTCTCAATGTCTTCTCTGTCAATTTTTGCTTTAGATACAGAAAATGGAAAAATTTGCACGAAATTCCTTTCACTTACAAAACCATTCCTGTGCCAGCTCGTCCATGAAGTGTTTGCCTTTTTAAAAAAAAATTCTAAATAAAATTCTAAGTAAATATAGTGAGCCAGTCTAGGAGGAAAGGAGGAAAACCAAAATGAATAGATAAAGATAATTGAAGGAATATAAGATTAAGAAAAGAAAAAAAGGAAAATACCTAAATCTGATAATTTAGGCATACTGAAAAATTATGAACTGAAGGCATAGGGACAGTAGAAATCTTTCACTTCCTTTTTGTTCTATACTTTCCTAATCCTTTTTTTTTTTTTTTGTAAAATAGTAACATTTTTTCCCTATACATAGTAAAATTTCTTCTTAGTGATGATTTTTCAGGTCTTTCTTTCTAAATTTTGCCTTTGGGTTGAAAACTTGAATCTTATATGGATGGTTTTAGAATCATCCTTGAGCTTCTACTAGCCAAGTCACTTTCATTGAGTTTCTCCTCACTCGTAAAAATAAAATCTAGATAATTGAAATAATATAAAATATTGCTTCTTTCTCTTTGCTCCCCAATTTTTTTTGTTTTCCCCTCTCAGATAGTTATTGTTTAATTCACCTTCCCAAGAGATAATTTTTTCCAGATTTGACCACCATCGGTTTTGCATATTAGTCTTTTGAATTACATTTCTTATAGTGTAACCGTATGCTATAGCTTTTTAAGGGAAGGGGAATACTTATGTATCTCATTTTCTATCAAATCCATTGTGACCAGAATCTTAAAGTACTTACTAAGGCTTCTTAGCAATCTTACTATGGTGAAAAGGACAGGACAGTAATCTTATCTGCTTGGATGATTAGAAAGAACAAGGAAATCTTAGGTTACTTTTTTTTTTTTTTTTTTTTTTTACCTGCAACTCTATTAAAGTTGAGTCTTAAATAAGCTTAATTAACTTTCTGAAAAAGAAGAGTATCATGTTTCCATGACCTAAGTTTGAGAAAACATCTAGTTAATGTACTATCTGGATTCCGACCAATACTGTTATAACATGTAACAGGATCCTAGTGGATTGTATACCATCTTAGATCTTAATTTTTAGCACTTTTTAATCATTGCTATTATTCTCTAGTTAACATTGTGTTATAATCTTTAACTGATAAACTTCTAGCCAAAAAATCACTTAAAAACTCGATTTAATTTTAGACATACTATACCTTTTTTTTTTTTTTTTAAAGAGCATTGAAACACTCAGCAACTTAATAAATTATTAAGACGTGGCTTTACAACTTTTAAAAGAGAATGAGCATTGTGTATCCCCATGCTTGAACATACACTAACGATTAATGAATATAGTAAGAATGGGTATGCATTTGTTGTTGGGTTGTTTTTCAGTTATCTCTGAACTCTTTATGACCCCATTTGAGATTTTCTTGGCCAAGGCACTGGGATAGTTTTTCATTTCCCTTTTCAGCTCATTTTATAGACAGGGAAAACTGAAGTAGACAGGATTAAATGACTTACCCAGGGTCACACAGCTAATAAGTGTCTGAGGCTGGATTTAAACTCAAGAAAATGAGTTTCAATGTGAAAAGGAATGGAGGAAAGGATATCACTTGTAAATCCAGAAAGAAACATGCAAAAAGACTGGCACCAAGGAACATGGGCTTTTGATGGAGGAAACATTTCCTTCCTATTTTCCTTCAGATAATATCCCTGAAGCTAGATCCTTTGTTCCATACAAAAGTTGATAAAATGGGGATGATTTTGGGTCAGGGTACTTTATCCCTAATTTTTTTTTAAAAGTAGAAAACTTTGTTAGCTCTCAATTGGCCCAAATCAATCCAAGTTATTTAGATGATTTTTCCAATATAATGAATAATTTGTGTTGTGTTTGTTCCAAGGTATTTCTAATCCTTTTATCCTCAATAGAATATCACACCACATCCTGTGAACGCTTAATAAAAACTTACTAGCTGGCAAGTAACATTGGACCTAAGAGGGGAATAAACTCCTCTTTGTCTGGGACCAGTGACTCTATAAAGATTGCATCTGTCCTTTTTAAGCCACTTAACTTAGCACTTTCTAAATTGCCCTACAGTTTATTTTTCTCACACTGGGCTTAGTTGAGCAAATCTAATCAATGAAACAGTGATTTATTAATAATAAAATCAAACTAAAAATAACTTGCTTTTCTGTAGCACTTGAAGATTTACAAAATGGTTTCCCAGAAGCTATGAAGTTTGTCATATAAGTATTATTATTCTCATTCCCCTCATTTTTGCAGATTAGAAAACTCTGGAACTCATAAAGGATGATATAACATCCCTTGGGGTCACCATAGCCAAGAGTTGTGATTTGAATCCAAATCTTTTTGACTCTACATCTAAACACTTTTCCCACTTGAATCTGTTGGCTCTCATGTTATATTCCCATGGCCTGAGGAGGTTAATTCACTTACCAGTGTGCCAATCTTATTTCTCATTTTCAGTGCAGTGTCTCCATTTCATAAATTGGAGAAACAAGTATGGAGATTATGTGACCTTCTAAGATCTCATAGTCCATCAGTGATTAAATGGGCAGAATTTAGCTTTCTTGACACATTGACTAAACCATTAGACCATTTTTGTTATTTATTTTTTACTCTTGAAATATTTCACCAGGATAGATTCCTTCTGGGTATCTGCTACATTTTGTTTGTTTTGAGTTGTATGGATTTTGGGGAAAGGGAATTATTTGGTCATATTTTTCCTTTTGGCATATTATATTAATGTGTGATTATCACTATTAATAGTAGGATTCCCATAAGTCCCCCTTCAGAAATCAAGCTATTAATCCCCACAATGGATGGGTAATTGTAATCTTTACAGACCTTTGCTTTTGCATCAACAAGGAATGGTTCTTTTCTAGCAATATCATTAGAGCAATCATTTTGGATTTATATATGTTGGTATTTATAACTTGTCATTAATTGATGCTGACTGATTCTCCAAAGTCAGATCTCAGTCAGTGAATTGGAATTCAAATATCTAGCTATTTTATTCATATTTATACTATAATCTGCTATTTGAGAAAAAACCTTCCAAATTTGTTCACTTAGGAGAGAGAAATTTTGTAGAGCCATGCCCATAAAACTACAGCCCAAATTCAAATGAAATTTTTATCATTTGTTTCGCAGGTTCATCCTGCAGAATATTGTGACGCACTCTCTATTCTGTGATTTCCTGTTTGATCCCTGGTTGCAACAGGAAGTTTGTGTAACCAACCAGATTATGCTATTTTTTTTCCTCTGCCTATTCTAACTAAACTGGTTATTCTAGTAATGTTTCCAGTCTTACGTAATAATCAGGAATTGCATTTAAGTATTTGCTGATGAAAAGTCAAATTACATTTATTAGTTCATTTTTTTAAAATTTGCATAGATGATTCAAGCTTCAAAATTTACTGGTAGAGTCCTTATTAATCAAACAGCAATACAGGTATCTCCATGACAACTGTGGTGGTTTTACTAAACTGAGTCCCAAGGCTGTTTCTATGCAATATAATTCTGCAAAGATATCTTAAATGTCTGCTATATGCAAGATAACTATGCCAGACCCTAATGCTACCCAGACAAAAAAGGAAAGGATTTCTTCCTTAAAGGATTTTGCATTACAGTAGTATTTAAAAGGCTGGTCCTGCCTATATTTTTAAAGTATAGAAGGAGGGACTCCATTTATATCTGAAAATGAAAGCTTTTTAACTGGAATTTTAAAGTCTGAAGTAGAAAAAGTGTACTTCTATTGGACTGTAGCTCTAACAGTTCATATATTTTCTAAATCCTATTATTTATTCATTTAAAACCCTAATCAAACCATCAAATAAAATAGATATAAAATTCTCTAACCAGCTACTTGTGAATAGAACCTTCCAGGTTGATAATGACATTTCTCTTTCCAAGATCAGAACATTCACATAGTTCCCTTTTTAGGAAAGTGCCCTGCTATCTATCTCTTCATGACTTGCCATGGCCTTATCCTTTAGATTCAATGTGTACATATTTAAAAGAAACATTTGGTATACTTACATTTCAACCTCATTCTCACCAAGAACACATTCATGAAATAGACTACGTGTTATGTGAATTAAAAGTAATACACCTGCAAAGTGTTCCATTACTGCCAAGCTGTAAAATCCTAAAATTCTGAGAATCATAACTCTTAATATCCTCTCCAATTAATGAAACAATACTTTTGTCACATTTCTCTGTATGTTATAATTGCAAACCCAATGAAAATTTTGGTTTTTTCTTTTTCTTTTCTTTCTTTTCTTTCTTTTTTTTTTTTTCTTTTTTTTTTTTTTTTTTTTGCTGAGGCCATTGGGGTTAAGTGACTTGCCCAAAGTCACAGAGCTAGGACATGTTAAGTGTCTGAGATCTGATTAGAACTCAGGTCCTCCTGACTTCAGGGCTGGTGCTCTAATCACTGTGCCACCTAGCTGCCCCATTTTTCTTTAGCAGAAGCTATATAGACAGATACACATATGTTTATATGTGGATAAAGATAAATATATTCATATATGATAACATTTTGGTGTTATTTTGTACCTATTCATTTATATATGAGAGTAGGGTCAGGATCATACCAGATAGGAAAAGTATTGTCTAGGTGAAAGTTCAAGACAAAATTTAGTGTATTAGGAGATGGAAAGATAAGCAGGTTTTGTAAACTACAAGAAACTTCTAATGTTGGCCCTACCCTAGGACCAGATAACTTATATCAGATCTTGTTAAAGAAAGTAGAAATCAATATTGCAAAAGCTTCAGAACACAGTTTTATGAGCCTGCTACATTCTGGGGTAAACTATGAAGATTGAAAAGTAGCTAAGACAATACTATTATTTATGAATAAGTTCTAAAATCTGTGACAAGTCTATAAGTCATTAGGTTTAAATAGTTTGAAAAGCTAGAGAAATCAAATGAAGAATACAGATCCACAAATTTTCAACTTAATACGAATTTAAGTAGTTAATGTATATTAGCATTTTATTAATGTATAAAATCTTTACAAGCATATTCAGATACAAAAGATGCACCAAGGGCCAAATCAATTTAAATCTGTCATGATTTCAAATCTTACTTTTTAAATGACCCTGGAGAAGAATAATTGAGAAAATACCTCATTGAGAGAGTGTCCTAAAATCTTCAGTTATTTCCCATTGCCTCCTAAGGAACATTCAAACATCTCTTCCTGCTATTCAAGGCCTTCAACAATCTGGTGTCATGCTGCCTTTCCAGCCTTATCTATAAATATAATTTTCTATTTATCTGAACTGATTACATACCCTGAATACCCATGAATACATACATAGCTGCCTATACCTCGAATATCCTTCCTCTTCTTGGTTTCCTAAAAGCTAACCTTTCTTTAAAGTCAACCTCAGTTATCACCTCCTCAGCTGATAATGCTTCCTTCACACCTCATTTGTAATTTGCACTTTTCTAATGTATTAGAGCTGCTAGGTAGTGTGGTAGTTAAAGCCCTGGGCATGGAGTCAGGGAGACCTGACTTCAGTCTGGCTTCAGACACTTAATAGCTGTGTGACTGACCCTAGGCAAGTTACTTAATTTTGTTTGCCTCAGTTTCTTCAACTGTAAAATGAGCTGGAAAAGGAAATGACCCTATTACTGTCTTTACCAAGAAAACCTCAGTTGTGAGGTCATGAAGAAAAAGTCAAACATAACTGAAAAACTGACAACACATTTATCATATAATAATATGTAATTTAGTTATTTCTGTGCTTTAATTCCCCTCCCCAATGGGTTGTTTGATCTTCGAAAGTAGAGATCCTGTCTTATCTAAACCTTGTATCTCCTCTGTAAGAAATGACCAGCAGGATGAATACAGAGAGGCTTGGAGAGACTTAAGTGAACTGATGCTAAGTGAAATGAGCAGAACCAGGAGAACATTATATACCTCAACAACGATACTGTATGAGGATGTATTCTGATGGAAGAGGATTTCTTTGACAAAGAGACTTAACTCAGTTTCAATTGATAAATGATGGACAGAAGCAGCTACGCCCAAAGAAGAACACTGGGAAATGAATGTGAACTATTTGCATTTTTGTTTTTCTTCCCGGGTTATTTTTACCTTCTGAATCCAGTTCTCCCTGTGCAACAAGAGAACTGTTCGGTTCTGCAGACATATATTGTATCTAGGATATACTGCAACATATCTAACATATATAGGACTGCTTGCTATCTATGGTGGGGGGAGGGGGAGGGAGAGGAAAAATCAGAACAGAAGCAAGTGCAAGGGATAATGTTGTAAAAAAAATTACCCTGGCATGGATTCTGTCAATATAAAGTTATTATAAAATAAAGTAAAAAAAAAAAAAAAAACTCCTACCACTCTTAACTCATGAGCCCCAATTGGTGCACTTGTCATTGATAATCAACCAATAGATATAATTAGCTCTTAATAAAAGCATTTACGAAGATGTTAGTGTTTTTTTTTAGTAACTACAAAATAATCTGATAAACTTCAAACACATTCTTCAATAAATATACAGAACATCCCATGGAAAGAATAGGCTTAAATAAGAGCGCAGCAGTTATGAGGCACATATGTGATACATATATAGTGAAGGCAACTCACAACTTCTAGTATTACAGTGCTTTGCAGACCTATCTATAGAATCCTCATCCTGGGTTCCAGTTATCTTATTTCTCCAATGCTCATTTGGCAGGGATCATACTCCTTGAAGCTGTTTCTTCCATCATATTACTGTCTCTCCATATCCTTGTGTTCCTGTCTTGTTTTTCTCTGCTCCCCACTGAAAGTTATCTCATGCTGGTCTAAGAACTCCTCTTCAAATTTACCTGGCTGATTGTGGGGGTAGGGGGATGAAAGAGAAATTCACTTCCCTTGCTCTGAAGGGTTCTTTTCTAAAAGTTGCTCCCATTTGCACTCTTTCCCACTTTTGAATTTAAACTGTTCTGAGCCTTGACTGAAGCAAGTACCTAAAGATTTTACCTATTTAAAACCCTCAGGAATATGGCTAGTTTGTTTTCTCAGACAATCATGTTGTTTCCTTCACCTAGAGAAATATTTGTATCTCATAAAGGGATCCAAGATGTAGTTGCATCACAATTGGTTTATTTCCTCATTAATATTGTGATTACATGCTGAGCCTTCTGAGACTATATCTAACTGAAGCTGGGAGGGGAACCCGTGTGTGTGTGTGTGTGTGTGTGTGTGTGTGTGTGTGTGTGTACACATGCACACATAAATTTAAAGATAGAAAAATAATATATAGATGTATTTCACATATTTATATATTATTTTCCCTCCAAATTTTAAAAAATCTTTTAAGTGGTATTCTGCCACCATTAGTGATTAAGATTCTATTAGGTTTTATAGACTAATTGTTGTCTAATATATGAAGTTTAATTACAAATCAATTATCTCCTAAATGCTTTTAAGATTTTTAAAAAGTGGGTACATAAAGCCTCCTGATTAAAGAATGTAAACAAATATTAACAGTAGTGAAGTGGATAGAAAGGGACTTATTTCTTAAAATAGTCATCTGGTAAAAGGACAAGTCAGATGTACAGAGGGAAGTGTGTAGTATAATAGTGACTGGGACTTTGAGATAAAGAATGTGTACTCTTATAGAACACAGTCTTCCTGTGTTAAGTCAACAGCAAGCAAGCAAGCCTCTATTAAGCATTTAGATGGGCATGGTATTAAGCACTAGCAATATAAAGAAAAGCAAAAACACTCCTTGCTCTCCAGGAGCTCACAGACTAAAGGAGAGACAGCATGCAAAAAATTAAATATAAAAAAAGCTATAAAGAGGATAAATGGGAGAAGTCAGCAGAGGGAAGGGAGAACTGGGAAGAATGCTTCTTGAAGAAAACTAGGACGTAGAAATGATGATGGGAATGTACACAGAATGTTATGTTCAAGGAGACCAGTGTTAATAGATTGAAGAGTACATGGGAAAAGAATTAAGCTTTAAAACAGCAGCAGCAACTGGTAAGGTGGAAGTGGGCCAGATTATGAAGGGCTTTGAATGCCAAACAAAATTCTGTTTGATATTGGAGTGATAGGAAAAGACTGGCATTTAGTGAGTAGGGAGGCGATAGGGTGGTATGGGCAGACTTTCACTAGAGGAAGATCCTTTTAAAAGCTGAATAGAAGGTGAACTAGAGTAGAGAGAAAGATGAAGTACAGAGATCAAGCAGAACATGATTGAAGTGGTCCAGGGGTGAGGTGAGATGATAAAGTGCCCCAAAGTGATGGCAGTATCAGAAGAGAGAACAAGAAGAAATGTTAGAGGTAAATTGACAAACCTTGAATGCCCTATGTTGGCTCTGAGGAGGGAGAAAGAGTAAAGAATCAGAAGTGATTCTTGGGTTATAAGCCTAGGTGACTGGGAGGATGATAGTGCTCTTGACAATAATAGCAATTTAAGGAAGAGGAAAGGTTTGTTTGGTGTAGTGTTTGGCACATGATGTTTAATAAATGAATGAGTGTAAGAATGAATAATAGTAATCTTTAACCATGTCCTTAGACTTTCAAGCCTTTTTAAGACATTCAGAAGCTAGTTCCTGCTTTGTCTCCCAGAAGTGACCATTATACAGTCTCCATTCCAGATAAATTGACTTATTGTTATTCCCTCCAGGTTATATTACCTAAATACCTCTGCCTGGAATTTTCACCTTCCTTTCTTTGAAGAATCAAGTCACCTGCCTTTGAGAGTCAAGGCCCATCTCACTTACTGTCTCTAATAAGATCAACATGTGTACTTGCTCACACTTATTTACTTTATGTATCAGCGTCTTTCAGAAAAATGTTTTCATTTTTGTCTTGTATCCTCAGCACTTAGAGCAGTACATGGTGTCTAACAGATAGTTAACAAATTTTCTGATAAATTGAACCAGAAATGAATTGTTAAGCCTTCCTGACTCTACTTCTTCACCTGCCATGCCACTTTAAAGTATATGACAGCTTAGGAACCTTATATCTGTTCAAGAGAGTAAGGAATTGTTTTTAACTTAAATTTTCTACAGAATCCATAATAGTGGTAATATATATTCAAACTTTGGTTTATCAATCAGTAAGCATTTATTAAGCGCCTACTATGTTTCAACCTCTTTCCTTATGTTTATTACAAACACATTTCAATCTGAGGTCTTTCTGAGTTGTCACCTGGAAAACTTCAGTAGACTAGTTTGACTGGTTTAATTTGCCAAGATGCAAGTATGTTTATTGGTCTACCACTAGCAGAACACAAGGAATTGTACAATAGATCATGATGATAAACTACTGAAAGCATTCCCAATCTGGGGTGGTTCTTATGTATATTGTTCCTATTGCTGGGCTATCTCCTAATTTATTTCATGTTCTTGTGATTTTTATGCAATGCTCAGTACTTATTATTATGAAAAGCAATATGCATTTTGGAAGTAGTCCTGTTCTTGTGATTAGATAAGATCTGGATTTGAATTTTGAGACACTTACTGTGACCAACTCTACTGGCCTCAATTTCTCATCTGTAAAATGAGAAGACTACTTACTGTTCAGAAAGATCAGATATGCAAAGTGTTTTACAAAGCACCAAGTGTCAGCTGTTATTGTCATAAAGTATCATTTTTATATGATGGGCATTATACAGTTTCTAGAGGTTATCTGTAATGGATGCAATAGAGAGTCATGTCCTCCACTTGAGAATAATAATAGGTAAGATAGGTATTAATGAAGTGGGTAGGACCCTAAAATGATTAATGTCTGTAGACTGCTATTCCTTCAAGTAAACTGGTGATTAGGTTAATGAATTCCTTAAGTTTTGAATTACATTAAAATAATTTTTGTTAAAGAGAGGGATATCTATGCTCCACATTGAGAATAATAGGTTGTTTTATGACATGCCCCATAGTTGCAGGGAGAGACGTGCTGTTCTTTTCATTAGAAGTGCATAATTAAAGAGTTTTCTTACTGTTTCGTCACAATTGGATATGATCTTTTTTCCCATCCCCACCTAAATCTTTAGATCTTTTGTTGATAGGAAAATTTTTATCCCTTGTTCTATTGTCTAAAATAACCAGTCTTGCCCTGAAATGAAGTTTTTTAAATGACAACATCTTTGTGTTTTCTATTACTTCATAAATAACAGTAGTCCTAAACCATTACTCCTTTCTTTCCTTCCCATCTTTTTTTCTCCCCTTCATTTTATGCCAATCACAGGTGGATACTCAACATCACACCACAAGCACAAGATAAATAAGCTTGGATGGTATCCTAGCAACATATTGTTCTGGGAATCTGCTATGTTTCCCTGAGCGAGATCGAGCCAAGCAGCCTAGACTCCTGGCCAGATGGGAAAGGATTACCTTTTGAGGGTATTCAGCAGATTTCATTAAATTTTCATTTTGAAATTCAACTCTTAGCATAAAGAGTAAAATTAGTCAACTTTTTATATGAACTTGAATCACAGAAATTGTGATAATGGCAGTTGATTTTAGAAAAAGTCTTTCTGTGAACTAAACTTCCTGTGGTAGGTAGAAGAGCTTACTGTCTATTTGGGCAGCTCGTCTAAAAGATCATCTTGCTTAGCATCTTCAGACATTTGCTCTTTAGTCCCAGTGATATTCAGGAGACTGTACTTTAATCCAGCTTGGTGGTTTTTTTGTTTTTTTTTTTTTTAGTCCAGATGTTTTTCCATTGATTTGAACATATCATTTTATTGGCCTTGGGATATCTTAATACATATACAAGAAGGATCCCTGTAGGGAAGTGAGATTGCTGGTTCTAAATTAGTTGCAGAAAATAGTTTTTTTTTTTTTTAAGAGCTTATGATATTGTATCTAATGTTCTCATGCTCTCTCTCTCTCTCTCTCTCTCTCTCTCTCTCTCTCTCTCTCTCTCTCTCTCTCTCTCTCTCTCTCTCTTTCTCTCCTTCCCTTCCTCTCCGCCCCATAAGCTCTACAATTAGCAGGTAGTGGTTTATTCTCTGTTTCACTGCAGCTGGTCACAGATAGGCTGTTAATGGTCTCATAAAACAGAGAATAAAGAGGTAGTGTCTCATGACCAATTAGAAACCTTCATCAATGGCTATGAAATTTAGCAACTCCTTTGAAAATATATTTGCCAACCATTTATACTCTATATGATTTTTTTCTTTTGACTAAAAGAAATGTGGACAATTGTTGGCAAAATATAGAAAAAACTTGAGGCCAGAAAACAGCTGAAAAGTAGAAGATGTTATAAAGGGAAGTTGAGGAAATAGTTCAGGTAATCCCCAAGTTTGGAGGTAATTGTTACAGTAGAATTACTATAAGGTAGAATTAATGCTACAGGTTTGCTGACCATGTCACTACCTTGTTCAAAAATATTCAGTAATTATAGCATAAAATGAAAATTCTGTGACTATCAAATTATCAAAAATATCCAATGGCTATTCTTATCACATAAAATAAAAATTTCTTTGACTTTGCATTTATATGATTCTATAAAGTCTACCTTTCTATTCCTCCACTTCATGCTTTTTTGTTCTGTCTGTACTAGAAGTATCCCCCAATCTCCTGCATTCTCTGTCTGAATTCCTATAAGTTTCCCTTATGCTTGAGATCTGTTGTCTATTCATCTCTATCTGTTGAAATCTTGTTCATTTTTCAAGACTTGGCTTAGTTTTTCCTGATCATCCCCCAAGCTGAAAGTCATTCCATCATCCATGTTTCTTGAGAAGCTTGTCTCTTTCCCCATAATTTTAATTCTATCCATCCAACGCTCGCTCGCTCTCTCTCTCTCTCTCTCTCTCTCTCTCTCTCTCTCTCTCTCTCTCTCTCCCCCTCCCTCCCTCCCTCCCTCCCTCCTTCCTTCCCTCTTTTCCCCCGCCACCTCCCCCTTCTCCTTTCCTCCCTCTCCCCCCTTCCTTTTTCCTATTCCTTCCCTTAACTCTAATTGCCCCCTCCCCCCAAAAAAAATCCCCCATTGGATTGTTAATTTTAAGGACAGGATTCATGCCATTTCCTATCTTTTTATCTTCAACCCTAACACAGTCCCACAGTTTCTTGCACCTACAAGAAATTCGATTGAATTGAATTGTTGCAAGCTGTCACATTTAATCAAATAAGCTTGTGAAATTTGGTCAGAAGCAAGCATTTCAGGTCTCCCAATATTCAAAAAGGATATCCCTTGGTGGAAAGGACAGAATTTGAAAAGAGGAAGGAAGATGAGAAACAACAAATGACACCCTCATTTTCATCTAACAGATTCTATACCCAGTTTCCATGGAGTTCAGAAACAAACCAAAAGCTTCTGATTTAATTGACAATGGGCCTAAACCCTAGCAAGCAGTAAACTCACTTTTCTATTCATTCTGGCTTCTTGCCTTTCTCTGACACTAACAAGATAATTTGACTAAATACAGTTTTAAAAACAGTAACAGATTATTACAGTAGATATCCAGGGAAGTATGTATTGATCAGCAACTATGCCTTTTTGGCATTGTATGTTAGGAATGTACAGAAGCACTGAGAAGTTTATGAAATGTTATTTATCCACAAGAAAAACATCATGAATTCAGCAGATGGACTCACCAATAATCCCTACAGCGCCCTCTTCTTGTCTTTAACTTGAAAACTTAAAAAGAGGATGAATAATTAACCTCTACTAGAAAAAGTTGTGATAACAGGGATATTTCATAGGGAATAGAATAAAATACAATAGAAACTTTTTTTTCTATTTGAACTTCATATTAGAACAGCTTTTTCTAATTTCTATAAGAGTGTTGTGAGAAAGAATATTGGGGAGTTTGGAGAACATTTTTGAAGAGTTTTTCAGAAAAGAGGAAAACACAAAACAGCGCATAGATTAGGCAAAGTTCTCCCTGAACCAAAAGAGCCTTTATTCAATACGGCTTCAATTTCTGGCATTTCTTATTCTTTGGCAAACTTCTGGATTTGTTTTCTGGTGTATGGGAGACAGAGTGACATAATAAGCAGAGACTTGACAGAAGGAAGAGGATCTGGTCTTAATCCTCCCTCTGGCACAGACCAGCTAGTCCTGGGCAAATGTTCTAGGCAACTTTTTGAGACAAAGTTGCAGAGAAAGAGCCAACTTCCATTGGGAGGAGTTTCATGAAGGGCCCTTTCTATCCTAGTGCTGCTGGTAACCCAGTGGATAGAATACTGGGCTTGGAACCAAAACCTGAGTTCAGCCTTACTAGGTGTAAAATCCTGGGCAAGTCAGTTTACTTCTGTTTGCCTCAGTGTTCTCAACTGTAAAATGAGGGAGTGTTGTGTGCGCGTGTGATAACACCTACTTCCCAGGGTTGTCATGAGGATCATATGGCTTTACATTTGAAAAGCACAGTATGGCACATAGTAGATACTTAATAAACCTTTATTGACTGATAGACTTTAGTCCCTTCATTTTACTCAATGATGTGATATAGTGGAAAGAGCCAGGAGTTTGGAGAACTGGCTTGGAGTTGGGAACACCGGCTTGGAGTTGGGAACACCTGAACTCCAATACTTCCTCAAACTCTTACTGGTGGCGTTACCTTGTATAAGTGACATAATTTCAATTTGCCTCAGTTTCCTTAACTGTAAAATGGGGATAATAATAGTTTCTACTTCTCAGGGTTGTTATAAAGATCGAATGAGATGATATTTGTAAAACTGCTTAGCACAGTGCCAGGCACATAATAGGGGTTATATCAGTGCTTATTCCCTTTCCTTCCCTTCCCCACAAATCTAATCCTCCTCATTGTTTCTCCTATATAGTCTGTTTGAGGGTAAATATGAAGAGGTTTGGTGGGAAAGCCAAGTATAATCCTAATATTATTTAGTTAAAGTAATTCTTCATTTTAAATGCTTTAGTTTAAAAAGAAATTTAGGGGCAGCTAGGTGGCGTAGTGGATAGAGCACCACCCTGAAGTCAGGAAGACCTGAGTTCAAATCTGGTCTTAGACACTTAACACATCCTGCCTGTGTGACCCTGGGCAAGTCACTTAACCCCAATTGCCTCAGCCCCCCCAAAAAAAATAACATTAGAACTTAAAACATAAATTTCATTCTTTCTATTCCTCACTTAAACCCCTAGATATTATAGTGGTAGTGTTAAGTATACATGATTGTGAAATCGTTATAAACAGAAGTATAAACACTATTAAATGTATTGTTACACAAAAATTTTGAAAGTTTTTCAGTCCCAGATTCTATACTAAACAAGCTTTTGTGGGAAGTGCCTAAAGGTTCTCTTAAGTTTTTTTATCTATTGGGGAATATGTCAATCAAATCTTTCCTAGATTTTCTCCTTAAAATTGCTTTCCCTTCACTTTTAAGGTACCTACTAAGAAGTTGAAGAAATATGAGAAAGAGTATCAAACCATGCGAGAGAGTCAGCTGCAGCAAGAAGACCCTATGGATAGATACAAGGTACGGGAAGCATGAGAAAGTTCTTTCCACAGAATGTGCCCACGGTTCATCATTGTACCCTATGGAAAGTGATAGTTTGGGGGGGTGGGCTTTTTCTCTTCTCTGCGGATGCTTTGGAAACCCTACACTAATGCTTCATTGATAGGGATGTTTTCATTTTACCCCTATTTAATGGGGGCTCCAGAGTAGCCAAACATAATATTTCTTTTCTTTCAGTTTGTATGTTTGTAGGTAACTCCCGCTGTTGCGTTTATACTGGGATCCCACATGAGGCGCTGACAGAGAAAGGGGGAGACAGAGAGAAAAAAATGGCTCCCAACTCCTTACAGAATAAGAAAGGAAGAGATTACAGATACTGTTTTTAGCTGTGCGTGGTCACGTCCCCAAAGACTTTTTAGAAGGTGAACTCTTGTCAAGACTGACATAAGGATGTTTTTAACTCCCCTCTGTCTGTAGCTGTTAATGATCAGCATTCATACTGTTGGGAGAAGAATAAACCCTCAAAGGTCTATGAAGCAGATTAATGGTGTTTCTCAGGACACTTCTTTCCACAAACATAAATTACAGCTTTACCAGTGACATCTGCCCACTCCCTGCAGGTTCAGAATGGAGCCGGCTTTGGTGCATCATCACCTTAGTGATTGCCGCGGGCCATTTGCTAATACACCGCTCTTAGTGTTGACCTCACTGCTGGAGCACTGCAGCTTTGCAAAGTTCCTTTTTTCAATGGAAACATCTGTCAGTTTATCCAACATTTTGAGCACTTCAATCTCCAAGCAGGGTTTGGGCTGAGGTTTGCTTTGGAGCTTGTCCTGTTACACAGCGTCCTAACAGTCTGAGGGCAGCCATTAAAACTGAAAACTACACTCAGACTTTTGGGACGCTCCCACTCCTACCCATCATCTGTTACTTCCAAAGCATCCTTCTAATATGCATGACTTCCATTTCGCCACAGTGGGGAGCTTTTTCTCTTCCTTACCAGGGTGGCCCCTGTGCTAGAGAGGAAGAGAATGTCATGGGCTTCCTTCCTTCTAGTTTCACCGTGGGTGTCTCCTGTGTTACGGGATTTCTGGAGACCTGAGGCACCGGTCTTTCATCATACTTCTTCCTCCTTGTCCACCCTATCCCGATGCTCTTGTTTTCTTTGCCTCTATGCTAACAAAGCAGAGAATATTCAAAAGTATTTTTTTTTAGAATCTTCAGACATCATAAATGGTTTGCTGTTTTAGAGGGACTTCAGAGTTGTTTATGAAATCTAGCCAATGGAGACAGCGTGGATTGTACCATCCGTTTTCCGATTAGTGTCACCTTTAGTACATACATAAAGAATAAGGCCACAGGTGATAGATTGAAAAGTCAATATCCTCACATTTTACATATACAGAAACCTCGGCCTAAAAAGCTTAAATGGTGTGCCCAAGGTCTAAAAGGGATTAGGTAGCTGACCTGGGATTGGAACTCGGGTCTTCTGACTCCAAATACAGCCCTGAGATAAAGGGAAGAATGATAGGTCAAAAGTATATTGGACAGCCTACAAGTGTGGAGAGGCAATTTTGAGTGTATCAGAGGGTTGCTGCACTTGTGATCAGGAGAAAACTGGAGTCCTATCCCATCTCTGACACTTATTCTCAGTGTCTATCAGTTTCTTCTTCCATAAAATGGAAATAGTAATATCTGTAGCTCTTAGCTCACTGGATTGTTGAAGATAAAATGTGTAAAGTACTCTTCAAACCTTAAAGCACTTTATAAATGTCAATTATTATTTTCATCATAATTTGAAATCATTCTGGAAACTCTTGAGAATTTAAATACTAATTTTAAAAGTTGGAGTTTTTTTTTTAATATCATCAAAATAGGCTACCAATAACACACTTGTATTTGGAAGGTGAAAGTAAAATTTACCCTTTTAATTTTGCTTTTATTTTTTTCCTCAAAGACATAATACTGTTTTTAAAGTTGAATAAATCCTTAGTTTCTGGCTACATGTGATGAATTCTGGGTCATGGATTTAGTTCTGTGTTTCTGTGGTGGATTGATTAAAATAACATTTGTATACATTACCAGGCTAAGGAAAATCTCTGAGACATATATAGCCGTCAGACTTCCTAAAGTGCTTTTATGCCCAGCTATATTACATTTTGAAGGTAGCAGTGGTAGTGTGTATATTTCCTAACAAATCAAAAGCAGTGATCTTCCAAACTGCCATATTGTTTGGAAATATTCGGCTGTCAGTGTCACAGTAGATTGTGAAGGCTCGTTGGTGAATGCCAACCAGTGTCTTATAAAATCTAAGATTAAAATCTTCCCACTCAGAGTTATATAATCCCTAGATATGGACCTTGGAATGTAGTTAGCTAAAGAGTAACTGGAAAGTTAATTTAGGTCATTTAAGGAAGAGGTTTGGTAAAAAAAAAAATAAGTAAATAAAAATATATATATATATATGAAGCAATTGTGGGATGGTCTCATTCTCCCCATAAATCACTCCTTTCCTTTTAAGTCCATTTGCTGCATGGAAAGGTAGATGGAAAGGTGACTAGTGGGCAGAGGATAAAGATCTCCTGCCAATCTGAAATGACACCGCAATTGAAGTGTAATATACTTAGGACCCATTCTGACAATTATTCACCTGCTCTTAGTATGAAATGAGGGGGAAAGGAAATGGGAGGTGGGATACAGAGAGTTAAAAGAAGGTCACAATTTTCAATGGATCTGCCCCAGAAATGGGCTTAAATCTCTAGTAATGTAGAAGTAAATAATAATGATTCTGGCTTAGCTTACTTTAGAGTTGTTTTGGAAGAGTATATATGGAAGCCTGTTTAGACCCTGAATACATTTATATGGGTTAGACCTCAGAGTTCACATTTGGGCCATCTCTCAGTGTCACCCAAATGTAAACTATGGAGATAGATAAAATAGCAGCATAAATCTGAGGGCTCTAAATCAAATTTTTCTAGGAAATGTCTCTGCTATGAAAAAATCCTTTTTTTTCTGAGTCCCACCCAAATCATCACAGTCTTGTGTGAAAGGGAGCCCTTTACCTTGCGCATACCTGAGCCTGTTGTGTGTTTTTATGCTGACTCTTGTCTATTTCTAGGTTTAACTCAAAACATTAACTGTCTTTAGCTTTATGCTAGTCTGCATCTAGTATTCTGAATCCCATTACAGGCTTCCTGTAGTCATTGGGATTTTCTTGTTCTTTATCATAATGAAAGTTAACCCATAGGTAGAAAGAAAAGCACCTGAAACCAGAAAAATATGGAATATTAACTCTCTTAACTCCTACTAAATGTCATTCATTACCTTGTCAGTTTAGTATACTGCTCACCTAACCTTGGTTAGAAAGGAATTCATGGATTCCAAATGGAATGAAATGTGGACTAAATGTTCATTTGTTAGGAAACATTAGCATCATGCTTCATTTTCACTTTTGTCTTGATTGCATCTAATAACTTGTTATCTGAGTTGTGACAATCAGTTCATCAAGTGAAAGTTTCAGTTAATCTTATAAAAACCAGATTTGTTTTGTTTGAAGATCCTCATAAGTTTTCTACATGAAGAACTTTAGAAAAAAGTCAAATTAACTTGATTCCTGAAGATGTTATGGTTTCTTGCTTAATTAAAGAACTGCTTGCACAAATGAGGATTGGGCCTTGAAGAATTTTGCTAATAATTAAATTGTATGAAGCCCCCAAAGTATAAAAAGCTATAATTTCTTATCTGATCTAGATGGGGAATCTAGGAAAAGGTATAAGAATTCATAATGCTTTTGAATTGCTGTGTAGGTAGTTTTAATTTTTAGATAGAGTCTTATATTCATATATAATATAAACAAACCAAAGTCTAAATGTTTTAATTTTTTGTTTGTTTTTGAAATTGGTTACATGTTGTTGATATATTTTAAAAATATTCACATAAGGGACAGCTAGGTGGTTCAGTGGATAGAGCACCAGCCCTGAAATCAGGAGAACCTGAGTTCAAATCTGGTCTCAGACACTTCCTAGCTGTGTGACCCTAGGCAAGTCACTTAACCCCAAATGCCTCAGCAAATATATATATATAAATTCACATGATAAAGGGGTTGAGAGAAAAATGGGGGCCAGTTATACTGTAAGCTTATTGAAAAATTTGCCCACAAGTGCTGATTTTTGATGGTTCTTGCTAAAGTAACTTGAACTCTTTAAGCCATTTTATTGGGCTTTGTTCATGCAACGATTTAAGGCGTTTGTGCGATGGATTAATTGCTTCTATGTTGTCAGCTTATTTGCTTATCATTAACGAGGGGGGGTGTCAATCATTGAAAGAATTTACATATTAACTTTTGTCTTGCCCACTAAAGGAGGTAAAGAATTGAGATTAAATTCTGTATTCTGCTTGTATCTCTTATGGAGGTTAGATTTTTCCTGAAGCAGCAAAGTTAAGATAAATTTGTCCATCTCTGGGTATAAGTTTTCTTCTTCAAAGGGAGATAAATTCACACTATTCTGACTCAATCTCACTTATGCCACGGAAACAACTATTAGCTTTTGAAAAATGTTTCTGCTATGAAATGTTGTATTTAAAATAACTAACAAGAGAGAAGAAGAATGTTTCTACAATATTGAATTCTATGTAAGGAGCATAGATTTAGATCCAAGAAAGATCTTAGAAGCCATTCGGTATAGTTCCTTCTTTTTCAGATGAAGAAACTGAGGCTCAGAGAGATTACCAAAAATCATACCCCAAAATCATTGGAATTAAAAACCTAGTCTCCTGACTCCTGGTCTACTTTTCTTTATGCTATATACCACATTCTTTTCCTAGGAATATAGGACTTCAATCTGGACCTTAGAGATCAAGTCCAGCCCCATCCTGATTAAAAAAAAAAAAAAAAAAAAAAGGCCCATAAAGGTGAACTGACTTGTGCCAGTCTCATAGCTAGTAAGCCATAAATTGGAATTTGAATCCAGGTTAACATCAGATTCCAAATCCAATGCTATGCTCAGTACACCACACCCTAAGATCCCACCTTTCCAAAGGAAAACTTTGTGATAAACTCCAAGAAGCTGATACACATTCCCTTTGATATTAAAGAACTTAAGGAATTTGAATATTTGGAAGCAAAGAAAACCTAACCCAAACTGATAAGGTGACATAAGCTAAAGAATGGTGTCCAGTTTATGCCTACTTCCAAACATTGTCAGCTAATTTAGGAGAAAAGTAACAAGGCCATCTAGGTGCTGTGACTTTCATTAGAGAAAGATATGATTCAGAATTAATCTTGTATCTTTAGTAGACATGGTTCATTGTTGCATTAGTTTCAGTGAGAAAAATTTGCATCACACTAACAGGTTTCTATAACACCTATGAAATTTGTTTATTGAAATCTCATTTTCATGTTGGAGTATCAGCTGGTATTTCCAAAGACAGTCTTAGATGCAGAAAAGCAATGCAGTCTGGATTGCCAACTGTCATTTAATTTTATTGTTGAGATTTTTAAAAGATCAGAAACTGTTGTTCTCATTCAATGTAAGAGATTCTCCTTAGGGAATATGGCAAAGAAGGAAGGAAATTACCACATATGGTCTTAAGCTAAAGTTTCAAAAATGAAAACTTGTTATTTTTAAGTCTTCATTTTTCAGATTGTGTAGAATTTTAAAATATGTCATCTGGGTACATTTGTCCTTGTGTGCCTTAAGATTGTCAGCTCAAAATGTCAATATTGTTGGTTACTTATTTTTTTCAAGAGTGAGATTAAAAAAAGGAAATGTTTGCTAGCTGAGTATATACTTGCTAATAAAATAATGTTTCTCACTTAAGAGAAGCATTTTTCCTGACCCTTAAGTCACTTAAATCTGCGTGCCAAGAATTCATCATAGCAGCAGACAACACACCCAAAACAGAGTTGAGTTTCTAAAACCTCATTCCTCTAGATGATTTTTCCCCCCTTTAACCTTAACCACATTTTCTTTTGATTGCCAGCGAATATTTCTTAAATCTCTCATCCTGGAAATTAACTCTGTTCCTTGTCCTGCCTCATCCAAACCTGAGCCCACAGACACACACAAATGGGAATCTGAACAACACCCCACACACACACCCATCGCCAGGCAGCTCTTTGTGCACTGAGACCTCCCTCTATTGCCTGAAGATTAGCTATTTTGTAAGGTTTCTGACACTGTACATGTAAATGAGTCCCACCCAGCTTTCATGACAGCAGTAGAAACAACTTACACCATGACTACTAATCATCCTATGTACAAACATATTCATCCGTCATGCAAGCTGAGAATAGCATCATGGAGAGGGTGGAGTTTGAGTTTTATCGGGCTTCCTGAGTTGGGACTTGCCCACTGGCTTTCTCAAGTCAGCTTTCTTTCACCAAATGTTTGCTGTCACAGGGAAGGCTCTAAGGGGAAAAAATTAACCAAATAGAATTAACAAGTGTCTTTTTTGTTGTTGCTGTTTCCTAATTTTATTAGTAGGCACTTACATTTCATTGGATATCCTTTTTTCTATTATTTTTGTACCTATGATTGAAAACAGTAGTTGGTCTCTGACTTTGCAGGAGGTAAGTTTTTCATTTGTGTATGTCTGTAATATTTGTGTTTGTCTCTTTGGAAAATGCAGTATCCTCCTCCCAAAGTTATTCACCAAACTTTCCTAGCTGTACATCCTTCCCCTATGGAAGAGCAGGGAAGGGAATCCCGGAGGAAAGGACTACTTCTTTTATTCAGAGCTCTTGCCAAGTGATATTGGAGGGTGCTTCAAGTCAAGTGAGAATTGTAAATGTTAGGAATACAGTGCCTACTGCAGTCTCTTCAGAGAGGGAGCAGGAAGCAATTGTCTGTTTACCAGCTCTGAGCATTCAGCAAGTCTGACTGGTCTGCTTATGCAAGACTATAGAATGCTCCCACAAAGACAAAAGGAGCCCCATGGTCATCAAACTAAATCTCAAAAAATCAGTCAGCATGCATAGCCAGAGAGCAATTCCTTTTCCGGCTTTCAAAATGACCCAGACAGAGCTTTCTGAAATACATCAAAATGAAACTCTTTCCTTCCTTTTTAGTCCAGTTTTCATTTGTTTCACCATGAGATTTCTCCCAAGGAATCCATCCCTTGCAGTTTCTCCTCGGGAGGGGTCAGTGCAGCCAGCTCAATAACGCAGCCCGATTCTCTTTGGCTTGTGGCTGGCTGTGGGAGGCGAGGGTCAGGCGGTTTCCTTGGTGTTGGTAGCAGTGATTTATTCACTAGCATAACAGATAATCTCCCCTTTTTGTAACATCCCCGGAGGAGGAAGAGGAGGAGGACACTGCATTTTTAGCCACTTTGCTTGCTTTCCCACTTGTCTGTGAGTGAAGCAGGAGCCTGAGACCTCACATTGTGCTGCTTGCTTTGCAGACACTTGAACTGAAGCTTCTTGCAAAAGAGGGACAGTACCCCTCCCATTACTTTGTATTTATCTTAAGGGGCCATCTGACATTCCTGGTTTCTTTAAGATCTTTCTCTAGCCTGTATACTGTAAGGAAGGATTATTACAAGTTCAGTAATTTATTTTTATAGGGAGACAACTGAACTCATCTTTTTTGTTGTTCAGCAAAAAGCATGATCAGCTGATCTCTGACCCAAAGTCAGGTGGTTGATTACTTTGGGACTTGGTTAAGAATGTTTTGAACCAAATCCTGATCTGGAAAGGTTCAGCAACTTTAGCTGGAGACTCATTTGACCTTACTTCAGTAGCGTAACCTGCAGAATCCTAGTGGCTGCATACTTGTCATTGTTCCTTATAGTCAAATCAGTGTATTAGAAATGTAGTTGAAGGGATTTTTGTGTGCCCATGAGACAGTTGTGCAAGGATGTTTTAAGCTGTAGTGAAGTCATTCAGCTAAGATGAAAGCTAAGACAAAAGGAGCTCACCAAAAAAAGTGAAAGAAGTTACAAAGTTCCTTTAGGTGCAGCCTGTGTTGCACAACTTCTGCTGAAACTGAATGCTAGTTGTTTGCAAAATACCTGTTTCCTGTCCTGAGAAAACTTATTAAATAAAATAAAATCTTCAGAAAAGTCCCTGTACATAGCTCACAGCCAGTCAGAAAAACTGCTGTCAGAGAGGGTGCTGAAAGCAGGATCGTCTGGCCTTTGTGGACCATTTGTTTGTTATCTCATAGATTTTAGAAAGGTGTGCTGGGGACACTGATCGTGTTTACCTGTGACATGTAAACGTTTTCATCATGCTTCTGTAGGCGGGTGGGAGAAAACGGAAAGATTCCACTGAAGAACAGACAGAATTACTTTTGGGTACAAGCTGATCCACCAATGGGTAAACTTTTTTTATTTAAGGAGTGTTTTGGAAAGTTTTATTGGCAAGGCAGTACTTTAGACTTGATTACAAGCTGCTATGCTGTATTTTGTTCCAGAGGATACAGAGTGTCCTATATAGGAAATAACCTTGGGAAGGGAAGAATGTTCTTATAAAAAAAAAGTCCCCCCTCCAAAAAAAATTATCAACAGAAAAATTGCTCTTAAAATAATTTTTCAAAATTTGCCACTATCTTCTGTACTTGTCTCACAATGGAAAGTGGAAGAACCCTACTATGCCTTGGAAAGACCCCAAGTAGAGCCTTCGGAGCTTAGCTCAGTAGGGATGGTGTCCTCACTCAGTCCTCAGTATGCATGAGATAATTTGGCATATATCTGGGGCATCCTAGTCACCTACTTTTGTTGAGCTCTCCAGCTTGTTTGTTGCATTTTGTTTCAAAATGAGGTCCACAGACAACAGTGTCTTTCCTAGTGCTCTCTTCAGTTCACTCTGTTGCAATATTTCACAGAGCTGTGGATTTGACTCCTTTGCTTGACTTTTTGCCTGTCTTGCAGAAAATCGCCTTGACAATGCATATTTGAAAAACAGGAAGGTATCTTACATTGAAGTCTTTCCTGTCAGATCTCTTTTGAACCTCCCATGACTACTGACAGCTAAAGCATTTGGATACCTTGGAAAGAAAGGCACTGAGTTGTTATTCTTTAAAAAAAAAAAATAAGTTTCTGTCTTTTAAAACCATAAGTAATAGAACTTTAAGATAAATAATTCATTTGTTGATAGAGTAATTCTGGGAGTCTTTACAGAAAACTGTAAGTGTCAGGGGATTTTTCAGTGGGGTGGTGGGATCTCAGCCACATATTTTATTAATCGTGTTCTCATTGACATGACTTGAGAACTCTAGGAATGACCTAGAGCAGGGGTCCTCAAACTACGGCCTGTGGGTCAGATGCGGCAGCTGAGAACGATTATTCACCTCACCCAGGGCTATGAAGTTTATTTAAAGGCCCACAAAATAAAGTTTTTGTTTTTACTATAGTCTGGCCCTCCAACAGTCTGAGGAACAGTGAACTGGCCCCCTATTTAAAAAGTTTGAGGACCCCTAATCTAGAGAAATTTAGATCAGTAATTTACATTTATACAGTGCTTTTCATCTGATGATTTCCTTCTTATTTAGATATTCTATACCATTGCTTCCATCTGACAGTGAAATTGGGGTCCAGAAAAATTATTCTAAGAGGTCACAGTTATGAATTATTTCCAAAGCTGTAGCAGAACCCAAGTATCTTGATTCCCAGGCTTGAAGTCTTGCCTGGGATTTTGCAATGATTGATTTTTGCCTAATGTTTGAAAAAAGATTTAGAAGTATTTCTTAATCACCCTCCCTCCGATTCTACTATCATGACCTGCAGTTTCCTATTGGGGATGAGAAACTGATTCTTCTCTGTGTTTCTGGCCCACATGTAGATTCTAAATCTATATTAAAACATAGTGAGGTAAAAGTCTTAGAACCGAGAACACGTCTGGAAGATTTTTCCTTTCAAGGCACATTTTTTATAGCAGGGAGTTTTGATCTGAGGGCGTACTGGGAAGTTGTGAATTTTGCTGGGTAGAGTACTGCATCTGCACCGCTGGCTTAACTCACTGTTGTTTCCCCCAAACAGCAATCCTGCCTTACTGTGCCACTTCCGCCTCCTCCTACCTACACTTCTAAGATTCACCTTTGTTGTGCCCCACTCCCAGTCCTCCCTTATCTGCTGGCCTTTTGTCTCTGCTAGTCTAACCAGGTATTAACTTCCCCTTTTGGCTGTCGCTTTTTTTTTTTTTTTCACAGAGGGAGAACCGGAGGTTACAGGAAGCCAGCATGCGGCTAGAACAAGAGAATGATGACCTTGCTCATGAACTTGTAACCAGCAAAATTGCCCTCCGAAATGACTTGGACCAGGTAAAACTAATGAATCAAAATTAAGAATGTGACTTCTATACCTTAAAGAAAAATCTTCCCTCTGGTTAGAGAAGGAAAGAGTTCTTTTCTTGGTTCTAAAAGAGTATTCTTTTAGAATACTCAAAAGAGGTTGTTTTGAACCTCTTGTGACTACTGACAGCTAAAGCATTTGGATACTTTGGACAGAAAGGCACTGAATTGTTATTCTTTAAAAACAACAACAACAACAACAAAAAAAAAAAGATCTAAGTTTCTGTCTTTTAAAACCATAAGTAATAGAACTTTAAGATAAATAATTCATTTGTTGATAGAGTAATTGTGGGGGTCATTGTCAAATGAGGAAAGGAAGCCCTGGAAAAGGGGATATTCCTAAGAGGTCTACTTCTACCTTCTATCTCATTCAGTCAGTTCTTAAGATGCCAAGGAGATATACAAGACATGGAAATCAGGTGGGCCTCTGACAAAATGACTTGTCCGTGTTATGGGTTCTGTTATCAACAAGCCTGATTCCATCAAAGAATAACAATTCACTGCCTTTCTTTCCAAAGTATTACACTTCTTTAGCTCTAAGTATACAGAGGAGGTTCAAACGAGATCTGATAGGAAGGACTTTAGCATAAGACACTTTTCCTTTTTATCATAAGACATCTTTCTATTTTTTAAATATGCATTTCAAGATGATTGGTGGAGGTTATTCAAGTGAAGTTATGGCTGAAAGTGTAAACAAGAGAGGAAATTTTATCCAGGTTCTCCCTCCATATTTTTATCATCACTAAATCCATAGGTTTCCCATTATTCTTTATATTATGTATAAAATTTGGAACTGAGGATTGGAATTGTCTAGGCTTGTGATTTCATTGGTGAAAAAGCTTCCCCCGTCATTATGGATCGACAGGTCATCGGTATCATATGGTCTTAAGAGAGTAACCTAGGCACTAAGAGTTTAGGGACTTTCCCATGGTTATGTAGCTAGTGTCGCAGGACTTTCCAGTTTCAAGGCCAGTCGTCCAAGTTCATTTATATATAATCGATGTGATGAAAAGTTAGAAGTAATATACCTGTATGGATAATGCAAAGTACTGGGCATACAAATGCAAGCAAGCAAGACAGTCTCCGTCTTAAGTTCTCATGGGTAGAAAACAACCCAGAAAGGGAAGCTGGAAAAAAAAGGGTGGGAGAATTCCAACATGACGTCATGGTTTGGAAGTGGTGCCTGGAAAGCACTGTGGAGGTCTGGTTCCAGGTAGGAAAGGTGATGGCTCACTTCGCAGAGCCTGAGTTGGGGCAGACTGGAAGGTTCTGAGAAGTGGGGAAAGGCAAGTGGAGATGTGGGCAGAGTGGAGGTAGCATGTTTTGGAAAGGTGGCTGGGAAGATAGTGAAAACAGCTATTCCTAACCTATTTCTAGAAATTGCCTGTGTCCTCAGAGAGAGAAAAGACTAGCTTTGATTCACAGGAGAATTAGTTACTTGCGTTTGCTTTCTCACACATTCAGCATTTTCTTCTTATGCTTAGTTAGTCTGAAAAAACTGTACTTTAAACGAGAGCATCCCTCTCACAATGAAGAGCACCCAGATTCAGGAAATAATGATGTCACTGAGAAACCTGGGGTGCAGCAGAGTGTCCAGCAGAATGGGGCCTCTTAGCCATCGCACCGAAAATGTTTCATCAGTAGACACCTTCCCCTTTTTCCTCCCAACAAAACCCAGTTTATAATGGCTGTTAACACAAACGTCCCTAAGTTGATGTATCCTACAGGATATTTTAGGGCAGCTGGATGGCACAATGGACAGCGTGCTGGGCCTGGAGTCAGGGAGACTCATTTTCCTGAGGCCAAATCTGGCCTCAGACCCTTCTTGGCTGGGCGACCCTGACCCAGTCACCTCCTCCTCTGTCTTACTTCATCTTTAAAGTGATCTAGAGAAGCAAACAGTGAACAAGAAAGCCCCAAACGGCCTCGGGAGAGGTTGGCCGTGACTGAAAAATGACTGGGCACCTACTGCGTGCACAGCCCCGTGTGAGCTGAGAAGTGAGAGGAGTTTTAAAAAGCGCGGCTGCACTCCACGTGGGCATCCCCTGTGAAGAAGACGCCGACACGTCTGAGCTCTTCGGGGGCTCGGGTGCAGCAGCCAGGGCTGGAGCCTGGGCCCTGGACCTCCCCTGGCCGGGTCACTTAGCTTTGGTCTCCCTCACGCAGCCTGATTCACTTGTGTGTCATGATGTCACTCCCTGATGTCGTGGTCCTCTCTGAGGACGAAGGGAACCACAAATCCCACGGACAGCACCAGGGCCCGCCGGACGTAACAGAGCCACAACATGTGTGTCCGGCTCTGGGCCGAGTCTGGGAAATACAGGAAATGAGTCTGCGCCCTGGAGCAGCTTCCAAAGGCTATAGGGAGAAGAGAGCTGAAGAGGGCACAGGGGCAGGATGGGAGCACATGCAGGCAGGGAGTGGGGGGATGAAGGGCTGGCTGCGGGGGGCCTTCTCAAAGGGAGGTTCTAGGAGGAGCTCCAGGGGAAAAGGGCACGAATGAAGTGGGGGGACGATCTTTGAGCATGGAGAGCTTCGCGGCGCGTGAGGAAGACCAGAGGAGTTCAATAACCACTCTGTTCCTGAAGTTTCACTTCAGAGGGAAGCCCTTCCAAAAGTGCATCTTTGTTTTAGGTGGGAAAGCACCTTGCTCTTAAACTGTTCTTGAAACTGGTAGCAGAGGGGAACACTGCACGCTTCGTCCAACAAAAAATCTTTTGAGCTTCTGGGACTTCTGGGATTTTTGACATTGTTCGTAGCCTACCAGCAAAAGTGAATCACCAAAGTAACTACTTAGATTTGCTCTCAAGAGGAATGTAGTAAATGGGGATTATCACAATGTAGATTATGAAGGAATTTTTAGCTCTGTACTAAGTGTATCAATTGAGTATAAATTGAACCACCAAATTCAGGCGCATCTCAGCTCAGTACTATACAAGTGTGTCAGTAATCACTCCTATTTAATAAAAATAAAATCCTTTTAAAAAATAGCACCCAGTGATACCTGACCTAAGCACAGCTAGGCCTGCCTGGACAAAAAAGCACAGATCTCTTAGCTCCTGGTAGAAGAGGGGAAGAGAGGGACAAAACCCTGTTAGTCTTTGCCAGCCTCATAAAAGAAAAAAGTGCTGAAGGCAGCCCTGCTCTCGTGCTCTTAGGTATGATAACAAATAGAACCTTGCCTGCTGAATTCTTGCTTTCTCCATGGAAGACAGGATCAGAGACCAAACCCCAGAAATCCTGCCTGAGCTGTTAATGCTAGAGCACACATTTAGTCATGATGTCGCCTCTCAGCTTCCTCTCATTGGAGGTGATACAATTGTCTGTCCATATTTGGAAGCTTGGAGATAATGCACTAAGGACTTTTCTACAAGGGAAGCCGTAAAAGTGGGAGTAAATCAGTTTGGAAGAATTCTGTCAGTCAATAAACATTTATTAAATGCTTCCTATATACTAGGAGCAACACGCTGAGTACTGGAGATTTAAAGTATAGCAAAAACAGTGCCTGACCTCAGAAGTACTCACATGTTTATGAGGGAGACTGTATACAAATAGCTACATACATAGAAAATGTAAGCAGTGTCAACAATGGAAGATAGTATCAGAGGAAAGGCACTAGGGCAGAAGGAGGGAGGAGGGAAATGACTTCTTTAATATTTTATTTATTGGGGCTTTTTATTTTCAAAACATGGAAGGATAATTTTTCACTACTGACCCTTGCAAATCCTTGTGTTCCAATTTCCTGTCTTTCCCTCCACCTCCTCCCCTAGATGGCAAGTAATCCAATATACGTTAAACATAGTAAAAATATATGTAAATCCAATATAGGCATAAGTATTTATACAATTATCTTGCTGCACAAGAAGAATCAGGTCAAAAAGGAAAAAAAAATAAAATTCAAGCAAACAACAAAAGAAATAAAAACACTATGTTGTGATCCACACTTAATTCCCACAGTCCTCTCTCTGGGTGCAGATGGCTCTCTTCATTACAAAATCATTGGACCTGGCCTCAGTCATCTCATATTCATCAGAATTGAACATCCTATAATATTGCTGTTTGTTGCTGTGTACAGTGATCTCCTGGTTCTGCTCATTTCACTCAGCATCAGGTCCTGTAAGTCTCTCCAAGCCTCTCTGAAATCATCCTGCTGGTTGTCTCTTACAGAACAATAATATTTCATAACATTCATATACCATAACTTATTCATCCATTCTCCAACTGATGGGCATCTACTCAGTTTCCAGTTTCTTGCCACTACAAAAAGAGCTGCCACAAACATTCTTGCACATGTGGGTCTCTTTCCCCCCTTTAAGATCTCTTTGGGATATAAGAAATGACTTCTTTAAGTACATGGGACTTTAACTGAATCTGGGAAGAGGCCATAGAAGCAGGAGACAGAAGGGAGAAAGAAGAGCATCCCAGGAATGGGGGACAGCCAGTGAAAAGGCACTGGGTATGTAGAGAGGGTCTGAGGGCTTTAAAATGGGATTTTTTATTTGATCCTAAATGTAATAGAGAACCCCGAGAGTTTATTAGTAAGATAACATGGCCAGACCTGCACTCAGGAAGATAACTTTGGCCAGTGAATGGACAAGAGTCTGGTGTGGGGAGAGACTTTGGTCAGGAAGACCAAACCAGAAAGCCATTATCTTAAGTCACAAGGTGCCTATATCAGCCTCAATGGATATCTAAGGGGGACATATTTAGGACTTATTAAAAAGGTAATCAAGACGGACTTAAATGGATATGTGGGATGAGTTTGAGTGTGAGGAATCAAAGGTGACACTGAGATTGTAAACTGGGAGATGAAGAGAATGGTAGTACTCTTGACAGAAATAGGAAAATCAGGAAGGGGGGGTGGGCTTGGGGAAATCTGATGAACAATAAGTGAACAGACATAGACCACCTCCTTGGAGTCCACAGAATTGACTTTCCAGGTGACTGCCCTGTTAACCATATAACATCGTCAAGGATAGTGGTACTAGGGATCCAGCTATGATGCCCTTAACTATGATATTTACAGTAAAAATGAGAACCTGGGATACCACATAAAACCACCCCATTGTACAAGAAAGCCTTTGTGGCTCTAGGAGGATGCCACAGAGTCATTACTGATGATTATTACTCACTATAATGTTTACACTTGATTCAAATTACAGATTTTCTGTGCCTCGGTTAAAAATAAACCTTTATTGAAATAACACACAATTTTTAAAAACTGATAGCATTTTGATAAAATTGTTCAATTATAATTTTTTGTTATAAGCATTTCCTGGTTACTAGCATAAAGCTGGTATTTCTTGAGATACTAAGATGAGTAAGGAATCATTTTTCTCTCAATGATTTTTCTCAGTTTGTTAAAAGCTAAAAACCACCAAGGTACAATTGTACCTTATGCTTAATTGCAATTTCCTTACTCTATCTTAACTTTGATCATGTTTCATTCATTACCTCTTTTGCTTAACTTCAAAATAAGAATCTGATTTTATGCTCAGTCCTCTGGGCTTTAGGCTTTCCTTAGCCTCAGAACCTCTCAACACACATATTAAACCTCTTTTAACTGTGTATAATGCCAAGTGCTGGGGATACAAAATCAAAGAGAAAAATAAAAATGAGAAGTTACATTCTACTGGAAGTGATACAGCAAAGACTTGAATAAAGATAAAACAAGGAATTTTGCACAAAGAGAACTGAAAAATGGAGGAAGGGGAGTGGGGATCAAGGAAAGCTGAGGGGGTAGAGTTAGAACCTGACCTGAGGCTTGAAAGACAAGGATTCTGAACAGTTGGAATGAAAGGGGAATCTGTTCCAAGCACAGGAGACAGTTGTGTGACTACACAGAGATGAAAGATGGGAGTGTCATTTGGAGAATCAGCAAGTGCCTAGTTTGGTTGAAATTTCAATCCCACAGAGAGTGATAAGAAATAAGTCTGAAAGGGTAAGTTTGGAGGAACTTCTGTTTTATTCTAGAGGGAGGAGGGAAGGCTTCTCAGAAGGCAATGGTGGACAGACTTAGGCCTCATGAAGATCGTTAGAGCAGCTATGTGGAGTGACTGGTTTGGAGAAGGGAGAAACTGCCAGCAGGCTAGAACGGAGTGTCCTGCAGTGGTTCAGGTAGGAGGTAATGGCCATGTAAATGAAGAGGAGAGAGTTAATGTGAGACGGAGTCAAGAAATAGAATGAACAAAGCTTGGCAACTTCTTGAATAAGCTTCAGCAGGGCAGTAAGGAGCACAAGCAGAAGAAGACTGATAGCGTTTACAATTTGAATGACATAGAGATAAGTGTCGTTAGCAGAAATAGAGAAGTTTTCAGAGGGACTGATTGACTCCTAGGGGAAAAGAAAAGGTTCTATTTTGTTCATGTTAGTTTTAAGTACAATTAGAACCTCCTGGTGTTGTAGTGGGTAATTCACAATGCAGGATGAATGTAAAGGATATAGATTTTGTTTAAATATATAGATTTGGGAGTTATTGGCATTATCAGGCCTGTTGGTGTCTCCATATCTGTGGGGGGCAAGTGTTCTTGGGGTCTTCTGTTCATTCCCAAGAATCCCTAAAAGTCGAACCCTACAGTTGTATTACTCAGGAGAGAAGAGCCTTTAATGTGGACTGTGAAGCACATAGTTTATGGAGCAAATTGTTAGGTCAGTAATCTATAATCTAAACTCAGTAAGGTTGATATCAAGCATATATAAAGCCAGAGGAAATTTAGCTCAACTTGCAAACAAGAAATTATTCATGTAACTAAAATATTTTTGGCAATAATCCTAAATCCACCTCTGAGATAAGTGGCTGTTGTGACTCTGGGCATGCCATTGTGACTTCTTGTTGCTCTAGGCCACTCAATAAGACTTCTGAGTAGAAGAGAAGATATAGATCTGCATTAGCACTGAAGTTTCTTCACTTGGGAAATCCCTTGTAGCAAAGAAATCATAGTTCTAAAAATTTTTCCTAAAGTTATAGAAATAAGACACGAAATTGTTCTTAGAGAAAAGATGACAATTAACAATTAATAACCATCCTCTTGTTATTTATTCAGTTGAATCATGTCAGATTCTTTGTGACCCCTTTTTGGTTTTCTTGGCAAAAACACCAGAATGGTTTGCTATTTTCATGTTACAGATGAGGAAACTGAGGCAAGCAGAGAAGTGATTTGCCTAGAATCACATAGCTAGTAAGTATCTGAGGTCAGATCAGAACTCAGGAAGATGAGTCTTCCTGACCTTATGTCCATCCCTCTATCCACTGCCCCACTTAGCTGCCCCAACTGCCCTATCATGTGAGAAATCCAGTCACATAATCCTAATCATGTTTCTTCTTGCCAGTATCTAATACTGTTCTTTATCTTTTGCCCTAAGGGTTACATAATAATTTCTCTCCTTCCAGCCAAACTCTGCCAGCTCTGAAAATTGTTGGCTATGTTATATAAGGAAGGAGTCAGTTGTTCTGTCAAAAGTCAATTTTGAATCAAATCCTTGGCCTGCTGAGGACAGTTCCTGTATTTGTTGGAGCCAGGTGGAAGGGAGGATTATTCCACAGCTCTCTCCTTACTCCAGTCCCAAACAGTCCAGAAAGAAATTGCAACTGTCAGTTGTTAGTTATAATTTTGCCCAGGAACCTGATATAAGAAGGACTTGGCAATGGCACAGACACTATGAGAAGGTAGTGATAGATTCCTCTTTAGATGTTCTCAAACAATAGCTGGATCATCACTTTTCAGAGATACTAGAAAGGAGATTTTTATTTCAGTCACAGATTATATTAGATGGCCTCCAAGATCTCTTCCAACTCTGGGATTTTGTGATTTTGAGATGATAAATGGGAGATGATGATATGATCATAAGAGAATATGTAGAGAGACAAGAGAACCTAAAACAACCTTGAGATAATCTTAGAATAATGGAGGAGATGGATGATACAGTCGAAGGTAATAGAAAGGAACAGAATATTAGAATGCTATTATGGAAACAGTGAGAAAAGAGGCACATAAGTAGGAGGAAAGGAATGGATATCACTGCTGAAAGCTCCCAGAAGTCGAGAAAGGTGCATCAGATGGATGGCTGTTGGATTTCAGTCCGAAAGGATCATTGGTTACAAGTAAAATGGTGGGACTAGAAGCAGAACGGCAAGGATTGATAAGTGTGAGTGGACAGTGAGATAATAAAGCAGCAAATAGCCATTATTCTTAGCAGTTTGATTGGGAAAGGAAAGGAAAATCTAGGATAAATATAAGAAAGATCTGGGCATATCTAGCTTTAGGGAAGGATCAAGATTGAGAAAACAGAAGAAATTGCTAGAACATCATTCTGAAGGAGATGGAAGGAGAGGGGAATTGGGAGCACGATAGTGAATGGCTTCCAGATGATACCATTAATATGAGTATCGTTCTGAGAAGCCTTCTTGGCTTTGAGAAGACTTAGCTGGAGTATGACACTTTGGAAGGACTAATAGGTGATAATGGGATTCCCGAGGGCAGAATGAGCAGTAATGCTTGGAAGTTTCAGAGAGGTTGATTAAGGAATGTGTGTGTGTGTGTGTGTGTGTGTGTGTGTGTGTGTGTGTGTGTGTGTGTGTGTAAATAGAATATATGATATATACACATATATATACACATATGTATACACACACATATATATATATAATGTATTTTAATGTATATGTTTAATATATAAATATCCTAAAGGTTAGAAGTGTCCAAAATGAATGGACTGCTTCCAACGAAAATGGGTTCTCCATCCCAAGAAGCAAAGGCTTCTTACAAAAGCTGGATGTACACACCTGTTAGATAGGAAACATAGAAACCAACCTTAACTGTATTTGATGGTCTCTGAGGTTCCTTTCAGCTCAGAGATTCTGTGATTCAGTGAAGGAGAGGGACTAGACTTGGCAAGAAATCTTTTTCTCTAAGATTCAAATAAAGGAAAGGAAGTTGGGAGAGGATGTAGTGGAATGTTAGATGTAAAGGAGGAGTAATGAGGTGAAATTTCTTCAATAGAGTAAAAGGCAGAATTATCGGCTTGAGGTAGATGGATGAGTATGGTATAGGGAACTTGAGAAGAAACTGGAGGTTTGGAGCACCCACTGGGCTGGGAGAGGAAGTATATTCAAGAGTCATTCAGAGAAAAATAAAAGAATTGCTTTGTAACAGTAAAAGTCCAGTTGAAATTAAATTTTTAAAAATTCTCTTAGCAGAGAAGAGTCTGTCAAGGAGGAAAGAAAAATTTAATTCACTGTATCTTTTTCTGACTCTTTTCATCCCTTCCATTCCTGGAAAGAAATTTTTAATTAGAAAGGGAAAAAAAAGTAACTGGTACCTCTTCAATAGGAACTCTTAACTCCCTATTGCGTTAATAAAAAAAAATTAATCTTTTTTACTTTTTAGAAAAATAGTAGAACAACTATCCCTTTCCTTTCATTTCATATTCTCCTTTACCTTAGGGAAATGTTCATAACATTAACAATCCCAGCCTAGGGTTGATCCTGCTGTTAGTAGATCCACAGTACTAGTCACAGTTGTCTTTAGTTGATCTGTTTTGTTTCATGGAAAAACCAGAATATGAATCAATAGATCTTTGGATAAAGTGAGGCTAAAAGACTCTTTACACAAAGAATCTTATTTAGTTATTATTAATGAAAGATGGTTAATGTAGCATTCATTTGAGTGCTAATTAAAACTTACTAAGAGAAATCTTCTTGGGGCATTCATCTTTGTCACTGATGTTTCTATGGCCCAAATCAAGACCATTGTGTCATGAACCTTAAAACCAATTCAGCATGAGCATACAGTAGGATGCCTGTTGATTAAATACTCACTACAGAACCCCATATAAAAACCAAAAACATTAAAAAAAAACCTGAAATAAAAAAATAAAATCAACAAACCAGATAAATTTAAGGGAATTATTCTCAAGTACAAGAGACATCTTTTCCCCAAAATAAACAGACTTGTGCTGTTTAGCCTGGAAAAAAGAAAAACCTAAAGAGAGAGATGATACCATTGCTGTCTTCAGATATTCAGAGTTTCTTCAGAGGATAGAGCTACATAGAAGTTCCAGGAGAGGTAGACTTCAGGTTAGTGTGGAAGACAGTTTGAATATGACTTCTGGCACTTATTAACTACTGTGTTATCCTGAGCAAAACACTTCTGTGTTGGCTTCTTTCTGTCTGCTTTGGCTTCTTTATCTGTAAAATAGGAATAGTAATAGCACCTATTTAAAATGAGATAGTATTTGTAAAGGACTTTGCAAACCGTAAAGTTGCAAAAAAATGCTAGTTACACCTAATGATTAGATAACAAGCTACCTCCCAAAGTAGTGAAAAGTCAGTTCCCTATCATTTCACCTAACATCCTCCAGGATGACTATCCATCGAAAAGAGACAGAAGAGGTTTCTGCATCAAGTGAGACTAATTCCAAAATCCTTAACCTTGTCTGCGTCCTAGATGCCTTTGGCAATCTGGTGAAGCCTACCGCGCCCTTCTCAAAACAATGTTCCTAAATGCATAAAAAATCTATAGAAAGCCTATTGTATATATGCACACAGAGACATACAGGATACCCCAAAAGTAGTGGAAGACTTTGGGTGTACTCTAGATTTGTATGTTAGCATTTGACCAAAATCTCTAGCATACCTACAAATGATCGCATCTTTGAAGGGAGTCTGTTGTACCACAAATTCCTGGTAACAGCAAAATCCTGAATGACAAAAATATGACAGTTGCGATGTGAAAAATTAGGATGCTCTAGGACAATGACGTGTGCAGTCCTGGAGTATGGCCGCTCTGCCAGCTTTGCTGTGCCATAAAGCTCAGCAGAGCTATTCTGAGTAATATGAATACTCAAATCAACTACAAGGGATCTATGTAGAAGGATGCTAACCACCTCCAGAGAAAGAACTGAACTACGGCAGTATGTAGTATATGGTTTTACATGTATATCTGGGACAGAGGTTGGTCTTCTCTAGTGTAGGATTGGGAGAGACTCAGAATATAGCCTCCCCCAAAAAACCAAACCAACCCCAACCCACCAAACAGAGAGCCTAAAGCTCTGCGCGGCTGGACACGTGGCACGAGAAGAACACAAAACAGAAAGCTTCCTGACTGAGCCCTGCACAGCTTGAGTGAATCTTGGTTGCCTCTGCTCAGGATGTTAGTACTTCTCTTTCAGGGAGAAATGAGTCTGTGGCCTTCTCCTGTACAGGTCCCAGAGGACTCCTTCTCTCACACTAAGTGCATTGCAGCTCAGAATGTTTTGTTATCTGAGAGGCTCTTGAAATACAACTTATACACAAGTTAGGTAAGTTAAAACTACACACTTCAGACATCTCTGGGCACTTCCTGTTTTCCCAGCATTCATCTCTTCTTGAGCACTTTGGGAATAAAGTTTCTGTCTTCTACCTGAGGTCTTCATTGGAAAGGATTTTCCGCACAGATGTTAGAACTCCACTTATCAGGATTCTGCCTGTAGAATTTCTTTAGCTCCTGGAGTTGGCTTGCCTGACCCACTCTTGCTGATTCAACTAAGTGTGCATTTTTGAGACATTTGTTAATGACAGTGTCCTCTCGTGCAATCTGGATTCAATTTTTTCTTTCTTTACATTCCAAGCTTCTTAGGATTTGGAGAGTTCCAATTCAGAGAGCTATTCTAGCTCCTCACATTTTGCTTAGGTTGTTCATCTGACCTATGCATGTACTTCTTTGCAGTCTCTTCTTGTTACCAACAATTGACACAAGTATCTCCAAAATCCAGTTTCAGTTTATCAAAAAATATTCAGTGCCAGTCCTGGGACGGGTACCGTATTTGGTACTGCCCTTCCCATCAAGGAGCCTGTGATTTATTGAAGAAGACTTGGGCATGTATAGGTAAAGGCAAAATAGACACAAAGTGATTGGGGACAGGATGGGAACCCATGAGCACCTGGAGGGACCAGGAGAAGCTTCGGGTGGAAGATGGTGCTGGAACTGAATAGTGATGGATTCCACGAGGTAGAAGTGAGGAGGTTGTGTATTCCATCCCGAGGGACAGAGGAACAGGGCTGAGAGATGCATGAAGAATAATAAGAAAGCCAGTTGGACTGTAGGGTAAGGAGTCTAAGGGTTGTAAGATAGGCTAGCAAAGTAGATGGAGGGCAAATTTTAGAGGCCTTTAACTGCCATACAGAAGAATTTATATTTAATCCTAGAGGGAATGGGGAGCCATTGAGTTTGATTGTTTTGGCCCGTGGCAGAGCATGGGAACATGTAGAGTCTCTACAGAGGAAAGATGGCAACAAGACAGTCAAAAGGCTGTTGTATGTCACGTCAAGAGAGTCGATGAGTCTTGAAGGATGCACAGTTTCAAATAATGGAACATGGTCGTAGAAGCTGAAACAGCACTGAGAGGGTTAAGACAAGCTAGCAGCACATGGCTGTGAGGGATGGATGAATCTTGGGGAGTAAAGTCTATGTACCCAACAAAGTGTTCAAGAAGCAGGGTATTGCACATCATGAGGGTCACAATCAGGGGCTGCAGCCAGAGCAAAGTCTTGGCGGGGCTCGGTGTGAGAAGAGCTGTCAGACTTTGCAGCCACTGCCCAGGGATGAATAAGTGTATCATCCTTAGATCGGCAAGCACCTACTTACAGCCCAGGAGCCAGGGAGTGCAGAGGCAAACATGAAATAATCTCCAGCTGTAAGGGGATCATAATCCTTTCAGCTGTGAAGACTTCTCTTCCACTGGAAGAAACATTACTAGTGTAACATAAGGATGGGCAAATTTCGTCACATTGACTTTGATACCAACTACCAAGGGAATCAGGAAAAGCTTGGTGGAAGGGGCCACTGTCCCACTGTGCTTTGGAGGATGCTTTGTTGCTGCTTGTGGCTCATTTGTTTCAGTCACATCTGACTCTTTGTGACTCATTTGGGGTTTTCTTGGCAAAGATACTGGAGCACTTTGCCATTTCTTTCTTTGGCTCATTTTACAGACGAGGAAACTGAGACAAAAAAGGTTAAGTGACTTGCCCAGGTAAGTGTGTAAGGTCCGATTTGAACTGGTCTCCCTCCAGTCCCAGAATTCTATCCACTTCTCCACTTAGCTGCTTTGGAGGAGACTTAGATGTGCTAAAAGGCAGAGGTGATGATAGAATTCTATTCCAGGCAACAACCTGTTGCAAAGACTTGGGGAAAACATGAAGCATAATAACAATGAGAAGTATGTTTGAAAAGAAAGGTGGGAGGAATACTGCAGAAAGATTTAAATGCTAATATGAGGATTTAAAAATTTTATCCCAGAAGCAATCGGGAGCCACTGAAATGGCAGAGTAAGGAATGACTTGGTTCCATCTGTTCTTCAGCAATACTAGTTTGGTAGCTATGTGAAAAGTGGATTTAGAGATGGGAAAGAGGCGCAGAGAGACTGTACCTGACACTGTTCTCAAGTTGAGAATGCTGGGTACTGAATTAGGGTGGTGGTTCTCTTAGTGGTGAGATGGGCAGGTGTGAGTTGATAAGAGTTGGCAGCTGACTGGATTTTGGGGGCTGGGGAGAAGGAAGGTGGCATCCAAGAGAATTCTGAGGTTCCGAATCTTAGGTGACTAAAGAGATGCTAATGTCCTCAATCAAGATAAAGAAGTGGATTTAGGGGAACAGGAAAGTTCCATACTGGATATATTGATATATTTTAGCTGCTTATGGCATAGCCAGATGGAGATGGCCAGCAAACAGCAATGAAGAAGGCTAGATAAAGAGATTTCAGCATCATTTATATAAAGATGGAGGTCTTAAAGCAGAAGCTAGGTGACTTTCTAGGGTATGTTATTGTGGAGATTCTTTTTCAACAATGAATTAGATTAAAGATGACCATTAAATGCCCTTTCACCCAGAATTCTGTGATATCAGAATCACAGAATAAATTAAATTCATGAACCACTATCACTAAGAGAAAGGGGGCAGAGAGACAAGAACAAGGGAGAAACTTGGGAGATATCCATGCAAAGTATCATCTTTTAATCATACATGATTATGGATAGAAAGATGGATATAATAGATGAAAAATATGGATATAATATAATATAATTTCCATCTATCTGTAGATAGCCAGATCAGCATTTACCCAGGATTGAAAACTATTTGGGATCATAGGAAATGTTATAAATGTACACCCATTAATGACAATCTCCCTGTGATTACAGGCTGAAGATAAGGCAGATGTTTTAAATAAAGAGCTGCTCCTGACCAAACAGAGACTAGTGGAAACTGAAGAGGAAAAGAGGAAACAAGAGGAAGAAACTGCTCAGGTATTTTGACTTTCTAGGATAGAGAGTTTACTAACTAAGAACTGTGTATCTGCAGAAATAAAACACAATCAAGCAATAACGACCACCCAAGCTATGGTAGCTGTGAATAATAATGAATATACATTCATTTAAAATCAAGAAGCTTTTGGGGGGAACCTCTAGAATTATCTTCTTAAAATGAAACATTGAACTTATAAATTCTACTGGGAGTAGGGAGGTGAGAGGCTGTATTCTCTCTATTCTGGATGTGCAGCCTTTTACTAAAATAAAATTTAAAAAAAGGAATATTTACTGGAGTTTGCTTTCAATGAAGTATTCTAGAAAAGCTATTGAGTAATCTGCTTTAAATTCTGTACATGAGAGACATGATCCAGGGCTTTAATAAGACAACGAATGACATCAAATTCCTACGGTGTAGCTAACTCCTATGGTGGCCATTGGAGGTGACTTCTAATGGGAATTGCCACACACTCCTTAGCCAGTCAGAAGAAATTCTCTTAAAACATGATGCTGAAGTATTCCCAGGAGATCTCTAACATTCTCTGGGGACCAGACTTCAAGCCATCGCCCTCCAGCAGAAAAAAGATCTATCACTGTTGACTTGGGCAACTTTGGTCAGGTCACCTCTTTCCGCCTCACGGGAGCTGGAGGTTGCACGCAGTGACTTCTAAAGTGATCCATTATAGATGTAACTGATAAGATACAGTATGGTATTTGCAACAGAACAGACTTTTAGCCCAAGTAGTTGTGACTCAGCTCCCTGAGGTCATGGTCCTCTTCGAGAACAAAGGACAACATTTTTTACCATCCTAACCAAAGATAAGAGGGGAAACTTATGGCCTTGAAATCATAAATTTGGAGCAGAAATGGAATAGTTCCCTTAGTTCCCTAAGGAACTTTATCCGTGCTCTGGATCCCTTAAATCCTGTGTGTGTGAGAAACAAGAACCAAAAAAGCTCAGGAAGATTTATTTTATGCATTCGGTCGTTTTTACAATCAACTATTGCGTCAGCCAAAAGCCAATTTTCAAAGTGCTTATTTAGAATTTTACTAGGAGAACTAAGCTGTAATAAAGTGTGTAGACTTCTTAAATCTTGATTATTAACTTCTGGTAACTTATATATTCTGAGTTCCCTTCTGAGATAGATAGTGCCAAATGTTTAGCTTATACCTAGCATTTCAAAGACTTAGAACTTGGTAAATCAGAGAACCACTAATAAATTCATTTATTGAAGGCAGCCTGTAATTTTCGCATTTTCTCAGAGCTATAAATCAGCTAGTCATTTCAATTTCAGCAGAGCAACAGGCAAAAAGTATTGGCCTATTTGGCATGGACCCTAGCCCTGATTTTTTTTTTTTTTATGAGTTTGAGCTAATATCTATTTTATGGATGACCTTAGGTCTTTGAAACTTGGACAAAAAATTTAAAAAAAAGAAACTTCGACCTTCCCACCTATCTCTTTTCTATTTTATTATTTATTACCTAAAATAAATTAATAAAAACAAATCACTCTTTCAGCCTGGGAGAGGAAAGAGAACATTCTTTGGCTCATTTGCTACCTAGCTTTCATTTCTGAATGGGTATGGTCTCAGTCAAACTGAGAACTGTTGAAGACTTTAATTTAGCAAGACCAAAGAGATCCAGGGCCATCTCCAGTCATATTGATCTCTATTTGGGCCACTGGACCCAGATGGCTTTGGAGTGAAAAGTGAGGCAGGGGACCTTGAACAGCCTCCCTCACTTAAATCCAATTCACTTGCATGTCATGGCATCAGCTCCCTGAGGGTCATGGTCCTCTTCGAGAACAAAGGACAACATTTTTTACCATCCTAACCAAAGATAAGAGGGGAAACTTATGGCCTTGAAATCATAAATTGGGAGCAGAAATGGAGTAGAGAGGCTGTTAATTCTGACCACTTTACTATGCACATGAGAAAACTGAGACTCAAAGAGTTAAGTCAATTTACCTAAGCAAGTTTATAAGGATCCAAACTCAGGTCTTCCAACTACAGATAGCCAGAATGCTATCTAGTATAACATCATTTTTCTGGGATGGCTTTTTTTTCAGTGGTTGTGATGGTGGTGATGGTGGGGTTGGTTTTTTTTTTTTTTTTTGCTTGTTTGTTTGTTTTGTGGAAACTAAAGTAGGAGCTTTAATTTGGGAAGAAAAAAATATCGGCAGAGAAGATTTGAACTGACAATGGATCTTAATCATCCCCTTCTTTTTTTGGGGCAACTGAACCACATTAAACTGTAATTGGTAATATTTAACAGAATAAAAATATAGAATCACAGATAGTTAATTTGTGATTTTTGAATCAATATGAGCCTACTGGGAACTACTGATATTTTAAGTTTGGCACTACTGAATAGGAGTGTCTTCTCTGACATCCCTGACAAGTGGCACTCATTCAGCTGCCCAGTAGTAGAAGATCTTTGGTAATGGGGGACCCCCAATGAAGCAGCCCATTCTGTTTTTGGAAAGTTCTAATTGCTGGGAAGTCTTTCCTCTTAGATCTAGATGAAATTTGCCTCTGTCAACGGATAACCAGTTGTATTTGTCTAGGAATCTAGTCTTCCTTCCTCTCCTTGGTATCATTACTGTTCTTGTCTCCAAATAACACATTCTCAAAGGCAGCAATAAATATGACTAGCTAGGCCTATATCAGCAAAATTTATAGATTGCTCTCAGCATCTCAGGAGGCTCCTAACAAGCATGATGGGATCTCACAAACAAACTCTAATTATAGGGAGACCAGCTGTAAATTACAGTGTTTTGCAAATTGTTGAATCTCTAGCCCAACTCTTTAATATTATAGGCAACGGTACCCCAAAGATGCTCTTTCTTCGTTCATTTGGACTAGTATACTATGGTATGGAGCAGAATTCTCTCATTCATGAATTTGGTACAACTGAGCTCACCTTTTCAGGGGGCTTCCATCTGAATGCTTCTGCCCCTAAAATTTTAGAGCTCTCAGGCTAAAATATAGGGTTATGATTTAAAATGCAGTATTTATAATTATCTTGTGATCATTGCTTGTAAGAAATCCAGGTGCCTACATGCCTGGAGCAGGGGCTGACTTCCTGCTGAAACCTTGCTGTTCTGGCTCACTGCCTGCCTCCATCCTCCACAGTCCAAGTCTGTCTCCCTGACTGCTTTTGTCTTTGACATCATCTTCACAACTTCCTTACCTCTAAGAAGGTAGCTGCAGTGGCCACTAGGTAGATTGCAGACTTTTGTTTCTTTATTAATAATTCAGTTATAAGACTTTTCTGTCTGGAGACTCAGAGAATGGCCTTTTAGTGAAACAAGAGACAGGCAGTTGCAGACTAGAAATGATAGGGGTTTGCTACTTTTCAGTAACTTTGCATTTATATTAAGACTCCAGAATGTGTCTAGATAGGCACTATGATTATTTAATAGTACCAATCAGTAAGTAACAAATATAATTCATATTACAATAACATTGCTTTCTAATTGTTCCCTTCCCACTTTTTAATCTTCCTTTTGTGTTTTGTCTTTTCCCATTAGATTCTAGTTATACTCCTTTGGGGATTGCCTTTTACCTCTTTTTCCCCCCAATCCCTAGTGCTTCGTACAATATCTGGAACACAGGTGTTTTTTAGATTTTTATTAACTAGCTATTGTTGTTCATAGAAAAAAAATCTTTTCCAAGAAAAAAGACAAGGTTCATCATGTCTTTGAAGTCAATTGGGTTTTATAAAATGGCACTCCATCTGAAGTGAAGACCATCTGTATTTATTGCTTTTGTTATTTTTGTCAATAATTTGATTAACAAAACTTAGATATTTGTGAAACTATTCCATTCATTGGCTACCCTTTATTTCTTTCCTTCTTATAATCCCTAGTTAAAAGAAGTCTTTAGGAGACAGCTCGAGAAGGCAGAATCAGAAATAAAGAAAACAACGGCCATCATTGCTGAGTACAAACAGGTAAGAGAGGGCCCTTTGTCTCAGAGAGGGCACCAGAAACTGTCCTTTCTTTCAACAAGACTTTGTAAGTTTTTAAGTTAGTTTGAGAACCAGTGTGCCTTCAGCTTAATTCAAGAAACCCTTTATTAAGGGTGCTTGGGAGATACAGAATTTGGTTAGAATATGGTTTCTGCTTTCATGGAAATTACACATTTAAGTTTTGTTGTCCTTGCTATAGTTTTAAGGAAGAGATCGCTTGGGTAAGGAGGATGAATGTTAATGAAAAATCATTAGATTGAAAACAAATGACTGCTAGATTCACAAGCTGAACCTCATCCTAGAACCTAAATTAGAAAAGCAGAAAGACATTCTGCAGGAAGCCCTTCTAATAAAGGTTTGCGTGGGAGGTGGAAGGACATGTGCAATTGGGGTTCAATGACTTGCTCGGGGTCACACAGCTAGGAAATGTTAAATGTCTGAAGCTGAATTTAAACTCAGTTCCTCCTGACTCCAAAACCAATGCTCTATCCACTGTGCCACCTAGCTGCCCCCTTGTTTATGATTTGAGTCAAATTTATATATCATTCTCCAATTGAAAAATGGTCAAAGGATATAAATAGGCAGTTTTTAGACAAGTCAAAGCTATCTAGAGTTATATGAAAAAATATTCTAAATCACTGATTAGAGAAATGCAAATTAAAAGAACTCGGAGGTACCATCTTACACCTATCAGATTGGCTAATATGACAAAAAAATGAAGATAATAAATATTGAAAGGGATATCAGAAAACTGGGACACTAATGTACTGTTGGTGTAGTTGTAAATTGATCTAGCCATTCTGGAAAGCAATTTGGAACTATGCCCAAAAGGCTATAGAACTGCATACCCTTTGATCCAGCGATACCACTACTAGTATTAGTTAAATGGGAAAAGGACCTACTTGTACAAAATATTTTTTGCAGTCCTTTTTGTAGTAGTTAATAATTGAAAATTGAGGGGATACCCATCAATTAGGGAATGGCTGAACTTGTGGTATATGATTGTATCAGAATATTATTGTGCTCTAAGAAATTACAAGCAGGATGCTATCAGAAAAACTTGGAAAGACTTGCATAAACTGCTGCAAAGTGAAATGAGCAGAATCAGGAGAACATTGTACACAATAACAGCAATATTATACAGTGAACAACTGTGAATGACTTAATTGTTCTCAGCAATAAAATAATCCCAAAGGACTCATGATAAAACATACTATCCACCTCCTCTAGAGAAAGAACTGATTTTATCTGAATATAACTGAAGCGTACTTTTTTCACTTTCTTTTTGAGTCTTCCTGTACAAAATGACTAATGTGGAAATTTTTTTACATGATTACACATGCATAACCTGTACCAGATTGCTTACCATCTCAGGACGGAAACTGGGAGGGTTAGTTAGAATGGAAAATGCAAAACTCAAAATAAATAAATAAATAAATGAAAATTGTTTTAATGTTAAATTGGGAAAACAACAAAATTATCATTTTTTAAATTATGACACAGAGAAAATGTTAAGTTGAAAAGTAGTTTTTATTGCTATAGATTATAAATACAAATGGCTTTTTTCTGCATTAAAAACTTGAACTTATTAGCCTATTCTTCTTGCTGGGACATATCATTTCACACCATATTATCTAAGATAAATTTTTATGTTGGACCTACTGTTTCTCCTCAAAGAACTTTTTTGTGGTTCTGGACAAGGAGGGTTATACAAAGTAGTGGCTCATCAGATTCCACAGCCCTGAACAAGTTGGGGCTCACCTAGGTTGAAACATGAAGTTATATGTGACCGTCAGTGAAATGAGAAAACTAAATATTTCTTCAGATCTGCACTTTCCATTTGAAGTGGCATTTTTTAGGCTTCTTTGGTGCAAATACACAGAGAGGAGATGGTCAGTGACTTACAGGACTAGATGTGTCCTTTAAAACCCAAGAGGTGATTTACAGCTAAGCAACTTAGTAGCTGTGCATAAAGTTGGGCTCTGAAAGAAATGCATTCAAATCCTGCCCCACAAAGCACTTTCTAGCTATCTGTCCATGGGCAAATTACTTAACTTTTCTCAGCTTCAGTTTCCTCATTTGTAAAATGTGAGGATAATTATACCTTCTCTATGGATGCTGGTAACAATTACATGCACAATTCGTTTAAAAAAACAAACAAACAAAAAGCTGACTTCTTTCCATAAAGAAACTCTTTTTTTTCTCCTTTAGATCTGTTCCCAGTTGAGCACCAGACTGGAAAAGCAACAAGCGGCCAACAAGGAGGAACTAGAAGTTGTCAAGGTAGGAGAGTGAAACCTCGGCCCCCATGTCCCCTCCACGTCCCCTCCACGTCCCCCCACGCTACTGAAGGACATGAAAGGGAAGCTTTGGCTGGGTGGCTACCTCAGCAATAGGTCAGCCTCGATGGGTGTTCATGCAGGAGGCATCTCCTTCCGGGGGCCCAGGGCTGTGCTTTGTCTCTAACCCTAACCCTAAATGCGCGCTATCCCTGAGAGCTCTCAAACTTGGAAGAGGTGCTGTTCTTTATAACACCCTGTATGTTTTCATAAACAATATAGAGGAAAAATATTTAGTAGATATTAAATATTTGTATGCTGATTGTCTAGTTACCTTCAACCAAATCAGGCAAACTAATTTCCTTTGGAGAAAAAAACAAAGATTCTGCCTATATATTGCCACCTGGTGGTCAGACTTCTATTAATGTATTAAATTTGGAAAACAAACATTTATTTTGGAGAGGGGGGAGTTGATTTTTTTTTCAAACCGAGAGAGCGTCCATGTATTTTCTGTCTTTTCTGAGAACCGAGAAGACATTTTCGATTTATGCAGGTGTTTAAAGAAGACATTTCTTAGATTCTAGGACACAATTCTAGGAAATTTTGATCTGTGAAGATCTTTCAGGCAGCCAGGTAGCTCAGTGGATAAGAGTGCTGGGCCTGGGATCAGAAATCCAAGAAGTTTCAGATCTTGCTTCAGACACTTCCAGTGTGATCTTGGACACTTTACCTCTGTTTGCTTCAGTTTTCTCAACTAGAAAATAGGGCTAATAGCATCTACTTCTCAGGATTGTTATGAGGACTTAACGGGCTTAGTACATACAGTGCCTGGCAGACAATAGGTGCTATATAAATGCTTATTCTCTTCCCCTTCCTTTGGAGAAGGTTGTTATTCTTAGAAATCCTGGATATATAATAATGCTGTCAGTTTCTAAGTATAAATACTGGATGGCCTTGTGACTTCTTCCAATCCAGTTATTATATATTGTGAAATACAAGAAAAATGCCTGGTGCTGAGCAGGCCCCCGTGTGTCAGGGAAGGGTCCTGGTATGTAAGATTTAGAACAGAAGGGCCCTTGGAGATCTAGTACAGTCCTCTGATTTTGCAGATTAAAGATCTGAGGTTTCTAGCACTTTTGTGATTTCATCCAAGAATTTGAGCTCAGATTTCTCCCATACAGTTTCTCTGAAGACAATTATCACTAAGCAAACAACGACCAAGTGAAGGTGTTCTCAGGAATGACTAGTCCCATGAATTGGGGTCTAACTGGTTATCTGCTTGGACGTTGCAGGGCAAGGTGATGGCGTGCAAACACTGCAGTGAGATTTTCAATAAGGAAGGGACCCTGAAGCTAGCGACTATCAGCAAAGAAAGCCAGGGCATAGAAATTGATGATGAGAAGGACTCGCTCAAGAAACAACTGCGAGAAATGGAGCTGGAACTGGCTCAGACCAAGCTGCAGCTTGTGGAGGCCAAGTGTAAAATCCAGGTTAGTGACCAGCTGAGAGAGTCACTGAGGGAGAGCCCCAGCTGGGAGTGTGTGGGCACTGCCAGTTCCGGCGCCCCTTCCCAGACTCTGCTGGGTGGGGGGAAGGGGCTGCCATTCACGCCAAGTGCCCAGCCCCTCTTGGCCCTTAACTGCTTGCTTTGGATCCTGAGTACCGTTTCTAAAGCCAGCTGAGAAAGGACGATTCTACTTTGTGGCCTTGCATGGCTTGGAGAACAACCTGAAAGTGCGTTCCTCTCTAGCTGGACAGGCTGCAGATGTGGGTCTGTTAATAGGCTACATGTTTTTCTTGTTGAAGCATCACCTGATTGATCTGGCAAATTCAGAAAGGCTTATTACCATCTTGTCCACAATGTTTCAGTCTTAACAACCCACACACACCATTTACTGTAAGGTGATGAGATCACATGTATGCACAGGCACACTGCGTACCCCACATTTTGTGAGTTTTAATTTGTTTTTTTCTTTCTCTCTGGCCACTCATCCCTTTCTTTTGAGCACATTTTTTTCAAACAGTCTCATGAAATTCTCTTCTACATAATCTCTTCTAGTTATAAATTAATTTCTTTTAGGAAAAATTCCATCTATAGTGGATCATTCAGATCAGGCATTAGCTGATCCAACGTGTGCACCACAGCAACATGGTGATTCTTGGAGTGAAGGCTCACCTGGCTAAGGAAGGGCAAGCCAGGCCAGGTTGGACATACTGTTCAATGATGGAATCAGGCCTATTATACTCAGCGTGTGCCTGCTGCACTTCCATCATGGACAAAGTAGAGACCAATGAAAAGGGGAGAGAGGGATAAAGATGTAGGTTGAAGAGAGATAGAGACAGAGACATACACACTTCCAGAGATTGACAAACAAAAGAAAAAAGAGAAGATTGGACATTTTCTTAACAGTGGTCATGTTTTGCACTAGTGCCCCAAAACAACTAAACACCCATTGTCATTATATGTACCTCTTGTGAGACACCTTTTTAAGTGCCCAAGGAAAGAAACTTATCTTTTTGTTTTAATTGTGTGTAGCCCCTAGCATAGTCTCTCACTATAATGAAATCTATTGGAACTATTAAATGTCAAACTAACATTATATCAAAGAGTTCAACCCAAACTTAAATTAATAGTTGCCTTCTGGAGAAAAAAATTCTTCTAGTTTACCTCTCAGAAGAAATAAGTACACTCTTTGACTCTAACTCTCCTATCTTTTCCTAGAACAGAGAGATGATTGTTTTAGAGCAGAAAAGGTAACCTGACTTAACATCCTTTTTTTCCAGCTGAGCATATTGAAGGCCAGTTAGATGGTCAGATTCCCCCCCCCCCCAGACCTTGCTGCATGCCATTAAACATAGGAATTGACTACTTTATTTTTTCTCCTTCTTTTCACTGCCCATTTATTTATTGCTAGTATGAAAACTATTTTCAGTGGCCTAGAAATAGCTAAACAACTATACTGAAGGGTTTTAAATACAAAGAATATTGATTGTCCTTTTCCCTTTTTCTAGGAGCTTGAACACCAGAGAGGAGCCCTCATGAATGAAATTCAAGCTGCAAAAAACTCTTGGTTTAGCAAAACCCTGAACTCTATCAAAACAGCCACAGGCACCCAGCCACCCCAGCAGCCTCAGCCATCCCAATCACCCAAAGAGAGCACGTAGTTCCTGCCCAGTTTCACACACAAGAACACAATGATTCAAGCATCCGGAAGCCCTGGCAGATTGTCCCAGTGTCCCTTTGAGGGGAAGTAAGGAAGGCCAGGGGGGCAAGCCTCGAACTGAAATCCTTCAGCGTCTCTCATTCATCTGGTGTGATGCTTTTTCAAAGGAAAGTTATTTAGAGTCCTGTTTTATGTTGAATATCTATTTTCCACCTTCCTCACTGAAAACCACCATCAACCTTCTTACACCTTATTTTATTATATCTAGATGTTAAGTTGAAAATAAATAATTCAGAGCTAAATGTTTTATTTAGAACTAATTATTCCTAATTATTTTGTATCTTGCATAAAACAGTAGAATTTTTGTTCTTTCAGGGTTGACATGGTGGGAGATGGGGTATCAGTCAGGGCAAGAAAGAGATTAAAAATTTAAGCCTTGATCATTTTCAGGACTTAAAATAAAGCACATTGTAGGGGCAGGCCATGACTATTGTCTAGGACTTATCCTAGACATGATCCCAGTAGTTTACAAGAAGGATGGATACATCCTATAGAGAAGCACTTTGCTTTTGAAAGAGGAATGACCACAGACCTGTCTCCTGAAAAAAAGATTCATTTAAAAAAAAAAAAAGCTTTTGCTGGGCTCATTTGAAAATGAGCTCCTTTCGTAGATGTTTGATATTCCTGAGGCTCTCTTATCCTTTGTCTTCTGGCATGTACACTAGAGCAAAGGAACTAGAATTTCAGCAAATTCGAATAAGCCTGTATCACCTTGATCTCAATTCTTTTAAGAATTGTGTGAATCTTAAAAATCTGCCTATGTGCATGGCCCCAGGTGTGACAGTCTTGTGGATGTGTAATGCAAAGGGTATTTTGTGAATAGTAGCCTTAGAAAACTTTCATCAGAACACCTAGGAATATCCAGGTACAACTATTGGGCTTAGTACAGAATCAGAACAGAAAAGTAAATAGCAGGATAAGACCAGTGAATTCATATTCTATTTAATTTCGATGAGCACCTGCTAAGGAAACACTAATTTACTGTAATGGTTCTGTGTTAAAGACATGGAAATGGGAAGTAAAGGCCAACTTTGAAACCTTCTAGTCTTATGCTGTGTAACTCTTCCTGATTTCTGTAACTATCTGAAAATGTGCCCTTTTTATCCCAAAGATGAAGAGGTGCAAAAGCATTTGTAACATTTTTGATTCAATATAAAATGTTTATAGAAATGCTTATTTCATTGAAAGGTAAAACTATTGTTTAAAATTTGATGAAAATGTTTTTAAATTATATTTAACATGTCTATAAAAAGGTCTTGCCAGGAAATATCCTAACAGGACCAAAGAGGTTAGTTGTGTATTAAGTTTTTCATCTTATCTGTTCCAGAATAAGGCAGGGAGAGATCTTCTGGACCCATTTGCTTTTAACCCAAATTAATTCTTCTATCAGGTCTATATGATAAAGTTTAATCGTTCATCATTGGCTTCAACATCAAGCTCCTTGCTTGTAAAGGATCTGAAGCTGCAGTGCCAGTGGGATTTTCTTATCTGTGCCATTTTACTCCTAAATAATTTATTAAAATTCATTCATAGGGAATGTCTTGCCCACTTCCCCTAAAATGACTACTTAATCCTAAAAATGTATGTGTCCCTCAAACATAACCCATTTATGAAAAAACAAAACCACATTGTTTACCTACTTTTTCAGGTCTTATTTAAGAAGAGCTCCTTCAAAAAAAAAAAATTTTGCCTGCCATTTTTCATGAAAAAAAATTTCAAAACAGGGAAATGCCAATATTTCCAAAACAATGAAAAACTATTCTAGCCACTATTGGTTCACTTGCTAATAGCCAGCTACACTTTGAGAAATAAGAACATTTTTTGGTAAATTGAACTTAAAAGCTTTGAATGTATTAACTTTTTATAAAGTGATGGTCATACTACTTACCTAGTTCCATTAGTATGTCAACTTTGACTTGGATGTTCCCTACAATTTGGTTTTTAAAGCACTCTTTTTTCAAATTATAATAATAATTAGAAAATGCTATCTCTTATATAAAATGGTACCTTTTAACTTAATACATTGGCCTCTATTATTTAGTAACATTAAATTTGGCATTTGTGCCCATAAACCCCTTCACCTTGATTCAGCCTCCTGAATGAAATTGCCAACTAAGTAGAAGATGCTCATTTCTTCTGGAGTCTGATCCCATGGAATTACCCTATTGCCTTCCACTTTTCGTAACCAGCAGAATGGGCTTATGATGCAGGGTTATCCTTAGTTGAGAAGAAAAAAATAAAGTTGCTACATGTTGCCCACTCAGACTTGGACAGGAGGCTTGTAGATGCCTCCAGAACAGTTAACTGGATGGTGTTTGTTTAATGTCACAGACTCCTTCCTTATTGCTCTCCTCACCACCACCACCCCCTACCCAAACCTTACATTAAATTGATATTTGGACTTAGCTGGCTAAACTTGAGGTTCAGTTGAATTTTTATATCCCAAGATGAAGGGTGTGTAGAACTTAATATTAGAAGTTATATTTTGATTAACAGAGTTTATGTAGAAGTGAGTGAATATTAAAATTCTACATAATTTTCATCATTTTTGTCAAGAACAGCACTTTAATTTTAAATGATATTAATTCAACTCGATGTATATTTGATCAAGGAAAAAACATATCTACATGTTGTACAGGATTTAGAAACTGGTATTTTGTTTTGAAAGAAAGTTAAGACATTTCAAAATTCTGTTTAGTGTTTTCAGTGACTTACATTAATAGTGCTGAGTTGCTTCCTCTCTCATCCAGTGCCAGCAGTGATATATGGTATGATCTGCCATGCCAGCTTAATCTGTCCCATGCTGAAGTATCTGTTTGCCACTAGCAGCAGGAAAGATGCAAGATGAAAGGACCAAAATTTGATACGGAAGGTGTAATTTTCATTTAACATGTTGGAATATCACTTTCCCAACTATATGACCAAGAGACAAATGAAGTTTTGAAAATGTCAACATCCCAGTGAAGGTAGGAACTGCTTCATTTTTCTATGTCTAGCATTTAGGACAGTGCCTGGAGTCTAGAAGGCCCTTAATAACGACATGCTGATTGACTGACTTCAGTTAATTTTAGAGGATTATGTAAAATGCCCTCTCTTCACTTTATATATTTTCAGGAACTAAACAAATAACAGCCAAGCACCCTGAAAATTCTTCTGACCGATGGAGTGCTTTCCTGACATGGTTTTTTAATCTTAGTTCAATTATAGTCTTTTCCTAAAATGCACAGTGCAGAACAAATCCCTTCCAAAATCCATTGTTTACAACATTTTGAAAAATGATTTGTTTTTTTTTGAGACAAATTTCACCTCTTTGCCTACTAAATTAAGTGCTATTTATTAAATTAGTTTATGTATATATATATATATATATGTATCCTGAAGATTTTATTTCTTTGGGTTTCTTATTTTCTTTAAAAGTCAAAGAAAACAAAGCTGAATTTAGTAGTGCATGTGTTTAATAGCTTCCCACATCCTGAACCATCTCATAAATACATTTAGCTAAGTATTTTCATTTAGATAAGACTTTACCCCTCTCCAAGTGCTAATCAGAAACATTGGTAGATGTACCAGTTCAGCATACATTCTTATCTTGTAAGGCAACCAATATCTTTCTTTCCTATGAAATCGGCATATTCTTTTCCATTAGTTTGGGTTAATTTTTTTTTTTTATCACGATAAATCTTTTTGCTGAAGTCACTAACATTTTATAGTGTTTTGAAAACATGATGTTTCCCCAACTTTTTGAATGTTTCTCTCCCTACATGGTGGTTTTTACTTCTCTTTCTGTATCACTTTGTTTTAAACACTCTATTAATAAGTAATATAACCTAATGGCTTAATTTCTTATATGAGAGAAAATATATAAAACCAGAATGACCACAGTAAGAATTCAACATAGTAAGTGTCATGGAATATTGGAAGAGACGATCAGTCATTTAGAATAATCAGCTGTGTTCATCAAACAGCCATGTGGATTATGTGATTCTTCTATCTCAGTAAAATATTATTTCAGCATCTTACTTGCTTTTTCTTTCTAGAAAACAATCCCTTTGATCAACATATCCCAAATAAATTGCTTCTCTTGCTTCATCTCCAGACAGACAAAAGAATAAGCAAATGTCAGTAAATTGAAGATTAAGGTAGACTTCCTGAACAGTGAAATTCCACATGGATATTGGTTTGCCTACATGTAATTCCTGTATAGTATATTAACACATATATTTAGATGTCTCCACATCCCAAGGCATTTGGGAATCCAAGATGGTAGATCAGAAAACACCATTGTGCCCAATCTTTTTTTCTCCCGTAACTGTTGATTATTCTTCCTTTCTCTGGTTGCCAAGTTCGTGTCTCTTTTGGCCTGCATTCTTACAAAACACATCCTTGAATGAAGGTCTTATTTCCTTCTCATGGGTGGCTTTATAATAACTGGAGTGGATACTGTCTCTGGGACTTCCTTAACCCTATAAAAGCCACTAAACTGGGAACTAACTCTGTAGAGAGTAATGAGCATGAAAAGATCCAGAGTTAGGACTTGAAAATGAGACATTTTATAGATAACAGCTGGCTGGTAGGGCTTTCCTTTCCCAGTTTGAGAGTAATCACCAGAATTATTGTCTAGTACATGTCTAAGGAACTCTTTTAGCAAAACAGAACCGTTAATGGCATGTCCATATTTTCATTACCTTATAACCACATTTTCTGGAAGGTTTTATTGGGAAAGTTTTTTATCTTAAAAACATTGGGTAGGAAAATTTTTCAGAAATTTCATTTTTTTCCCCCAGTGGGAAGTATTTAATGTGTAAAGGTTTTGAAAATATGTATATAATTTGGAGAAAACTGTGTATTAGTCACAGACTAATATATATGAAACTGAATTACAATAATATAAATACATCAAAGGACTCTAGTGTCATCAAAGCACAGAAGTGATGCTGGAGGTGGTCCCAGAATTCAAGATATCTTAATAGTATTTTGCACCAGTTTCTCTCTTTTTAATATTTTACATAATTCATGGATGTTGCATTTCAAATAAAAGGGGGGAAAAAAGGTTCCTTCTCAGCCCACCCTTCTTTCTTTTTTTGTGATCCCTGTCTTTGTTCTGATCAAGAGGTAAAAGAAATCATCTTTGTGCAAATTGTTTTCCTATAACGTTACTATGACTTATCCATACCTCTTAAAACAAGTTCTAAAACAAATGAATTGATTGCCAATACCCCCATTCCCCGGGTGCAAATCCTATAAAGCCTACAAGAAACTTGCTAACCACATTGTTTCCCAAATCACAAAACACTAACAATTAGGCATTCTCCATAAATCCATGTGTTATGTATGGTACAATTATCAATGTTAATGCTTGCTCTAAAAAGTGCGATTTATTGTACATTGTCTCAATAAATGTTTACTTTTCTAATTGTTAAGAACTTGTTTGGAGGGTATCTTGTTTTCATTGTGTGAATGGATTGATCCTTGTAAAATAAAAAGAAGTGCAAAGGAAATGGCCCCCTGGAGACTGCTTTTTGTAAGTTGTGGATGCTTCTCACTCCCCTCACCCTCCACCCCGAGGGCCACGTGGGATGCACGTGGACAGCCAGCCCCGGGCCTCGCGGTCCCTGCAGTGGGGCTGCCTCCTTGTCCTTCTGCAGATCCCAGCTCCAGGCTCTCCTCCCTCAGAGCTTCAAGCTCACCTTGCTGCCTAGTGCATTTCATTTCAGGTTTCCTGAAAGCATCATAAACGCAACAGGCCTCAAAGTAAACTTCTCAAATGCCCACCCACCTCCTCCCCTCTGCCGCCTTTCACAGTTCCTGTCAAAGGCCCCACCTTCTTCCCAGGCACTGCCCTAATCTCACCCCCGATGTCAGAGCAGTGGCCAGACTGTGCTGCTTCTCCCTTCATTCACCCAGTAACTCCTTGCTTGGACCATTGCTCACGGCAGTCTCGTGGGCTTTCCTCATTGGCCCAGGGTCACACAGCCGGTGGAAGCCAAATCTGCGCTCAGCTCTTCCTAAGCCGGCACCGGCTCTACCTCCGGGGGTCCCAGGAGGGCCTTGCTGCGCCCTGCTCCGGGACCTTTACTTTCAGAATCAGACACCTATGGGTGTATCCTGGCCCTTCCCACCTTTCCTCCACCTCTCCTTCCCGACTTCTGAGGGTTCCCTGCGGAGCACGCCCCATATCTGCCTCCTGGCCTTGGCTTTGCCTGTGTGCCCCATGCTCCGCCCCCTCACTGCCACCTCAGTGTCCCTGGCCGCCTCTAGCATTTGGTTGAAATCCCACTTTGTACAGGAGCATTTGCTGGTTCCCCAGCTGCCCAGACCTTCCTTTTCCCCATTACTTTCATCTACCCTGCACAGATCTTTTAGCGCCTAGTTAGTGGTGGTGTCTCCCTTTTTTAGAATACACGCTGCTTGGGGCAGGGACTCACTCTTCGGCTGCACAAACCAGCAAGTATCCACACAGTGACTGTCTCGGTTCCCGGAAGGGGTGCCCAGGCACCGACTGTATCCCCGGGCACGCACCCTTTCAGAACTACTAAGGGGAGGGGGGCAGAACTACAGGCATTAAGTGTAATTAAGATGTAACAACGTCACTCTCCCTTGCACCCCACCCCTTTCAATCCACCAAACTAATTTGGTAATCCCATAATTCCTTGCGTGCCCTCGGGAATGGCTCCCTCATAGGATGCCTAGGAGGGGGAGAAAAGTCCCCCCCGGACTTCCTCCGAAATTAGTTTACGGCCTACTAAGGAAGAAAGTACGCAGGGGCGGGTCTCACCTTTGTGTTTGCATCCCCAAACCCTAGAGGAGAGCCTGCCATCAGGAGTGGGTGCTTAACAAATGCTTGTTTCTTTCAGTCCCACCCCACCTTGCACCGTAAGGTGCAAGAGAAGCAGACCCGGGAATAGGCATATGCGCATACGTATAGGCGGAGGCAGTCAGGTACGGCAAGCGACTCCTCTTTTCCCCCCACTCCAAAAGGTGCTCCTCCTTGCCCCGTGGAGGCTAAGGCCCCGCCCGTCCCCCAAATTGGCTGTGACATCACCGCGGGGGTGATGTAACGAAAGCTCAAACAGTAAAGACCCACACAGACACCCGCTTTAAATCAAACTCTTCTCCCTCTGCTGGGCCTGTCTGCACCGGGGCTCACGAACTTCAAAATTTTTATCTTAAGCAAGATGGCAGCGCCCCGGCACAGCCCAGCCAATTAAAGGAAACAAAATCGCTAACGCAACAGCCCCAGCCACGGATCACCCACGATCGGGAAATCCTTCCGGTCGTAGGGTGAGCTGCGGCTGCGCGAGCAAAGACGGGACAAGGAGGTAGTGGCTGCCAAGGATGTGTTCTTTTCCTCCAAAGGCCGGGCAGCTCCCGAAGGCCTGCGCACGACGCTGGCGCGTGCGCGAAAGACTGGGCGGGGCATAGGATTTGGCGGAGGCTCCACGTGGGTGCCTCACGAAGGTTCCAGAGACACCTCGCGCTAGAGGAAGGGAGGGGCAATGCGAAGGGGGCGCGGCTCGGGAAGCAGGCCGGGTCGCACCCGGCCTCTCCTTGCGCAGGCGGCCTAAGGAAAGATTCGCTCGGGACTGATCCTCGCGCAGGCGTCCTAGACGGCGTCCCGCGAACGTCCGATCCGTACGCAGGCGGCGCTGTGGGAAGTAGCTCGTGCCAGTCGGGTCTGCGCTCTGGCGGCGGCGGCGGCGGCGAGAGTAGCAATCAGAGCCAAGTCCTTGCGGTGCGGGATCCCCAGGCTTCCCTTCTGCGTGACCGCAGTTTGCGTTGCTCCTGGCGGTGGCGGCAAGCCATGGCGGCAGCTCTGGAGGAGGTAAGGCCCTGGACCCTGCGGCCTTCCCGCCCTTGCGATCCTCTCGCCGATCGAGCATCCTCTGCAGTCCCTGCTTGGCCCGTGCGGCTCTCCCGGCAGCCCTCTTCTTGCAAAGCCCCTTCTCCCGCCGGCTTCCGGTTTGCAGTGGTGCGGCCCTAGAAGCCTTGGCTCCTACGAGAAAGTTCCTCGCGGACTCGGGATGCTGGGTGGGAATAGTGGGCGAGTGGTGGCGAGTTCGGGGAACCCCCAAAGTAACCCCTGCTCGTGCCGGGCCTTGGAAAATAGCGGACCTCCCCAGCGCTCCCGGCCCTCGGCGCTTTTCTTTTACCCACGTGACAGGGCAGCGTGCAACTTTGAAGCAGACGGGGTTGGGGGGAGGAAGCATTTCGTCTGGGTGGGTCGAGGGCCTCCAACCGGCTTAGGGAAAAGGTGTTGGATGCAGGCATTTGGCCGGGTGTTTGCAAAGTAAACGGGTCCAGGAAATGACCTTACTCCCAGCGCTGGTGTTTTCTGTCTATGGTGGATCACTTCGGACCGACGGTCCGGAACGTTTTACCCCCCCCCCCCTTTTTTTTTTAACCCTTGTCCCTCGTCATCCACGCTAGGGACTATTCGGGGGGAAAAGGAATGTTGGCACCCAAAGCGCCAGTACTCAGCATCCTAGAGATATGCTTAAGCAAAAAAGAAATATTTTAGTTCTACCTCTGAATTTTAAGTATGTTTTAGTCCTAAGACGTGAACTTGTTTGGCTACCCACAGTTTTAAACTTCATTTTGCAAATTGTAGGACTGGGGAGAGTTTTCTAGTGAATTATTCTCTGTGTACGTCAGCCTGTCTGAGAAAGGGTTAACCCCAAGAGACATAGTCGTCCCTTTCAACTCTTGAGTACAAAGAACTATCAGAGTATAGAGACCGAATTTCTAGGTCCTGCTCTGCCGCTAATTATGTGATCTTGGGGGAGTGACTGCACCTTACAGGCTTCGGTTTTCTTGTCTGTGAAAGTAAGTGGTTAGGCTAGGCTATTTCTAGGAGTGTTAATAACGCAGCTTTAAGTGCTTAGAACTTTTAAAAGTAGAAATGCAGTAGTGAATGGAAAGCAGGCATTCTTATTTTGTAGATGAAGAAACAGAACAAATTGGAGATATCTACCTCGCATTTTTAGGCAATTTTTTTTTTTTAATGTTTATTATCTCGATGGAGCAATGGATAAAATGGGAATCTGGAATCAAGATGTCTATCTTCCTAAGTTTAAATTTGGCTTGAGACTATGTGCCTCAGTTTCCATATCTGTAAAATGAGCTGGAGAAGGAAATGGCAAACCATTTCAGTATTTTTGCTAAGAAAATCCCAAATAGGGTCATAAAGGACTGAACAGCAGCCACAATTTGAAAATATAATTTTTTTTAATGTGACTTAGTAATCTTATATCAGGCAATTTGGAAATACATTTTTAATGAGATATGCATAACTACAAAATTGGAAATGGGATAAATGACAAAGAATAGATTAGAGAGCTGTTGTCCATTCTTTTGGATATGTGCTGCTATGATTCTTGGAATATGATCAAAATTGTTGGTCATCCAAAGGTCAGTAAATGAAGGAGTATCGCTTATAGTTTGCAACATTTTACCAATAAAAAGTTGTACACAAATGAAGTTGATAAGCGACAACTCCATTAAAGTGTTGAGTTACTCTAGAGATGTGATATGTGAGGATTATTTTTAAGGGTATGGGAAAGAAATATGTAGACAGAAATAAAATTGTTCCTGTCTTAAAGGAAGTTACATTCTAATAAGAGAGAGGGCATGTTCACATAGACATTTACATCAAATCTATACCAAATAAAGGAAAGCAGTTTGGGGAGAAAGGGTGCACTATCAGATGGAAACTAGGAAATGCTTCAAACAGGAGATGATGGCATTTGAGTTGAGTCTTGAAGGAAACCAATAGTTCCAACAAAATGGGAAGGGAGTGAATTCTAGTATGGGATGTTGGCCAAAGCCAAGAACAGGACATTGAGCGTCCTGTATACTAAATAGTAAGGACGCTAATATATACATAGACTGGACTAGAGAGTTTGAGGACAGGTAGGTAAAATGTATAAAGTCTAAAGAATTAAGAAGGAGCCAATTTGAGATGATATTTAAATGCCAATAACCTGGTGGTTTGTACTTTTTCTTGTTTAATAGTTTGGAAGAGGAGTGAATTTAGGGAAAAGGTAAATTTCATTTTTGACATGTGGAGTTGAAAATGTCTAAAGAATAAATAGTTGAAAATATCCATTAGGAAGCAGGCAATGTAGGACTGGAAATAAGACACCAAGGAAGGGGGGTAGATAGTTCTGGGAGTCATTTGCATAAATATAATAATTTACACAACTCGGATGAAGGCACATCAAATGACCAAAATAAACATAAAGTCCCAAAATGGAACTTTATAAGGACATAGCAGTGATGAATCGGCAAAGGATACTGATTCTGAAATAATTGAGGCCATTTACCAAGAGGTCTCTCTTTTTTCTGTCCTCTTCCATTTCTTACCACTCACCTTTAACCTTCTTTACCACATTTTACATGGAGTTAGTTCTTTTCCTTGCCAAGGCAAGCACTTCTACATGTATGAGTTATCCCATTCCTTCTTTAACCACTTGAATCCTTTCTCAACTGTTTTTAATCTCTTCCTTTCCCCTCCCGTTATCTGTTAGTGCCTCTTGGTAACTGCAAACATGCCTTACTGTCCCTGCCATTATCCCTCCCCACCTGCAGATTGTGGCTGGTCTCTTCCCTTTTGTAGCCAAGCTCCCAAAGAAGACTTTGTTTATAATCTGCATTTCCTTTGCTTTTTTTTCCTCAACCTTGTAGTTAAGACTTTTAACTAAATTCACCAGAAACTAGTCTTTCCAGAATGTAAGGACTCTTCCCACCACTCATCCTTCTTGATCTCTTCAGCCTTTGACACTGTTGATCATCTTCTTGACTTTTTTTTCTAAGCTGTTTTGACCCTCTCCTACTTCTCTTCCCTCTCTCTTCTGGCTTCTTCATGTAAGCCCCTCCTAATAATTATGGAACTCTGATTCTTCCCCCTCTGTACTATTTTATTGACTATTTGGTGGCTACTAGTCTAATATCTTTTTGATAAATCAATGATGTTTTTTAAAAATCATTCTGTCAGAATTTTATTTAAAAGAATTGGTAAATTTTTGGGTTCATTCTTGCCGAATAAGATTTTTTTTTTTTTTGTAAAATGTTTCAATAAAGTACATATTCCCAGTTTTACTTTTCCATAAAAATGTTTGGATAGAAATGGATGCTTGAATTAAAATGCCTTTTTCTGATTTATATCAAATTAAATATGAAAACCACTGTGAACAATGCATTTATGAAGCTGTTAGAAAAGGCAACTATATAAATTTCTTTACTTTCATTGAATTATTTTTTAATGTTCTAAATAAGGTGTTTTTATTTTTAATAAAGTGTCACTCTGACCGCTTGAGAACTGTATTTTAGCAGCTGTTACCCATATACAAGTTATTCAGTTTTTTGTTATCAGATAACTTTTTTAAAAAAAAAAGTCATTTAAACCCATTAAAATATTTGTTTTTCTCTCATCAGGGTAGAATTTTAAAATAAACAAGATAGTTTGTACATAGGCTTTTTTGTGTTTGTGTGAAAGAAAACAACATACATATAGGTATTTTAACATTTTTATCTTTTTCTTTTTTTAAAGATGGCTTATGATGATCAGCCATCAGTTATTCAGAAAGGTGATTTGAGTGGGCGGGGATCATTTGCAGTTTTCCCTTCTCCCCATTTAGCCTTTGCCATTTTCCCCTCCTCAATTCCTCTTTTTTTTTTTTTTTTTTTTTTTTTTGCCTTTAGAATCCCAGACTGAACTACAAAGGACTTTAGCATAGAGCAAAAATAATTAAGTTTCTAGGAGTTTCCATAAAACACAGGATGAACAATAATTTTTAAATCATTTCTGCATATTTTCCCAGACAAGAGTTTGAGTGCATTGATTATTAAGAAATCATCCTAGTAGAGTTCAGTTTGTAGAAAAAGAACTGGAAATAAAGAAGTATTAGATAAATCTGCTTTGTTTAGCATTAGCATACTTAACAAAAATAAATGTTTGTTCCATGAACAGCAATACCATATGTATGATCTGAACATATAAGAAGCATATCTGTAGATATGCTATTGCTATTGAAACCACCTATTGCATCAGTAAGTTCCAAAAAGCAGCACTAATATCACATTAAGTGCATTCAGAGACATCATAGATTTGCTGATACCACAGGGACGACAGTGTAAATATGATCTCCAAATAATTTGGTAGGCAGTATAGCATTATAATCATAAAAGTAGTGTGAAATGTGGGCTGTGGATTTTTTAAGATGTATTCCCACTTCATAAGGTCATAGATCTAGAGCTAAACAGGGACCTTGGCACATCTAGTCTAACTTTTGCAGTTTTGAGGGAGGTTATGGCTTTTCAGTCATAGCAGAGCTTCAGAAAGAAAGTAATTATTGTTTGGATGTTTTAGGCAGAGTAGTAGATCTCTTATTCTTCCCAACTCTAATTATAGAGCTCTTTTTTCATTATGTAATGAAAGAATAAAACATTACAAAATATCCAGTGAAACATGCCATGTGGATTAGAGAATTCAAAATTGACTATTAATTTGAGATAACTTTAAAGGGGGAGAGACCCCCTCCAAAAAAAAAAAAAAAGTTTTTTTCAGTAGGAAGAGCAGAAAAGCTAATTAGAATTTAGAGTCCCTAAGAGAGATCAAGGCATAGTTCCTAGACCAGTGAGGCATATCAGGGGATGTCCTTGCTAAGCTACAGAACATTAGGACAGCCTGAATAGTGAGGGGCCATGAGCGTCATTGCATGAGAGTAGTTGGAGATCCTAAGAATGTTCAGCCTGGAGAAGAGAAAGCATGATAGCTGTTAAGTATTTGTAAGTGATGTCACTGTGGAAGTGACAAAATTTTTTCTGCTAGGTCCCACCTTGGGGGAGAGGGGAAGATGAGAAACAATTGGTGGAATTTTTGTGTGTGTTAAAAGGCAAATTTTGACTGAGTAAAAAAGGAAAACTTGTTATCTAAAAGTGGTGTGAGCTGTCTCAAAATGAGCTGGTTTTCTTTCACAGGAAGGCTTCAAGCAAAACCTTGTCTTTCTGAATCACAGGTTGAGATGCCTTGAGATTCAGACAAAATAATACAGAAGAACTTATTTCTATTTCCATTTCAGCAATTAGAAAATAAGTTGGGTATAATAGATGGATCTTGATCCTTCAGGTCACAGTAAACATACTTTGTTGTCTTTAAATAGCTACGCAAAGATCTGGAAGAAGTAAAGGAGTTGCTGGGAAAAGCCACTAGGAAAAGAGTTCGTGATGTCCTAACAGCAGAGAAGTCCAAGTTAGAAGCAGAGATCAAGCACAAGACAAAGCAGAAGGGACAGGAGAAAGGAGAAACTATTGATAATGAGAAACCAGCAGCTGTGGTTGCCCCCATTTCAGTTGGGTACACAGTGAAAATCAACAATTATGGTATGGCTACTTCTCCCAAATTCAACTCTTTTGATTGTTTGTGAATTCACCACACATTAATTTCTTTCTGTTGTTTTCATTTTTATTGTAAATAGTAAGTGGAAAGAGTCTTAGAATTCTTTTTTTATCTGAGGGATTGTTTTTCAGTAGTATAGATGCAAAACAAGGCTGCATACAAAAGGCCTATGCAAGAGAATGAGACTTTAAATTAAGGACAAGTGCAAGGGGAGGAGCAATGATGAGAAGGATAATGGGTATCAACTATATCCAAAGTAATGTTTTCTAGTTTTTCTCTGTCCTTTGCTAAACCAACCACAAAAGTTACATGAGACAAAGAAACTATATCTCTACAGCAGAATCACTGGTTTTTAGTATTGGAATGGACATTAAATGTGACAAAATGAAGCTCAAAGGGTTGAAAATGCTTTGTGAGTGTGCTTAGTTGAAAGAACTCTGAAAGCTGTATAACTTGGAAAAGAGAAAAATAAGTAGGGGAAATGTTTTCTTCTGCAAATATTTGAAGACTTGTCCTGTGGCAGAAAGAGAGCTTTTAGAGAACAGATCTAGAAATAAATAAGAAATAGATTTTGATTCATTTGAAGGAACTTCTAAGAATTTGGAAAGTTGTTTCTTTAAAAAGTAGAATGGACTGCATTAGGAATTAGTGAATATATTTATGCTATAGCTATTTAGTAGAGTTTGGTGGATAACAGGTTTTTAATCCATTTTAATCCATTAACTTTAAAAAAAAGAAATATTTTGATGTTTCACTATAATTGGATTTCTTTGTAATCCTATTTATCTTATTTTATGCATTTAAAAACTTTATTCTGAGGTGTCCATGGGCTTCTCCAGACTGACAAAAGGGGTCCATTTCGCAAAAAAGGTTAAGGAAGCTTGGACTCCATTCCTAGTTCCTGATTTCCAGTTGAGTGTTCTTTCTACCTTCCTGCATTATTCTTATTTAAAATTTGGCTCAACATCTTCTTTGTTAGAAGTCTGCCCTGGTTAATATTCATTTACATAACATCAACATTTCTACTCCATCCTGATAATTAAACCATGCCTTTTATATATATTTTATGTGTATGTTAACATTGATTCATTAGATTTTAAGCAGCTTGGGGAAAGGAATACAAGCTTTTCTTTTTAAAAAAATCTCTGGTTAGTCAACAAGCATTTATTAAATACCTATCTACTGTTGTGCCAGGCCTTATACTAAGCACTAAGGATACAAAGAAAAGCAAAAGACCAATGAAGCATATAATAAATGTTTGTTAATACCTGAATAAGTAAGATTTTAAGATAAATAGAGAATTTACTAATGTCTTTGAAGATTGGGATCCTGAGTGATGTAATAATAGGCCTCTCTGGATTGGGTCCAGTTCACTTCAATTCAGAGCCCACCTCTGCTGATTAGTGTACATCTTGGGCAAGTAATTTCATCTTTATTGTCCTTACTTTGCTTATCTACAACATGGAAGGGTTTAGATGAGTGTGTTCTCTAAGGTACTTTGCTGGTTTTAAATCCCTTGATTATTGCTATAGGAGGCACAAGACTTGAGTTCAAGCCCTGATTTTTCTGCTTTATATTCACGTGACATTGGGTTTGTGAACAATGTGATTGATTATAAGGTAACTGAATGAATGAAGAACTGGACATTTAAAGAAGCATAAATAGAAAAGTTCTGTGAAATCAAAAGTTTTTTTTAAATGCCAGGTGGTGGAGCTGAGTAAACCACTAGAATAAATGTGGAAGAGAAGGTACATGGGAAGAATATATTCAGCATTCACATTTATAAAATATTCTGAAGTCTTTTCTAGTTCTGTGCTTCTTAATTCTAGAATTTGTTTTTGTGATTGAAAGGATTATATTATGGAGTCAGCACAGCAATGTGGGGAATACACATACATACACACGCAGAATTAAGTTTGAATTATTGCAGTTTAGTTTACTAGATAAAATCATCTAAGTTCACCAAGCTTGAGTTTTACCATCTGTTAAATGGAGGATTACCTTCTGTACTGCATTCTTGTGAGAAGTGATTTTCAACTAATAAGGTATTTTACAAATGTTTATTGTATTCATAAAAAACACTGCCATTATTACATTCCCTCCATTTTCTATTTTTATTGCCAAGTAGTATTATGGGCCATAGCTACCTATTGTATTATGAGCAGATTCAGAGAATTGTCTGGCTGATTTACCTTTCTGTGTGTGTAGGATGGGATCAATCAGATAAATATGTGAAAATCTACATCACCTTAAATGGTGTTCAACAAGTTCCCCCTGAGAATGTACAGGTGCAGTTCAAGGAAAGGTAAGTATACAATATAATTTGTAATATATTATCTTGGTTCATTGACTACTTTGTTAGTCGTGATAAAATTTTTCATGGGCAACCTTCAAATCTATTTAATCTTATAATCAATTTCCCCATTCTATGACTGAAAAAAAATCTGTCTTTATGTTTATTCATCAAATACTGCAAAGAAGCAAGCAGGTTATAAGACCCTTAGAAGAAAACCTTAATTTCTCAGACTTTTTCATTTAACAGCTTAAGAATCTCATAAAATCAAGAAGATAATGCATCTGTCATTTTATTTACTTTAAAGGTCATTTGAAGTTCTTGTAAAGAATCTTAATGGGAAGAATTACTCTATGACTGTCAATAATCTTTTGAAGCCCATTTCTGTAGAAGGTAGTTTAAGAAAGGTGAGTCTTCTTTTTCCTTGTTTTTTATTAGACATTGTCTAATTGCATTGATTAACTCAGACTCTGCTAAGTGAAAATTCAGAAGTTGAGCTGAAGTTGACTTTTTTTATTAACTATTGATTTATCATGGAAATAATGAAAATCTATTTGGAACATTAAAAAAAAATGCAGAGGGGAACAATGGTGGCAATTTATGACCAGGCGTGTGATAGCACAAGCCTATAATCCTGATTCAAAGGGCAATGGGTTTAAGTTGATAGACGCATTAAATTTGAGAATTCTGTACTACTGGGGTGGGTGTTAAGGACCATGCCTAAGCGTTAAGGGGCAAGTCAGTTCTCAGAAGCCCCCACAGCCATGAATCATAACACACTTGGAAGGAATTGCAAATCAGTCTTTACTGACACAGATGTTGCTTTATGAATTAGGAATGAAATAAATCAGAGGGAAGAGGAGAGCGGTCAGAGAATGCAACTGCCTTTCAGTCTCCTTATACTGATATTCTCTCACATGAAGGGATCTATTCTGGTGGTCAGAAGTAGATTCCCAGCAGCCACACGTAGGTTGCCCATAACAGTGGGGTATCAACAGAGTCTGGCCTTAATATAGTGATTCCCTTGAAAATGGGGAACCACCAGATAAATTGGCCCATATTGGAAATAGAAGTGGTCACAGCTTCTGTGAATCAGCAGCGGGGTCAGGCCCCAGAGCGACCGGCCACTTGCGCTTCCAACTCAGCCTCAAGAGAAATATTTAGATTTAAGATGTTAATAAAGCTAGTCCTTTAAGGCGCTTTTCTACCAGGAGGTTTGATAAATACCAAAAAAAAAAAATTCTGTAATCTATATTCATCACTTATATAAACTAGTCTCTGATTATACACTGGAACTATATTTACCATTCTGTAATTCTTTCCAAGAGATAAAATTGGGCAATTGGCACAAGATTATACAGTTTTGCAGATTCCTAATTTCTGCTATTGGCATTGTTTAGTGTAGTGTGGGGCTTTTTCTTCCCATCTGTTTTTTCAGTGGTTGAAATTTAAAAATAAAAAATGACCTTTGAAAATAAAGCACTAATCTCCATTGTTTCCAGAGAGGTTGAAAGCTTTCAATAAAATTTAATTGGTAGGAAAGTGAGATTGATGAGCAATAAATCAAATCATAAAACTGTTCACAGTGAGATAAATATATAGTAATAGGTGATAAAGGCAGTGATGCCAATATTTTTTCCTTGGAAGTTCAATAGATAGAAAAAAGTCCTCACAGTAAGTAGACCAAAGTAGCTTCTTAGTTGCATCCAGCAAACATTTGATCTCCATGGAGAGCCATAGCAACAAAAGTTCAAAATAAATTCTTGTTCACAAAATGTTATAAAGAAAGGTATTGTGCAAAATAAAGAACAGTATAGCACAAATCATTGGGAAAAAAAGAGAAGGGGGAAAAGGAGTCTGCAAAAATATTGATAAAAACATAAATGAATTATATTCTCCCAAGAGCATTGCTAGATGAGACCAGAACACAGACTAGCCACTATTTCTAAAATGATGTAAATGCTGATAGTAGAATTGACGTATTTAGACTTAAAGTGTCCACAAAAGAAATCTGTGGGCAGGGAAACATTTTTGAAAGCATTGAGGGGATTAGCGAGGGAACTGAAAAAGGTTAAGTCTGAGGCATGCAAAGAAATGCAGAAACATCTATGGAGGATTTGTGAGAAGTACATGGATAAGAAATATTAGGATTAGAATCACAGAATTTTATCATTGGAGGGGAATACTGAGGTCATCCAGAATAATCTCCATCTTAAACAGGAGTCTCTTTGTATCTCCAACATGTGATAATTTTCATAGTACCTCACGTGAAAGGAAAACTATTTAAACAACTGGGATAGCCCCAATGAACAGCTCTAACAGGAATCTTGTTCTTTATATCAAGTCAAAATCTGCTTCCTGTTTGTGTTTTCTGTGATCAGACATTACAAATCTATACCCTTTTACATGACAACCCTTCACTTTACCAACAATAATAGCCTCTGGAAAATTTTTAGAATTAGAATTAAATTTGTTGGTCACTTAGGCCAACTTGCTTATCTATAAACAGAAAACTTGAAATCCCCCTCCTCAAATAAAATGAGTCATCCAAGCAATTGTGATAGTAAGTGGCAGAACTGCTATCTTTTAGTTCTTTTGCCTTCGATTTGTGTAGTATTTCAAATTGTGTAGTAATATCGATCCTTGGGTATTAGGGCATTTTATATCTCCAAAACACATTAATTGGTCTTTAAAGCAACCCTATTAGCATAAATGTTACAAGTTGTTATAGTCCTCCTTGTTATGTGTGTGTAGCCCATTAGGAAAATTATTAGACAAAGTCAGAAGATAAGGTTGGAGTCATGGGCACTGCTCATTGTCCCTCTGGAAAGCCAGGCCACTTTTTTGAGCTTACCTTAGAGGATTGTTTTAGGAATCAGATGAGATAATGCAATTGTTTTGGATTGGAAAAGTTAATTATTTAAAATGTACACAGGAAAAATCTGTCATACCAAGTTTGTATTTTTTCCCTGGCCCTTCTAGATCAAGACGGATACAGTTCTTGTATTATGCAAAAAGAAGCAGGAACAAAAATGGGATTACCTGACCCAGGTGGAGAAAGAATGCAAAGAGAAGGAGTGAGTCTTTTTTCTTTATGTTTCTAAGAATTGCCACTTAGATTATTGTAGACATTTAAGCTTTTATAGACTGATTTTTGTTTCTGCTTTTTGAGGTAACTTGACATGAAAGGGGTAAGGGGTAAAGATCAAGGTGTTGTTTTGCTGCTTCTCTATTATTACAGCAGATCCTAAGGAAAGCACGTGGCTAAGAATTGGCTTGTCACATTTTAAAGTCTAGTGATATTTATATAGGGTTATAGAGGGGTGTGTGTGTGTGAGACAGAGTATGTATTAGACTTAATAATATCATGCTTTTATCTTAAAGTGATGAATTGAGCTAAGCTAGCTAGCCAACCACCTTCTTTCTGCCAGCCAGTTTGTGAATTGATGGCAAGTTTCTATGAAGCATCTAAGTTTGTCCTCTTAAAGTATTGGCTGTTCAAAGTGACACAAATATTATATATACAACATAGAAAATACTTATTTACCTCATTTACCTATGGCCTGATTTACTGTTTGTTAATTGCAGAGAAGCTTTGTTGTAAAACTTTGTTTTCTTTCTCTCTACAGAAAATCTTCCTTCGATAATGACACAGATCCTAGTGAGGGGTTGATGAATGTTTTGAAGAAAATTTATGAAGATGGTGATGATGAAATGAAGAGAACTATTAATAAAGCCTGGGTAGAGTCAAGGGAGAAACAAGCCAAAGGAGAGAGTGAATTTTGAGACAAAAGTTCTTTCAGCCACCAATGTGGAAATATCCTTTCCAATAAGGAACTGTCGCTGAGCTGCACAGATGCATTTGACAAGTATATTGTTTACACAGCCTTCTTCCAAGCAAAGACCCTGAACTCTTTCCATTTCATGCTGGAGGATTTATTTAAAATAAAACATGCTTATTTTAAAAACACTTCTTTCAAGGAAAGTTGCCTTAGTGCCCTGTTTATTTTGTGTGCAAGGAAAAAGGTCATTGTTTCCTTACTTCAAGTCTTGCTAATTAAAAAGCTATATATTCATTATCTCTGCTGTTCATCTGCACAATTAAAGGGATTGAACCTACATTCAAAGTATTCTTGCTTTTCCTTCAAGATTGGCATGGATATTTATTCTTGAGTCCTTCAATTTGGTATTTTGGAAGCAGCAGGTATAAAATGAGTTTATGAGCTTCAGTTAATAGATTATGGTATAAATTGGCCCTTGCTTCTTAAGAAACAGGCAGGGGGAAATGAATGTTCAGTTATTGTTATGATGGGTTTATAAAGAGCACTTGATTTGAGTTTAAAAGTTTAACTTAATCAGGTGTCATCACAAGGCATGTCTATAAATATTAAATTACTTTAAAATATACAAAAAATTCACAACTGAGTGAACAAATGAGCCTATAATGGTGAGAACTAATCTCAAGTTTCTCCTGAATTTAACAAGTTAATAACAGTAATAAAATAAAGAAAAAATGACTAGCAAATCTGTCTTTTTTGGGTTTGTTTGTTTGTTTTTGCATTCATCATTAAGTGCTAGAGATTATTTACAGAAGAGGAATATAACAGTAAAGGTTTTATCTAATTCCTTAGGATAATATTAAAAATTTCATGTAAAAGTTCCTATTTCCTTAAGTTATAAATGGAAAGAAGGAAAGTAATTTCCCTCGGGATAAAAAAATTTCAACCCCTAAAATAGCAATAAAAATACTAAGAACCTCTATCTAAAAATACTAAGAATCCCAAGTTAAAACTTAACAAACTGGATTAGATTGGGTTAGTTCAGAAATGCTATTTAAATAGTTTATATTCATTAAATACTTTTGATAGCAATTCTTTGAGCTAGATAATACGAAATTTGTTATTCTCATTCTACATATGAAAAAATAGCCATCAATTCCCAATCCTCTCAGCTTCCTTCCCTCCTCTTTGCAGCCTCCGATACTGTGGCTTAGGCTTTCTTTTCTGTGCCTTCTTGCCCTCACTTTCCTGATCCTTGGCCAGCTAGCCAGTAGGTGGCTTTGGAACTCCAAAACTTGAGTTAAATCCCATCTCAGACACCCTAGAGGTTGGGTGGCCCTGGGCAAGTCCCTTGGCTTCCTCCTGTCCCTAGCTCCTTCCCCCTCTTTCCTTGGCCGACCTTCATCCCAGCCTACCCTCAGCATTGTTCTGGGCCTTTGTTTCCTCCTCCAAACTCTTGCTTTGGGATCTCACGAATTCCCATGGATTCAAGTCTCTTCTCCATGTAGGTGATTTTCAGATCAATTTCTTTAGCCCCGATCTCCAACTGCCTATAAGATGACAAACTGTCTCATGGACCTCTTAAACAGGTTCAGACCTTCATTATCTTTTTTCCACAAAACCCTTCCCTGCAAAGGGCACCATCCCTCAGGCACCCAGGCTTGAGACCTAGGGTTTTATCCTCAACTCTTTGATCCCTGTACCAACCTGTCATTTCCACCTTCTCTTTGCTCTGATCCTCATGACCTCATGTACACATGTCTCCCTGCTTCAGGACTGCCTTTTCCCCCCATTCTCCCCCCCCCCCCCCACCCCCTGTCCTGGGGCCCATGTTCTCTTCCTCTCTCTTCTGGCTACAGAGACTCGGCTAAATCCCACCTTCAGAAGCAGCCTTTCCGGACCTTCCTTAACCTGGGTGCCTTTTCACGGAGTACCTCCAGCTGATCCCCTCAGTCTTGTCTGTATTTAGTTGTTCTTGTGTTGTCTCCCTCACTTAACTGTGAGGTCCTTGGAAGAAAGGACTACTCCCTGTCGCCTTTTTCTGCATTCCCAGCATTAAGGCGACGCCTGGCACTGAATGTGGACCTGACTTGACTCCAGCTTCATGGGACCCACCACAGCTTGTGCCCCATTAAAAATTCAGGCACCTTCACCTCCAAGTAGCAAGGTTTTAGTCTACTTTTGCTTTAAATCAAGTAGAAATAACATAAAACACAAACAATTCTTCACATCATTTTTTTTTTTCTTTACCAGAAATAATAAGTTCAATTATCAGAAAGCAATTCAGGCACAGACCAAGTCCTTTACAGATTTCTACAATACCAAGACTTTTCCCTGCTAAAAAATTCAGCTTAAGAAAAGCAGTTATCCTATAGGGCTGCTGCTTACTGCTCATTCATTTCCGGTGGGGGTCACGATCCTTAACATCAATGGCAAACACTGAAGTGTATGAGTTGTACTGCTGTCGTGGGGTGCCGAACGCGATTCACCATATGGCTCTCTGGACCCCAGAAAGCTGCCCGTGGTCAGCTAGATGCCGGAAGACGATCCGGCTCAGTCTCCAGCGCTTCTTCACACCCCGAGGTCGAGATGTTATGACACAACGATTTCGTATCCTGACAGGACAGCTGTCTCTGGGAAGAGCAGCAATTTCTTGATCTGCTACTTCCTAGGGAAAAAAAGGTAGCATTATTGCATAGATTGTCACTCATAATATCAGCAGTTTATGAGAATTCTCCGGTGGAGGTCAACAAGCTTTTTCTTTTGGCTTTTTAAGCATTGACTCTAGATTCTCAAAGGATCTCAGAAATGAAAGGAACTTGGATGTCACCTAGTCCAGTCAGCAAGAATCCCCTACTCTTTTAGCTACTCTCCTGAGGCAACTCATTGCATTTACAAACAGTTCTAATTATGCAAAAGCTTTTCCTCACATGAGTCTACACTTAGCTCTGCAGCTTCTACATCTCACTGATGGGTTCAATATTTAGCCTTCCCAAGCTTGAACCAGGTGGCCTCTACATCTGGTTCCACACAATGGAATCAAGAAAAAATCTAAATATCTCTCCTGGATGAGAACTCTTTAAATATTTTAGAGACAGACATCCTCCCCCTTTTTACCCCCTACCTCCCTAGTCTTCTCAGTTAAATATCTCTTCAGCTGACTTCCACAGCGAGGTATCAAATTTTTGAATCAAGCCCTCCTCTGGAAATGTTTCAATCTATCAGTGAGTGGACTTTCTCAAAGTGGACAAAGCACTTCAGGTGTGCTCCGACCAAGACAGAGTATAGTGCTGGTCAGTATCACTCTTCAGTGTAGCCTAAGATGACATTTGGTTTTTTGGTTATCATACTGGTGACTCAGAATGAGTTTGCAGTCTACTAAAGCTGATTCTTTTCTCTCAAATTCAGTATATTCAAAATGTAACTCTCCCCCTTTCCCTCTTATCTTTCCATCCTCCTCTTAGCCACCCAGGGTTGGGACCTCAGCTTTCTCCTCAGCTTTTCACTTTCACCCCCTTCATCCAATCTGTTGCTAACTTCTGTCATTTCTACTTTGTAGCACTTCTCTTCCTTTTTTTCCTCTGATGATGACCCTCATTACTTCATGCATGGACTACTGAAATAGTCTTTTGGCAATTAGTCTCCCTGTCTCAAGTCTTTCCCCATTACACTTAGCCATGAAAGTGATTTCCCTAAAGCAATTAGTCTCCCTGTCTCAAGTCTTTCCCCATTACACTTAGCCATGAAAGTGATTTCCCTAAAGTCTACCTAGGGTACCTTACTCAATAAATTCCAGTGGCTCTCTATTACCTCCAAGATAAATGTAACATTTTCCATTTGACTTTTAGAATCTTTCATAATCCAGTCCCTTCCTACCTAGCCTTTGTACACCTTTTATGTATTCTGATCCAATGAGCATCTCCACCTCCTGATTTCCATGATTTTTTTTCAGTCATAAATAAAATCCCATCCTTGATAAAGCTTTTTACAAAAGTTTAAAACACAGAGCCTGTCCTTATATAATCTTTTTGAGGAGACACAAAAGTGTCAGATCTTTAGAGAACAATAAAGGGCAAATCAAAGATCATAGAGGAGATGACTGAGCCAAAGAAGGATATGGCTTTGAAAGGCAGGTAGGAACTCTCATGGATATTGCCAGGTTGACTTGTGATAAACAAGAGGTCCTCAAGTGGGTGTCCCAATTCAGCCCTCCAATTCTCTGATTGTTTTAGACTAGCCACCAAAGTGTCTTTCACAGTGCTTTGCACCTAGTACATAGTTTATAAATATATGTTGGATAAAATGTCACAATGATTAAGATAATTTAATATTATGGGTGAAGGGGCAGTTAAGTTTGAAGACAGTTTTAAGAGAAATAGTTTGTATAATTTCTGAGATTAGAAAAATAAACTAACTTGAAGATCTTTTGGTAATATAGTGTTCTTTCTGAGGGAGTTGATCCGAAGCCTTTCATCTGCAAATTCAAAGGCCATCTTTCTTCTCTTTACATCACGCACCATTCTCCAGTCCACATAGTAACTTCGTATCTGTCCTGTACCTGAAAAAGGAACCATCTAATAATGATGGTCAAAGAAAAAAAGAGATAGTAAAACTGATGCTTTTTTCCTTGTCTTAATCATCTATTCCTTTTACAGCTTTTGTGAAATGTCACTTAAAGTTTCTAATTTGGTATCTAAGTGTTTGTTCTGAAGAAGGCACCACACCAGGTGATGAGAGTAAAGAGGAAAAATCAAATAATTTCTGCTCTCCTGAAGCAAGGAGGATGTACAAGGGAAATGGGACATGGACTCCAAGAGATGGTGTATCCTCTTTTGTATGCAAATTCCTTTGGTGATTGATGGGGCAGTTCATTCATTCCACTCTTATCCTATGTGACTTTTCTCAATATTCTCCCAAAAGTTCCCAATAAGTCCACCCAATACACTGGAAGTCTTACTCAATTTCTCCCATTATCATTGGATCACTCTAATTGACCACTTGTCATCCCTTGTTCTTGGCTTATGAGCAATCCATGTTCTTTTCTTTTTATATATTTCCTTAAAGTCCTTTACTTAATAAATATTTTTTAAAAGTGGCTATGCATATTGTTGGTGGAGTTGTGAACGAATCCAACCATTCTGGAGAGCAATCTGGAATTATGCCCAAAAAGTTATCAAACTGTGCATACCCTTTGATCCAGCAGTGTTTCTATTGGGCTTACACCCCAAAGAGATACTAAAAAAGGGAAAGGGACCTGTATGTGCCAAAATGTTGGTAGCAGCCCTGTTTGTAGTGGCTAGAAACTGGAAAATGAATGGATGCCCATCAATTGGAGAATGGCTGGGTAAATTGTGGTATATGAATGTTATGGAATATTATTGTTCTGTAAGAAATGACCAACAGGATGAATACAGAGAGGCTTGGAGAGACCTACATGGACTGATGCTAAGTGAGATGAGCAGAACCAGGAGATCATTATACACTTCGACAACGATATTGTATGAGGATGTATTCTGATGGAAGTGGATTTCTTTGACAGAGACCTAACTGAGTTTCAATGGATAAATGATGGACAGAAACAGCTACACCCAAAGAAGGAACACTGGGAAACGAATGTGAACTATTTGCATTTTTGATTTTCTTCCCCGAGTTATTTTTACCTTCTGAATCCAATTCTCCCTGTGCAACAGGAGAACTGTTTGGTTCTGCAAATATGTACTGTATCTAGGATATACTGCAACATATTTAACATATATAGGACTGCTTGCCATCTGGGGGGGGGTGGAGGGAGGGAGGGGAAAAAACGAAACATAAGCGAGTGCAAGGGATAATGTTGTAAAAAATTACCCTGGCATGGATTCTGTCAATACAAAGTTATTATTAAATAAAATAAAATTAAAAAAAAAAGTGGCTATGCATATCAACAACAGGGCTACGTACTGAGAATACCAAAAAAACCCAAAAGCAGTAACAACAAATTCTGGCCTTCTAGGAATTGACTTCCCGCTGAAAGAAAATAACATGCATAGAGGCTAGGAAATACAAGAAAATTGAGGAGGGAAAGAATATAATAACTGAGAGGATTAGCAAAGGTTCTGAATAGGGATTTGTAGCTGAGCTGTGTCATTAAAAAAAAAAAAAAAAAACATAAGAATTTAGACTTTAAGAGGTAGAGATAAGGAGGGAATGTATTCCAGCGTTGGAGGCACTGGAAGAAGAGAACATTGACTTTGGAGAAATATCAAGTGAGCCAGTTTGGCAAGAACACAAAATATGTGAAGGGAAGTCATGAGAAATGTTTGAAAAGGTGATGTTCGTGACTGCAATGTCCAAATTCCCATCTTGGCTATTTGATATTAGGCAAATAATGTCCCTTCTCAGTGGTTTCATTTTTAAAACAAAGGGCTTAAAATAGGTCTTGTAAGAGATCCCTCTCTTCCAGCCCTTTTCTGCAGCTTTAGCAATGGGTAGAGTGCTAGACTTAGAAGGTTCTCGGATACCCCCTTGGCGCCAGCCACGTCACCACTCCAAACTTCACTTTCCTACCCCATAAAATGGGGATAACAGCATGCACTTCTCAGGTGGAGTGAGGCTGGAATATTTGCAAATTACTTCGTAACCGCTGAAGCGGGTGGGGGAGGGGGACGCAGGCCTGCAGAGGAGGAGTTATAAGCAAAGAACTGGGGGCACCCTCGGCGGCTTCCTCCAAGAGCGCCCCCACTTCCAGGCACAGAGTAGCCAGGGAACGTAAATGTGCTCAGACCCTGGGTATGTACTTTAACCGTCCCCTCACCGGTAAAATGGAAGCCATAACAATGTCACTCCCTCCCTCCCCAGGCCGCTATTAGCAACAGAAAAGGCGCTTTCAAACTTAAAAGCACCATCTAAATGCTAGTTATTAGCTTTTTTTCTTTTCCTTTTTTTTTAAAATCATCGACATCATTATTATCTGGAGCTGTTTGCTCATCTGTCCAGTGACCTCGGAGGCTCTTCTGGCTCTCCATCTACACTCTCTGAGCTCATTCCTCCGCTCCCCGAGGGGGAGGCCTCCGGGCTGGTCAGTTTCGGGGTTCTGAGAGCTGCCGGGGGAACCGACTAAGCGCGCCACTGACCTGACGTACGGACCGTAGCAGAGAACCCAGCATGGAGGCCGCCATATTGCCGGATGCGGGATTCAAAGATTCGCAACTTTATTGACACTGAAGGAACTGGGAGGGAAGGAGGGAGATATGGGGAGGCGGGACCTCGTGCCGGGGCACGGTGCGGAGAAGGTGAAACGGAAAAACTGTGAGCAGTGAGCATGCGCCGAAAGGATAAGCAGTGAGGGTGCGCGGACTCGGCCCTGGAGCCGCCCTTCTTGTGACGTCACGGCGCTTGTTCGGCCTCTTCAGCGTAAAGGTCAAGTTTGTCTTACCTGGCTCGGCGCGCTCTGTTGTAGAACCTGTGTTTGGAAAAATAGAATGCAGGGGCGAAAGTCCATGATATTTAAAAAAAAATCAAAGGCACCCTCCTTCTTTTAGTTAATAAGCATTTATAAAAGCGCACTCTATGTGCTAGACCTTGTATTAAGCGCTGGGGACTCGGAGAAAAGCAAAAACCTGGTGCCTGCCTTTAATGAGCTTACGTTCTAATGGCAGAAACCAAGTGGAACTAATGACAATTAAATGATGTTTAAAAAAATAGCAACTAAGTCTATAATAGTTTTATATATACATATATATACACATATATATACATATACATATATATATATATGACTGGAGACAAATCATCTAAAACGCGCTCAGCCTCAGTTTCCTCATCTGAAAAATAGAAATCATAATAGTTACTTCCCAGGGTGAAGACAAATAACTTATAAACTACTTGTAAAGTGCTTTGCAAGCCTTAAAAATGTTAAATCCTAGTTATTAGTGAGTAGAACGCGGAAGCTGTGTTCCGAGTTCAAATGCTGCCTCAGTTAAACTTATTAGCCGAGTGATCCTGGAAGTCTGATTAGTCATCGGTAAAATAGAAACAATAAGATCAAATAAGATAATATTTATAAATACTGTATAAATGTATAATATACATAAGTATATAAATACTATACTATTATATAAATATGAAAATTTATATTATATTAAATATAAATACTATAATATACATAATTGTATAAATACTATCATCATCATCACAGAGTAAACTGAAGGTAAGCTTACAGCTAAAGCTTTCTTCCTGTGGATTTTATTCTTTTTGAAAAACTGGTTCATCCGGACAAAAGCAGCTACACCCAAAGAAAGAACACTGGGAAACGAATGTGAACTATCTGCATTTTTGTTTTTCTTCCCGGGTTATTTATACCTTCTGAATCCAATTCTCCCTACGCAACAAGAGAACTGTTCGGTTCTGCAAACATATATTGTATCTAGGATATACTGCAACATATCCAACATATAAAGGACTGCTTGCCATCTAGGGGAGGGGGTGGAGGGAGGGAGGGGAAAAAAAAAATCGGAACAGAAACGAGTGTCAATATAATGTAATTATTAAATAAAATATTTAAAATTAAAAAAAAAAAGAAAAACTGGTTCATCTCAGTAGATCTTTATGAGTCTCTTAATCTCTATGAATAGTAATTTCCATTTCCTCTCTGTCCAAGACCACTGTTTCTCCTTTCTTTTCATTCCAGGTGCTTACTCAGGATAGTGACTGGCACACAGTAAGTACCTACAATATGCCTAGGTTTGTGCAGGGAAATGTGGCAGATACAACAGAAGTAGAAGCTCTTACCCCTGCTCTCTGGAGTAGAGCTGCTAACTAGTGAGAAAGGCAATATAAGGCAGCATAGTCTGCTAATTGGGCTGCTAATATAATTATAAGAAACAGTCATGACCTATGAGATAAGATATAAAAAGCCCAAACAAGAAATAGCAATGAACAAGGAAGAAGAGGAAAGGAGAATCTTTCAATACACAAGAAAATATTTATTGAGGAAGGACCTACAATGATAGGCAGGGTGATGGGGATACAAGAAAAATGTTCCTTTTTCAGAAGGACCTTATGTTCTACCTTCTACTTCAGAGGTCCCAAAGGATGTTTTGGGACTTAAAAACTACAAAGATATGAAGAAATAGTCCTCAGTTTTATGTTTAAGGATTTCTAGGTGTAACACTTTATTTTAAAATATCTAGAGGTTATTTTACCCTTAATAGTCCTCTGATTCTTTTAACGTTACCTATTTTCATTTTCAGTTGCATAAAGGTAGTAGATGATGAGCCTCTGGTTATGTCCCCAGAGCCCTATATTTGGAGGAAGGGCCTTATTCAAATCCCTGCACAGCCTCTTACCATTTATATGACATACTGAGAAAAGCAAAAACCTGGTTCCTTCCCCTTAAGGAGCTTACAGTCTTTTCATCATCATTTTTTAAATTAAATGTATCTAGTATTTAATTTTTCTCCAGTTACACATAAATAAAAACAATTTTTAACATTTGTTTTTTAATTTTTTCTTTCTAAATTCTCTCCTCTCCCCACCTCAGTCCCACTGAAAAGACAAGCAGTTTGATACAGAGTATAGAAGTGTGATCATGTAAAACATTTCCATAATAATTAGGTTGTGAAATTTTCTTTCCGAGGTCCCAAAGGATGTTTTGGGACTTAAAAACTACAAAGATATGAAGTAATAGTCCTCAGTTTTATGTTTAAGGATTTCTAGGTGTAGCACTTTATTTTAAAATATCTAGAGGTTATTTTACCGTTAATAGTCTTCTGATTCTTTTAAAGTTACCTATTTTGCAGACAAACAACAAACAAAAAACCTCAAGAATAATAAAGTAAAACATGTATGTTTCAATCTATTCAGTCACCATCAGTTCTTTCTTTGGGTATGGATAGTATTTTTTCATTTTAATTCTTCAGGCTTCTTTTGGATCATTATATTGCTGAGCATGACTGAGTAATTCACATTATCTCTTAATATTTTATGTTACTTTAAAATAATATATTTCACTTTGCATCAGCTTATGTAAGTTTTTCCAGGCTTTTCTGAGAGCATCCTGCTCATCATTTCTTATAGCACAATAGTATTCTATTATAATCGGGTCACAGTTTATTCAGCCACTTCCCAATTTCCCATTGCCAATGGGCATCCCTTCAATTTCCAGTTTGTTGAAGGAGTTTTCATTCTAATGTCAAAAACCACATGTAAATTAATAATGACAAATATAGCAAGTAATTTTTTTTGAATCTCAGTGTCCTCATCTTTAAAATTATAGAGTAGGACTAGATGACTCTAAAATGTCTTCCAAACCTAAATCTATAATGCTGCCATTCTCTTCAGAAGAGTTGAGCCCTAGCCAGAAAGTTGTCAGTCTTTTCCCCTTCCCCTCTTCTGTTCTTCATTTCTCTGTTATCTGTTCTTCTTGGATGAATTGATCCTTGCCCCTTTGTTCCCATGTGGATGGATAGCATTTTCTTAACAGCTTTTGGTTTTAGAGAAGATATTCCAATAAGTAGTTATGGTTATTTTTAATTGCTTTAAAATGGAAAGTATTAAATTATGACAATCAATTTTATATTAGTGTAGCCTAGACATCAGGGGTGGCAAAAATAGTCCAGATGGCAGGGCTTGAACCTACCATATGATGTCTATATCCATCAAAGCTGACACATACATACCCCCATGTGCTTGGCTGTAACACTCCTTCCATATGCAGCTCCTCCCTGCTGACCAGCAGCTGTTTTCCAGGAGAGGACACAATGTTCCTGCCTTTCCTCTCCCACATAAGAGATGGATGTGGTTTGGCTAAAAGTGAGAGATTCCTGAGAAAGAGGAAGAGCCTTTGGGTGGTCCATATGTGTTCAGTGCACGTTATTTGTATGTGGGGCCAGATTGATGGTGGTAGTGACTGTGAGGAGAAAACTGCACAGAAGGAGAAGGGTGGGGAAAGGAGAAGGGTAGGGAAAGGAAAAGAAAGCTGGAGAAGATGAAAATTACATCCAGTGAGAAGGGTGGGGAGAGGAGGGAAGACTTTCTTTTCCTTTGACCCCACAGTTGCAATTGGGAGAAATATAAAGATTGCATTTTATTTTTGTTCCTCAAATTAAGAATCACTTATATAATAAATCCTGCACCATGAGAAAATTATATGCTCACTATAAAATCACCAGATTGGCCATTTAGTTCCTTCTACTCAGACTCTGAGATGACATATTATATATATGTAGGAGATGAAAAACATCTGTATTTTTTTATACATCTGGACCTATTAAACATCAGCACCAGATGTGATTAACTTAGTAACTTGGCAATAAAGTGTGGAAAACACCTTTTTACTGCTAGCTACTGCTGCAGGAACTGGCCTGTATGGCATAACAATTAGGCTCCAGTCTTGTGCTATAGACACAAGTTTTATGGTTTGCACACAAGATGGTGCTGATGCTTCATCTGAGCTGAATGCCCCCCAAATCAGTTCTATGCAGCTTGTCAAGGCATTGTCTAAAGAAGGGAGGGAGGGGTGGAGGGAGGAAAGAAAGAAAGAAAGAGAGAAAGAGAGAGGGGAGGAGGGAGGGAGAGAAAAAGAAAGGAAAAAAAGAAAGAAAGGAAGCAAAAAAGAAAGAAAAAGGAAGGAAGGAAGGAAGAAAGGAAGGAAGGAAGGAAGGAAAGAAGGAGGGAAGGGAAACAAAGAAAATGGCTTTTTTCTCCTCTTTTTATTTGAAGTTGACATTTCTAATCCACATCAAACAGGAAAGTATTTGTGGTATTCTTTATATTAGTTATAATATAACTAATATTATAGTATTGGTATATGGTATTAGTTATAATAGTTTTATCCAGACCCACCAGCACACTTTATACATTTGTGATACTGCTGACCTTTGGCTTAAAGTCATGGAGTAAAGGAATCTATTACCTTGACTACACTATCAGGTCAAGACAATGAGGAAGGGTGAGCCCAAAGTACCAGCTAACTCTTCCAATGGTTCCTTGACTTTTCTCTCAGGTCAGATCTGGATGTGCCTGCCTTAGAATCATGGGATCATTAAATTTATATATGAAAGGAACCATTCAATCAACCAACCAATCGAACAATCACAAAGTATTTATTTTATGTGCTAGTTTTAAGGATGAAAATATAAAGTAGAGAATAAACACTATTCTCAAGAAATTTATATCTTAATTGAAGTCTGCTCTGTTACTCCCTTAATTTAAAGATCAAGAAATAGAAACTTAGAGAATAAAAGTTACTTGTCTGAGGTCAAAAGAAAGCAAATGGCAAAACTGACATCAAGACCCATGTTCACCAGACTCTGGGTCTTAGAAGGAAAAAAAAGAATATGTTCTTTCATCCTTTCTAGGATGAGCCTTTTTTTGTAATGAATATGTCCCTCAAAGAGTCCTAGACTTGCTATCAGAACATCTAAATTCTACTTCTGGAATAGCCATTTATTAGCTTTGTGGTCCTGAAGAGTCCTTTTAACCACTCCAAACTGGTTTCCTCATTTGTAAACCAGAGACAACATCTTCACTTTTTCTGTCCTAAAGATCAGAGAACATGAGGATCTGATAAATTCACATATGGGAAGCACTCTTGTTGCTTCTGCGCATTGTGTGAATGCAGTAACTGCTATGAATTATTATATTGTAAATCATTGAAGAACAGAGAGTGAGTTTTTTATTTCTTCACATCCAGTGCTTTTATATCACAGTACCTTGAAAACACCAGGCATTTAAATAAATGTTTTGAGGGATGGTGATGGTATTTAGAATACTTATTTTCAGCTCACCTCCTTCAGTACAAGTGGCAATGACTCACTGTTTTTCTCTTAAATGAAATGCGTTTACCTACCAACTGTGGAAAGAGAATGACTGGCTCCAAATCCTGTGCTAGATCTGAGTTTCCTTCCCCACACTTTTTTAGTCTTTGTTACTGTTATCTTAATTTTTATTATGAACATATTCTATTCATATGTGTACATATGTATGCATTTGAATACCACCTTATAACTCCTAAGAATGAATTGTATATTTTGTTCTGGGGTTTGGGATTGGCTTCCTTTTTCCTTGGGGAGATATACTTGCCAACTCTTTTGTGGCTTAGATTGAAACACAGTGTTTCAAATTGACTTTACTGATGAGGAAACACCCACTTTCTGTTGCAATGCCTTTGACTGGTTTTCATTTGAACAAAACAAAACATTTAGTTTGTAGCCCAAGCTCTCCTCGTTGTGGGCTCCACAAAGTGATACCCAATTTCAATGTACTCAATCTATTCTTTCAGCTGGCATTTAACTAAAACCATATATCATGAGCCTGATTCCAATCCTTTTCTCCAAAATCAAAACAAAAAGAAGCAAAAGAAACAAACAGCCAAATTATATTACACCTTAACTTAAAGCAAAGGTATTTAGTTAAACATAGTACAAATATATATATGCAAGAAAAATCCTCTTATAAACACAGGGGCACACTTTCCCACAAATTCTGTGCTATCACTGAGCACACTTACAAAACAGAGTCTGCTTAACTTGCACTCCAAAGATTATATCCTACGTGGAACACTTGGCTGTACTGAAAGTTGTATCCTATTACTTCCTATAAAGCTGTTTATGTCATTTGCTGATCTCTTGATGTCACTTGCTGGGCTACTTTCTTATCTATCTTATTTCAACTGTACTTTTATTATCACTTGCTATTTCTCCATTGAATCACATCTACCAGATGCCTTCACGAGGTATACTTCCAATTAATTTGTAAACACCTCAATAACCTCAGGATTATTATAGCTCTTTTGTGAAGCAAATCTTAAATTGTGCCTAGCCAACATAGCAGGATTTGTCCGTAAGATCAAATCTGTATTTTGGACACAGTCATTTCTCATCACAAGCAACTATTCCAAGCTCATTTGCTGTGTTGGTTGGAATAAGTAAATTCTTTTCAATTCCTAACACATGCTCATCAGCTAACAACAGGACCAGCTTGACTATCTTGCACCTTGACTGAGAGGTCATGGAGGTGGCAACTTTCGCCCTATATTCCTACAAACAACATCCAAATTTTTATTGAAAATGACTTTTTAGTTAATATTCCTTCTCTCTCTCTCTCTCTCTCTCTCTCTCTCTCTCTCTCTCTCTCTCTCTCTCTCTCTCTCTCTCTCTCTCTCTCGTCTCTGCCCTTTTGAAAATCTTAATCTATTGAAAACTCAAGTTGATCTTCAATTTCAGGAAGGGGAATGAGATGTATTGCAAGAGGTTGAGGCACTTAAGTTAGTGATAGACATATCTAAGAAATTTCTACAAAGTAGATTAGGTAAATGTTCATAGTTCCAGATCAGAAAGTTTTAGTACTTATCATTGTTACTTATATAGCCTTCTCCAGAAAAATCAAAGAAATAAGGCAGTGCAGATTTTAATTCTTTCTTGCTTATCAGTTTCTAGTTGAGGAAAGAAACACAGTACTTCTCTCTTTTCATTTCCTCTTATAAAACATTTTTTCAATCCTTCTTTACAAGATTCTATACAATCATAAAATTTTGTCCTTTTTTTCATTTTTCATTTCAATGGAATCATTTAGAATAATAAGGGATTTTAAAGTTCATTCTAGATCAACTCCTTGAAATAAGTTAATTATAGTAGCATATAAGGGAAACTGCTAAGGTTCTACATACAGATAAAACCCCAATCCATAATGAGTTTGGCTGGTTGCTAATTACATTAATCTAACTTAATTTTGTCCCGATTTTCCAGGAACAGGAGTAGTAAAAAATTGTATATGAGGGTATTTTGCTTTTATTTCTTTATAAATTTAACAACAGCTGGCATCTAATTTTAGTGCTTTTTTTTAATTGTGTTATTTGTGTTTGTTTTTCCTTCTGAATAGATACAAATAGTAGGGGTATTAACCATGTCTTATACATGTGTTTTTATCCATGGTGCTCAGCTTTGTGTTCAGTATAAGATGTTCAGGAAAAAAATTTGTTTAATAAATTGATTTACAAGTTTAAATTCCTGTGAGTGTTCCAAGGGTCTGTCTTTAGCCTTCTCTTTTCCCTCTATACAGTCACACTTGGTGATCTCATCAGCTCCCATGGATCTAATTATAATCTCTCTTCAGATGAATCTCAGATCTTTTAGTCCCAATCTGACCTCTACTCTGATCTCTATTCATATCACCAACTGTCTGATGGATATCTTGACTCAGATGTCCCAAATTTGAACTCATCATGTCTGAAACTAAACTCATCCTCTCTCCTCCAAGGCTTTTTCCCCTTCCAGATTACCTTTTTTTACTGTTGAAGAGGGTACTACTATCCTTCTAGTGACCCAGTCTTGTCTATCAGTCTCAAATCCTCCTTCTTCTTATCCCTCCAATCTGTTGCCAAGGCGTGTTGATTTTTATCTTAATATTTTTCATGTAAATGTTCTCTCTGATCATACAGTTGCCATCCTACTACAGGTTTCTCATCTTTTCACTCCTGAACTTTTACAAAAGCTTTTTAGGTGGGCTTCCCATTACTAGTACATTCTCTCTAAGATTACCTCCAGTTTACTCTGTATATATTTTGTATGTATATAATTTTTAGCATGTTAATTCTCCCATTAAAATTAGGACAGAAACTATTCTTTTATTTTCTTGTATTCCCAGTGCAAAACACAATGCCTGTCATATAATAAATGCTAAATAAATATTCTTTGACTTGCTGACTTCTTTGGATATGAGCTTTCTAGAATACAGTATGTTTTTCTTTTCCTTTCCCTTGATATAATTCATAGATATATAGATCTCTAACTTCCCCCTCTCACTTAAAGAAGAAAGAAACAAAAATAAATTGGAGGGGAGAAGGAATTCTAAATGTACAGCTCATAGACTTAGAGCTGAAAGGGACCCTAAGAATCTATCAAGTTTAAACTTTATTTTTACAGATGAAGAAAGTGAGCAAGGATCACAGTGCTAGTAAGTAGACAAGATTTGTAGCTGGGTCTTCTTCACTTAAAGTTTGCTGCCCCATGCATTGTCATGTTGCTTCTCACTCCCTAGAATACAAAGGGGACCATGGGTTCTTTAACACCAGATACCATCTTGATAAGATAAATACTTTTTATTTTCATTTATTTATTTATTGCTGAGACACTTGAGGTTAAGTGACTTGCCTAGGGTCACATAGCTAGAAAGAGTTAAGTGCCTGAATCCAGATCTGAACTCAGCTTCTCCTGACTTCAGGGCTGGTGCTCTATCCACTGTACCACCTAACTGCCCCGATATCAAATACTCTTAAAAGAATAATTGAAGCTTATAAATTCATTAGTTCATTGGTGACTATAATGGAACAATTTTTTTGTTGCTGAAAACAACACAATATAATGGACTGGAGTCAGCAGACCTAGATTCTAAATTTGGCTCTTCCCCTAACCAGCTTTATAAGTCTGAGTAAATTATTTAGCCTCTCTGAGCCTCAGTTTCCTTATTTGTAAAGAGAAAAGGTTGGACTTGACGATCTATTAGGTTCCTTCTAGCTTTGAATCTCTGATTCCATGATGAGATGATCACTAAGATTCTTTTTTACATCTAACATTTTAAAATTGTAATATCTATTCTGCAATAGAAACACAGGGCTTGAATTGCATTCTCTTTTACTAGTTACCTAGCAGAGAAATTGGGACTTTGTGATGAATTTGTAATGAAGAGACCACAAGACCTATTTTATTGACACTGAAAGACATTAGAATTGGAATGATAACTCTGGTATCCTTCTAATATGAGAATTCCTCCAATGGATGTAAGTGAAAAGAGCATTAGACTTAGAAACACTGAGTTCAAATCCCAGAACTACCAATCTCAATCTCAATTATATGGACTGTGTAATTATGGACAATCATTTTCTCAACTCCAAAATAAACTGAGGTATCATTGAGATCTTTTCTCGAATAGTTATTCTGTGATTCTGTGACTCTGAGCTGGTTCTTTTCTAAACTCTCTTTCCCTACCCACCTCCCACCCGCTACCCCCAACATGGGACCACAAGACCAAGTAGAAATGTTCTCCTGTTGGATTGACAAAGCCAAACTCCTAGCAAGCTTAGTCATCTGAAGGCTGTCCCCAGTGGGTGATGTCAGACTCCAGGCCTCAATCATTGAATTGAACTGGCAGCCTGCAGAAAACCTCAGCTTAATGATTTGTATAAACCACAGGGGTCTGCTCTTGAGAGAGGAACATTTGTAGGAATGATAGGGAATGATGTTCCAACAGGAAAATGTGATGTAATGAAGAAGAGGGAACCACATATGTGGTTACTTTGCTTTTAAGTACATTTGTCTGTATGGGATGTACATAATTACTGAAGAGACATTTTGTCAGAATCCCTTTTTTCCCCCTTCTTACTGCTTTTGGTTTTCCCTTCTACTTCAGGACAAGGGAGTTAAATTACTAGTACAAACTAATGAAAGTTGGTGATGGGAGCAATGATAATTGCTCTCTGGCATAATAAAATCTGGTGATTATAATGATCTTTCAATTTAAGAAACCAAAAGAAGCAGAGAAGCATAATCTTATTAATGAAAAGATTTATAGGATAAAGGACTGTGAATATCTTTAAGGATCTGGTGAGGCAGATTGAAGGAATCATTAATTCTTATACTTTGTGAAACTAAGACCTAATGCTGCCCTAGTCTCATAATAAGTCAATCAAAAAAAAGCCTAACTTGATCCATCCATTCCTGCTAATTATCACCCTATATCTTTCTGTCCTTTTGTTGCTAAATTCCTTTGAGAGACTGTCTACAATAGATGGTTCCATTGCTTTCTTCTCCCTCTCTCTTGAATTCTATAGTCTGGCTTCCAACTTCATCATTCAACCAGTACTGCTTTCTCCAAAATTATTAATGATCTTTTAATTGCCAAATCTAATGGTTCTTTTGAAATCCTAATTTTTCTTGATCTCTTTGTACCTTTGACACTGTCAGTCATCCTTTTCTTGATATTCTTTCCTCTAGATTTTCATGAAATTATTTTTTCTTGGTTATCCTTCTCCCTATTTGATTGTTCCTTGTCAGTCTCCTTTGCTAGATCTTTTTTCCAGGTGATGCTAACTTTAGTTATCCCACAGGGTTGTCCTGAATCCTTTTCTCTTTTCCCTTTCTATGATTTTACTTGGTAACTTCACCAGCTTCCATGGATTCAATTGTCATCCCTATGCTGATGATTCTCAAACTGACATCTTGCCCTATGCCCTTTAGCTTCTCCACTTGTGTATTAAACATCTCAAAGTGGATGTCTTGTGGTCATTTTAAATTCAAGGTGTTCAAAACTGAACTCAATACCTTTTCTCTCAAATCCTCCCCACTTCCAAACTTCCCAATCCTCATTGAGGAATATTTTCCCAATCCCATAGGCTCAAAACCTAGATATTCTCAACTTTTCACCTTCTATCACTCTTCATGTCCAATCTGTTATCAAGCCTGTACATTTTTCCTTCATAACATTTCTCAAGTATGTTCTCTCCTCTGTTACTACTTCGTTATGAACAAAGCAACACTGTTACTACTTCATTTTAAATCCTTATTATCTTGGTATAAGCCTTATCACTTCCACAGGGACTACTGCTATAGCCCGCTGGTTGATCTGCCAATTCATTTTTCCTTCCGCTATCATCTCCCTAAACTAGATTAAACCATGTCACCCCTCTCCCCCACTTAATACACTCCAGTGGCTTCCTATCACTTTCAGTATCAAATATAAAATATGCTGACCTTGAAAGTTCTTCATAACCTGCCCTTCCCCTATCTTTCCAATCTTATACCATACAGACCCCTATTATGCAATCTAGTGACTCAGGCCCCTTGTTATTCCTCATCCCAAACCATTTCCAAACTTTGGACTATTCCCCATGGCTGAAATGCTCTCCTTACTCATCTGTTTCCTGAATTCCCTGATTTCTTTTAAGTCCTAGCTAAAATCCCAACTCATATAGGAAACAGTTTTTACTTCTAATGCCTTCCTTTTGTAGACTATTTACAAACTTATTCTATATATATCTGGTTTGTATTTATTTACATGTTTCCTTCATAAGATTATGAGCTCCTCAAAAGAAGAGAGTATCTTTTACCTCTCTTTGTATCCTCAATGTGTACAACATAATGCCTGGCATATAGTACGTATTTAATAAATATTATTGACTAAATAATTGACCAAATTTTTAGACGTGGAGGAGCCAGTAAGTAGGATGGAATTAACTATGATTATTCATATTTTATTCCAGAAATATGAACAAAAATGTTGCATATTTTATTTTGTAAAAATTATAAGTACAAAATAATCATGGGTAAATGTAGTAAGGCTTGTAAATATGGGAAAATAGTGGGATAATCACCTTTCTAGTTCTGGATACTTGTTTTTTCTTAATATCATCTATTGTTTTATTTGCTTTTTTGATCATGTCACACTATTAATTCATATTGAGCTTTGTATCCACTAAAAGCTTCAGATTTTTTTCATTGGAAATGATCTATAGCTATTCTTTCCCTATTCTACTTTTATAAATTTGATTTTATTCTGAATCCATGTGCAGGACTTGTTGTAGGCCATCATTCTAGACTGCAAAGCTATTTTGGGGCATCTTGTGTGTTAACTAACTCTCCTCTCTTTGTGCCATCCATTAATTTAGCAAATATTCCAATAATAGCTTTATCTAAGTCACTGTTAAAATGCCAAACATTATAGGGCCAAGGACATATCTGTGGACTTTCAGATAGATACTTTACTTCACGTTAATATCAGCCCAAACTGATAGTAGGACTTATTAATTCTACTAGTTTCAAATTAACCTACCTGCACTATTATCTAGACCAGTGGTTCCTATTCCTTCCAATCTCAGAGTTATGTTGATAAGCAGTAGCAATTCCTTCCATTAGTTTTAAGTTTTAAAAATCCAAATCTATTGGGTAAGATTACAGGAAAAAAATAATGATAAATGTTGGAGAGGATGTGAGAAAATTTGGATGCTAATATATTGTTGGTAGAATTGTAAAATGACTCAACCATTCTGGAGAGCAATTTGGAACTATGCCCAAAGGGCTATAAACCTGTATATGCCCTTTGATCCAGCAGTTTCACTACTGAGTCTGTATCCCATAAAAAAGAGATAAGGAACCACATGTGCAAAAATATGTAGTGGCAAGGAACTAGAAATTGAGTGGATGCTCATCAGTTGGGGAATGACTAAATAAATTGTGGTATATGAATGTAATGGAATATTATTGCTCCACAATAAATGATAAACAGGCTGATTTCAGAAAAGCCTGAAAAGACTTACATGAAACTGATACTGTATAAAGTGAGCAGAAACAAGAGAACACTGTACACAATAACAATAAGTTTATATGGTGATCAACTGTGGTGGAGTTAGCTCTTTTCAACACTTCATTAATTCAAGGCAATTCCATTAGAACTTGGGATGGAAAATGCCATATACATCTAAATAAAGAACTATAGAGACTGAATGTATATCAAAATATAGTATTTTTCAGTGTGACCCTGGGCAAGTCACTTAACCCCAATTGCCTTAGCAAAATATACATATAGTGTTTTCACTTTTGTGTTGTTTGCTTGCTTGTTCTTTTCTTTCTTGTAGGTTTTTTCCCTTTTGATCTGATTTTTCTTGAACAGCATGACAAATATGGAAATATATTTAAAAGAATTGCACCTATTTAACCTATATCGGATTGCTTGCAGTCTTGGGAAGGGGGGGAAATAAAGGAGGGAGAGAAAAAAAATGGAATACCAAGTTTTATAAAAATTAATGTGGAAAACTATTCCTAGATATATTTGAGAAAATAAAATGCTATTAAAAATCTAAATCTATTTGAAGTGTTAATTTAGTACATTTAGGACCATAGTAGGTAGAAATTACATCAAGATAGAGATTATGAAGTTAGAGATATTTTTCTATCTATTAGATAGGTCTTTGGATGCTCACATTCTATTCATTTTAGAATAGTTGTTGAGATCCATTCTGGCTTGTTCCAGTAGAATATCCCCATCATATCTTCTCTAACAGCACCATTTAAATGATTTAGGATTTACCTAGCCTTGATCACATTTCCCTAATTTCCCTTAGTGGTATCATTTGGAATATTATGTGTGGATGCTTAGTGAGCAAATTGAAGTAAAATAGTTTGAATGATAGGAAATCATCACCTGATTTGTTCCTTTTAGTCTTGTTTGGAAGATAGCATCTATCTCCCATGCTCTCTGCTCTGAGCCCTTTCCCCCCTTTCTATTCTCTCTCCTTTGACAGTCTCCTTCCCTCCCATTGGTTCAATGCTCATCTCTAGAAAGACAATTCCCAAGTCTTATAATCTAGTAACAACCTCTTTTCTGAACTCTGACTCATGGTCAACAACTGGGTGATGGATATCTCCATTTAGATAGCTCATTTGACATTTCAGAGTCAACTTGTAGCTAACTGAAAACATCATCTTTCTCTAAACTTTCACTACTATTGACCCAGTCACTCAAGTTTGTAACCTTATCCTGGCTTCTTCCTTTTTTCTTACCTTCCATATTCAGTTAGTTGTCAGGTCTGGTTGATTCTATTTCCATGATGTTTCTTGAATATGGTGCTTTCTTTCATTTTCTTCACCCAGGCTTTCACTGCCTCTCAGGTAAACTGCTCTAATAGTTGCTTAATTGATTTCTCTATTCCCAATCTCTCCCCTCTATTATCTATCTAAGACACAATTACCAAATTAATCTAGAAGCAGATCAGATAATACCAGTTGCTTACAGACCTATAATGATTGTCTTTATCTTTAAGATAAAATACAATCCATTCAGCCTTGTATTCAAGACCCTCCACTATCTTTCCATTCTTGTTCCATATTCTTCACCTTTACACTGTGATCCAGTTAACCTGAACCATTACCACATCCCCTAACTTGACATTTTATTTTTTGCCTTCATAATTTTACCCAAATTGCTCATCGTGCCTGGGAATGTACATGCCTAGCATGGCGCCTTGGACATAGTAGGTTTTTAATAAAAGCCTGTTAAATTGAATTAGATGTTTTCTCTTTTTATTACAACCTCTCAGAATCCTTATTTTTCTCTGAGAATTTGCCCAGGTGCTGCCTTTAATTAAAATATTTTACTGAGCCATCCCCCATTTTGCCTTCCCTTCCCAAAGTTATAAGCATTTAGTCTTCTCATATTTCTTTGTACTTACTTATCTGTTTACATTTCTCCAGTAGGATGTAAACTTGTTAGAGGCAGAAATAGCTTTTTGTTATTATTGTTTTGTCTTTGTGTCTCCAGCACCGAACACATTGCCTAGCACAGAGTAAGCACTTAGTAAGCATTTGTTAAATGGAGCTGAAATGGAATTGAATGGTGAATAATCTTCCCTCAGCTTCAGTATGATCTTTTACTCAAGAAATGGTGAAATGGACTAAGGAGACCAGTGGTTTGTAAACAAATCTTCAGCTTTTTTTTTTTATGTTACAAATTTATGACCCCAGTCAGAATATGCTACCTAAAGTACACAGTGCTTAAACAAAATTTACTGATTAAACTGAATTGTGGTTTTTGTGTTGGCCAGACAAATAGGACTCCTGTCCTTTGTCATTTCTGAGGAGCTGGCCACATAACTCTGAGAGAAGTAATAATAGGTTTTGAAATTCAGAGCCTGACCAGTCAGCTTCTTTGAGTTACAGCCTTGGCTTAATTGGACGGTTCTTTTAGAACTTCTTAATAAACAAAGTTTTATGAAAAAAACAAAACAAAACAATAAAATACAATTTTCTTGTCTCTCCAATTAGTGAGGCTATCCACATGATCACTTTTTTCATTGGTATTTCCTGTTTTTCACTTCTTCAGTTACAAAGGAAGGAGTGAGGATTACAGATCCTTTGTGCATCTTGGCAACATTGCTCTGGTTGCTGGCTAAGTCTACTCCACTGGCAGAGGGATAAGGGTCATTGCTGATCAGCGCGTTATTGTAGTTCTTTTCTCTCTATGGGAAGTGGTGGATATAAGCTTTCCAATTCATAATGTGGAGTCCTTTTTAATTCTGGGGATCCTTATCCTGAACTCAATACCAGATAAGTTAGATCCACTAATGTTGCATGATGGCTAAATCTCCATTTGCAAATCTCCTCCCTTAGAATTCTAGGGGTACTCCTGAGGAGTTGAGGTGACTTTCTAATGCCATTGACTTTGCGTCACTATTCCAGTGTGGTAGTTCAGGGTTGAGGACTTTGTAGATGGGAAAGAAGGCATAAAGATTACTAATTGCTGATGTTCTCTTGCACTTTGGGAGGGTATTAATAAAATTCAAGATTCCCCCCCCCACTTCTTCCATATATTTTGTGAATCAGTTTCTTATAATTGCATCATCTATGGCATGAGTATCTTCTATATAAGCTTTGTCTAATACAACCCCTTTTTATCATCATTCTTTAAAGGACTATTTCTACCCTAATAAGAATATTTGGTACTGTGATAAAAAAAATTCATATGTTAGTGGTTCCACTATCCTTGGTTGAAATAAGTTTCTGAAATAATCTTTGGCAGATCTTTTCTATTTTATTTTCCTGTTTGTTGCCTTTCTATTTTCATCCTTAAATTTTGGGGGGATGACTTTGTTTCACTGGCTCTCTTGCCAAGCTTTCTTTAAATTGATTTTATTATGCACTGCTTTTCTCTGTTTTATGAGATAATATTGTTTATAATTCATCATTCCTCTTACTTAGATTTTTACAAATAAATCTACATTCTAAACTGCTGTTGCCTTTGGCCATCATATTTCTCTGTTTACTAAATGTGCTAAATGCTCATCGACTTAGGTATTTTCTTGGCTCTTTTGATCTTTCTGTTGTAGCAATTAATTTACACAATTATAAATTATATAATGCTCAAGATATTATATTTGGATTTGATACAATTCATATTATCAATTTTCTATTTTCACTATCAATTACTTGCCTAAATATTTAACTTAGAATTGAGTTGTTTTCATTTTATGCTTTATCTTTTCCTTATTGTAACTTTTTTTTTCATACTTTTTACTAATTTTGATCTTTGTTCAAACAAGTCTATGGTCTGATTATACAAAAACAATTGGTCCAAAGAGGACTCCTACATTTTATAATAAGTCTTCTTCTGTCAAAATACAATTTCATTTATAAAATATTATTTGGTACTCACCATGGTTAGGGCCTATCAATTTTTTTTAAAAGAAAATATTCAAAATGTAAAGGCATAAGATTTCTTTGTGATCTACAAGTCTTTAACCTTTTTCATTCCTTCTTCTGAAGCCATGACATCAGATAGATTTCTTCTAATCTTGACCCTTTCTTACCATTGCATTGAGTATCAAAGTGCATGTTGATTTAATTTTGAGATATTATAATTCTTTGAGAAATTCCTCTTGTTCATTCTGTGCAAACATTGTTAGTATGTTTATATTAGCTGCATTTATTTTCATCACGATCTTTTTTCAAGTCCTTATCATGAGCATTGCATTATAAGATAACCAATATCCCATGAAATGTTTCTTGTTGCTTTTCCTAACTTCACCTTCTCAGAAGTACTTGCAAGCCATTTTCATATTTAAATCCAAATTCTTTTTTTCAATGAAGGAAGATAATCAAACCCAAAGCAACAATTTGTGGGCATTAATGGATTTAACAAATGCAAAATATGTATTTGTTTATGGCAAACTCCTTTCCTACTAAAATATAACCTCCTGGAAGATAGAGGCTTTGTTGCTCTTTTTGAATCCCTAGTCCCTAACACAGTTTCTTACATGTACCAGATTTTCAACTAATATTTGTTGAATTACATGTAAAACATCTTAGCAAACAAAGCTAATTTTTTTAAAGACACGATTTCATTTTCTAGCCAATTGTGGTTCAATAAGAATGAAACACACATTTCCACAATTTTAAAGGGAAAACATTGCCACCTCTTTTATTTTTGCCTTACTTAAAGCGTGTTTGTAATTTTAAACAAAGGAATAAGAAGTGCAAGGTATTTCTATAACTCAGTGTCAACATCATAGACACAGACATAAATGGATTAGCAGTTCTTTGCTGGACTCTCATGATCAGTGCTGATTACCCCTTTATGGAAGGGATTCAGACCAGACACAGGACACAATTATCAGCTGTTAAGAGTTGCTGGCAAGGTGACTCTCTTTATCCTGTAGGTCCAGCAGTTAGACAACTCTTCATAAAAGCAATTGGATGCCAAAGCAAATGGAAGCTATTCATTGCTGGTTATCATTTTGTAGCCTAATTGCTCTAACATGTTGAGGTTTCTCAGAGGTTTTTGATGGATACTTGGTAGGGAGATGTTTGTCATCAATGAGATGATAATAGTACAACTGTTGATCACCTAACCTTTCTTCCCTGGCTGAGTGAACTGTATGCAACCTTTCTAGGCTGGTGGTTACAGTAAGGAATTCAGAGAAGTATTGTCTTCTGGGTGGTTAGGAGAATGAAGTCTTATTCTGTGTACAATTTTCTGGGGCAGCTCTTAGAGAAGGTCAGTCATTTGAGATGAAAATTGGCAAAGGTGACAGATTCCTCTTTCCCACTTTCCATCACCTCCAAAGAACAAAATTCTTTTCTCTAATCAGCTCTCCTTTTTATGCATTATCTTTCCCTATTAAAATATAAATTCTCTAAGGATAAGAAGTGTCTCTATTTTTAAAAATATTTGTGTCTCTAGGGCTTAATATAATACCTGCCACTTTGTGCTTAACGTTTTTCTTTCTTTTTCTTTTTTCTTTTCTTCCCTCCCTCCTTCCCTTCCTTCCTTTTTTCCTTCCTTCCTTCCTTTTTTTTTGAACATTTATCAATAGTTATTGAGCCCTTGCTGGTCTGATTAAAATTGCATTATCACAAAAATATATGTACCAGCTTTAAAGTGGGGATTGTTATGTCAGTCAGATGCTTTTGCAGTGGTAAAGGATGATACACTGAAATTTTAACATCATATTGGATTTACAAGCCCTGAGTCTATTAGTTGCTTTATTTTTTGGAGAGAACTCCCCTGATGCCTTCACAACTGAATTCTCCCATCAGCATTATGCTATGCCTCAGTGCCAGGCTTGTAATATTCCTCAAGCTCCTTGTCTATTCCCTCATTCAATCCAAGTGATTTATAGTATATTTGGATGAAAAAATATCACTTGTCTCTCCCTACACTTATCTTTATTCAAATTCTCTCCGCTATGTTCCTTTGTTCTGTTTCTTAAAATTCTTCACATAAGGAGATCTTCTTAATATATAATGGCTTTGTTGTTGTTCAATTGTGGCTGACTCTGTGACCCCATTAAGGGTTTTCTTGGCAGAGATAATGCTACTACTGGCTACCACCGGTCATCTCTACTTTTGTCTTTTGACTCTGGAAGAGAGAGGGAGGCTGACAACTTTGCTTCTGCTTCACAATTCAATTCACATTTAATTCACAAGCAAATTAAGACATTCCCTGTGATAACATTAATTTTCTTTGAGAAAGAAGGCTGAAGGATGATTTCAGAAAGGCCTGGAGAGACTTACATGAACTGATGCTCAGTGAAATGAGCACGACCAGGAGACCATTATATACTTTAACAACAATACTATATGATGATCAGTTCTAATGGACGTGGCTCTCTTCAACAATGAGATGAACCAAATCAGTTCCAATAGAGCAGTAAAGAATTGAACCAGCTACGTCCAGCAAAAGAACTCTGGGAGATGCCTATGAACCACTGCATAGAATTCCCAATCCCTCTCTTTTTGTCCACCTGCACTTTTGATTTCCTTCACAGGCTAATTGTATATTATTTCAAAGTCCGATTCTTTTTGTACAGCAAAATAACTGTTTGGACATATATACTTATGTTGTATTTAACTTATACTTCAACATATTTAAGATGTATTGGTCAACCTGCCATCTGGAGGAGGGGATAAGGGGAAGGAGGGAAAAAGTTGGAACAAAAGGATTTGCAATTGTCAATGCTGAAAAATTACTCATGCAGATAACTTGTAAATAAAAAGCTATAATAAAAAAAAGAGAGAAAAGGAAGGCTGAACAGCAAACATTCCTCAGGACTCAGCATAGTTCTTGGCGCATAGTAAGTGTTTAATATTGACTTCATTAAGTACTGCCTAAATTTGACACAAAGGTCTTTAGCGCTGGCCAGGCTTCTTCATGGATGATTTATAAAAAGTTGCTAGATTTTCTCTAAATGTGTAATTCCAAACTAGGGAAGAACCTGAATAAATCTAAATAAATCCTATCTGGAAGGGACTTTAAAGCAATCTAGTCTACTTCCCTCATTTTATAGAGGGGGAAATTGAGGTCTAGAGAAGATGAGAAAGGGAACAAGCAGTTACTAAGCTCCTATTGACCTGTTGCTTAGCACTTTACAGATATTATCTCATTTGATTCTCACAATATTGCAACTGAAAGAAAAAGGCTAAGTAATTTGTCCAGTTCACACTATAAGTAAGTATATATTTAAATTTAAATTCAGATCTTTCTGACTCCACTGAACTAGTTAGTTAAATCACTTTCCCAAGATCATACAAATCTTAAGAGCTTAAGTTCTCAGAATCCAAAGCCAGTGCCTCTCAACAGGAGATCTTTATTCAAATAGTCAATTAACAAGCATTTATTAAGCATTTTCTATATGCCAGACACTCTGCTAACTGCTAGAGATAAAAAGAAAGGCACAAAGATGGTCCTTCCCTCAAGGAGTTCCCCTTTTAATTCAGTTCTATGTAACAAGCTTATGGTATCAAACCCTAAAATAGGAGTGTTAGGATAGAACATCAATTCTCAACCTTTTTGTTCTCATGATTCTTATACTCCTAAAAGTGGAAGCCCCCAAGGAGCTTTTATTTATGTGGGGTTTTTACCACATTAGAAATTAAAAAATGACAAAATTTAAAATATTTATTGATTTAAAATAATAATAGAAATTTATATAAATAGCATATTTTGTGAAAAATAACTATTTTTAAAACGAATGAGAAGGGTGACCTTATTTTACCTATTTTTAAAAAATATATTTAATGTTTGGGTTAGAAGACACTTAGAATCCCATATCTGCTTCTACATTTGTTGTGATATATTGTGCTGGGGGAAGTATATGAAGAAAATCTAGCCTTACATAAGTTATGTAGTTAGAAAAAGGAAGGATATTTTAATAGAAAAATAATACCTTAGTACTATCATGTAAATAGTTGACTTTACGGATCCCCTGAAAGGGCCTGGAGTGGAGCACTTTGAAAACATTGAAACAGAATAATAATAGGAATAAAAAATCAAAGGGTTGAGAACTAAGGAAGTGATACTTCTGCTGTACTTTTCCCTCATCACATGTGTCTTGAGTTTGGGTGCCACATTTTAGGAAAGACATTTATAAACTGAAGTATATTCAGAGGAGGACCATCAGGATGATGAAGAGCCTGAACATCATGCAGTAAAAGAATTGATTGAAAGAAACAGGGATGAGAAGGTATCCTAGAGGATATAATGGTGTGATAGCTATCTTCAAATATTTGGATTATTCACTGGCTTAAAAAATGGGATTCAACTCATTCTACTTGGCCCAGAGGGCAGAACTCAGAGCAATAGGTGGAAGAGGCAGATTTAGGTTTGATGTCATATATCAAAGAGAACTAGAAATGCCTTAAAAGATTATGGGACTTCTTCCCCCCTTAATCTCTCTCCCCCTTCATCTCTCCCCCTGGAAGTTTTTAAGTAAAAGCGGAATGGTCATTTATTGGTAAGGTGCAGAAAGTATTCTAGCTCAGATAAGGGATAGAGAGGATGGGAACTGAAGACTATTTCCACTCAGATTCTGTCATTGTACAATTAGAGAAAGTCAGAATTGGATAATTTTCTTTAAAAGGAGAATTTTCCATGCCAGACTGCAGGGTGGAACATCAGAAGGAGGGGTGGGGAAGTCATACTGTAGCATTTAAATTCTGTATATTATCATTAAAAAGTTTGGGTAGAGGGCAAGAATGTCAAACTCAGGCCTTGATCAAACCACACACAGCTGTTAGAGAGCCACCCTTTGAATTTTTTTTTTTCTATTTCCTCCTTCTAGGTTATTCGGTTAGTTTCTGATCTAAAGAAGAGACAATAACTATAGGATGAATTTTAAATATCTTGGTTAATTTGAAAGGCATCTGAAGAACTTGCTGCAAATTCTACCCCATCAGTCTTCCTTTAATACCTCTAATACTATTGACCATGCCTTTGGGTGAAAGCATTGAATCTCCCTGGTAAAAGACAGATGATCTGACTGAACTGCTGCTCTTATTCTCCCAGTAAATGACACATAAATTCTGGGTTTCAAGGAAAAAGAGCATAAGATGGTTAAAAGGCAGTGAGTGACCTTCTGCATTTAGCTTGCAGAACTCATCATTACTGTGTGGCTTTTCCCCTGCGTGATATGGGATAGTTGCCTGTCCCACAGTTGCCTAGGAGTAACCCTACACCCCTGAGAAAAGATACCCTATGACAACTAGAGAAGTAGAAATTGGATTTTCTTCGGGTAGAGGGTGGGAAGTAAAATGAGCCCGATGTCTGTATTCCAGATGTGGGGATGGATTAGAGAAGGTTAGAGAAGGGAACCTGTGACTCAGGAGAACTTGGGCTTTCTTATTATATTATGAGAGAGTAATCATATTCAGGAGATCTCCTGGGCTCATTCCTGCTTTGATTTGGAGGTTTAGAGTTAGGAAGTGGAGAGATTTCATTTCATCTTGCTCATGTGTTATCAGTTTTCTCTTTCTGGTTGACATCTTGGAACACTTTTAGGCACTGTTATTCCAGAGACTATGAGTTCATTAAGGGATAACATCATATCAACACTCCCAAATGTCTCCAATTTACAGATGAGAAATAAAGGCACAGAGAAGAGGAGTTTTTCTTTCCGGGTGGTCCTTAATTTAGTGGCAAGAACATATCCCAGGCTACATAGCTTTCCACTTACAATCAAACTAAATTTTTGTAACTCAAATCTCAGTGAAAACTTTGGGAAAAGCAACATTTAGGACTGAAATCAGAACCTTTCACTAATGAATGTGAATAATACTGTCCACCTACATGTACAAATTTTAGATTATGGCAAGTTCTTTTCCTCCTCCTTCTGCTTTTCCCCCAAGGCAGACACTTCTGGCATTCCAATGTATGGCAGTTAGAAAGCCATTTGCCCCCACTTTCTTCTCAAAGAAAGGCATTCCCTTGATAATCATTTATTCTAGGTAGTTTAGGGGCAGACAAAAAAAGAGAAGACTGGAAGTTCATATTTGCGGTTCTGTAATTCCAAGACTCAATTTATAGCATATAAACAAATTAGTTGGGCTGACTTGGGAATATGTAAAATGAATATGTGAATGAATAAGCAAGCAAACAAGGAAACAAAAACAAGTTAAATTACTTTTTGGCAAAAGAAAATTATTAAGTATTTGTTGAGAATCTATTATGTGTCTACTACTGTGCTAGGCACAAGCAACATTTTATATACCTGGGATTGTGTAGAAATAGACATAGTTTAAAAGCTATTAAGATGAATGTCATTTCTATCAGATAAATGAAAAAAAAACCCTGACTTTATTGATAGAATTTGTTTGAAGATTAGGAATTTTTTGTTTTTGTTTTGCTGGCCAAGATGTACTATCAAACCTAGATATCTTTGAGACACACACACATATCCCTATATCTATGTATACATTATATATATATGTATATAGATATATATTATATATGTATATATACAATTTGTGTATATACACATCACATACATATATGAATTGTGTATGGGAATACTTTGCATGGCTTTTATTAGGTATAGTAGCTCATACAGGGTCTCTGTCTATGACTAAAAAATTTTAGGTCATCCAATCAGGGACAGGATTTTCAGTCACCATATCCACGGGGACTAGAATTGAGATGATTGACAGGTGGTACTCGTGGAATGAAGTGTAGAAGTTGATGGCAAGGATCATTGTCTAGCAGAGATAATAAGACCATTATAGCGATGTTGAGTTCAGTTGAGAAACTCTGGATAGAAAGAAAGAGATGTGTGTGTGTGTGTGTGTGTTTGTGTGTGTGTGTATGTGTGTGTTTGTGTGTGTGTGTGTGTGTGTGAGAGAGAGAGACAGACAGACAGACAGACAGAGACAGAGAGACAGAGACAGAGAAAGAAACAGAGACAGAAAGAGACAGAGACAGAGGCAGAGACAGAGACACAGAGAGAGAGAAAGACACAGAGACACACACAAAGAGAGACAGAGACAGAGAGAGAAAAAGAGATAAGCAGAGACAGACAAAGTGAAAAAGAGTGAGAAAAAGAGACATACAAGACAGTGAGACAGAAAGAAGCAGAGAGAGAGAGAGAGAGAGACAGAGAGAGAGAGACAGAGAGAGTGAGAGAGCGAGAGAGAGAGAGAGAGAGAGAGAGAGAGAGAGAGACAGAGAGAGAGAGAAGAGGGTGGGAGTGGGAAGCAGAGTATGGTTGCCATAACAACAACCATTTAGAGATGGCTCAGACATAATGCAATACCAATTGCATTGCTCATCAAGGTGCAGGGTCAAAATGAGCAGTGTGAAGATGTCACCAGGAGACATAAGTGCCCTCCAACATCAGAAGCACAAGCCGTCCTTCATGTGTGTGGCCTGGTCATTATATGCTCCCTTAATATGTGTTACCACGATTTACCTCTATGCTTAGCTACTCTTCCTACTAATAATCTATTTCTGTGTGGAAGGGTGTGACCCAGCTTTATTTGGGAACACATCATTGCTACTTTTCTCAGCACACAATTTCATAAATGGCATTGCTTTGAACTGATTATATCAGGTAGATGACTAGTCAGAAAAAACATAACAATGGAGGATCACAAATAATGATTTTGAATGGATGCAGATCCATAGAGCATCTTTAATAGCTTTTCTGGGGATACACATGTGAGGCAAGATCCCTTAAAAGTTACTGCACTTTGGAATATTTCTAGGCTCAAGGATAGGGCAGTGGATAGGGCAGTGGATGGGTTTTTTTTTAAATAGTGGACTGATACTTAATATTTGTTTCTTGAAACTGTTCGGTTCTGCACACGTATATTGTATCCAGGATATACTGTAACCTATTCAACATGTAAAGGATTGCTTGCCATCTGGGGGAGGGGGTGGAGGGAAGGAGGGGAAAAATCGGAACAGAAGTAAATGCAAGGGATAATGTTGTAAAAAATTACCCTGGCATGAGTTCTATCAATAAAAAGTTATTTAAAAAATATTTGTTTCTTGGACTTTTCTACATTTCTGTGATTTGAATTCTCCCTTTCGCTACTTCTTACCTATAGTGATCCAATTGAGTTCTGGTTTAGAAGGATCTCTGGGGAAGAAAGAAGGTTATTATCTATGTGATCTGTAGTAAATTTTTTTTGGTATTTTCTGTCATTTCAGTTTCAATTCAATACATCTGTGATTTAATTTTATGGAAATTTCTCAATTAGTGAAAACCCTGTTTTATTTCTGTCCATGTCCTTCTACAAATACATAATTGAACATCTACCAGTATACCAGAGATTTTTTTCTAGATTCTTTTAACATTCCATAGGAGCTACTAAAACACTAAAGTTTTCCATCTATAATCTACCACTCTCTCAGAAGACTGGCTTAAATATTTTCCAGTCATACATTTCTTGAATGTTATCTTTTATATTCTTTCTTGAAAGCAAATCCCCATCCAAGGATTTGATTCATTTCTCCATTGACTTTGAAAAGATCCACAATTTTGATTCTTCAGAGATTTTGGTGTTCCATGATTTGTAGCTACATAGCATCAACAGAACAACAGTGGTGGTAGATAGATGGATTTTGGTGTCAAAAGGAATCAATGAATATGCTGTAAATGTTCCCATATAAAATCTCAGTATTTTCTACCCCCTGGTCTCTTCTGGGCTCAGTTCATTGTTCTCCTGCAGTATCTGTACAATAGCAGGCCATGACAAACCAACTCAGGATGCTATCCATCCTAATATTCTGAACAGGATTTCCTCAGGTATTTGATGCCTTTTGAATGATTATGGCTCTCTTTAAGGATGCCTTAGTATTCTAGGCTTTGATGTAATCAGATGTTATCTAAAAACAGGATTATTTGGAGGAGGGAGGATTCATGATCTTTAAGGCAATCTCTTTTCCTTTTGTACTCTGCTCATGATTTCTTTGATGACAATAGCAAATATTTTTTAGTAAGCATACATTTTCTTGTTTAATTCATTACCTCATTGATGTTGTTTTTCCTTTATTCCTGAATAAATATATAATATTATGTATATTATATGTTATAATATAAATATATTACAGTGATATCAGACTTGCAAGTGAATTGGGTTTAAGTGAAGCAGGGCTATGCAAAATCATCAGCCTCACTCTCTCTCTTCCAGAGCCATCTGATTTCAATGGCAAGATCTAGAGCAGGATGACTAGAAATAGCTCTAGATGCAGTGGGAGATTTTGGCCTTTTTAAGCTAAGGTCTTTCCCAGGTGTCAGTTTGTCTGAGGCAACAGACTCAGCTATATCAGATTAAGGTTATATAAGAAATGAGGCAAAAGATAGTCTCTTTTATCTACTCAAAAAAAAAGAAAATCAGTCTGGGAGGGGAAGAGCCTCATTCTCAAAAAGGACCAGTGACATAAATTCTTTACCTTACACATATTGATAATCAAAGGAATAGTGAACAGTTGTTCTGTGGTCACATTTATCAAGGAATCTTATGATCATAATATATGCATGAGATCCACATTGTGGGAAGAGGGCCTTTAAAGTTTAAATAAAGTCTACTTTATTAATACTTAAAGAATGAGTGAATGAGTGAGTGAGTGAAAAAGCACTCAAGTATTAAGCACATTGCTAAATTCTGGGGATACAAATACAAAAACAAAGGCAGTCCCTGCCTTCAACGAGCTTGCATTCTAATGAGGACGATAACTGTTCATAAGGGACACTATGGATAGTAAGTAAGACTATAGGGATGTAGATTGATACGTTTCATATGTGAACAGTAGCACGATTGATTTGATCAAAGACCTTGGTTAGAACTTGAGAGATGATGGAGAGTGGGGGGGGGAGGGGGAAGAAAGAAAACAGAAGGAAGAGATTATTGAATAGGAATAGAAGAAAGACATACATCAGTCACTGTGACATCTGTCTCCATCGAACACTTCTTTAAAAAATTAAAGCTTTTTATTTTTAAAATACATAATTTTTTGACATTTACCCCTACAAGATCCTGTATTCTCAATTCCCCCTCCCTTCCACCTCTCCCAGTTGGCAAGTGATCCAATATATGTTAAGCATGTACAGTTCCTCTATACATATTTCCACAAATATCATGATGCACAAGATAAATCAGATACAAAATGAGAAAGAAAACAAAACACAAGCAAACAAGAACAAAAAAGAGTGAAAATACTATGTTGTGGTCCACACTCAGTTCCCACAGTCCTATCTCTGGGTGCAGATGGCTCTCTTCATCACAAGACCATTGGAAGTGCCCCGAATCATCTCATTGTTGAAGAGAGCCACATCCATCGGAATTGAAGTTCATATAGTCTTTTTGTTGCCTTTTACAATTAGCTCCTGGTTCTGCTCATTTCACTTAGCATCAGTTCATGTAAGTCTCTTCAGGCCTCTTCGAAATCATCCTTCCATTGCACACTTTCTGCCTGCACTCTGGCCATCATCCTCATCCTCTTCTCATCAGAACATCAAATTCTGCTCCTGAGATACTAGTGTCTGATTTAGTGAAAAGCTGTTAAAGAGACCTACATGATTATATTTATACTATTAGTATATGTTGATTGAGAAAAAGGAGACAAAAAAGCTACTATGAATCAAATAATACTTTTAAATGAATTTTTGTTGAATTAATCATGGAAATGTGAGCAAAAACTTGAAAAAATAATATCCTAGTGTGAAAGATATTGCTTATCTAATTACAAAGATATTTTTACTTATATGGAAATTTACAAATGGATTCATAGATCTATGACTCCTCCCCACCTCATCCCTCAATCATGACCCACAATTATTGTATGACTAAAGATATGGTCTACCATAAAAAATTTCTGGTGAAATCTTGCTTATTTCCTTCTTCTATATTCATTACAGCTACCTTCAATTGATATTCTAGATCTAGATCTACCTATAAATATAGCTAAATATATCATTCTAATTAAGATTAAGATATAGATTCATTTTGATGATTTTGGGGGATGATAATGGTGGTAAATGGAGTATAATAAGAGAAGTATGGTGTAGAGAGATGGCCTCTGAGTTTAAGAGGTGTCTCTGATGAGCACTTCTTATGAGAACTTGAACTTTCCAGTGCTCTAAGATTGCAAGGAAGGAGCTGCCCTGTGTTGGTAGAGGGAGTTTTCTCACCTGGGAGAGGCCCTTTGCCAGTGAAATCACAGATCCAGTCATTATCTCCAATAATATAGTTTAGGATTTTCCCTAATCTTTCAGTTCTCTTCTTTCAGGTTTATTAAAACCAACCCTTCAATGCTGTCAAGTTTGTTGTTTTGACTCCAGCATGGATTTCTTCTTTATAGTTTCATGGATCCAATTTTAAATCTAAATGCCATTTGACTCATGTTCAAGAACTGAGAAATTAAGAAATAATAAATCAAATGAGATTATATATACAAAAACTTTGTGACCACTGGGACAGCTAGGTGATTCAGTGGATTGAGAACTGGGACTAGAGTCAGGAAGACCTGAGTGTAATTCCCACTTCAGAAACTTTTTAGTTATATGACCCAGCACAAATCACTTATTCTCTTTTATCCTCAGTTTCTCCACCTGTAAAATGGGAATATCAATAAGCTCTACCTTTCATGGCTATGGAGGGGATCAAAGAAATAATATAAGGAAAAAATTTCATTAACTTTGAAGTGCTATGTATAGATACAAAGTTAGCTATAGTCATTAATAATAAGTAATAAGTACAAGGACAAATCTTAATCTAGCATAGATGGTATGAATTCTTTAACAGTCAGTGGTAGTGGAGAAAAATGATCCTCAGAGTCAGGCTTCTAGATGCATTAACTTGTTCCATCCTTTTGGTCCTCTGTTCCCATATACCACTAGTTCATGTCAATCATTATGGGAAAAGAAATCCTGAGTATATATGCATTTTGCTGACATGGATATAAAATATATTGATCCAAGAGAGACAAATATTATCTGAGGCAAGACTGAGGTCACTCTTAGCCTTGATAAGGAATTCATTTCTTACTCTGCTAAAACCCACAGTCTGCTGTTTATTTTAAGAGTCACTTATTCTTGCACAGCTAACAGGATAGCATTTCACCTCCCTACATGCATTCTTATCAGCTTGTTTCCTCCTATTTTGCAAAAACACATTGAGGGGCAAATAGAATTATAGGCTCAAAATAACTTATTTATACCTTAAGCAAAGAGTCAAAACAGGTATTCCGACAGTGTAGTTCTAACTCATTTGTATTCAACTGAATTAAGTTAATATCAACTGAACCAGTGGGAAAAAATAGCCTTCAACTAAAACTAGCTCAAATCAACTTCAAACCAATTGAAACTGTCTCAGGCTTCCTTAGATTAAATTCCTTGGTCTATCTCGGGTTTGGGGATTTTGTAAGAAAGAAAACTGACACAATGAAGTTGATAGTATTCTGAATATTTTGTCCTACATTTTTCTCAGAAACACTAAGATAATATGCAATGCTTTGCTTTGAGCTAATTATTTCCTTACAAAAATTTTAAAAACTTTTTCTCATGTTACTGCAGTCATTTTATGACTTATGGAGAATTTTACAAAAGAATTAGGCCAGTGAGAGTTAGAGCATTAGGTCTTTATATATGGACATTTTCATACAGCATCACAGAGTTTGAGAATAAAAGATACTCAGGATTCATCTAGTCTAACCCCTACATAAAATGAACAATATTTGACAAACAATTGTTCAGCCTTTGTTTGAAATACTCCAAGGAGGGGAGAATCTACCACTTTGAGGTAGCTCTTCACTTGAAATGCTCTGAAGGGCAGCTGGGAGGCACAGTGGATAGACAGTACCTGATCCTGGAATCAGAGGACCTGAATTCAAATACGACCTCAGATACTTACTAGCTGTGTGACCTCACTTAACACTGCCTGCCTCAGTTTCTCATTTGAGGAACTAGAGAAGGAAATGGCAAACTACTCCAGAATCTTTACCAAGAAAATAGAGTCATGAAGAGTTAGAAATGACTGAAAAATGACTCAACAGCAAATTGTTAGGGAGTTTTTTTCTCACATGGGGCTTAAATTTGCCACTGCCACTTCCTCCACTCTTTGCTTCTGGTTCTGTCCTCTAGGGCTAAATGGAGCAAGTCTAGTCCTTCCTTCATGTGACAGCCCTTCAATTACTTGAAGGCTCTTTGAGTCTTTTCTTCATCATGCTGATCATGTCCAGCTCCTTTAATGGATCCTCATTCGACACTGGATTAGACCCCATCATTGTAATTGGTTTTCTCTGGACACTCTCCAGCTTATCAATGATTTTCTTCAGCCCCAGGTCCCAGAACTGGACAGCATTTTCCAGTTGGAGTTTGGTGAGGGAGAGTACAGTGATACTATCACATTCTTGTTCCTGGAAGCCATGGTTCTCTTCATGTAGCTCAAAATCATGTTACCTTCTTGGCTGGTACATCATGATACAACTGTGCTTGTAGTCTGTTTCAAATACTTGCTGTCTATGCAGAAGTTATTATAATGCCTTTAAGATGTTTTTTGTATCTAAGGGTAAGAGTTTACATTTATTCCTTTTGAACTTCATCATATCAGATTCAATTCCATGCTCTAATCTGTTAATCACTTTTTGGATTCCAACTCATCATCCACTGTGTTATCTGCAAATTGAATGAGCATAATAAGAAACTCATGAGAGTCAAGTAAAGATCCTGAGAGATACTCCAACTCTTGCCATATTGACATTAAATCATAACAGCTGCATGTTGAGTCCAAAAATCTAAGTAGTTCTGAATTCATCTCACTATATTATCATCTAACCTAATCTAATAGGGAATCAAAGCCTATGAATGGACCTCAAACCAGACTAAAATGTATTTGGGAAATAGTTAACTAAATAAATATAAATACAATATAAAAATGTTAAAATGTATGTTTCTAAATTAATATGCAGAATGCAGGAATCTTAGGTATGGTTCAGTAGCCCTAATTTTGTTCTTTTTTGAGTATGACATCACTGATTTAATCAACATCTTCTATTTTCTCAAGACACTAGAACGAGAGACTTGATTAAAATCAAAGTTAACTATATCTATAACATTTTCTCCATATGTTAGTTCTGTCAGAAAAGGAGATGAAGTTAGGCTGGCATGAATTATACTTGATGAAGCCATGCTAACTCTTTTGTGATCACCATTTCTTTACTTAGAGATTATGATACTTTTCAAGATTTTTTTTTAATCTAAAAGCAGGATATCATATTTATCCCTATTGAATTTCATCCTATTAGATTTAACTCAGTGTTCTAATCTGTCAGGCACTTTTTCAAATCCTGACTCTTTCATCCACTATTTGGATATCTTCTGCCCAGTTTTTAACGATATTTTCTATAATTTTTCTAGGATTCAAAATTAAGTGCACTGACTTTTAGTGTGCAGTCTTTATTCTTTTTTCACTCCTTCTGCCCCTCAAAGTTATTAGGATTGAAAAAGAAATAAAGCTTCAATATGGAAAAAAAGAACTGGGTTTTTTTTTAATTATAACTTTTTATTTACAAGCTATATGCATGGGTAATTTTACAGCATTGACAATTACCAAACCTTTTGTTCCAATTTTTACCCTCCTTTCCCCCTACCTCCTCCTCCAGATGTCAAGTTGACCAATACATGTTAAATATAAGAACTGAGGTTTTAAAAGGGAAGACTTGACTCTTGCCAGGATGGCAGAGAATTAAAAACTCAAAACAGATCTGAGGTTCTTTCTGAAGAAAAGGAAGAAGCTGCTTGTTCTTCCAAAAATGGTTTACTAGAACCACAGAATGTGTCAGCTGAAAGGTCATGTAGACATATAATGTAAGACAGAGGAAGATAAGTTGATCATAGATAAATGATTTAATAGATAGATGAATAGATGGATAGAGATAGATAGTATTTATTATTCTGGAGGGGGCAAATTCTGAAGGGACAGGTGGAGAGAGGAATATATAAAGCAAACAGAAAGTTAAGTTTGACAAATATTCCTCTATAGGGGCATAGGAAAATATGGGGGGAGACAGTAACAGCAACAAAAAAAGGCATAAAGAAGGAAAAGAAGTAGAAAGAAACCTGCAAAGATAAGTGCCATAGGAGCCAGACTAAGAGAATAAAACTGTCAGCAAATATTAATTGTAAAGAGGATAAGTTAGAAGTCTTTCTAATAATATCAGGGGTGAAGCAAGGATGACTGTTATCGCCACTATTATTCAATATCATTCTAGAAATGCTAGCTGTAGCAATAAGGCAAGAAAAAGAAATGGAAGAAACTGGAATAGGCAATGAGGAAACAAAACGATTATTCTTTACAGACAATATAATGTTATACTTAGAGAATTCACTAAAAAAAATCATTGAAATAATGATTAACTTCAACAAATTTGCAGATATAAAATAAACCCACATAAATGATCAGCATTTCTATATGTTATCAACAAGGTCCAGCAAGAATATTTAAATATATATATATATATATAAATTAAATTTAATATAGTAGTTCCAACATTCCCCTACTTAGTTGTTCTTTTAAGAACTTTGTATTAAAATGTTCATAGAAATAAAGGAGAATTTGGATTGAGTAGAGTAAAATGGAACTCATTAGTATGCCATTTTGAAAGTACCGTTTCAAGATTGGTTATGGATGGGGAAGGAATGAGGCAAATTCAAAGGACTTAGTTGGAAAATATATGTTTATTAGTGGCAAAAGGGCCTTCCTTGTAATCATATTATATAGGCAATTGCACACTCATAAGGGTTACTCTTATTCTAAGGATAAATAACAAAAGCATTCTAAGGATAAGGTTGAGAAAGGGCAGGGACATAATAGCTGACAATGGGGTCATGGTAAAGAGTGTCAAATAACATTTGTTGAGGATTAAGGAAGAAAATAAAAAAGTCCAAGAATTTTTGATGTTTGCTGACTGATCTTAAATCTCTAATTTAATTCCTCCTCCTTTCTTCCCTCTGCCTTCACTTAGTCTCAATGGAAGGAAACTAGAAGCTAATAGTCATCCCTAAAAGCTAAAGTTGAATAATAAATCCTACAAAATGGTTGCATTATTTGAATTCACACTACATAATTTTATTGGGTTAGAACCAATGACCGTATTACACACAATTATAAATTTGAATAGTGGAATTAGCATACATTTGCAGATTTTTTACTCAAGGTCCCATTCTTTGTTGAGGGCTATCTGACATCCCAAACTAGTGGAACAGCAAAAAGACCAGGAAGTGAAATTCTATGGGCCTTTTCTTTATGACCCTACCATCTTTGCAAGGATCGCGGTGTGGTCCTGAAAGTCAGGGCACAGTTCTGAGTCCCTACATCCCCTTGTTGCTCATTCTGTGGGGAAATCTATAAGGGAAAGGAAAGGGTGGTCTTGAACCATGCTTCTGTCTCCTAGCTCCTTCTAGGAGCAGAGATCATAGGACAGAATTGGCAGAGACTTTAGAGGCCATATAGTCTAGTGTTTCTTGGTTTACAAGTGAGGAAACAGTTAAAGAAGGGGTATCATTTCCCCAGATTACACAGTCATATTCAGAAACAGTATTTGAACTCAAATCAAGGTCTCTTTCTACTATATTACACAGCTTTGGATGGCAAAGTACTCTAATGGCAAGAGGGCAGCATTCTCCATTCTGTTTGACCACAAAGAACTTTTTACATGAGAGTTCAGCCTAGAAAAGGCTCAGAAACCCCCAAGACAGAAATGAGACTGTACAAATAAGCACATTCAAATCTAAAGACCTTTCTTCCTTGCCACAAGATATTCTACTCCTTTTAATAGCCTAGTTTTGCATCTGCTTAAATGGAAACATCCTTCAGTGTTTCTAGCTGCCGTGTAAACAAAACAGAAGGATGAAATGGGGAAAAGTGTGCATTTTTTTTCCAGTTAATATAAAGAGTGGGAGAAGAAATTCCTTGTTAGATCTCAAATGGAATCCCTCTCTGGAAGAAAGGGCAACACCCAAGCATCCCTATTGGCTATCCTGGTCTTTTCTAGAAGGGATTTAAACTCAGAGAGGGAAGAGGGGTTATCTGGGACAAAGGAGGGCTGAGGAGATCCTGAACAATCTTGAGCCCTCAAGAGTGCTTTCTTCTAAGGTGGCAAAAGGAGTGGGATGGTATGCCCAGGAACTTCTGAGGTAAGGATCTCTATTCTTCAAACCCTTATCTATGAGAAAAAAAAAGTGGCTTAAGGGAACAGTTGGTTTTACGGACAATCTATTAGATGGGCAGTTAAGGAAAATACTTATACTCTAAGCCGCTTGTCTGAATTTATCACGTGATATTCACCGTTTCATTTTGATATTTTTTTTTGCCTCAGTGTCCTTAAATTAAAAATGTAAACTTGCTGCCTATCTACCCTATGAAAGTATCAAGAAACAATATATAAATAGAAAGTTTTTACTATCTTCTAGGAAGGCTGTCTTTTGGTTATTTGGCAAAACAAACAAAAAAAACCCAACTCCAAATCAACCAAAAAACCATCATGAAGATATTTTTATTTAATTTATATTTTAGCAACTCTGTCTGCCTCTGTCTCTGTCCCTCTGTGTCTCTGTCATTATTTATTGTGCTTTCTTTAGGGATTTTCTTTATAATTTTAATTTTTTGATCATCTTATGACATTTTCCTTACAAAGTACTAGCATTAGGATTTGAGTTATTTTGCCTTGGACCAGAGCATGATGCCAGTTTTTTACTTTTGACTATTAACTAAGAGGAAAAATATCTTTATAACTCTACCATGTTCCCTTGCTATAACTTCACATGTCAGAAATGCTGAGATATACTCATGTGGAAAACCATTCATCAGCAACAGGCAGGGTTTCCTTTAATAAGTGCTGAATTTGAGTCACCAAGAATTACAATATACTGTAAGAAAAATCTCAAAGTAGTAATAATTAACTATTCTTATAAGAACAATGATTTAGCAATGAGGACTAATGTTCTATGGATATTAGATAGAGTGTATTGCCCAAAGTAACAGTTATAACAGGTATAAGCCCTTTTATATATCTATTCTCATTTGATTGTCACAATTGTCCTGGGCAGTAAGTATTAGTATTATCCCCATTTTACAAATTAGAAAATTAAGGAAGAGAGAAGGTCGCATTTCATTAGTATCTAAGGGAGAATTTGAGCTCATATCTTCCAGGTTATTTTAAGATACTATGGCATTCTACCAAAAGGGACTCTGATTATATGAAAGCAGAAAGCTCACCTGGCAAAAGCAAAGAACTGCTGCAAAGGTTAGTCCCCGTAGTAGAGTAGGAGATGAAATGTGTTTCCATATAGAAATAGCTCTCCTCAGAATTTGCCATTTTCCAAACTCTGCCTCACTTGAGAGGCAGGGGAAAAGTAGAGGGAAAACTTTGGTATGTTTTTTTCCCTGAGGAAAAAAAAATCATTGGTGGTTGATAAAAAAAATTGGTTGACATTATTTTAGTATAGAGTGTTCCTTCCTTCTCATTGATGAATCATTCTACAAAAATGTATTGAACCTTGGAGAATAAGTTCTTAGAGATTGAAAAAACCTTAAGGATTATTTAGACCAACCATTACATTTTACAGGGAAGGCACCTGAAACCCAGGGGGTGAAGTATCTTGTCCAAGGTTACCTATTTAGAGCTGGGTCTTCTCATTGAGTACCCGTTTCCCTTAAGTAGCTTGGTTTGGGTTGCTGTGCACATTCCTGTAGAAGAAGAAAGCAAATTGTAGGGCTGCTCTCAGATGCCTTGTGGTTGGAGGTTTTGCTTTCAAAAATTTTGTTTTTGGTTTAAAGTGTGGGTAGTGGACTGTTCCCGAGAAAAGTGCCTGTGGCCAGTGTTCCCTGCCTCTATTGGCAACTGTTTGTGCCAAAGATTGTAGAAGATCTCTTAGGGCCGGCACGAGTCCCAAGAGGTCCAGTTTCTGTGTTATGCTAAAGATCCAGTTGGATAGTATTCCTTCTTAAATGGACCCATGATTTCCTTAGTTTAGAGAAGGAAACTCCCTCCACCAATGCAGAAAGGTAAGTTAAGTGACTTTCTCAGAATCATATTGCCAGTGCACATGAGAAGCAGAACTTGAATCTCATTAATCAATAAGCATTAATTAAGCATTTATTATGAGCCAGACATAAGATTGTAACCCAGGTTGGCCTTTTGAGCTTGCTTAGCCTGACTAACCTGGAGCCAAGGGACAAAAGATGGTACAAAAGAAAGCAATCCTCTAGGGCTCACCAGTTTAAAACAGTTAATTGAGGAGGCTACCCATACTCACATGGCAGGGGATTTGGTAGGAAATGCAGGAGGTTCCATCTCAGCCAAATTGGTCATGTTCAGAAGACCATCTCAGGTGACATGATCATAGATTGAGAGATGGAAGGGACCTTCAAGACCACTGAGCTCAACCTCATTATACAGATGCAGAAATTGAGGCTGAGAAAGATTAAATGGTTTTCCCAGGGACACATAGTGTCTAAGGCACCTCCTGGCTAAAAGACCAATTCATTATTACTAAATTAGGCTGATTCTCTGAATGTCATGTTACTGAAACCAAAACAAAACATTTGCTCCCCGTACAGGTCAGTAGTCTTAGCCACACGGTTCCTTGGGCTTAGACTGCACTTCTTACCTCAATGACCCATATCTCTTTTTCTTTAGTCTAGACCTGTGATTTCATCAGAACCTTTATCAATTTGGTTTGGCAACTCATTTGTGAGTAAATATAGAGAGTTTCTTGAGGTACTGAGAGGTTGAGGGATTTGCCCATATTCAGAAAAATTCTATACATAGGATTATCCAAAACAAAACTAAAATTCACAAACAAAAAGTAAAAGTCTAAACATTATAGACCAGCCTTACTTATTATTGTGGTTTCCCTTTCCTCTACCTTCTTCTTTCTTCCCAATTCAGCCTAATTTGTTATATAGACAGATATGTATTAAATAGATATAGTTCATATCTATAGCTATTTTAGATTTACATTTATATTACATATATTATTTATATTAGATGTATATAATTCTTATTTTTAAAAAATTTAGCTCAGTATGAAGCTAGTCATAGATCCTTACTTATTTAATGACCAGCTTTGGCAATAAAATATTGACTAAGCTGGTTATATACTGTCAGGTTGGGATCCTAGCTATATTTGACAAATGTGTGTTACCTGTCTCCAAGGAGATTGAATGAAAATAAATCTGTGTAAATTTACTGAGAATTTTAAAGAACTTATCCTTTCAAGTGTAGAGATAGATACCTTTTGGTATCATCTTCATATATGAAAGGTGGCATTTCCTGTTAAAAAGAACTCAAATTATCTTCTAGGATAATTACATTCTACAATTATCAGTAGTAAAATTTTCCCCCGGGGCAAATGATGGGAGACGGGAATTCTCCCTTAGAGTCTTGGTGTGGTGGAAAGGAAGGAAATAAATATTTATTAAGTGCCTACTAAGTGCTAAGCATAGTGCCAAGCAAGTTACAAATATTATCTTATTTGATCTTCACCATCATCCTAGGAAGTAGGTACTATTATTAATCTCCATTTTATGGAAGTGGAAACTGAAGGAAGCAGAGGTTAAATGACTTTTCCAGGGTCACATCGCTAATAAGTTCTGAGGAACTACATAAAGTTCCTGACTGCAGACCCAGAACTTTATGTGGTGTACCACTTCATTGCCTGTAGAGGCGAATGTACACATCAAGACACCATAGTTTCTCACCTTCTGAAAGTGGGGCTACCCAGAGAAGGAGTGGTCAAGAGAGCAAGGATACTGGCGGAAAAATTAATTTAGGGTGGGGAGCTCTCCTGCTGCTGGAGAAAGACATAGATGGGGGTGGGGAAGGGAGAAAGTGCTCTCAGGAGGGTTCAATCAGTGCCCTCTAAATTTCCTGTCCCGGTCAAAGCCCATACTACCTGCCTTAGTTATAGATCTACCCACCTCTGTCCATGTATAAAAGGACAGAAATTCCTGCTCAGCAGAGCCTGATCTCCAAATGACATAGAGGCTAGATGTGTATCAGGAAGACATGGATTGCTGCTTGTAGATTTTGGAGATAAGGAACGAAGGGTATTGAGGAAGATAGATGAGGTTTAAATAGTATGATCTAGTAGAAACAGCACTAGATTTAAAGTCAGAAAGCGTGGGGGTGCTATTTATCACCTATGTGACTGGCAGGAATGAGATTATTAAATAGCACGTTTTTTGGGGGGGAATTTCTGACCTTTCCAAAATTTCACCCCACCTACACTATTTTACCTAGGTGGAGGTGGTACCTCATGGGACTAGAATACCTTATAAATTAAAATAAAGGGAATTCCAGCCCTTGTGTTCCACAAGGTTGGTCAGGGGAGCAGACCCTTTGTCTAAATTGCACAAGACTGGGGGTGATTTGGATGTAAGTGACATGATCAAAGCCACATCCCACAGCCTCTCATTAGAATAGGTTCACCTCTCATTATAATATTCATTCTCTCTCATTACTTGTTAACCAGTCAGAGTTAATACCCTTAGAACACCCACTCTTCTAAAGACATATAAGCACGGAGCAAGTTCCATGAGGGCTCTTTGGTATCCAAAAGTGTCAGTGACATATTTTATTAATTACATACTAGCATGATTAATAGAAGGATTAGTTATCCAGAAATCATTTTTCTCAAACTTTTAATATTACACAATGGCCTTAGAGGAATCATTTGATTTTCCTAAATCTCAGTTTCCTGATCTATAAAATGGAGATAGGGTAAGCTAGGAGATAGCTCAGGTCCCTTTATGAACTAAATCTATGTTCCTTTTTGAAACCAAGTCTGATTTCAGATTCCAGTTCTGCCTCTTATTATCTATGTGACCTTGGGCATCATTCAGTTTCCTTGAACTTCAGGTTCTCAATCTGTTAAAAAATGGGGATAATACTACTTTATCTCAAGGCTCATTGTGCTTTGTGCATTTCTAAAAAGTGATTGGTAGACCAAGAGTGATATAAACACCAACCATTAATAATATCAATATTATTATTCCTTCCATCATGTTTCTCTCTTTCATCGTAGTTGAAACTCCTATGGGGAAGTGATTTAAAGTCAAGAAAAGAACAAACATAATGTTCTTAATTTGTACTTGGGACAAAATCTAATTTGATTCAATTATAATTTGCTTGAGGAATAATGATTATACTTTATTATTATTTCTTATTTCTAGCCTTTCAAAAATTTTTCATTAACATGCTCTCATTTGATTCTGACTATAAATGGACAAGGTAGATATGTAAGGGCAGCTGTTATCACATCGGGTTAAAGTTTTTTGAAGACAGCCCATTGTGGGGGAATTGTGGAAGTGATGGATTAGGAGTCATCTTAACTCTCTAAAGTCACTTACCTCCCTGGATCTCAGTTCCCTTATCTACAGAGCTACAACTAGAACTTTTTGGCCTTGAGACAAGAGATAGGACAGTTGCTATCACTTGGGAGTGGGGGGTAGGGACACAAACTATAAAACACTGACACAAATGGAGAGAGAAGCTCACCCATTCGGATCATCTAGCAGCTTCCAACCTACTCCAATCCAATCTAAGAAGCATTTATAAAGACTTTTGTTTTATTAAGCCCAGTCTCGGGGGAAGTCCTTCTCAGGAAGCCACAGGGTTCCATGTCAGTCAGTGGATTCTTGCTTTTTCCTAGAGGATTTAGGGTGCCATGTTTGTTCATGGTAGTAGTGGCTTTCAACAGAGTAAGTCTCAGCCCAGACATCTGGCTTATACTATAAGGAGGTGCTGGTTGGGTCAGGGCAGACAAGCCTGGTCCTTGGGACACTCCCTGAGAAAGATCACCCTGGCAGTGAGCAAGGGATCAATCATACTTTATTAGGAAATGACTTGTAGAGGAGCAGATGGCATGGGAAATGGGATGGGAGAGGGAAGCCAACTTCAGGGTGGAATTGAGGACACTTGGGCAGCTTGGACCCAAAGAGTGGTCAAGGGGTAAGGTTTCTGGTTCTGATTTTTATAGAGTTGTAATGGAAGGATGGCCTAAGCCTTATCTATATCCCCTTACTATGTCAAGTTACCCAACCCCTTCTTAGGGTTGTACTGTTGGAGTAAAGTTTCTAGTTTTACTGTAAATATCTGGTGTTTTATCTGCAGCTTGTAGACCAAGAGTCATTTATCAGGTCTACCTAACTTCTCTCAATTTAATATATCTGGATATGGTCTTAATTAGTTTAGAAGACACATTTGGTAAGTGATTTCTTTATTTCCTCCCTCATACTCTTAGTATTAATTGTTATTTTATTCTGGCTACTTAGATCTCACTTTTTCTCCTAACTGGTAAAATGGTTGCAGGAACAATAACAAGGTAATAGTTTCAATCCAAAGGACAAAAGCAACCTCCCACTCTAGGAGCTTACACTCTGCTCTGCTTGGAGGATAGAAGTATGCCATGTATGTGATAATTTGAGAGCCCTAATAACTGAAGAGATCAGGACAGAAGGGGGTATGTGAGCTTTTCTGTGAAGGAAAGTAGGGAGTCTAGGAAATTGAGTGCATTGCAGTAACTGACCACTGCATGTGCAAAGACCCAAGGGAAGAAAAAAAATGCCAAATTCAGAGGTCAGTGAGCAGACCAATTCACATGGAGGATGGAGTGCAGGAAAGATAGTAATATGAAACATACCTGAAAAGGTAGTGCAGAACCAGATTGTGAACAGTTTTAAATGAAAAGCAGAGAAATTTTATTTTACAATAGAGGTAAAATGGAGGCAGAGAAGGTTTTTGAATAGAGCAATAGCATGGCCAGATTTATGCATCCAGAAGATCACTTCAGGCAGCAGAATAGAAGCCAGATGGTAAAAGAGAAAGACTAAAATCTGGAGGAGACTGTTGTCATTGGCTAGTTAAATGTAGATAAAGTCCTAGGTGAGTGTTCCTCACAAAAGTGCAGAAGTGGGGAGACATATTATAGAGGCAAAGTGAATAAGACTCGACAAGTAATTGTATATTGGGAAGAGGGGAGAAGGAAGAAGGGAGGATGATCACAAAGTTGGTTCTAATAATAAGAAGAACTAGCAGACTGCTTATTGTATGCCGGGGGCTGAAATAAGCACTTTATAAATATTATTTCATTTGATCCTGACCACAGCTCTGTAAGGGAGAGTGCTATTATTTTCCCCATTTTACAGATAAAGAAACAGATGCAAACAGAAGTGTTAATAGGCTGCCCAAGACCACATAGCTAGTAAAGTATATGAAGCAGAATATGAATTTGGGATTTCCTGACTCCAAACTCAGAGCTCTCTCTCCACTGCACAATATAAACGGAAGTTCAGGTTCAGAGGGGAAATCATGATTTTCCTTTTAAATATTTTTAGTTTGAGATACCTATGTTAGTGAAGCAGGACTGGAGATTGGAGAGAAATTAGGGCTGCAATTTGTAGATCTGATAATCATTTAAAGATATGATAATGAATTCCATAGGAATTGATGAAATCATTGAGAAAAAGAGCATGAGAACAAAGAGAAGAGGCTCCAAGAAAGTCTCAGGACCATGCTTTAGTAAGCATTGGGACATGGATAAAGATCTAGCAAAGGGAGGAGGAAAGGGACAAGAAGGAAAAACCAGGAGAGATCATTGTCATGAAATCTTAGGTATTAGTGTATCCAGGAAGTGATCATCAGTGTTAAAACTTACTCTGAAATCTTGAGAAGAGTGAAGATCGATAAGTGGTTATTGGAAAATTTCTTTTTGTTTTTCTGATTTTAATTGGGGTAGGGTGAGAGGAGGGAAGATTAGCAAAAGTGATGTCTCCCTTCCCCCCAAAGACATATTTTAAAATACACAAAAGAGAACAGAAAGATATTCAGAAGGAAGCACAGCTAAGAGGATATTTTGAAAGTAACATCAAATTTATTCTTCTTAACTAACTTCTAGTTAGGTAGTATGTGGCCCTATGAGAATGGAATAGATCTCTCCCCTATAATCTCCATTTCTATTCCTAGAGAGGGATAATTCCGAATCTTTCTCTTGAGATGTGAAGTGTGGGTAACCCAGAAGGACCAGTGGTTACCTGCTGACCCGATCCAAACCAAGAGACTTCATGTATCATACATTCATGTATTCATTTAGGTCTCTTTCCCATTGTATGTATAATATGAGTGAGTGGAAAAGTGGGATGGATGGCTGGGTGGATGAATGCTTGGGATAAAGTCTCACTTGCCCTTTCCTGGTTATAGCTCACATGTATATGTTGCTTTAATGTTTGCAAAATGCATTATCTATATTATCTCATTTGAACCAATATCCCTATGGGGTAAATGTTAATATAATCTTTATTTTACAGATGAGGAAACTGAGGCTGAATGAGACTCAGAGTTTTATTTATCTGCAAAATGATGGGGCTAGACCAAAAAACACTGAGGTCCCCTTCATATATAGATCCTACAATCCCCCCTTGAGAGATAAGGAAATGTGGAGAGATGAAGTTGAATTTCAGGAGTTACACACTTATTGGCTATTAGCTAAGCATATCAGCCCATAGTGCTTTTTCCTCTGAGCATTCTCTGAAGATCATTTTTTCCTCTGAGCATCCTCTGAGTATCACTTCATAAACACAACAGTCCTCATAGAACTTAGCAAAGTAGCTTCTGGATAATAAGAATTATTATCCCCATTGTGGGAGGTAGAGACTGAAGGTCATAGAGAAAGGATTTGCTTAAAGTCATCCAAATAAATGTCAGAGCCAAGATTGGTGCCAAGTTTCCTGACTCTGAAGCTAGTGGCCTTTTGACTCTGAAGCTAGTGGCCTTTTCCCTCCACCACATTGCCTTTTTTTTCCCCTTAACATTATATCGCCTCTCAAGCACTGGAGAATTTCTGGTTCCTAGCAGCAAAAAGTTGTTGACAGACAGTTGTGGAATTCCAAAGACTGATCAGGGAGTCATAATCTCAATTGTCTTGATAACTCAAACTCCCTCTCCTCCCTAAACTGATCTTTGCCTGTTGAAATTAAAGAGGAAGTTGGGCCTGGATTATCCAGGAAAAAATAGTCTCAGTTTTGGACTCTGGCTGGTCCCCAAGTTCAGAGGATCTCTCAGAAAAACTCATCTTATTTTAAGTCAGCTTATTTTATTCACTTGACTTTGATCATGGAATTTCCACAATTGCCATGGAAACATTTATAAAAATAAATACAGCATTGGATGATGGATGTGACACTAAGGTAAAGTCAATCCATGCTGAGTGGTTTACCCATCGAAATGCAGGTCAGCACCTTGGTACTTTGAGCCAAAGGCCATTGCAAAGTCACCTAAATTAAATCAATGGGACCAAAGTGCAGAGAAAGAATTTAAATGAGCTCAGAGGGAGAGTAAATGGCTCTTCTGTACTGAGATCTTATCCACTCCTTTTATTTCCCACAGGGAACAGCTTGACCCAGAGTCTTATAATGATGTAGGAGCAGGGTCAAACTTCCATCACAAAGCACGATAGATACATTTTCATGGCACTAGGACACTAGACTCTCAGTTGGCTCAAACATTAGGTTAAATGTTTGAGTCTTTTTTGATAGACTGGTCAGAAAGTCTGACTCTTGATCTTTGTGGTGGTAATTCTGGGGAGCTCTTGATCACCACATTTTTTTTTTTTTTTTACCTGTGAAAGAGTAACACCTTGTTTGTTAAGGCTTGTTAGATTCCTCAGGAGACTGTGTCAAAAGTCAAAATCTTGGCATTGGTCTATTTGTCTCCCTAAAATGTCAGGATCTGCTACTGGTTATTATGAACATGTCTCTCTCTGCAGCTGTCAGACATTTTCTTGAAAGTTAAAACATCAATATCAATTTTCCCATCCCATCGGAGGAAATTTGTTTCGTTTTTGTTGAGTTTAGAAACACATCTGTGTGGGAGTCAGCAGTATTTTAAACCTGAATTTCTACCGTTGTTTGAAACCAGTCTTTGGGCAATTTTCCTGTTTCTCCTGTGGGTTAGGATAGAAGGCTAAATTAGAATGTTACTCCTATTTCACAGAAAAAGAGACTGAGACATGCATTGGGGGAATAACTGTCTTAGAATATATGTAATAATGTATAGTCAGTAGGAAGAGAGATGGAGATGATGTATAACAATTAGTGTCTGCTCAAATGCTTAGACCATTAGGAATATCTTCCAAAAAATGACTCTTTTGGAAATCACAAATAGTATGAATTTTTCTAAAACCAGAAACTGCCCTCATTTATATCAATTTGTGGTAAATGGTAATGTTGGGGTAAGGGAAGTGGGGGAGGGAGAAAACCCTGTCATTAAATATAAATATCCCTAGCAGTGGCTACAAATTGGTTTCAGCTCTTTGTTCAGAGCAGACAGTATTATTCATCCCTATCTTAGTGTGCCAATTTCTTTTCAGAGAATTTGAATTGGAAGTAAGTCATCTAGCCATTGGTTTGGAAGAGTCATCTATGACTCGCCCTTTCCCTTGTCAGAACTTTATCTAAACTAGGAGTTCTTAACCTCTTTTTGATAGTCTGGTAAATCTTATGGACACCTTTTAAGAATAATGTTTTTGAGTGTATAAATAGGATTATAAAGGAAGCCAATTGTAGTGAAATAATAATCATCAATTTTTTTAGGCAACTGGGGTCAGAAGTTTGAAACTAGATTTGACCTCAGACCCCATTCTAGATGGATTCATAGATAGATATTTTATCTATTACAACATTTAACTGCCCTCTATCAAATTTTTTTTTTAAAGTTCACAAACCTCAGGTTTGCCTATCCAGTTTAAACCAATAGATGAACAATTTAATACTCTCTAGTAAAATCCAGGGAAAGGAAGTCTATAACTTCTCATGTTAACAAGTCCACTTTGATGGGAAAAGTTTCAATTGATCTGTAGTTTGTCTCACGACGAGGCTGGAATTAGCAATGCCACAGAAGGGTAGCAATAGAATTTACTGATTGACTAACATGGCATTTCTGTAGATTATCACATTTGAGCTTCATGGAAACACTGGGGGGTGTTTTTATTTTTATTTTATGAATGAGGATATTGAGACTTAGATTGGCCTATGCTCATACAGCTAGTAAGTATCAAAAATAGGATCTGAAACCATATTTTCCAGTGGTCTAACCATTATACTATGCTTCCTTGAAAATTCCAATAAAATACCCACAAAATGCCTCGAATCCCTTATTTTCTAAAGAAAATCCTATTCCTTTTAAATTTAACATTCACCTTATTTAACAAAGCTCTTAGTGGCTTCTTTCCATACGTGTACACTAACCCAGACTGAGTCTGTCTTCAGGGAGTAGACAGAGCAAGGAATGATCTCATTTAGTTGATGATCAGGGGGACTGAATTCATAGATCCTCTCCCAAGAAAATGGGAATCATCTTGTGTTTTGAGTCTTATTATGTCCCCTCAAGGCTGTCCTGAGCAGAACTAGAAAAATTATGTTTGAAAAAGAACTACTAGTTATCATCTTCTCTGTTGCCTAGGAACCTGGCAGAGAAGTTTTACAATACATTTCTGTGGGATTTCCATTACATTTCCTGGGAAACTATTTCTCATTTTAATAGTCTTCAACATTAGGAAAATCTTCTTCATTCATTAGTGGTACCTCTTTGAACCACTAATTTCTATTTCCCACTCCATATGTCCCCTTTCTCTCACCAACAGACATCTGTCTGTGCTGAGAAATTTGATTATGTCACTCTCTTCTCTACATGTTAAGACAAGGAAAATCTCTTTCCTTCAGTGTGTTGGGTGGAAAATTCAGACCTCTTTTTTCCCTCTCATATACTTGACAGATGTACTAGGTTAAAAAGGTCCCCTTACCCTCCTAATTTCTTTAGAGCAATTAGCCTGTTCAGGAAAATCTGAGGATGATGTGTAGAATCTTTGGGACTAGCAAGGACATCATGTCATGGCTGATGATGACAAGTAACACTGGGGGCTAATGGTAGGGAAGTTCTAGGGGGTTCTCATCTTCCAGCCTCCAAAAAAACACTGTAAGGGAAGGTTTTGGGTAGCCCTGCTGTGGTTTATGGCAAGAGCCTGTGGGCTGTTTTACATTGATTCAAACCTTATTTAGAAAGCCATCTGCACTCGATTTATGTCTCCGAGGATTAGTGAGATGAAAAGGACAAGGAGAGAGGAGAAGTTAACTTTTACAACTTTGTTTTTGACCAGAATGTGGGCATTTTTGACAGTGGCATGCAATAGGTACTTACTTGTTGGTAATGAACAAATGATTTGGATAAATTGGAAAGATCAAGAAAAGGGAATGGAGAGGAAGGGAAATGTCGATGACTCTTCCTCTATCAAACAAAATAAATATCCTCACATCTAATAAATAAGTTTAATCAAGTAAAATAAATAAAAATGATACCCCTCTCCCCAAGTCCAGAGTTCTTTTCACTAAACCAATCCTCATTCATGGATTTCAAGGATTTCCAGGGAGATGTAAGCACAAATTGGTCCACTAAATCTTTGTAGCTTCTCAGAACAGGATGTTGAGCCTAGATATTAATTGCTTTGCTTCCACTGCTACCATGGGACCTAGCCCTGAGAAAATGATGACATAAACTTTATTCCATATTACTAGTTCATTCATCACCTCTTGGTCAGGAAGTAGGATGAATGAATGTGGAATAAATAGTATCATTTTCTGATATGGTCACAGTACACATTTATGTTATTAAATTCACATACCATAATTTTCTAGTGTTCCCCAATTGCATCTAATACAGTGTCATTATATTGTAATAATGGAAGGGATGGATTCAAAGAAGCCTGGGAAAATTTACATGAACTGATACAGAGTAAAATAGGAAAACTATTTATACAACAATAATTATAACACTGTAAAGGAAAATAACTTTGAAGAAATTAAGAATCCTGATCTATTTAATGATTATTCACTATTCCAGAAGTCCAACGATAGTTGTGAGTCCTGACTTTGCCACTTACTGGCTATGTGACTGTGGGCAAATCAGTTGATTTCTCTGATCCTCAATTTCTTCATCTGTAAAGTATATGGTGGGGCTGACAACCAGGGTCTCTAACTCTGCTGCTCTGTGGTCCTTTGACTCTTTTTTATTTCCTCCTCTGGATACAGGCCTCCAGGAAGAATCAGCTCTCATCAGTTCCAAGGAAGCCCATGATGGGTTTCTGCCATATATTTTATTGTCCTTTGGGGCTCCTGCTCTGGTTCATACTACAGACGGCATCAGCGCCAACAACTCCTGACCCTCCTATCTGCAATAATCAAGAGAAGCAAGTTATGTTTAGCCACACATACAAGATTGATGTACCAAAGTCGTCCTTGATCCAAGTGGAGGCTGATCCTGAACCGCTCAGAGATGATGGAGGAGGGCTTCTTCTTCCTGGGGAGACCAGTGAAGAACAGAACATCATCTTCCGGCACAATATCCGCCTTCAGACCCCAAAGGGAGACTGTGAATTGTCAGGCAGACTCCAGGACCTATTGGCTCGGGTGAAGAAGCTGGAGGAAGAGATGGCGGAGATGAAGGAGAAATGTGGCACTCAGCAGTGCTGCCAGGGAGCGCCAGGTGAATCCATGTCTTATCTTGTGAGGGATGGTTCTAGTGTGAGCCGTGGCCCCTGATACCTCTGGTCCTTCTAGTCCTTGCTCTTTGGTCCTCATGGGTGCTGGGATCCTGTGTATAGATAGACAGGAACTCCATGGATTATTCAGAAACACAGCATGAAACATAATCTGGGTGAGGGTCAGGTTCGAGAGCTCTGGAATTGCCCTGAAACCTCTATTAAGAATTTCAGTCAAGAATTATTCAGCTACACATGTAGTTCATGACCTCCCTGTCAGAAGGTCTCATTAGAGTCCTCTGGATTCATGGCGAATCGTTGTATTGATCAGAACTCTTAAGTCTTTATAAGTGGTTCCATTTTAGAATATGGCCAATGTGGGGATTTATTTTGCTTAACAATATTACAAGGGTTTTCTTGGAGCAAAGGGAACATGGGAAGGAGAGAAAATAAATGTTTGCTAATTGAAAAAAAATCCAATTTAGTAATTTAAAAAAAATTCTCCAATCGGTCATATAGTCAATTATGTGGCAGGGAATAAAGGGCCAGACTTGGATTTAGAAATATTAATACTGGTCTCTGATACTTACTAGACTCTGGAAGAGTCCTTAGCCTCAGTTTCTCATTTATAAAACAGGGTTATTAACAGCACCTATCTCACAGTATTGTTGTGAGAATCAAATAAGATACAAAACATAAAGCCCTTTTCAAACCTTAAAATGTTGCAAAAATGTTAGCTATTATTGTTCCCTACAAATTCAGTCTTAGCCCCAAGGAAGATGTTAAAAGCCTGAGTTACAAACAGTAATAGAGTTCTATTTTTAATTAAAAACAAATAAAAAAAGAACAGGCCCCAAATGTTGACTCAGATATCATATGCTATTTTGCATATTATTTTACTTAAAATGTAAATGCTGTTTATTTCATTCAGATAAAGCTTCCTCAGAAGTCTCTTAGTGCTGGAAGGGATCATAATAAATCTAAACCTATTTTCCTCAGCTTCCTCATCTGTAAAATGAACTGGAGAAGGAAATGGAAAAATACTCTGCTATATTTACCAAGAAAACCCCAAATGGGGTCACAGAAATTTGGGAATGAATGAAACAACTCAACAACAACACTAACAACAAAACTCTTCTTATTTTAAAAATGGAAATCTAGAAAGTTAAAACAGCTTACATGGCCAACATTCAAATGAAAGTTTTCTGATTCCAGTCCAGTACTCTTTCCATTTGGCCATATTGCCTGCAGCCTACAACGGACCTTGCTGCTTCCTCCTCCAAGTTTGTCCAGTAGTTAGTTAATCCTTTCTCCTGAGGCTGCCTCATCCTCAGCTTTATTTTCAAAGTTACCCAGAGTTAAGACAGAGTCTTGGACAGAAGCACCTTGATGGGAAGAAAAAGTTAGTGCGGGGAAATGGCTTGAACAAAATGTAGCACTTCAGGTACCACAATATTTCTGAAAAGGAAAGGTAAGCCCCAGAACTTTTCCTGACAAATTAGTATGAGTGGAGGTGAAGGACTCTATTTTTGGTGGATTAGGCAATATTCAGACTATTTCTGAAGCTAAGCTTCCTTCCTCTTCTCATCCATTCCCTATCCCATCCCATCACCACTTCAGCTAAGATCTGCCCCATAGTTTCCTAATTTTCCCTTAAATAGCATCCTAGAGTATAGTTACTTGACTAGAAACCAGACCTAGAAAACAGAAATTTCTTGGTAACTGAGGCAGGAGGCCTCTTTTAGTTCCAAGTCCTGGGTTTTAATGAGAGACGCCATGTCTAGATTATTTGGTCCCACAGTTGACTGGCCATCTATCACTGTGCTCCATGCTCTTGTGATCTATTTTTTTCTTCATTGGAGCCCAATTAGATTCCCTTCTGAATGAAAGTTAACAAAATTCACTTTAGTTATTTAAGAAGTAGGCTGAAAGGTACAATAGCATCCCTAATATAATGAACAGAGTCATTATTCAAACAGTACATATAGTCCAAAAGAAAGGGAAGATGGGCATAGTTCACTTTGGAAGTTTATTAAAGGAAGAAAGAGAGGTAATACAGGAAGCAGAAAAGGGTACGATACAACAGGAGTCTGCAATATGGAGGCAAAGATCAGGACATAATAATTATAAATCCAAGACCCGATTTCCATTACTAATCTGCCAATCACTTATGTTTCGACCACAAGCACAATGAAAACTAACATCTGTGGGGAAAAAAAAATCCCAGTACCTGGTTAATCCCTCCATAAGATGTATTTATCCTTGGAAAGTTATGGGATTTAGAGTAGGAAGTTCATTTAATAGTCCATGCTCCTCATTTTACCCATCAGAAAACCAAGCTTCAGAAAAGGAAATAAATTTTCCTCTCATTCCAGAGGTAGTTGGTCCCTAAACTGGATTTGGAATCCAGATCTTCTGTTTCCTGAGCCAAAGTTCTTTCTATTATATTTCACAACTACCTGGCTATGTTTTGTACCATGTTCTAATTGGTCTGAACCACTGTCCTTGAATTTTATTTGGCCTTAATTCAGAGAATCGGATCCTAGCTTCAGTCTTATGTAATGAGGAAATGCTTCATTCCTTGGTTCACGAACCAGGAGACCTGAAATCTAGTTAAGTCATCAGTTTGGGAGGAAATAGTCCCTGCCTCTTTCTGAAATTAAGAACTTCTTTGTTTTATTCAGAAATCTAATATCCTAAAGCAGTTAGAGTCCTTTTTGCAACAAGTATGAAATATGAGAAAACCCTTGACTAGGAGTAAGAAAATGACTGGCTCCTAATCTTATCACTACCATTGCTGTTTGACCAAGGATTTCACTTGACCTTTCTGATGCTCAGTTCTTTCAGCATTGTTGTAAGGATCAAAAGAATTAATGCACAGAACACTTTGAAAACTTTAAATTAGGGCTTTGAAAATATAAGATAGGAGGAACAGCCCTGTGGTTTTCCTGGTACAGAGATCTCCCTGATGAGGAAGCTCCTTTCCTCTCAGTACAACTCAGCATCTCCTCTTGAACATATCACTTTAGAGAATTGATTAAAGCATTGATAAGTTAAATCACTTGCTCAGGGTCATAGAGCCAGTATATGTCAGAGGAAGAATTCAAGCTCAGATATTCATCATTCTAAGGTCAGCTCTGTAGTATTGTATTGCCTCTCATGAATGTGAGGTATTATTATTTTTATTATTATGGATTTACCATAAGAGGCAACCATTGTGTAATAGATAGAGAATTGACCTTGGAGTCACAATTCCCTGTTACTATAAATTGTAGGGTAGGTCAATATTGACATAGTATGTTTCCTCATTTTGTTTGCACTTCATACAAACAAAAATCACAAAGCTAGTTTTCTGTTCTCACACCCTCCCCCCCTAAAAAAAAAAGAATCACAGAAAAGGGAAGCATCAGGAGAATTGTTATAAATGTTACTTGGGATGATAAGAAAAGGGGAAATAAAATGGTTTGTCTAATCTTGTGTTGGAGAACTGAAGAACTGGGTTGGCTGATGGTTTTGTGGGGGAGTCTGAAACAGATTGGTTTCAGGCCCTGATTCACCATCCTTCATTAACTCCTGTTTAGTTGAGTCTATGAAGCACTTTTGAATCAATGTTGAGCGAAAGAAGAGTTGACATGAAATAGAATGTTATTTCTGTAAGATTTCTAGGGAAGAAGAGTCTCAGATCTTCCTTAGTGTTTCCAAATCATCATCATTTTTTTTCCTTTTCCCTCTCCCCTACCCCTTTCTCCTTCTCTATTCTTTGGGACCTGAAATACCTGCTCCCAGGTCTCAGCAACTTCTGCAGCGGACACGGCATTTTCACCCAAGACACTTGTGGATGCAGGTGTGACGAAGGCTGGGGAGGTCCTGACTGCTCCCTGCCCAGTTGTCCTGGGGGATGCAGTGACCACGGGCGCTGTGTGGATGGCCGATGCATTTGTGATGAGCCCTATGTTGGTGAGGACTGTGGATATCTGCCCTGCCCCGAGAACTGCAGTGGGAATGGGATCTGTGTGAGGGGCGTTTGCCATTGCCATGAGGATTTCACATCGGAGGACTGCAGTGAGAGGAGATGCCCCAATGACTGCAGCGGCCATGGCTTTTGTGACACAGGAGAGTGCTACTGTGAGGAGGGCTTCACTGGCCTTGACTGTTCCCAGGGTGAGAAGCAGATGCTTCCCAGGCTACTCCTGTTCCAATTTTTCTTCCCTTCCTCCCTCTTTCACTCTCTTCCCCCCTTCCTTCCTTCCTTCCTTCCTTCCTTCCTTCCTTCCTTCCTTCCTTCCTTCCTTCCTTCCTTCCTTCCTTCCTTCCTTCTTTCCCTTCTTTCCTTCCTTCTTTTCTTCCTTCCTTGCTTCCTTCTTTCCTTCCTTCTTTCTTCCTTCTCTCCATTTTCCCTCCATCTCTCCCTTCCTTCTCCACTTTGTCAATGTTCTTAAAATGTTGTGTCCAAAACTGAATGTATTAGTCTAGTGTGGTCTGACCGTGGCAAAGTACCCTGACTATCATGTCCCTTGTTTTCTGACATCTTGTCACTGGTCTTTCTCATTTACCTTCTTGGGGTCTCTCCTAGCCTCTTAAGGCTAGTCCTAAGGACTTGGGACTTGGGGCATAATAAATGCCTATTGATGGATTCCTCTGTCTCTCCTTACTCTTTTTGTTTCTAGTTCCTCCTCCCCAGAATCTGCAGCTACTCAAGAGCACAGAAGACTCTCTGCTGGTGAACTGGGATCCAGAAGAGGATGTAGACCATTATCTGCTCAGTTACTATCCCTTAGGACTGGAAACTTCAACAAAGCAGACTAAAATCCCCAACGATCAGCTAAGCTATGAGATTTTTGGCCTGCAGCCCAGTACCAAGTATATTGTCACCTTACGCAATGTGAAAAAGGGGACTTCCAGTAACCCACAGCATCTGCTAGCTTCTACAGGTAAAAGATATAAGGATGTTCATGATGGCCATGAGAAGAACCTCGCTCTGCTCTTCTCCCAAACCAAATAAAAAATCATTCAAACCATATCTTTGTATCTGTTGGCAGCCAACAGTTTAACAATTAGATAGAAAGATAGACATTTCTTAAGCACTCACTATATGTCAAGTACTCATCAATTACCCTTAGATCAATATAGATTTTATTATCTAACTTCTACATTTAGGCAACTGAGCATCCTGACCTGTACCTAAATTCCATGACAGTTTCTTAGCCTGGGATCCATTAAAGGGTATTTGATGAGTGTATTTCAAGATAATTGGTATCTTATTTTATATATTTAGAAGCATCATTCTGAGGCCGGGTCCATAGACTTTATCAGAATGCCAATGGTCCAAAACAACAAAAAGATTCTCCCTGAAATCAGCTTGGGAGGTTTTTAGATTGGGCAAACCTTGGAAGCCTGTAGTATCTTGATATTGGCAGGGTAAGGGAGGTGTGATTTATTCCCTACAAATTACCACACCCAATGAAAAATCTTGGAGTACCTTGAGATTTCCAAGGTATCCTGGAATGCCAAATCCCACACCCTATGCCCTCAATTTCTTGAGTGACTGTGGCTTTCTTGGGTCCACCTTAGAGTGCTTTGGTACTAGAGAGCCCAAGTAGCTCCTGAGTCCCACCCAGATTTCATGTCAAGATTAGCTACCCCTGATGCACAATGGTTCTAGGCACTTAAGTGCTGCCTAATTTGACTTATTTCAAAGATTATAAAGAATCAAAATAGGGGCTGACCACAGGGAGGAGCCCTTCTTGGCTTCATGAATTCTTCATGAAGAGTCTTCATGAGTTGTCGAGATGGAAAAATTCATCATCTGGTCACTAGCTTTCTTCAAACTCAACTAGGCTGGTCCTCAGATCCCAGGCACAGTCCATTGCTAGGCTGGTGTCCAAAGCCTGGCCAGTTTGGTAAGACGAGCCAGAGCTTATGCTTTGCTGACAGAGCTCTACAGGGTCATTGTCACATTGCCATGACTCAGTGAGGCATCTTAGCTGGAATTTTGGTGCTTTTTAATTTTATTTTGGGGAGGGGGGAGAAAAATAATCTTTAAGTGACTTGACAATCCCTGGAGTGGAATTTGTTTTTTCCTGTTACTACAAACACTTCACTAGGGAGTGAATTGGAGATTCAAGTGACTCTTCTTAGGTGATAATTGATTGATAAGCATTTATTAAGCACCTACTGTGTGACAAGCACTGTAATAGTTGCTGATAATATAAAAGAAAAAGGTGAAACAGTCCCTGCCCCTAAGGAGTTTATATTCTACTGGGAAGACATACACACACACACATAACCACACACAAAAAAACAACACACATGTATGTGCATGTTTATATATACATGTATATGCACATATATGTGTATTATGTATAGGAAATATACAAAATCAACAAGGGAAGAATACTAGTGGTTAGAAAAATCAGAAAAGACCTCGTATTGAGCTGAGTCCTTAAAACAGGGATTTCAAGAAGCAAAGGAGAGAAAGGACTGCTTTCCTGCTGTGGGAGATGGTTTGGGCATAGACAAGGACAAAGAAGATAGGTTATCATTTGAAAGGAACAGCAACAAGTCCTGCTGAGACTATAGAATACCTGAAGGGGAGTAATTTCTCATAAATTAGACTTGAAGAGGCCAGTTAGAGCCAAGTTCTAAAGGACTTTAGGATGCTGAACAAAAGAGTCCATTCTATAATGCAGGGATCCCAAATTGCAGAGGACTTGCATTCAGATCCCCCCCTTGTGTGATTTTAGCAAGTCACTCTATCCCAGTTTCTTCATCTGTAAGTGGAGGGAGGTCCCTTACAACTTTATCACTTTGGTGGTTAAGTGGTGAGAGACCTGAAGAAGGAAGCTCATATTGGAAGCTAATTCAATATTATCTATAATAATAATAATAGATCACATTTATATAACACTTAAAGCTCTTGACATGTATTATCTCATATAATTCTTTTAACAACTTTGTGAGGTAGGTGTTATTATTATACCCATTTTACAGATGAAGAAACTGAGGGTGAAAAGTCAATAGCTGTAAGATAATCAAGTGTTCATTTAAGAATGATTAAAGAGCATCTTAAAACCATCTAGTTGAAATCGTTAGTTTTGGCAGAATAGCTAACACTTGGACCATTTTAGACTAATGAATGGCACTCTATTTCTGAAAGGTCTTAGAGGAAAAAAGATTAAGTAATCTCCCTTGCTCCAAAAACTCGTAAAATTTTCTAACCATGAAGTTTGTCTTTATGTCTCTTCTGATTCAAGTTAAACATATTTTCTCTGGTTTTGTCCTCAGGGAGAACTTGGTTTGGGAGTCACTTTCACTAAAATATTTTTTGAATGTGATTATTAAGTTTTTGTTATTCTGTTTGAAAAATCATTCCAGTTTCTTCAAATTTATCCTTCTTTCATAATCTTTTTCATTAATCTTCCCTGGAACCATCTCAAGTTTTTTTTCCTTAGATCCAGTCTCTAAGGAAAAAAATATTTAAAATTATTTGTATCTTTTGTTTTTATATCACCTTAGTTTCTAGATATATTCTTCCCTCCACCCTCATTTGGCGAACTATCCCATGTAATAAGCAACAACAAAAAAAGAGAGGAAAAACCAGTTTAGCCAAAGTTATTGATTCTGACAGTGTATACTATATTATAAACCCACCTTCTTTCCGCTGCAAAGAAGGAAAAGGGTTAACTTTTGTCTTCCTCTTTTCTACATTTCTTATCTCTTTCTTTCTTCTCCTTCACTCCTCCCTCTGATCAGTTGCCAAGTCTTGCATATCTGGCATCCATCTCCTTCTCTCCATTCTCTTAGTCACCAACCATGTTCAAGCCTTCACAATGTCTAGCCTGGACTGTCGTTAATAGCCTTCTAATTGTTCTTCAGCCTCCAGGCTCTCTTTCTTTCAATCTAGTCTCCACATAGCTGTTAAAGTGATATTCCAAAAGCAGAATTTTATATAACTTTTTCTCTCTATAGAGAGAGTGTTATATATAAAAACACTATATATACACTATAGTATATATATATATATATATACACACACACACACACATATATGTACATATGTATATATACTATATATAATTCCTATACTCTCATGTTCAAGAAGTTTTTGCCTCTAGGATAAAATAAAAACTCTTTTGTTTGATTTTTGAAGCCCTTCATAATGTACTCAGTCAGTATGCTATTGAAGCCAGAAAATCTGGCTTCAAATCCTGTCTTTGACTTATTTCTATGACCATGATCAGGGAAAGTACTAATTTATATTGGCAGAGGGAGTTTCCTCATTGAGAGTTAGTTAGCTACAGCAGCAGTTCTCAAGCTTTTTGGACTTAGGACTCCTTTGTATATTAAAAATGATTGGGGACCGCCTCCATCTTGCTCCCAAGGAATTTTTGTTTATATGAATCATACCTATCAATTTCTATTAGATTTGATTAAATCAACATCTAATTTGAAATTAAGACATATTTGATATCATGAAAATGGCTTTGATCTCAGCCATGCTATTTGCTGTTCTTCATATTGGATTTTCTATCTCTAGTTTCTCTGCTTTAGCAAAGATTGATCTCCATGGAAGGAATCCGCTCTCTCTCCTCATGTCTACTTTGTAGATCTCTGGCTTCCTCCGAAATTTAGCTCAAGTTCTTTCTCCTCTGGGAAGCCCATCTCAACCCCCCAATTGTTAGTGCTGCTTCGCTAAGACTTTGTATATATTTTGTATTTAATTTTCTACATTTATATTGTTTTCTGCCTAGAACTATGTCTGGCATGTAGCAAAAACTTAATAAATCCTTATTGAATGAATGAACAAAGAAAGGACCCAGGAGGGCTTGGGAACTTATGTTAGAATTTATAGAATAGCTAGAAATTCAACAGATCAGGGGAATGGAAAGCATTTCAGGCATAGGCATCAGGACAAGAAAAGGCAATTGAGGCAGGGAAGCAAGAGCCATGTTTGGGAATCAAAGTTAGTTTGGGTTATAGAGTGCATGGAAGGAAACAATATGAATTACGAATAGGAAGGCAGGCTGGTGCAAAATTTGGAGGGTCTTAAATGCTAGGAAAATGAATTTGAACTTTACTCCTAGGATAATAGGGAGTTGCTGAAGAAATTTTGAGCGGAGGTATAATGTGACTCAATCTATGTCAAAGGAAGATTATTATGGCAGTGGAATGACAAATGGATTAATACAGAGGATAGATAATGAAGTCTGGAAGACTATTATAATAGTACAGGGACCTTTAGGCACTGGAGGAAGGGAGGATATAAGAAATGTGGAGGTGGAGTAAGAAATAGGACTTGATAATTGATTGGTGGTAGGTTCCTTTATCTTGTTAACCTTCAAGCAGAGGCCAGTTGACCACTTGGCAGTTATGTTAAAGTAGGGATTCTTTTTGTCTATGGGTTGGATTAAATGGCTACTGAGGTCCTTCCCAACCCTTAAATTCTGTGATTTTGGATATGACAGGTTAGAAGAAGTCAGGACTGCATATATAGCTTCAATAGTCATGATACCATTATAATAAATCAGATTGCCAAGGGAGAGTGCAGGGATTGAAAAAGCCTAAAGACAGACTCTATCCATATTGAAGGGTGGTCAAAGATCCAGGAGAATATGATGCCTCTGCTTATAGAGGGTGAGCAAGAGTTTCCAAAATTCTGGAGAAGAAGAGAAGGATGGGGATTAGAAAAATGCCATTGGCTTTGGTAATTAGAAGGTTATTAGATCACAGGATAGGGTTTGAGAGCTGAGAAGGGTCTTGAAGGTCATCAATCTCCTCACTTTATGTGTAACCCTGCTATCTGGTCCCCATTGAATGTGGGCCGGATAGGTTACATTTCCACAGTTCCACTTGGGCTCTCTGAGACCCTTAAAAAAAAAAGGTTTTAGAGACTGTCAAAGCTCTCTGCAAATGGCTACAGACCAAGGATGAGGTTTCCCCAAATGTTAGGAGGGAGTCCTCTGCAGCCCAGTTCCATATAGCAACATAATCATCATTTTTACAAAGAAATATTTACTTTAAAGGTATAATCACAAATATACAGAGTGAGTCTCCCATCCGTGGGAGACATCTCCTTCTCCCTTTGTATCACTTACTCTCTAGGGACGGACAAGAGATTAGGTTCATAGTTTAGCTCTGTTCCTATAGAACACAGTTCCAGCTTCAAATCCAAAATTCCCCTCTGGCTTGAGTTTCAGGTGCCCTGGCTTCTCCATGTTTCTCTACCAGGCTAGCTGGTCTCAGCATCCTGGCCACCAAGGCTTGGACTCCCATGTCTAGTGGCTCTAAAATATGAGTATTTGTTTCTGTTCCCTTTTGTTTGTCTTTCTTGTTTTCAGATGTCAGACATCTGAACAAAGAAGACAAAAAAGAAAGACAAACGAAAGGGAACAGAAACAAATACTCATATTTTAGAGCCAAACTAGAAAAGGGAGAGAGCAGAGGGAAAAAGTCCTTCCCTTCTCGCAGAAATTCTGAGATATAACATGTCTAAATTTATGAAAAAGAAAGCTTATTATGGCAGTGGTATGAGGAATGGATTGATAGAACAATAGATAACAAAATCTGGAAGACTATTATAACAGTTTCAAAATTTCAGTTCATGATTACTGTACTTTAGGTGAACTGTGTAACCTTTGCTCCCTGGACAGAACAAGAAAGAATGTGAGACAGAAAGAAATGGACTATCTCAATCTTCCCACTTTTAAGCTCATATCCTTTTCTGGCTTGTTCAGGCTTCATAACCCATCAAAGGAGGAGGACCTCCATGTTAGGGAATATGGACACAATCAGGCAAGCCCTATTAGGGATGCAAATATTTGCCTATTATAATATGGGAGATGAGAACTGGTTTCTTTTTGGAAATATTTACAGTAGAGTAGTGGAAGCAGAAGGTAGGTTGCAATGGGTTGAGAAGTGGCTTGTGAAGAAGTGGGGTGTATGTAACTTTTTCAAGAAATTTAGCAATAAAGAGGGAGAAAAGTGATGGGATTACAGCTTGATGGAGTAGAAAAGTAAAGATGACTATTTTAAGATTGTGGTGAGATCAGGACATTTGTAGAGAGATGGGAAGGAGCCAGTGGAGAAGAACTGAAAGACAATTCCTGGGGAATATTTTTGGAGGAGGCAGAGAATGGGATAGGAAAGAGAAAGAAGGAAGAAGAGATAGGGAAATCATACTGAGAAATGCTTAGGAACATAGGAGGTAGGGTCCTGAGGCAGTTCATATGAAATTGCTTTAATCTCAGCGAAGTGAGTGGAAGGCTAAACCTTCTGTGTACTAAGCTATATATGTGGGAAGGAAAATAATTGACACAATATCTGGGGCATGAAATGAGTCGATAAAGGTAGAACTGAAGGATGGTTGAGCCACAGTGAGAAGCCAATTGAAGCTATATAGCATAAATTTATGGAGGATGAAATCAGCCTAATTTATGACTTTCTCTAAGAACACAGCATTCTTAGGAGAGGAGTGGAGAGATTTGATTATGCAGACTAGCAAGGACTGGGGCAAGGGATTAAAGGTAAGAATGAGGGCAAATAATGAGTTTAATGTTTATAAAAAAGAGGCTAGGAAGTTGTGGAATTTGAAATATTCTGAATCTGGAAAACTGTACAGTCCCAGAGTGGTAAAATTTAACATTTGATTCCATGTCTTTGCACATACCCCTGGGAAACCTTTACATTAAAGGCTTGAGAAGAGGAGAAGAAATAAGGGACTTCTAGAGGATTGTTGTTGGCATCCTGTATGCTTAAAGCCCATTTATGCTGTTGTTGTTTTCAATCATGTTCAACTCTCTTTGATCCCATCTGGGATTTTCTTGGCAGAGAGTAGTTGACCATTTCCTTCATCAGCTTGTTTTAGGATGAGGAAACTGAGGCAAACAGAGATAAATGACTTGCCCAGGGTTTCACAACTAGTAAGTGTCTGAGATTGGATTTGAACTGGGGAAGATAAATCTTTCTGACTCCAGACTCCAGACTCTGCACTAATGCACCACTTAATTGTCCCACATTTACTCTCCATCTCCTTGATTCTCTCAGCTGCTAGTGCTCCTCCCTATTTATCTTAGATTTATATTGCATATTTTTGTAAATTCTTTGATGTATACATTTTATTTCTCCTGATAGAATATAAGGCAAATATTGTTTCATTTTTATATATGTACCTGTTATCTAATACAGGGCTTGGCATTCAGATTTTAAAAATGTGTATTGATTGGTTAATTATGGTGGCTGAAAGTAGGTGGAAGAGGACAATAGAATTGGCAAAGCTAAGAAAATTTGTGGTCAGGTTACCATAGAATTAATCAATAGGAAATGGCTTAGACTTCCCCAGGCTAATTCTTGAACTTCTTTATCAAGGTGTCTAGACCTCATGTCCTGTAGCTAGCTCTCTAAAAGCAGAGGCAGAGACAAATATATCAATGCAAGAAAATCTGGCCACTGTGTTGAAGTACTTTATATTAGCCTTTGTTTCTTGATCTCAGGTCTCAGAAGGCTGTCTGACATAATGGGCATGGAGAGAGATGAGGGTTTCAAGACAAAGGTCTATTGGTGAGGGAATAGGAATGGAGAGGAAGGGAGAACAGGAAAGAGGAAAAGGTCTAACCCCAATTCTTCTGTCCATGTATCATGTATATCTTTAAGCTTTCTCTTGCAAGGTTGTCAGAGAGCTGAATTTAAGTCTTCACATATAAAACAGGGGCAAAGACTTGGGGGATGGTTGGAGGTCTGCTTGTGTCTTTTTATCTTATTCCCTTTTAATTTTTTCTCCTTTTCTCTACTTGTACCCTAGACACGTCTGTGATCGGCACTGGTTGGGTGACTGATGAGACAGAGTACTCTCTGGATGTGGAATGGGAGAATCCACCTGCGGAGGTTGATTATTACAAACTCAGGTATGGCACCTTACAAGGGCAGGAAGTGGAGGAAGTGACTGTGCCCAAGAGCAGTGACCCCAAGAGCAGATATGACATTACAGGTGAGAAAAGTTTAAATTGCTAATGGAACTTTAATTCAGTATGGGAGGTGATGTCCAGTGCAAGGGCTGAGGAACTATGGGAGAGGAGGGAATTGTCTGTGAGGATGAAATCTACTTCTAGGGAGTCTGCTTCTCAGTAATTCTGGGAAATCTACTTCTCAGTAACACAGTTGCCACACAGAGAGTCTCAGGTACACTTGAACCCCTATCTTTGAATTTCGTAGACATGATAAACTTTCTGATCAAGCTAAAACCTCAGGCTTTCAGATCCTGCCTCAATATTCTATTGCTGCCTACCTTCTCTCAGATCTGCCTACTTAGAAGGTTTGAGTAGGGCATTTCTTAGGGGGTCTAATATTTCAGAAAATGGATCTGAATTTCTTTCTCATGAGTGTGTGTGTGTGAGAGAGAAATAGAAAGAGTTAGAGAGGAAAAGAGAGAAAGAGAGGAAGAGAGAGAAAGAGATAGAGATAGAGTCAGAGATAGAGGGGATAGAAAGGCAGAGACAGAGAGAGACAGACACAGAGATTAAGGGATAGAAAGAGAGAAAAACAGAGAGAGAGAGAGATAGAGACAAAGAGAGACAGAGAGATAGAGGAGAGACACAGAGAGACAGAGACAGAGAGGGAGTGAGTCCATGTATACAGATTTAATCTATTGAATCTAACTTTTCATCCCCCAAATTGCTGACACCTGAGCTGTCCCAGTGGTTGGAATAGCCTTTGAAAGTCTTGAAGTGATTATTGTGTTGAGAGGGAAAGACCCTTTCAGGAATGTTTTCAGTCACTAGAAAAGCATTTGTGTCCACAGATCAAATCAAAAAGCAAGTGGTGGTCCCTACTGATTTTCTTCCTCACAAATGGAGAAAATCTAACCAGCTTTGGGAAGTGTCCTTATTCCTCTGATTTCATATCTACTGAATGTCAGACCACTATATAGAGGAATTCCTTGTGGGCCACTCTTGATTGCATTAGGATCAGCTAGCATGCCTTTAGATGTATACTTTAATGAAGAGCTTGGTATCTCATTTGCTTTTGATCCAAAGGAAACCTGGACAATCTCTAGGATGTCTGCTCTGGAACTTAAAAATGCTGCTCTGTTGAATGAAGCCATTTTCAGTAATCCACAATGCTGTTTCTGCTGGCTCCTTTATAGGTTTGCAGCCTGGCACTGAATACAAGATCACTGTGGTACCCATAAGAGATGGATTGGAAGGCAAAGCAATTTCCCTGAATGGCAAGACTGGTAAGGGTTCCTTTGGAAATGTTGTCTGTATTTAATTCTGCCTCTCCTCATGATGTTTCTTTTGGCTATTTTACTTTCTCCCTATATAAAAATTCTGGGTTTAATGAGAGATAGGGAAGAATAAGTTTATGGGAAGATATATTCCTTTTCCAGATAGACATCTATTGGGATGGATAGGAGACTTAGTGTTTTAGTGAAAAATTTCATGGTGGCAGTAATCTTCTTTTGAAGGTGAGGGTCTTGAAGAGAAAGATTATTTTTGATAGCTTGAAAGCTCATTTGACCAGTTTTTGATTAGTTGATCATTTCCAAGACTTTTGTCATCTTGTAACATTGGTTTATTGTTGAATATCATTTGCAAAAATTTATTTGTTCCACACTAATAATATCTTTATCGAAGTATGCATTTGGATTTAGGTGATAATCATGAATATCTTGTATAGATGGGAAGAGATTTATAAGTTGGTACTTGTTGAGTTTTTCTTAGTTACCTTTTTTTTTAAATCTGAGATTCTTTTCCCCCTGTGCCTTTGGTATCTTCCCTTTCTTCAGATAACCAATTGTATATATCAGTCCCTCAATGTATTTCCAGTTGTATTGCCTCCATCAGATTTTTTCTATATACATTAGGTCTATCCCAGTGAATTTTGCTATTTTTGTTCTCTTTAGTGCCAGTTCTTTCTCTGTTTTTGACACATTTGAGCCTGTGATGTTAGAATCCAAATGTAGTTATACTGTCTTTGTGAAAACAGTTTGTCAGTGTTATCTTTACAGATGTTTTCCATTTTATTCTATTTTTTCCTATTCATTTTTTACTTTTAATGTCCCTGGGATCTCTTTTCTTTGTTGGATATCTTGTCAAGTTTTCTTTAAGCTGTTTTTACCCTCCATTGCTTTGCTATGCTTTCTAAGTTTATCCATCTATAATTGATTCAGATTCCTTACACCAGAAATTGACAGCAGAGAGGATAGAGAAAAGTTGTTAAGGAAGAATAAATACACACACTGTAAAAGCTGCCATGATCTTATTTATCCATTTGCCAAAGTAACCAAAGTGTCATAGTTTAAGAGAACTGCTCTAAACATTTCATGACAATGAAGTTAATGGGAAAACATGGAAAGCATGGTTGGTATGATTATCCTTGCCATCATTTTTTATCATCATTATTATTAAGAATTAAAATTTTTAATGTGGAATATAATGCTATTGGACTGAGATGAATTTCTTTAGCAAGACATAAAGAAAGAAGAGAATTTTCTGGTCAAGAACCTTTCTCTGAGAAAACTCTTCTTTGTTCTGGTCAGTTTTATTCTTATAATAGCTAGTTTTGACTGCTTGGAGTAGAATACAATACAGGGCTAAAATTCAGTGTGATGCTGCTGTAGCTATTCCCTTGCTGTATGGGGTATGTCACTATATAAAGGATCAGAGGAAAAAATGCTTCTTTAAGTTCATATTTTTGTTTCCTTAAGAAGTATAATGAATACAACATCACATTTGGATAGCAGTTTGGCTAATACACAATTTTAACGAGTTGGTAAACTGTACTTTTCCTATAATCTTTCTCTACCCCAGTCCATTTGGGTATTTCCATGGATCTATGATCTAATTAACATTAATATGAGTAATAAATAATACTTCCTCTACCAGTGCAGATTGCAACCCATCTGTACATTTTTATTTTCTATGATTTCTGTCCACATCCAATTAAGGACCTACCTAATGCACTGAAGATTTTCCTTGAGTTTTTGATTACCCATGAAATGCACAGGTTGTCTACATGTTGTAGCTTGCTTTCACTCTGTAACTGCTGGAAGATATAAAAGACAACATTTTCCTTTTCCAGTCATATATGTCTTTATTCCACATTTACGTAGAAGTCATCACTAGAAATATGCTATAGCCTATTTGCTCCTCATTGCCAGATTAATCTTCCTCAGATAATACTCTCATGATGTCATGTCTTCTATCATTTCCTATTCCCCATGTCTTCTCTCAATGCTCTTCATATTCTGGACCCATCATATCTTTCCAAATTTATCCCCCATTTTTTCCCTATATTGTCAGGCTCCTCTTTTCATTGTCCCTTAGAAATGACTGGTTCATTCTTGACCCAATTTTCCCTCAAGTTGTTCCTCTGGCCTGGAAAGTTTCCTTATCCCAATATTATCTATCCTACAAAGTCTCATTCACATTCTGTTTACTCCATAAAGATGCTCTAACCCACAGTGATCAGAATTTGCAGGGCATGAACTTCACATTGTCTTTTGCTGTCATTTCACTTTTTAAATCCTGATTTTGCAATAAAATTGTAAACTCCTCAAGCAAAGGAAGGGTCTATGTCTTATTCATTTTTGTATTGCTTATATTGCCTAGTGAAGTGCCAATTTCACTATTGCCTCCTAGTGAAACAATATTTGTTCAACTGACTTTCTGTTGAATCATGAAGCTGGAGGGAGCTAAATCTCAAAAGCATGGCAAAGATAATTGGATTCAAAACAAACAGAGATTATATTTTTTATCTGCACACAAAAAAGATGAAAATGGATTTGAGAAGAAAGCCTCCAATTCAGGAGAACCATTAATTAATACTAATCCAATTCATTTTCTTTAATATGAAAAGCCAGTTTTCTACAAACTTTTGTAATCACCTTGTCCTCAAACTAGGGAGGAATTCAAGAGTACTACATACAATGAGAGAACAAATAGTACAATTCGAGTATTTGAAGTTTGAATTACTAGTTAAAACAAAAGTATGAAAGGGAAAGGTTTGATTCACAGTAGACACTCATGTGAAGTCAATTCAGCATCTGCCCGTAGAAAAACAAGACCAAGACTCATAACCAGGCTGGTCCTCAAAACAGCAAATAAAAATACAGACCAACATTATGGTTGGTGAAATTTCTCCCTCAGAGCCTTAGAAACAATCACTGCTTAGTAACTAATACGATTTCTATGATTTTTTTTTCTTAAGTCTCACATATAGGCCATTCATATTCATGTGATCTCTAACTGAAATCTCCCACAAACTACCACTAACTATTCAGAAAAAGCTTCCATTCTGAGTTCCTCAAAGCTGAAATATGTTGGGATAAAAAAAAAAAAAAACAGTTCAAGATCACATTATCTTTTCTTTTTAAATTTTTGGAATTCTTTAACATTTTTAGGGAAATACAATGATGTCATAGCTGCCCTCTGCCAGATGAGAAGCTATAATTCTATCTTAATCTCTGATATATGCCAAAGACACCAGCTTGATTCTCACAAGCCTGCCATGGCTCTGTCAGCAATGTAGATAGTATTGAAATCTCTAGCTTTGGACAAACTTTAGAATACTTCAATCAGACCCTATCAGCTCAGATTCAATTCAGGTAGATAATCCCCCTAGAGTAGTAGTACCTTAATTCATAGTATCTAAAACATTTGCCTGAGTTTTCTGATAATTTAGTATAAGGAGGATGTTAATTGATGGATGTGAATTAATTTACTGATATAAATTAACAAATTCTTTGTCTCAATGGCTTACTTGTATTATATCAGGCTTTTAAATCTTTGTCCTTTCTTTTACTTTCACGTAGGAAAGGAGAATGATGACTTCAACAGTAAATCTGTTCTATTTCTAACATAAAAATGGATCATATTTGGATTACTCTGTGATTAGATGACATTACTCATTTTTCTTGGCCTTCTGGAAAGTCTGCAATAACAATGTACTGTTATCCTTGACTATTTCCTGCTATTTAAGTAGGATACACCTTTTACTAGAACCCCTATAGTTGGATAGACAGAGATATAGTTAATCTTTGCTTCTTATTTGTGACCTCTGTAGATCAAGGACTGTGAATGTTTCAAATTTTTATTTATTCATTGACAAGGACTAAGGAGTGTCTTTTAAAAAGGGCTCTCTTGTATAATTCAAACATTTCAGAGGAGACATTATGCTTTAAGCTTTAGTAGTTGATAATTACTAATTAATATCTAAGGAAGACTTAATTCAAATATGTTAAATTAAGGAGGAACATAGGATAGGTACATAAAAAGTTAAATGGTGATCTGGAGAGATGTCAAGAAGAAAGTCTTATTATAGAACTTGCTTTATGTGTCTCCCATGACCTCCTTGGATACTGTGCTCTATAGATTGCTGAACCATGGTTTAGGCTGAAATAGAGATAGAATTAGGGCAGTTTGGTTGTATGGTAGGTAAAATGCCAGGCTTGGAATTAGGAAGAATCATCTTCATGAGTTCAAATCTGACTTCAGTCACTTATTGGCTGTGTGGTTCTGGGCAAGTCACTTAACCCTATTTGTCTCAGTTTCCTTATCTTTAAAATAAATTGGAGAAGAAATGGCAAACTACTGAAATGTACTTGTCAAGAAAACCCTAAATGAGATCATGAAGAGTCCATTCAACTGAAATGACTGGACAATAATGCTCTAAACTTGAACTCTTCTGTCTGTCTCCTTTATTTGTAGGACTCAGATACTCAACACCTTTGGCCACATATTATCAAACACAGAGAAAACAAAAGAAAAAGGTGTCATTCCTAGCTGGACCTATCTATCTCCAGCCACCTTCCAAAACTTTCTCCTTGGTGACCTTTCAATCCTTCAGGTGTGACTGGGAAGGGGTAGTTGTGTGTACCAAATTCATTGCCTGGTACTGTGACAAGGGAATGCAGGGAAAGAATATGAAAAGAGAAAATAGTTCTCCCTGCTATTTTTACCAGCCTTCAGACTTCTAAGTGATAGTTACAGAGAGAACATTTCATTAGGATGTGTACCCGGGGAACTTTATTATGAATATTCAACTATAAAAGACATTATTTTTTATTCAACAAAGATTTAATTAAACGACTATATGTATTTTGCAAAGGGAAACTTTTAATCAAACCTTTCATCTGAAAAACAGAACAATCTTTTCAGACTAATTTTCTTGGCTAAAAAATTCCTTTTTTTCCAAATAGATCCTGCTCTCTTACCCACACTTTGACATTAAAGAGTGATGTCAGAGTTTAAGGACTGCTGATTAGAGAGAAATCCTTTAACATGAAAAATGTTCACTTTTTTTTGCAATTATTGGTTGGTATGACTCCCAACCAGAGCTCCATGTACCACAGCAAAGGGTCCAGGGGAATCGAAAATAGGAAAAAAAAGTCTATTGACTGGAGTCTTTGGGGAAGAACAAACTTTTCTGGTAGCGGGAACCTCAGAGCTGATTTAATTTGTGTTTATTAGAATTCAGAATATTTTTCATATAGTTGTTGATAGCTTGGATTTCTTTCTTTGAAAACTGCCTTTTCATATGTTGACCATTTATTTATTCCTGAATACACCCAATGTATTTTCTTTTGTCATTGTAAGGATACCAATGGAGGACATATGGTGTCTATCTATTATTCCTTGTTCTCTCATCTTCTTTTTCACTCATATATTTCTTTGACAATATCCCTTACTCCCCTTCATAATTTCCTCTTCATAATGTGTTGCTGCCTACTCAAGCCACTATTGTCTTCTAGTGATATATTAATTTTAAATTCTCCCAGGATTGTATTGTCTCACAACCATACAACACTGTGAGAATTTATTGGTATTATACAAACGAGCCTTTGTTTCAAGGAGAGGTTTTGGGTCATTAAAAGAACAATCTAGCCTGCTCTGCTCTTGTTAAGTTTTGGGTGCAGCTCATTATAAATTAGTTCAGTGACTATCCCCAATTGTTATTATCTATTCAAGTTAATAACAATAATACAATGTAATCTTAGCTAATATTGTGTCTTATGAATATATATATTTTTCATAATTACGTGTATGCTATGGAAAGTTTACTCTCTAGATGGTGAGTTTATTTATTTATTTGGGCATATCAAGGGCATATGAAGATGCAAAGTAGACAGTAATGGAGGGTTCACTTTTTCAAAAAGAGTTGAGTACACTTCTCCCTGCCCTATCCGAGGATAACAATGCTTTATCCCAGCTCTTCCTGGATGTATAATGACAAAACAGTGCTCAAGACATTGTAGACCTTGGACTTCTGTAGAGTTACTGGCACTTCAGGTTTTCAATCAGGCTGAAGAAGGGCTCTGTAAGTGGGCCAACTCTACATACAATTAAAAAAAATCTATTGGCAACTCAGAGTATAAATCTGTTACTGAATTTGGTTACCATGGTGGCCCAGCTGTCACAAGGCATACCAATAAATGATTAGTTGAGGATTTGATCGAGAAAATCAGCTTTTCTTTCATCTGATCTTTGGGCAGATCTAACACTGAATCTTCTTGCTGGCCCTTAGTAATCACAGTACTCCCCTAGTTTGCTCTGTGGAATTTGGGTCTAGGATTGTAATTTTTACCTTTGGGTGTGATGGAGCAATTATTTAACAGCCATACTTTACTTCCAATGACAAGAATGAGTAAAAAAGACAATCCTTGGGAGCAAACTTCCAAGCTATCTTCCTTATTACTTCCTATTTGTTGGGCTAGGAGAATGGATGATGGCCACAAAGTTGATGTGATGTGGGCTGTTCTTGTTTTAGAAGAAGAATTGATCTACATAAACATTCTTTATTTTTCAATGAATCATAAATAAGTTACTGGTAGAACAATCTTGACAAGTTCCTTTGGGAGTCAGAATTGAAATTTTCAGCTGCTGAATTACTATCCTTTGAAATGAAGGTAGGAAACAAGTGGAAAACAGGTAGCCCAAGATGAGGTAAACAGCTGAGTTTCTTTAAAATGTAACGAAAAGTTACTGAAATCTGTGAAGGAAAAGTTTGGTGGTGGGAACACAGGAAATAGACAGTAGCATCCCCAATAACTACCACCACAATCCAAAATTTTAGGCTGGGCCCTTTAGAAGTTTTCTTTCCCAAGTCCAAAGTACTTTTTGAGTCAGCACACATAAACATATAGTTCATAAGTCTCCATCTGCATTTACTTTTTAATAGTCAGATAAAGGAAACAATTAGCTCAAAGCAAAAGCATAGTAATAAAAGTAACAACAAAATCTATCTCTAGAGAACTGGAATACACTCTCCTACATGGATGTACAGTCAATGGGAAGAATACATACTCAAAGAATTTATAGAAGATTAACAGGAACCCATATGGCCAAGGGCAACTTTTCCCTGAAGTATTACTCCCTTTCCCCCAGTACCTTTCCCCCAGTACTTGAAACACTGGGCATGTTAAAACTCTTATATATACCAATATCTTCAAATTGTTCCTTTTGGCTTCTAGGCCCTTGGAGCTTTGTCTTGGTGGAGTGCATGCCTTTAATGCTTGGCCATGGTCACTATTGTCTCTTGCTTTGAGTTGAGCTGAAACCTTGGCCTAAAATACTGCTATACATTTTCAGAAAGAAACAGAATTTTAATTAGAGGCCTATAGCATCCTTTACTTCCACATTTATTTTCTTGTGGCTTAGCACAAGAAACTTTTTTCCCCCTTAAATACCTAATATTCCAATATTAGCTCCTGCAATTTATTGTCACCTGACAGAAAAAGTTGAAAAAAATTATGAGATGAACATGTTAACTTAGGCCTTCTTGCCTGTGGACACATGTTACTTGGTCTTATCATTGGCAATGGATAGACTTAGTCCAGTTTTTAAATGTGAGAATATTGGAATACATCCCTGGTAATGTCACAAGTCTTTCCTAACTCGTCTGTTATTTAAATTCAGATTTTTTTATAAGTTGAGTTTCCTTTTGAGCAAGTCACTTAAACTCAGCTCTCTAGGCAATTCTTGAAGAACATGTTTCAGTGAGAATGAAGACTTGTTTTGGTAGAAGGAAGTTCTTCACCAAGGAGTTCTATATACCGTGAAATTATACATCTAGTTGCTGTCCCTATCCCTTGAAAAAGTGAGGTGTCTTCCTATATTAAAATGAAAGCTTTAAATCCAAAGATTGGTCCCATGTGTCTGAACCTTTGGGTTTTTTCTTTTAGACTTATCAGAGGCAGGTCCCTGTAGTTTTGAATGGTAGGAGGCTATCTCTTTAATGTGGGATATGGGAGAGAAGTCTGTCTAGCATCTTCTGCAGCTGTTACTCATCTCCGACTTGGCCAGGAATCCTAGCTACTCAAAGAGCATCCAGCATTTGGATCTGTAATGGAAAATTTGCTTAATCATCCCCATAGCTTTTGATATAATGCTGAGTGGTTTTAGAGTTGCTGAGCTTGCCCCTTCTGGTAGTGATCTTCCTCCTTGAAGATTCTATCATGGAAATACCCCAAATTATCCACCTTTCCACATCTATTTATTCCTGGGTATTGAGAAATGGAAGCATGGCCTAGTGGAGAAATCTCTTTTCAGTAGCCATCTTTAGATTAGAGAGAGGAGGAAAAAAGAGGGGAAGAGAGTATGTTTTCCTTTTTATTCTTACCAGCTCAGATGGTATTCCCTTCTTTCTTTTCATGCATTTCACCCTGTAGTTGGATACCTGAAACATACAGGAAGTTTCTCTGTTAATTATAGTTCCTATTGCCATTGAGGATGTTAGAAATCTTGGAATGGAGTGATGTGGTTTGGGAAACGTAGGTAAGCACCTACATCATATGGGTGTGATTCATTATTCAAGACTGCATATTAAGAAAAGATTTGAGGCTTAGAGGAAGTCCTGATCTCTCTTCCTATTCTTCCTAGCATTCTTGCTTCTGTTCCAAGTGTTTCTTATTCATTCCTTCACCCCTTCCAACTTTTTTTGGATTCAGGTGAGGACTTGAAACACTGGGCATGTTTAAACTCTTAGAACTGCCCCTTAGAACCATGACTGAAGATGAGAAGAACAGAAAGAGAATCCTATGAGAGAAGGATGATCAGAGGAACCCCTTCATTTACTGGAGTGAAGCAACTATCATGAAGCTGGACATGTACTCTGACCTCCTCTTTTGGTCTCTGGCCCCTTGTTGGAGAATCCATGTCTTCTTGATATGATGCAGCAAATCCAATCAGGAATTCCCCTGGAGAGAAATCTCCTATTTCCCCCCATACATATGGAGTCTAGGAGGAGAGAGACTGCTATAAGATAATCTCTTAAATAAAAAACTATTTTTCCTCTGTGGCTCTTATAGTTCATTAGTTAGACAACTCTTCCCAGTCCTGTCACCAGGAATCTTTAACACAGTCCCCTAATCATGGGAATCAGACATAAGAAATGGCTGAGAGTCATCTCTCTTTGTTCAGCAAAGGATCAGAGAATGTTTCCTTCAGTGAAGGATTGGTGCACATGAGGTACCCCCCAAAATCAAGGGCCTCCCCTGATCATCTGTAATAGGTGCTATAAAAATGTCAGAGAGATTATTCTTGGGAATATGATTGTGGAGGCTTTACCTAATAAAGCCACAGCTTCTCTGGAGATTTCCCTTGGAGATTGCCCCAGAAGTTTTCTGGAGTTTCTATCAGAGTATGAGCAGTCATTGCAATCCTTTTTTTAGGCTAATGGATCTCTATAAGAAATCCATTTAGGTTTGACTTTAAAATTTGCACGTGTTTTCTCATCTGATCCTGCATTAATCCTGCAAATTAGATACTATTATTATCCCCCATTTTTCAGATGAAGAAACTGAGGCAGATTGAAGATAAATCTGAGGTAATAGGTCTTCCTGACTAAAAATCCTATGTTATCCACTGTTCCACTTAGTTGCCCTATCTGGGTATGGGACAGTGCTAGGTATCTTATGAAAGGAGTTAAATGGGAGAAAGGGAAAACTTACATAAGTCTAATACAAATTTTCAGATAAAGACAAAAATGGCAAGATGAGGAATATTTTGAACTAGCCATCCTCCTCATCCACAGCTCCCCCCAAATCCTCCAGTACTAACTTTATTTATTTGTTTTTTTTTTTTGAAGGAATTGACAGTCCCACCAATGTGGTGACTGATCAAGTGACAGAGGATACAGCGAGTGTCTCCTGGGATCCTGTCCAGGCTCTCATAGATAGATACGTGGTGCGCTATATCTCTGCTGAAGGAGAAGTCAAGTCGACGCCAGTAGACAAGGAGAAGAGCAGCACTCTACTGACAGGCTTGAACCCTGGCATGGAGTACACTGTCCATGTGTGGGCTGAGAAGGGGAACCAAGAGAGTAAGAAAGCCAACACCAAAGCCTTAACAGGTAACACTGACAGCTGAAATGTATACTTTCAGATTTGAAGGTGCTTTTACAGATCTTATTTTATTTGCTTCTTGAAATAATTGTATACAGAATTTTATTTTTTAATTTAATTTAATTTTTTATTAAAGCTTTTTTTTCAAAATATATGCATGGATAATTTTTCAACATTAACCCTTCTAAAATTTTGTGTTCTAGTTTTTCCCACCCTTCTGCAAATCCCTCCCCTAGATAGCAAGTAATCCAATATATGTTAAACATAGTAGAAACATATGTTAAATATGCATACATATTTATACAAGTATTTTGCTACACAAGAAAAATCAAACCAAATAGGAAAAAAAATAAGAAAATAAAATACAAGCAAACAACAATAAAAAGAGTGAAAATACTATTTTGTGATCCACACTCAGTTTCCACAGTCCTCTCTCTTGGGTGTAGATGGCTCTCTTCATCACAAAATCATTGGAACTGGTTTGAATCATCTCATTGTTGAAGAGAGCCACATCCATCAAAATTGATCATCAAGGAGAGGCAGTTTTAGGTCCATTTTACAGATGAGAAAACTGAGGGTTGAAGAAGTTAAGTTGTGTGTCCATAGTTACACGGTTTCAGAACTGGTATTGAATCCCATGGCTCAAGAAATTGTGTTTAGAGAACTTCATTATACTGCCTCTCACAAGGAGAAAAGAAAAATAAAAACTGAGAAATTCCCTCAGGGAGAAGGGTGATCTTGCATCAGGAGACTGGTGCCCAGTTTTGACAGCTGGGGTGTCAAAATATTCAGAGAAACAAGCGTGATTTCTCTTCATAATTGAATTTTTGTCTTTTTAGCCTCAAATAAGCTTTAGCACATACGTAAGTTGTTTTCTCCCTCTCCCCCACCCCCATATTGTAAGTCACACTTAATTAGACTGTAAGTTCATGCAACATTTTCCTAGAATTAGCTGACACTTTCTAATTTTCATTTCTGGACATGAAAGCTTGAAACATTTGGCTGACAAAGAGTTGAAAGCTTATCTTGGCTTGCTGTGACTGGTGGGTACTGTGCATATAATATAGACCTTTTTCAGAGAATAAGGAGGTGGCTGGCATTCTAATGCAACAGAAACAAATATACTGAATGTGCCTTTAAGCTTTCACAAATCCTGAAGCTTACTTACATCCTTCCTATAGACAGTTAGTCAACTGTGAGACTCACGGACCCTAGAGGACTTCACTCTGGAGCGGCAATGTAATTCTTTTTCTGTTGATCACTCTACCCTGGTTGGTACTATCTGTTAATCCAGGGCAGCCTGTTTAGGGAGACCACCCATGCTTTCAGGGATTAAAAAAATGGCCTTTTGACAGATTGTTAAAAAAAAAAAAAGCTCATTTGTAGTTAATTTGGTGTTCTCTGCCATCAACATAAATTGTAAGCTCCGTGATTGTGAATAGAAATTGGCATTTGACATGAGAAACAATATTTCAAGAGCTTATGTGGCAACCATTTGAGCAGAACCCATCTCCAGAGGAGTCATAATATGGACTGGCCTAGTTCTCCCTTTTGACTCATCTATTTTTTTTTTAATGTTCTGGGGTTTTATCCAAAGTTCTACTCAAATGTCTCCTCTTCCAAGAGACCTTTCCTGACTTTCTCCAATTGTTTATGGCTCCCCCATCCAAATATTTGACCAAACTTATCTTCATATTGCCTGGCAACACATAAAAGTATATTTATTATTCTAGTTTAGACAATTTAATTTTGTAGAGGTTTAAATCACCAAATGGTTAGCCAACAGATGATATTTTTAGTCACAGAAACTCACTAAGACCATGTGCTAAGGCCTAGAGGGGTTGCAATCTGTACTGGTGGCAGGATTACCCAAGCTAGTGAAATTATGAATCATCGAACTAAACTTCTTTGAAGTTCAAAGAACAGGAACTAAAATAGTGTATTACATAAAAACAGGGAGAGGAGGAAACTGGAGATCGATGAAAACTTTTTAAGAACACAATTTGAGGACAAAGTTCTAGCAGTTGAAATGGATTGTTGACTTTATCTAAAAGATGTACTTCTGATTATAGGATATTAGCTTCCACTTGGAATTTCACCACCCCTGGGTTAAAGGCTTAAACCACCACAACTCTTGGCATGTAATTAAGGCGATGGGATAAGGAATGGGATGCTCCTTGTTTTATGAAAAGAAAGTACTTCTAAAGAGGTTTTCAGAAAAACCACATGTTCTGGTTTTTGTGAGACTATCTTTTGTCTGGCCACGTGTCCCTACTTTAGGTTGGGAAAATGAAGTCGCCGTGTAGCTAAATGGACTTAGACATTTTTTTTGCTGGATAATTCTTTTTTTGTGTGCGTTTTTACACTGGTTTTTCCAGAATGAGAAACATTAAACTTTTCTTCATGGATATTTTTCTTAAAGAAATTGACAGCCCAACCAATCTGGTAACTCAACACGTAACCGAGGATACCGCCACCATCTCCTGGAACCCAGTCCAGGCTGTCATAGACAGGTACCTTGTGAGCTACACCACGCTGATGGAGAGACCAAGGAGATCCCAGTGGAGAGGGACAAGACCACCACTCTGCTGACTGGCTTGAGACCAGGCGTAGATTATACTGTCTACGTCTGGGCTGAGAAAGGGAACCAAGAGAGCAAGAAAGCTAATACCAAAGCCCCGACAGGTAACAGAACTGTTACTGCTCACATTAGGTCACACTTTTATTCCCATTATGTGCTAAAAAAAAAAAAAAAAAAAAGCTGTAGCTAATGAGTATTATTAACCCAATTTAAAAACAAGCAAACTGAGCCTGAGAGGTAAAATAATGTGTCCAGGATCACAAAACTATTAAACGATAGAGATATTTTATACCCATGTTCTCTAAGTGCAATGTAGTTCTGTGGTCTTTTCACTACCCTTGGTTGTCAATGGGAACAAATTTGTCTCCACCATTTTCTGATTCATAAATGGCCACCTGGTGGCCAGTTTTAAGATTTTTTGCTGACTGGTGTTGATGATAACAAGTTTGGATTACTTATTGTTTAATAGTGTTGAAGGTCTGAGAAAAACAGCAAAGGCCACAGTATTATGTTCAGATAGCCTCTAAGTCTTTATATGAATTTATATGAATGAATGATATTTTATATTAATAACCCCTGTTTCAGAGATTTCTTAAACTTTTACTAAAGTTTTCTTATTGAGACACTTGTATACAATGTCTAGGATTCTTACAAAATAGAAGGTAAGGATTTCCACAAAAAAGTTCTACATAAAATCAGCCATTAAGTAAATTAATAATTTAATTTAATTATTATTGGTTTATTATGATATTATCATCAATATTAATTATTATCAATTAATAAAAAATAATAATATAATATTATTAATGGTTGGTTTTATTAAGTAAATTAATAAGCATTTATTAAGTATCTATTATGTGCTAGGCTCTGGCATACCTCCTGGCTGTGACCCTGAGCAAGTAATTTAATCTATTTGCCTCAGTTTTCTCATGTAAAATGAGCTAGAGAAGGAAAAGGCAAACCCCTGAAGTATCTTTGCCAAGTAAAATCCCAAAAAGGGTTATGAAGAATTGGACTTGACTGAAAAATGTGCCATGCATTGTGCTAGAGCCTGGGTATATAAACACAATGAATGAAATATTCCTCTTCTCAAAGAGCTTACATTCTAATGAGAGTGACATTAAACCCATGTGTATAAATGAATAATAAATATAAGGAGAATAAATGAATACAAGTTGTTAAATATAAGATAGTGTGGGAGGGAGAATAGCAATAGTTTGTTGGGGAAGGATCAAGAAAAGTTTCATGCAGAAGGTAGTGCTTGCTGCCTCAGCTTTCTCATCTATAAAATAGGGATAATGATAATAATAACACCTACCTTCCAGGGTGGTTGTGAGGATCAAATGAGATAATAATTATAAAGCATAGTGTATGGCACATAGTAAGTGCTATGTAAATATTAGCCCTAATAATATTTTGACAAAAAAGAGGACTCCCATGAGATAGAGGTAAGAAAGGAGTATATTTCAGAGATGGAGCAGGAGATAGGAGGGACCACATATGGTATATGGCTAGATTGCAGGATGTCGGAGGTGAAATAATATCCAAAGAGACTGAACGTACAGATTGGAGCTAGGTTATGGTGGTCTTTAAATAAGAATTATATGCCCTGGATGGCATGGGAGAGATCAATTTAACCAGTGGTATTGCTGGATGAAAAGGTTACTCTGGAGAAACTGTTCTGCCCGCGATTTGGGGAGTTATAAATCTATTCCCTTAGCTCCCTTCCCCACTCCCAATCCCCAAAAGCAATAACATCATTGGCTAAAGAGTGCTTTGATGATAAGATCCCTCCAGCTCTCGTGTCCTGTAATTATTAAGTCCTGTATTTCTGGAAGCTTGCTATTTCTACCCATACTCATAAGAATGAATTGTGACTTTGCCTAATTTTGTGCTAATGCTCATCCTTCTCCAAACATTCTTCTTAAAGTAATTGATGACCCCAAGAACCTGATAACTGACCAGGTGACAGAGGACACAGCCGCTATATCCTGGGACCCGGTCCGGGCCGTCATAGACAGGTACATGGTACGCTACTCATCCGCTGATGGAGAGACCAAGGAGATCCCAGTGGGGAAAGACAAGACCAGCACCATCCTGACCGGTCTGAGACCCGGTGTGGATTACTCTGTTTATGTCTGGGCTGAGAAAGGGAAACAAGAGAGCAAAAAAGCCAACACGAAAGCCCCAACAGGTAACCCCGAGTAACAATATCATTACAAAGAACAGTTCATTTTTGTATTAACTTTCAGAGTGCTTTCTTAATAACAGTCCTGTAAAAGGAATTCAAGTATTATTGTCTTTGTTTTATAGAAGGAGCAATTATAAACATAGAGAATAAATAATTTTCTAAGGACCATGTTTTAGTAAGTAGCAATCTAATGATTTCAAATGTAATTAGGTAATATAATGGGTAGAGTCCTGGATCTGGAGATCTGAGTTCAAACATAGTCTCAGACAATTAATAAGCTGTGCAACCCTGGAGAAGTCCCTTAATCTATTTCTCAATATCTTGATTTGTAAAATGATATAATAATAACGCCTACTTCCCAGGGTTATTATGGGGATAAAATGAGATTATATTCATAAAGTTCTTCGCAAACCTTAAAACACCATATAAATGCTATTTTATTATTGTTATTAATTCATTTCCTCTAACTCCAAATTAAGCACTCTTTCCACTACTTTATGATGTCAAGATAGTAAAACATAAACTAGCTTATTTATTCAGAAATATCTAGCTGATGTTAACTTGTAAGAGTATTTCTATCTTAGAAGACATAGCAATGGGATGGTCATGTGCTATAGGGAAGGAAGGATGGTGCTAGACCTAAAACCTATTAGGACAAGGGATTAGGGACTCTTTCTCCCACTAAGGGGGCCAAGTTCTAGACTCACAGGGACCATATTCCTTACAGAAGAAGGTTAGGTTCTAAAGGGATGATCTTCTGGCCTCTAGTTCTTTATATTACTACCCAGAGCCTGAGAGAAAAATCATCCAGAGTTTATGTATTACTCATGGTCTAGGGTCTGCCTCAAAGAGATATGGTTCCTTTTAGAAAGATACTCAATGTACTACTTGTATCAGATATTGGACAGCTATTTATTTCTTTTACTACAACAGAGATACTTATTACACAGAAAATTCCTAAATATGCATTGACAGAGATTTAAAATGAAAGTATATAAAACTTGTCTGTTATATCTGCCTATTATACTTGTTTGGCAGATAGGTATTTAAAATATCAAAACATGAAGTAATTTGAGGTACCCTTCTATCATCGATGAGTTTCCTTTGGAACCTACATTTTGAGGAAATGCCTAAGCCTGCCAAACTCACTCCTTCACTCCTTTCCTGGCTCTGTTCCTGACTTTCTGTACTTCTTCTCTACCCTGTCCCCTTTTAATCTCCTTTTTAAAAAAATTTATTTTCCCCAGGTCCATCTAAAAAAACAATCTAAAAAATGTACATTCATTTTTAAAAACATTTCTTTTCTTATTTTCCATTTTTCTTATATTCCCTTTAAATATTTCCTTTATTAACACATTTCCAGTGTTGGAAGAGAAAAATTAGAATAAAAGGGAAAAACCACAAGACAAAAAAAAAAAAGAAAAAAAAAGAATGAACATAGCATGTGTTGATTTATATTCAGTCTCTATAGTTCTCTTTCTGGATGCAGAAATAATTTTCCATCCAAAGTTTATTGGAATTACCTTGGATCATTGAACTGTTGAGAAAAACCAAGTCTGTCAGTTGATCATTATACAATCTTACCGTGACTGTGTACAATATATTCTTGGTTCTGCTTGTAATCCTTTATAAATTGTCATCCAAATCCATATCGCTCTTTATATATCATAATCCAAAGAGAACGTATTCTTTTTGAGGGCAGGAACTGTCTTGCTTTTCTTGCTTGTATTTTTTATGCCTAGCACTTAGTAATGCTTGATAAATGCTTGTCAATGAACTTAGAACATTCCCACTTTTGTCTATACTGAGCTATGTCCTCAAAGTCCATATTTCTAGGGATACAGGGTTCCTCCTCCTGGCTTTGATCACCTTCTCTTTGGAGATGTCGAAGCTATAGGGAGCACCTCTTGCTTCACTTGCTCTTCACTTGGACTTCTTAATGACTCCAGACCTCCACAAGGGAGCCAGCAGTGTTGGGAATATCCATCTCAGAATGCACTGAAGACAACAAAAAAAAGGTCTCAGGCTTACCTAGATAGTTCATGTTCTTCCTGCCACCTATGTGCAAAACCTTCTAGAGGTGGAGAAAGAGGGAAAAATTCCTCTCCATCTCTCTTCCTTTCTCTGGTCATAAGAAGAGCCCAGGAGTTCTCAGAATTCCAAGCCATGTCTTGGCCTTGAATTCAGATTCTTTAACTTCAGATCTAGTGGTCTCTCCATTAGCTGCCACAAGAGAATAGAGAAGTTTGTCACTGTTGTTGTTTTAGCATTTATTTGTGATACATCTGGACATTTCTTACTACACAATGGTTTCATTATAAAATCAATTTGAAATTGCTCTGCAGCTGTTATATAATTAACCTCAGTTTTTGATTTGTTTATTTTAGAATTGGTATTCTATTTTCTTAGGAGTCATATTTTCAGGTATAGGATGGAACTAGACTAAAAAATGAATTTGCTTCTCCCTTAAAATTCTACAAAGTAGCCAAACCTGGAAGCACATAGGGACCAATCAGAATCTTTAGCAAGGGAACTGATCATCTGAAGGATGCTCTGTCTGGGAGCAGTACTAATGCTCATCCTTCTCCAAACATTCTTCTTAAAGTAATTGATGACTCCTCTGTGGTACTCCTCTGATTCCCCCCATTATTACAGGTATGTTGGAAAAAGCACTAGATTTAGCATCAGACAACTTAACTTCAAAGTCTAGTCCTGCTAATCACTACCTGTAATACTAAATACTAAATACTGCCCCAGGCAGGTCATTTAATTTCTCAGGACCTTAATTTCTTCCCTTGCAAAATGAGAAAATAGGATTAGAGATTCCACCAGGTACCACTGAACTCTAAATCATATCATACCATGATTCTGTTTTATGGTATCAAGGTAATGTGGCTTGAAGGTGCAATAAGGTGTGTGTGTGTGTGTGTGTGTGTGTGTGTGTGTGTGTGTGTGTGAGAGAGAGAGAGAGAGAGAGAGAGAGAGAGAGAGAGAGAGAGAGAGAGAGAGAGAGAACATTTCATATTGATAGTGGACCTTTATGGGATTTGTCCATTTTTTTCCCTAGAGTCTAGTTATTGAGCTACTTGTAACACTTGTAATTTCCTAAACTTTTATTAAAAGATACACAGAGCTCTTTAGAGAAGAAACCATAAATGAATTAAGTGAATGACTTGGACATCTCACTAGAAGCCAGTCTAATCAGGTTTTTTTTTTTTTGGTGGTTTTAATTGTTGCTGCAAAGAGAAACCCAATTCCCTCAAATCTGAGAAATTGCAAGATTAGAGATGTCCCAAAGAATGAACTTAACAATAATAAACCTTATAGATTGAGAACCAGGTATTTCCAGTTCTACAGAATCCCCTAGGTGGCTATGAGAGGGATAACTTTATTATTATGCAGAAGGAAAGGGAGATGATGATGGTCTTAGAAACTTTTCTTTTTCACTTAAACTTGAAAAGATGGATTGGGACAATAGTCAACTTGGTACTAATACTTATTCTTTTCCAAACATTCTTCTTAAAGAAATTGATGACCCTAAGAACCTGATAACTGAAAGGGTGACAGAGGATACAGCCACCATATCCTGGGACCCAGTCCAGGCTGTCATAGACAGGTACAAGGTACGCTACACATCCGCTGATGGGGAGACCAAGGAGATCCCAGTGGGGAAGGACAAGACCAGCACCATCCTGACTGGTCTGAGACCAGGAGAGGATTACTCTGTTTATGTCTGGGCTGTGAAAGGAGACCGGGAGAGCAAGAAAGCCAACACAAAAGCCCCAACAGGTAATAGTTCACATATTTACATTGACTTTATGGTTCATGGAGGGCTTTCTGGATAACAATCCTGTGAGGTAAATAATGCAAATATGATGATCTCTGTTTTATAGAAGAGACACTTGAGTACAGAGTAAGTCCTTTTCCAAAGATCGTTATCCAGTAAGCCTTGAATTCAGATTCTTTAACTTCAGATCTAGTGGTCTCTCCATTAGCTGCCACAAGAGAATAGAGAAGTTTGTCACTGTTGTTGTTTTAGCATTTATTTGTGATACATCTGGACATTTCTTACTACACAATTGTTTCATTATAAAATCAATTTGAAATTGCTCTGCAGCTGTTATATAATTAACCTCAGTTTTTGATTTGTTTATTTTAGAATTGGTATTCTATTTTCTTAGGAGTCATATTTTCAGGTATAGGATGGAACTAGACTAAAAAAGCAAACTAAGTTGGATTTTAGTGGTTATCTAGTCCAGTTACCTCAGTTTATAGATATAGATAGGGAAACTGAGACTCAATGAAATTCAATAACTTGCTCAATGTCAAACATATGGTAAGTACCAGATCTGGAATTCAAACTCAAGTTCTTTGATTACAAATTCAATGTTTTTTCCAGATACCACACTGAGTCTCTCTATTTTTTTTACTCTAGTCAGAAGGTGAATCTAACAGAAAATATACTGGATATGGAGCCAGAATTTAGATGATGAAATATTGAAAATATCAAAATATTGAAAGCAGTGATTGTTTTGGGCCTTTCTTTGTGTCCATCCTATAGTCAATGCTTGATAAATGTATGTCTGACTAACAGAGTTGCTCTGTGATGTAGGAGGAGTGATGTCATCCCTCTTAGTTCTGATGTGCTCATTCATAAAACAGGATGACTGAATTAGATCACTTCTGAATACCCTTCTTAACTCTCAAAGTTTACTTTTCTCTCTACTTTCATAAGCAATTAAAATTTTCCTAGTAAGGTTGTCTATATCACCTCTCCCAATTAAGAATTAGTTTGAGAGGCAATATGAGGGAACTTAATTGCTACTCTCAGAATCAGGAAATGAAGACAACAAGCATTTATTAATGTACCCGTGTACCAGGCATTAGGTTAACTGCTGATGATCCAAAAAAGAAAAAGAAAAAGGACAAAAAAAAGTATTTGGCTTAAACAAGTTTATAATTTAATTGGGGATGGGGAAGCAAGATGCAAATAGCTATGCACAAATAAGATATACTGTATATTAGAAAACTAGAGAACCAAGAAATATGAAAGATGCAGAAGATGGAATTTTAGTGGAGACTTAAAGAAAGACTTAAAAAAAGCTGGGGAACACAGGAGATAGGGAAATAGGAGAGAATTCCAGGCATGGGGATCAGCCTGTGAAAAAGATAGAGTTCAGAGGTGGAGCATCATGTGTGAGTAGCAATATAAGGAGGCTAAAGTTGTGGATTATGTGCAGGACAGTAAGATACAAAAAGACTGCAAAGGTAGGAAGAAGCCAGGTTACAAAAGTCTTTAAATATTAAACAGAAGATTTATATTTGCTATTGGAGGTGGTGGTTTTTTCTAGCATAGAGGAGTGAGAGAGAGCTACTTCTGATACATCTTTTACAGGAAGCCTTTCTCAGTCCCTCTTAATTCTAATTCCTTCCTGCTGTTTCTATTTCTATCATATATAGATATATAGAAATATATTTCTATTATATATAGATATATAGAAATATATTTCTATATATAAATATATAGAAATATATTTCTATCATATATAGATATATAGAAATATATTTCTATTATATATAGATATATAGAAACATATTTCTATTATATAGAGATATATAGAAATATCTATTTCTAATATATATATATATGCTTGTAGATTTTTTTTGCATGTTGTCTCTCCCATTCAATTGTAAGCTCCTTTGATGACACGGATTTTTTTTTTACCTCTTTTTGTATCCCCAATCTTTTAACACAGTGTCTGGCACATAGTAGGTACTTAATAAAGATTGATTGAGTACAAATGCTGAGAAACACTGAGTAAATCATTTAACTTCTTATTGTTTCAGGTAAAGCTCTAGGACTATAGATTACTGAGGAGATGACTAATTGCATTGGTAGAGAGAATTTCTTTGTCAGCAATTTACTATATTAGTGAAATTCACAGATCTGGTTTAAAAAATACTTTATTAATAAAAAAGCATTGTTATTTTAAAATGCATTGCATCATGTAAAGGTCAGTTTTGACAAACAGGTAGATCAGACTCCTAAATTAAAGAAGCACTTTGACAAAGGTAATACTCTCACAAGCTTTTCAGATGATTTTTCCTTATTGAGGGTCGGAAGAGACATACCAGTCAATGATAGCTTTGCAAGCTGATGTCAGTCAGGAGCATCAGAATCCTGATTCAAGAGGAATTGGAAATATATGTGTAACAGGATAACTGGAGGATCTGCTGCACAGAGCATTTCTCACTGAGCTGACCATATAATCTATCTCCTTTGATGGGGCATATGGCTTGCTAAACCTAGCAACAAGGAGATACTGTGGTCAGAGTACTGAACTTAGAGTCAAAAGATCTGAGTTCAAATCCAAGCTTAGACATTTATTTAGCTTTGTGACTGCTTAACCTTTGCTGCCTCAGTTTCTTCAACTGCAAAATACAGGAAAAATATGTTTGTTTTGAGGGCAAAAATGCTAAAATTTGTAAGATACTTTATAATTATTAAAATGTTATGTAAATGCTAGCTATTATTTAATAGCATGTGCCATAAGTAACTCCTGGTTAGTTCTCATGTATCCCCATGACTTAGAGGAAAATTGTAACTAGGGTAATGGAGCTGACCATGTGCATTGACTTCTTGTTAAGGATCACAGATTTATTTTTTTGGGATGACAAAGCAATTTCTTATTGGATTTCCTGACCATAGGTTGTACCAGAGGGGATTATGGTAAAAAGCTTGTAAATTGGTCATTCTGTAGATTTTGGTTAGAGAAAGCCAGTTTTTAGCTTCCATTGTAGCCTCTTTATTGCTATACATGTTACATACACTTAGGAAATGTTTTGAGTAAAATATGGCATACCAAATCATTCCTTCTAAGGAATAATGTCTTGCCTCACTATTCATTTATCTACATTAATTATCATTTGTAAAGGTAGTTGAAATGACTACATTACCTGTATCATGGCCTATGCAGTGACCATATGGAGATATAACCTAAGTAACTTCCCTAATAATAAAAAGAAAATAGAAAGACTCATTAATCCTTTGCCATCACAAAGGCAAAATACAGCAAATAAACAAATTTTTGTTATATTTCTCTTATTGAAAAATTTATTGGGGCAATGAAGTTAATGCTTGGAGACTGTCATGTGCAGAAAGAATTATAATTTGAGAAATTACTATACCTCTCTCTCCTTTGCATCTAGAAGTATTCTAGTAATGAACATTCCTAAGAAGGGAGAAATCTTTTATTCTTCATACCTTAATTTACTCATTGGGCTTTGGCTGATTTTTAGAAATTATTATGATGTACAGTGCCTTTAGGCATAATATTATATAGTTTCCCTGTTTGTTTTCTGGTTTTATCTGAAAGCTGTCTAAAACCATGATTGCTACTCCTGCTGTTTTGGATCCTGTCAAGTCATAATAAGTTATACTCCAACCCTTCATTTTAACAGTGAGAATTTTTATGTTTTAAGTGTGTTTTCTTGCATGCTGTAAAAATTATTAGGTTTTGGTTTTTAATTCATTCTGCCACACTCTTCCTTACTTTATGGATAGATTTATCCTATTAATATTCATAGTTGGGATTAAGTATATTTTATCTTTATCAAATGTTGCTATGATCTTTTTTTTTTTGTTCCCCTTGCTCTCCTTCAGCTCATTCAAAAGAAAGAAATCTTTACTTTGAGCTTTTGTTATTGTTTGATTGTGTATGACCTTTCAAAACCCCATTTGGGTTTTCTTGGCAAAGATACTGGAGTAGTTTGCTATTTCCATATTCACCCCATTTTTAGAGGAGGAAACTGAGACAAACAGGATAAAATGACCAGCCTAGCTAGTGTCTGAAGTCAGATTTGAACTCAGGAAGATGAGACTTCTTGACTCCAACCTCAGGATTCTATTCACCATTTAACTGCTACTAGGTACTCAGATTTTGTATGATATAACAAATTATTTCATCTATTTGGAGCTTACCTTATCAGTGAGTATCTTTGGATTTATTGATTACTATACTACTATATTTATTTGCTTCTGTGTAGTGCACATAATTTATTCCACTGATCAACCCCTCTATTTTTAACCAGTACTGAATAATTTTGATGATTACTGCTTAGCTGATATCAGATATTCTGATATTCTGACATTCTGAGATTCCTGATATATTCTGATGTAATATTTCTGATATTCTAATTACCCAGTTCCAGTGATATCAAAACTGAAAAAGAGGGATTATATACTGCTGCTGCTGCTGCTACTATCACTGCTAATTCAGTGACTCCCCTATCACCCTAGTATAATCACTTTTCCCTGATGATCTTCCAGGTCATGAATTAAAATATTGGACTAAAATCTAATAAGAAAATTTGCTAAAGATAAAAGGTTTTACAGTTGGATTAAACAGACCAACAAACTTCATAGGTACAAAACTGGGGAAGTCTGGCCAGACAGCTTTTTTATCTGAAAAGGATGGTTTTAATGGATTGCAAAGTCAATTAGTCATTAGTTTGATATGGTAGCCATGAAAGTGAATATAATATTAAATGCCATAAAAGAGATATAGTATTCAAAACCAGAAAGGTAATGGAGAAGGACAGGGAGCAAGAATTTCTTGAAGTGCCTGTCATGTTTCAGGTACATTACAAATATTTGATTCTAATAACAAACCCCTGAAATTATCCTCATTTTACAGTATATTGGTATATTGTATACATTTGAGGAAACTGAGGTAAACAGAGGTTAAAGGACTTGCTTTGGTTCAGACTGAATTTAAGGTCTGAGATCTTCTGGACTTCAGGCCCAGGGGTGCCTGATAGTTCCATATGTATTTTGGCCCAATCAAATTACTTGTAGAGTACTGTTTTAGTCATGAGGGCCATATTGACAAACTAGGATGTCTAGAAAAAGGCATCCAGGAAGGAAGGAGGTGGGAAGATTTAAATAAAATTTAAAAAATTTAAATAAAAAATTAAAATAAAAAAAAAGATAAGACCATAATGGCTATCTTTAAGTATGTGAAGGACTGAAAAGTGAGAAAGAGATCAGCATGAGCTCAAAAGATAAAACAAGGGGAAAATGGTTTAAGCTGTAAAGAAGCAATTTTATGTTAGGAAATTTCCTAACAATCAGGGCAAAAAGTGAAATGGGTTGCCATAGGTGGTCATGTTCTCCCCTTCACTGGAGTCCTCAAGCAAAGATGAATACCTCTTGCTTGTGTTATAGATAAGTGCCTATAGTTTTATTCTTTTTTGAAAAATTTTTCTTGCATTATCTTATCCCATATTATTTCTTATTGCATGAGGACCTTTTCTTTACTTCCTCAGTTCCAAAAGATATGCTCTGATTTTTTAATGGGAATTTTCTTCTGTTCAACATTTTAGTTATTCTTTCACTTTATTTGGCACATTTCTAGCTATTTTTAAGGTGAGGAGGAAGCGAGAGACTTATATACAAGTCATCTTGCTGGAAATTCTTAATTTGTTTATTCAGATATTCTCAGCTGGCCTTAAATAGTAAGACTGAACTACTTCTGTGGTAGAAGAGTTATTCCTCAAGTGATCCATTCTTCTCTTCTTTGAGAAGCTATTTAGTCTAAATGAATAAATTTAAAATAGACCTAGGAAAAGGGGACCAGGAAATAACTCTTCCATGAACTCCTTCAGGTATCTATGAAAGGAACAGCTTGAAAATTGGGCAGAAAGTGGCTAAGATGAAAGTCCTAGAGACTTGCTATACCTCCACCAATACTCATGAAGATTATTTGGTGCCGATGTTTATTTTTTCCCCAAATTTTTTCTTAAAGAAATTGATGACCCAAAGAACCTGATAACTGATCAGGTGACAGAGGACACAGCCACCATATCCTGGGACCCAGTCCAGGCTGTCATAGACAGGTACATGGTACGCTATATATCCGCTGATGGAGAGACCAAGGAGATCCCAGTGGGGAAGGACAAGACCAACACCATCCTGACCGGTCTGAGACCAGGCGTGGATTACTCTGTTTATGTCTGGGCTGTGAAAGGAGATCGAGAGAGCAAGAAAGCCAACACAAAAGCCCCAACAGGTGATGGATCATAAGATGAAAACCTTAGAGATTACAAAGTAGACCTATAAGGGGAAAAAGGATACAAGCATTTATTAAACAGCTACTATGTACTGTCCTAAGTGCTTTATGCCAGGGTTCCTTAATTTTTTTTCCATTAGTGATCCTTTTTAACCTGAGAAACTTTTATATGACCCCACATAATAAATTAATAAATTTTTACCCATCTCTAATCATAATGTCATGACTGCCACGTTCTGTTACATGACTCTATATGGGGAAATTATGATTTATTATCATTAAATGTTTGATTTGTTTAACTATTTTATATTGTATATTATATACCTATTTTATATACCCTGGAGTCATATAAAAATTTTTCGGACTAAAAGAGATTGCAAATGGAAAAAGTTTAAGAATCCCTGCTTTGTAGAATATCATTTGATCCTCATAACAACATTGAGAGGTTAAGGCTATTATTAAATGCATTTTATAGTTGAGAAAAACTGAGGTTTTGAGAGGTTAAGAGACTAGTAAGAGTCTGAGGTCAATTTGAACCCAGGGCTTCCAGACTTGAGGCTCAGTCCCTATCCACCTAGCTGCTTTCTAGCTGGTTTATCCAAGCCTTTTTCTTTAAAAGTGATACAGAATGATATTGTATGAGCAACAGCAATATTTCCTTTTCCCTCATTATATATAGCCCACATTTCTAATTCCATCCATTTCTTTTAAATGGAGTTTTTGTATGAGTAAGGTCCCAATGAATACAAATAGTGAATCTTGTGTAGTGAAAGAATTATTTCAATTCCATTGGGCTAGAAGCAATGACCATATTTTACTTACTTATAACTTGGAATAGCACAAATATGAATACATGAGACCTTTTAATGATATTTATCATTTGTATTAATTGAGACTTAGTAGTAGCATTCTCTAAATCATGATTGGGCAAAAATTTCTGTGACTCTTGTTTTGATTCTATCTCCTCCTTTTGTCTTAGACTATACTTCTGGGTCTTCCCCTGAACAAATGAGTGGGAAAAGAGAATATAAAATCAAGAAGCACTTGCTACAACAGTAGCTGCAATAAAACTCAAGTTAAAAATCTGAATGACAACAGGTTTTTTCAGGGGAACATGCCTGTGATAGATATATATGTCACTTGAATTAAAAACCTTTTAGAATTCTGGTGTGTGATAAGATGGGAAATGATGTGGGATGTGTCTCTTTAGTGAGATTTAATGAGAAAGTAGTGCTATACTGAGGGACTGTAACCAGAAATTCTCTCACCTGGGGCACAAGTGAAGAACAGAATCTAGCCAGGGAAATCAGTCACATTGGTAAGGGGATGGTTCATATGATAGGAAGTCTAATCTTTGTCCTTAAGTGGGTAGAAAGAAAACTTGGTCTGTGAGAGGGGCAAACCAATATATAAAATAGTCACCAAAAGGTGGAAGAAGGTCCCTACTAATAGGAAACGGGTACCTCTTATGTCTGGGTCGTGGTGCAGACTCCTGATCACTGGAATGATTTATGCTTCTGCATATACACCATTGTGAATAGTAATTTCTAACACCTTACTCACCTGCCAAATGACATGTGTCTCTGTGCTGTTCCTTAAACAAGACACTCTATCTTCATGAGACATTTTCACTGCCGGTCCTTCCATGCCTGGAAGACTATCCTTCCTTATTTCTACCTCTCAGCTTACTTCAGGTCCCAGTTAAAATCTTATCTTAATAATATAATAATTATAGTAAGCTTTTCCTGATCCCCCTTAATATGTGTGCCTTTCCTCTATTGATTAGTTCCAATTTATTCTATTTCTGTTGTTTATATGTTAATGTTTTCATGTTGTCTGGCCAATTTGTCTGTAATATAGTGCATGTAAATGGGAATATGTATAATCAACCTGAGAATACCAGCTTGTAAGGGGCTTTAAATGCTAAATAATAGTATTTGAGTTTTATCCTAGAGGCAGTAAGGAGCCACTGAAAGTTATAATTCAGAGTAGTGAAATGCACAGATATCTCTACAGATATCATTTTATCAGCTGTGTGGCAATGGATTGGAGAGGGAAGAGATTAGTTGCAAGGAAACTGATTAGGAGGCTACTAGAATAACTTGAAGTAAGGAGATGGCTATGTGGATAGAAAGAGATGGATGCAAGACATACTGAAAAGTAGAATGTATAAGACTTTGTAACTGATTTGTAAAATGAAAGTGAAGAGTTAAAGATGACAAATTCTGAAAAGGGGTGATTGAAAGAATGGTGGGGATCTGGCACCTATAGCCAAAATAGTAAAGTTGAGAGAGGGATTGGATTATGAGGGGAAGATAATGAATTCTGATCTTAAATTTTGTGCTTTTTCTAATATAGCATTCTCTCTTCCTGTAAAACTGATCAATAATTTGGAGAGATGTGCTCCCACCCAGGGCAAATGAGATAATTTGAAAATAATATGACAAGACAGAATAAAATGCTTGCAAGAAAGTCCTGAAATTGTTCCAGACCAAGATAAATGCACTTCAGATCATATATTTTGTTGTATTAATCGTTCTGTATTTTTCTTTCAGAGATTGATAGCCCTAGAAACCTAGTGACTGACCAAGTGACAGAAGACACAGCCACTATATCCTGGGATCCAGTCCAGGCTGTCATAGACAGGTACATGGTGCGTTACACCTCAGCTGATGGAGAGACCAAGGAGATCCCAGTGGGGAAGGACAAAACTACTACTATTCTAACAGGCTTAAAGCCAGGCATGGAGTACAGTGTTTATGTCTGGGCTATGAAGGAAGACCAGGAGAGCAAGAAAGCCAGCACTAAAGCTCTTACAGGTAATAGGAAAGGAGAGAAACAGAAACCAATTCACTGACTCAGAGATTGTCAGCTGACATTAAACTCTGACTGATATAACTATGATATGATATTAAACTATTATTGTTGCTTGATGATGATGGTATCAAAGTACTGAGGACTCAATCTGGGATGGTTTTATATTAGAATTCTTCAGATGAAATAACAAAATGGTGGTAGTCCTGTGCTGTCCAATGACTCAGATGAAACTTTTTTACAAGACCTCTTGATTTAAAGAAATATGATGGTAGCATCTTGTGTTTTTTTAAATTATTATTTTACCTTTAAATGCTCTTGGGAGACTAGGAAAAAAACTTTCTTGGGTTTTGTTTATTGAGCCACATAAAATAACATTTCAGGATCCTTATCAAATTATATTCTCTTTGAAGAAGGACTATGAAAATAATATCCACTATACCCCTGTGATTTTGTAAGGTAGAGTTTGCTTCTACAATATTTTAAAGATAATGAAACTGGATCTCAGATAAGAGTGATGAATGATTTATTTTCAGAGAAATACCATAGTTCATGGGGGAGCTTGTGCCTCCCCATGGTACCAGTCTACAATCTTTTAAGGCAAGAGGTAGGTATGATGTAAAATAAGTTTTGATGTAGGATGAAGGACAGTAGACAGATGAGGGAAAATTAAGGGGAATAAAGTATTAATAGAAATTGTAGAAGTAGTAGGGATACCATGATTGTATCTATAAGGAGAAAATAATACATCTGAATAGGAAATTTAAGAAGGGAAAGAAAATTAGCTGGCATTGGGAAAAGAGAATTATTTCTTTAGTATTTATCATTCATCCATCTTCATGTCTTCCTATTTTTCTGTGGAAATTTCTGTTTTTAAATGAGGAGACTATTGTTTTAATTTAAGCTGCTTCTGCTCTGTGTCTGTATGCATGTGTGGGACATGTACATGCACCTGTAGTGTATATGTCCACACAGGTGTGTGTGTATATATATATATACATACATGGAAAAAAAGGTAAAGACGAAGTTAACTGAGGGAATCTAGCAGAAATTAGTTTTGTCAAAAACCTCAGATACCATTATATAGATCTGTTGCAATAGAAAGACTCATTTTATAGAGATATAGAGAGGGTGTGCTGGAACCTACTCAAACTGAGCAGTGAAAGCCAATTGTCAAATTCCTGTTATGAACACTTAGATCTCAGAAATCTGCAAATTCTACAAATAAGAGTTTGATTTATTATTTTGTTGATAGTTTAGACTTCAGAAAGCAATGAAGGAAAAATTAATAATGTGAATTAAATTAAAAAAGCATATTGATTTTATCTCTCTGGAGAGTCAATTGTTAAACATTTACTAGAACAATATTGCATTTAAGTAAGGAAAAGCAACATGACAGAATAGAAGTAACACTAGACTCGTAGTCACATGATTTTGTGCAACCTTGGGCAGTGAACCCACTGGGACCTCTATTACTTTCTTCATCTAAGATTAGTTAATAGTTCAATAAATATTTATTATGAGCCAGGCACTATGCTAAGAAATGGAGATAAAAATATGGAAAAGCTTATAATCAATCGTATGTGGGAGGAACTCTTTGTTCCATGCCATAATCAGAGGACCAGAAGCTACTGATAAGGTATGAATACTAAGATTCATGTGATCTTACAGGATGATAAGATTCCTGATATTGAGGTTATGGGGGTATGATGGAGATATCCAAAGGAGTGTTTAGGTGGGGCAATGTATAAAATGTTTAAAAATCTATAAAATGAGAGGTCTATATTAAATAATCTTTCTAATGTCTCTCCCAACCCTAAAGCAATCTCCAATTCTAAGTAAGCACCTGGAAGTTATAGCAGAAGCTGTTTAATCAGTGATTTTGTGGCTCAAAATGTTGCTCAGAAGACCCCTTTCCTCTCACTTTTTGATTGTTCTACTGTGCTTATTTATTAAAAGGGCTTTTTCTTTTTTTCCTTTTAAAATGGAAGCTATAAAGGAGAGAGAAAAATGCTCATTAAATGAAAAATAAAATTACATTTATAAAATAAAAATAAAAAATAAAATTATATTTAAAAATAAAAATAAAAAAATAAAAGGCACATGAAGAAAGACTATCTGCATTAAGAGAAAAGACTGATAAATAGGAGAAGTTTTGTGTCTAATAGTAACTATCTCTAGGGTGGGAGACTAGAGGGAAAAAGGAAAAAAAAAGAAATTTACAAGCTAATTTTGTTATATATTTGAAAGCAATAGCAAGTTGTACACAGTAGATTTCTTTTTATTGTACTATTTTAGGGAAAAACTTTATTCCATAAATTAAAAATAAAATAAATCTCAAAAATAAAAAAAAATAAAATTAATTAAGTGCTGCTATTGATTAAAAAACAGTGAATTTGGGATAAACCTGGGGAGTGGGAACTGAGTGCTACCTGCTCCTTTAGCTCCCTCAGGTGGTCATGAAGAAAATAACTTATTGTGTTAAGCATGGTGACCCCCTGATCATTTAAGCTTGCTCTTTCCAGACCTGAGAAGAGGATGGGAATAAATTGATGATAATGGGCTTCTTGAAGCCAATATTTACCCTTTTCTGAATTTTTTTTCTTGAAGAAATTGATGATCCCAAGAACTTGATGACTAACCAGGTGACAGAAGACACAGCCACTATATCCTGGGACCCGGTCCAGGCTGTCATAGACAGGTACATGGTACGCTACACATCCGCTGATGGAGAGACCAAGGAGATCCCAGTGGGGAAGGACAAGACCAGCACCATCCTGACCGGTCTGAGACCCGGCGTGGATTACTCTGTTTATGTCTGGGCTGTGAAGGGAGACCGGGAGAGCAAAAAAGCCAACACGAAAGCATTGACAGGTAATAAGGAACCCATTGTTAAGTTACCTAGAGGAAGAAAAGAAGCCTTTTCTTTTCTTTCTTTTTTTCTTATTTTCTCTATGAATTCTAAAAGTTTATGTGGGTTAGGGAGAAGGAAATGAAGCATTCTCCCTCTAATTTTTTTTTCTGGTAGCTAGGTGGTCTTCTTGCACTGTATATTTGTTTTTTATGTGTTGTAGACCTCAAATGATGAGCAGAAAATCTCAGAGTACAGACCTCAGAGAATCCTAGTTCATGTACAACAGTCTCTGAATAATTCTTCCTTTGGGTTGTGTGTGCCAAATCATGTACGTGCTAACTATGTACATATATAGAAGGGTTCTTGACTCTGAGAAGAATCTGTGATTTTTGTCGACAAAGGAAACTTCTTGTGTCAGACCCTCCCTGATGCTGGTAGCAATCATTTTTTTATTATTAATAGATTTTTATTTACAAGTTATATGCATGGGTAATTTTATAGCATTGACAATTGCCAAACCTTTTGTTTCAATTTTTCCCTTCCTTCCCCCCCCCCCCCCAACATGGTAGGATGACCAATACATGTTAAATATGTTAAAGTATAAATTAAATATAAAATAAGTATACATGTCCAAACTGTTGTTTTGCTGCACAAAAGAATCAGACTCTGAAATAATGTACAATTAGCCTGTGAAGGAAATCAAAAATGCAGGTGGGCATAAATATAGGGATTGGGAATTCTATGTAGTGATTCTTAGTCATCTCCCAGAGTTCTTTCACCGGGTGTAGCTGGTTCAGTTCATTACTGTTCTATTGGAACTGATTTGGTTTATCTCATTGCTAAAGATGGCCAGGTCCATCAGAATTGATCATCATACAGTATCATTGTTGAAGTATATAATGATCTCCTGGTCCTGCTTATTTCACTCAGCATCAGTTCATGTAAGTCTCTCCAGGCCTTTCTGAAATCATCCTGTCGGTCATTTCTTACTGAACAATAATATTCCGTAACATTACAATTTATTCAGCCATTCTCCAATTGATGGGCATCCACTCAGTTTCCAGTTTCTGGCCACTACAAACAGGACTGCCACAAACATTCTTGCACATACAGGTCCCTTTCCCTTCTTTAGTATCTCTGGGGTATAAGCCCAGTAGTTACACTGCAGGATCAAAGGGTATGCGCAGTTTGATAACTTTTTGAGCATAGTTCCAAATTGCTCTCCAGAATGGCTGGATGTGTTCACAATTTCACCAACAATGTATCAGTGTCCCTGTTTTCCCACATCCCCTCCAACATTCCGCATTATCTTTTCCTGTCATTCTAGCCAATCTGACAGGTGTGTAGTGGTATCTCAAAGTTGTCTTAATTTGCATTTCTTTGATTAATAATGACTTGGAGCATCTTTTCATATGGCTAGAAATAGTTTCAATATCTTCATCTGAGAATTGTATGTTCATATCCTTTGACCATTTATCAATTAGAGAATGGCTTGATTTCTTATAATTAGAGTCAGTTCTCTACATATTTTGGAAATGCGGCCTTTATCAGAACCTTTGACTGTAAAAATGTTTTTCCAGTTTGTTGCTTCCCTTCTAATCTTTTCTGATTAGTTTTGTTTCAACAAAAACTTTTCAATTTGATATAATCAAAATTTTCCACTTTGCGATCAGTGATGATCTCTAGTTCTTCTTTGGTCATAAATTCCTTCCTCTTCCACAGGTCTGAGAGGCAAACTATCCTGTGTTCCTCTAATTTATTTATAACTCATTCTTTATGCTTAGGTCATGATTCCATTTTGACCTTATCTTGGTGTACGGTGTTAAGTGTGGGTCAGTGCCTAATTTCTGCCACACTAGTTTCCAATTTCCCCAGCAATTTTTGTCAAACAGTGAGTTCTTGTCCCAAAAGCTGGGGTCTTTGGGTTTGTCAAACACTAGAGTATAAAAGTTATTGACTTTTATCCTTTGAATCTAACCTATTCCATTGATCAACTAATCTGTTTCTTAGCCAATACCAAATGGTTTTGGTGACTGCAGCTTTATAATATAATTTTAGATCTGGTATAGCTAGGCCACCTTCATTTAATTTTTTTCATTAATTCCCTTGAAATTCTTGACCTTTTGTTTTTCTATATGAACTTTGCTGTTATTTTTTCTAGGTCATTAAAATAGTTTTTTGGGAGTCTGATTAGTATAGTGCTAAATAAATAGATTAGTTTAGGTAGTATTGTCATCTTTATGATGCATTTTATATTTTTCCAGTTGGTTAGATCAGACTTAATTTGTGTGGAAAGTGTTTCATAGTTTTGGTCATAAAGTCATAAAGTTCCCTTGGCAGATAGATTCCTAAGTATTTTATACTGTTAGTAGTTACTTTAAATGGAATTTCTCTTTGTAACTCTAACTGTTGGATTTTGTTAGTGATATATAAGAGTGCCGATGACTTATGTGGGTTTATTTTGTATCTTACAACTTTGCTAAAGGTGTGGATTATTTCTAATAACTTTTTTAGTTGAATCTCTGTGGTTCTCTAAGTATACCATCATATCATCAACAAAGAGTGATAATTTGGTTTCCTCATTACCTACTCTAATTCCTTTAATCTCTTTCTCAACTCTTATTGCCAAAGATAGCATTTCTAATACAATATTAAATAGTAATGGTGATAGTGGGCAACCTTGTTTTACTCCTGATCTTATTGGGAATGGTTGCAGTTTGTTCCCATTACATATGATGCTTACTGATGGTTTTAAATAGATGCTGGTAGCAATCATTTAAAAATTACAGACTCAGTTTTAGAACTGGAAGACACCACAGATATCCTGTAACCTAACTCTCTCATTTTATATTTAAGATGAGACCCAGAAAGGTCAGATGTCTTCCTCAAAATCACACATGACAAGTGGCAAAGTTGGGATCACTTAGTAGCTAAGTTTTAGACAGTTGCTTGGTACCAAAACAAAGTTCTATTCTAGTCCTCTGGCTCATATTTATAATTTATTCTTTGGTTAAATTTGAAATGATTATTTTTATCTAATTCCTTTCCCCCATGTTCCATGACCTTGAAAGAAACTCAGAGTACCTCAAGCAGGTTACTTAAATTTCCTTTTCTGTGTTCTCAAAGCCAACCACATTCCTGTATGAGTGGGAAGAATTTGTGTCAATCATGACTGGGATTTGTTTTCAAACTATTTGTGAGCCCCCAGTTTACCAAAACTCATGCCCTGATTCTCAGATCACAGATTTTATCTGTTTGGAAGACAGCATTGTGAAAGAGGAATTGGATTGGGTTCAAGGCCCAAATAGCTATGTGATCTTGAGCGCATCATTTTATATCTAGGTCTATGTATTTTCTTATTTGTCAAATGGGAATAATTATCCACATTCTACCTATATCATAATAGTGATGAAAAAAAGAAGATAATAGAGGTAAAATGTATTGTAACTTTAAAATGTTGCATTAGGGTATACCATTTATTATAATTTTAAACTGTGATTTCATTAGTATAGTTAATCAATATAAATTTATTAAGCGTCATTTATTAAACATCAGGCACTGTGCTAAGTGCTGAGAACTCATATATTGTTACAGAGAGCTCATGAAAGGAAACTCCCCCCCCCATTTCTTTATATTGACTATTTCTCTGTCTATTACAGTCCTTGAGAAATAGTTCAGGGCATTAAGAGATTAAGTGACTTGTGCAGTATTACAGAAGCAGACGTGTCAAAGTTTTGGACTTAAACCAAGTCTTTCCAGCTTTGAGGTTCACCTAGATGATGATAAGGAGGAGGAAGAATAGGAGAAAGAGGAGGAAGTGGGGGGGAAAGGAAAAGGAAAAGAAGGAGAGAGAAAAAAAGGAGGAAGAGGAGGAGGAAAAGGAGAAGAGAAGGAGAATGGGAAGAAGAAGAAGAAGAAGAAGAAGAAGAGAAGAAGAAGAAGAAGAAGAAGAAGAAGAAGAAGAAGAAGAAGAAGAAGAAGAGAAGGAGGAGGAGGACAAGGAAGAGGAGGAAGGACAGGAAGAAGAAGAAGAAGGAGAAAAAGAAGAAGAAAAAAAGAAAAAGGAGGAGGAGGAAAAGAAGGAGAAGGAGAAGGAGGAGGTGGAGAAAAAGAAGGAGGAGGAGAAGGAGGAAAAGGAGGAGAAGGGGAGAAGGAGAGAGAGGAAGAGAACATCTTCCTGCAAGCTATTTAATCTATATCTATCTCAAACAACTTGAAGAATTTCAGAATTAGAAGGAACTTTTGTGGTTCTCGTCCAAATCACACTCTCTAAAAAATCCTCATAACAAGACAACTGACAAGTGATCACTTGCCTTTTTCTTGAAGATCTCCAATGGGAAAACACTTCCCCATCTCCTGAGGTAGCTCTACTTTTCTACTTTTAAGCTCTCATTGCTGGGAAGTTTTTCCTGACTTCAAACTTAAAAGTTGTTCCTTTGCAATTTTTCCTCATTTCTCCTATCCGGGACAACATTGAACATGTCTAACTTATCTTTCACATGACCATGACAGTCTTCTAAGTACTGAAAGACATCTATCATGTTCCCTTCTCCCAAGAATCTTCTCTGCCATGTTAAACCCATTTCTTTAAGTAATTGTCCTGTGGCATGAGGTCAAGTACCATTATTATTCTAGTTATTGCTCTTCAGTTTATCAATGTTCTTCCTAAATTGTGGTCCTAGAAACTAACACAATACTCAATCTTAAAAATTGTTCATTTTTACAATATTGATATTATAGTAGATATTACTCTTCTAATTCTGGTCACTTTTTTCTACATCAGTTATGTAGGTCTTCCCAGTTTCTATGAAATAATCTCTTCATCTCACAGACCATAAAAATATTCCATTCCTTTCATATGCTATAATTTGTTCAGTCACTTCCCAATTGATGAGCAGCTTCTTAGTTTCTGGTTATTTGCCATGTCAAAAGAGTTGCTATAAATATTATTATATGGAAGAACCCCTTTCTCTTTCTCTTAGTTCTTTTATGAATAGCCTAATAATGGTGACACTGGGTTAAATGGTATGTACAGTTTAGTAACTTCTTGAACAAAGTTCCACATTACTTTCCAGAATGTCTCTACCGATTCACAGCTCCACCAATGCATCAATGTGCCAATTTTTCCCACTGCTCCTTCAATGTTGTCATTTTTCTTTATTGTCAATTTTATCACATGTTGGATGTGAAATGGAACCTCAGAATTGTTTTGACTTGCATTTCCCTAATTATTGGTGACTTGAAATATTTCTTCACAAGAGTAATTGGGATTTCTTTTCTTGAGTTCTGCCTTTCAGAGTCTTCTACCATTTATCAATTGAGAAGTATGCTCTAATCTTTTTTCTCCATGATCTGTCCATGATAAAGTTATGCTTAGTTCTCTGTGATGATCCCTTCCTTATTTTTTAGATACTTATACATTATCTTTTAGTAATATATTTTAGGATTTTATTGGGAATTGAAGTCAAGCTCATAAACTTTGCAGATTCAACTTTCTCTTTTATTTATCTTCTAACCTTTAGTGCTGAATTAATGTCTTGAACACAGATGAAAGACTTTGCATTTGTCTTTATTTAGGTTCATTTTATTAATTTTAATCTAGTGTTTTAGCTTATCTTTTTGGATCCTGCCTCTGTCATCTAGTGTGTTGGCTCTCCTTTCAAATTTTGTCCTTTACTCATTTGGTACCTTTAACTAAGTCACTGACAAAGATGTTAACAGCTCAGCATCAAGATTTCTGGGCAATCTATTGCCCAATTGTGGTATTATCAATGATCACTCTTCATATCTGGTCATTTGACCAGTTCTGAGTGAAATATTATCTAGCCTCTATTTCTTTATCTTTTTATGCATCTACAATGAAATACTTTTCTGAAGGCTAGGTAAACCCTATAGAATTTCTCTGATCTACAACTGTTAGTTGCATTAGTACTATGGGATCATTGTTTCTTTTTCTGTCACGAAACTGATGTACTATATTGATGAACTTCTCTGAGCAATCGAATTTTGATAATTTTCCATAAGCCTTCATGACTGACAGTATCAAAGGCCTTGGTCAAATCTACAAATATTGTACACAGACCTCTGTTCTGCATCTGTTCTGAACAATGGACAGTGCTCTTGAGCTTTCCCAGTCATCAATGGAGTGAAATAAAGCTATGTGCTTGCTGCCATGCTTTTTAGAATGATGCTTTCAGCCATGATGTCAAATGCCTTCAACGAGGACAAACAGGAATCAAAGTCAGCTACCCCACTGATGGTAAATTCTTCAACTTGAAAGGCTACGAGCCAGAACTAAAGTGGTGGGATCCTTGATGCATGGTTTTTTGTTTGCAGATGATTGTGCACTCAATGCAACCTCTGAAGCAGAGATGCAACAGCATATGGCTCAGTTCTCTGCTGCTTGTGCTAATTTTGGTCTAACAATTAACACCAAGAAAACACAGGTCCTCTATCAGTCAGCATCATATCATCCATTTCAATAAATGGTGAAATTTTGAATGCTGTGGATAAGTGCACTTTCTTGGCAGTAAACTTTTCAGGGATGTCCACATTGATAATGAGATTGACACATACATTGCTAGACTTAGCTCAATGTTTGGGAAGCTTGGAAGGAAAGTGTGAGAAAGGAGAGGTATTATTAGCCTGACCACCAACTGAAGGTCTATAGAGCCATCGTGCTGATCTCATTGTTGTGTGCCTGTGGACAGTGAACCAGTGCCATGCCAGAAAAGTGAATGGCTTCCATCTGAATTGTTTTAGAAAGATTCTGAAGATCACCTGGCAGGATAAGGTACCAGACTCTCAGGTCCTTTTTCTGGGTGTTCACTCATCATCTCTTTAATAAAGAAATTCTAAAATCTCCCCGAGAAATTCTCTAAGACTTAGCCATGAAGTCATAGCTATGTTGCTATTTGGTGGAGGGAAGTCCTTCATTCTGATAAAATCATAGATCATATACCATGATCTCATTTATTTTTTCATTTCTGTAAGTTAAGAAGATGGCACACAGTTTTGTTCTCATTTTATTTTAGATGGGGAAAGACAAGAAAAAATGTTTTTTTGCTTGGTTCAGAGTCTCAGAACTAGCAACATCTGACACAACATACCCAGCTTGTTGCAATGCTGATTTCTATAACCTGAGTATAAAATGTCAGACTTTAAAAAAGATATTGAATTGAAGAAGCTATTTATTGTCTCATATCACAATGATATCGGTCTCTGAGATTGTTTAGTTCTTTGAACAATCACCTGCCGAAAGAAGATTTGGTTGTACTAATCTGACATTGGATTTTGGACTGAGGTCATAAAGAAAGTTAAGGAGATGCAAAAGGAAGTACAAAATAGTTCAATAATATCTTTACTCTTTTGGGGAGACTTGGGACTGAGAAATGGAGGATGGAAAGCCTCTCAGATATATTACTAACAAATATATGTACAGATTGGTGAAAGAACAATGGATGTAAAGTTAGATAATATGATGGATTTAAATTCCAGCTTTACCACTATTTGTGTGATTTCTGGGGAAATAATTTAACTTTCTAGGACTTCATTTTGCTCCACTTTAAAATGAAGAGATTGGACTGGATGACTGCTAAGGTCTATTCCAACTCTGCGCTCTGTGCTTTACTAATGTAAAATGATGGAGATATACTATCTGACCTTTAAATGATTCATCTCTAGATCATTTGAACTCTGCAACTCTTATTTGCATCACTGTATTCCACAAGAGATTTCATTTAATTTATATTCTCAGTATAACAATCAACATATTCTGAGAGGAACCATTGTTTCAAGGAGTTAACCAAAACAAACTGGATTTTAATGTTAAGGTTTTTATTTTTTAAATTCAGTTTTGATTTCCAAAGCAGGAAATTAGATTCTGTCATATAACAGAAAAAACAGAAGGTATGCTGATCTTCTTACTGGAGAAAATCAGACCAAGTTGATGTTGTAAAAATTCAAAGTGCCCATAAAACTCTAATTTAGAATAATAGTTGTTTGATTCCTATTAAAACACAGTAATTTACTTGTAAGCTGAGACCTTGAATGGAAATTTTTTAGCCTAGAGACATCTTTTGGAGGACTGCTAAATTAAAATAACTTCCGACAAAGATTTTTTTTAAATGGAAATTTCAAGACACATCTTAGGGTTGGTTAAAAAAAATATTGAGATAAATGCTCAAATATTATAATTGAGAATTATACTCCTGCTGAATTTTAGGTTTTCTTCCCTACAGCATAACTCATAACCCATGACTGCATCTGGAGCTTGTATGGAGGAGTATATGGAAGACAGAAAAAAAAAAACCAGAGTTCCTTTTTGTTGTCTGTCTCTCTGTGCTTAGGACTTACTAAGCTCTTAATAAATACATATTTACCTTTTTCTTTCTCTTTCTCTTTGTTTTCATTTTTTTCCTTTATTCATGTCTTCATGCCAAATTGGAACCGAATGACTTTCTAAAACCTGTTTGTGTGTGTATAATACACATGCAAGTATGCATACATATATATATATGTATATACAACCATGTATATACATATATTTATTTTACATATTCTATTTTTCTTTTTATCTCCATTTCTATTTCTTTGCCTTCTCTCTTCCTCCTCATTCCTTGTTTTCATTTTTCTTTTCATTTAAATAATAATAATTAACCAAATCTTTATTAACAGCTATTGACCCTCCCAGAAACCTCCGTGCATCTGATGTGACACAGTCTAGTGGTGTTGTGACCTGGATGCCACCTTCTGCTCAGATTGATGGCTATATTCTAACTTATCAAGCTCCAGATGGCACCAGCAAGGTACTTGATTTTTTATATCTTTTTTTTTTCTGTCTTTCCTTTGTTCACCTGTATTTAAAGTACCTGAGCTCAGTTGGTCATCTTGTTGATCACTGGGCAATGTGACAATATGATTTAAAATATATATATATATATGTAGTGTCCACTCTGAGTGTCCACTCTGAGCAGAATTGCCATGTTAGACTTGGTCATTCTGAAGAGGATCCCATTTTACTGTCCTTCCTTTGCTCACCTGTATTTAAAGTACATGAGCTCAGTTGGTCATCTTGTTGATCACTGGACCATGAGACAATATGATAAATCTATCTATCTATCTATCTATCTATCTATCTATCTATCTATCTAGTATCCACTCTGAGTGTCCACTCTGAGCAGAGTTACCATGCTAGACTTGGTCATTCTGAAGAGGATCCCATTTTACTGAAATAGTAGAAGGCAAGTGCCATGTCACAACTCTCGGAGAGTGACAATTTAATGATTTCTGGATAGATATCCAATTTAGATGAATGATAGCTACTGTGCTAGCTTCCAGTTTTAACCTGGCTAGGGTAAACGAATCTCAGGGGGCAGTAATATTTGAGACCATATTTCCCACAATATTTTGCTCTTTGACTGCCTTTGAGATCTTCTTGTCAAAATAAGACCTAATAATAAAAACTTCCCTCTAAAAAATAGTTGTGGTAAACATTCTACTCTTCACCCAAAAGATTATCTTTTTCACTCTAAATATATTTGATTCAATTCAATTCAATTTGATTTCATTCAATTTGGTTCACTTCTATGTAATATTCCTTAAATTACCAGGCACTAGGGATAAAAGACAAAAAAAATGAAACGATCATATCCTTTAAGAAATTAACCATTAATTATCCTCAGATTGAACATGTTTAGAATTAGAAAATGGAATTAGAAATGTAGAAAATTAGAAAAATTAGGATTTATTGCTCTCTAGTCTCACGTCTTTGGCTGATTGTGTATATTGAGACCTATAGGAGGAATATTTTTTTTTACTTTTGCTCTTGAAATAATCATGACACCAGGGAGGTAATGCTATGGCACACAAGTGGATTGCATTTAATGAAGGAGGTCTGTATAAGGAAAAAAATATCTCTTTGCTCGATAGTTTTTAGTCTCTGGTAGAATAAGCAACCATAGGTTCCATAGATGCCTATTTTGATAGTATCACTATCCCACTATTCCATCTAAGAATTAAAATTTCAATCCAAAACCCTTCACGTCTTCATTTCATGTTGGAATTGAGTGGTATCTTTGAAATTGCTTCTATTTTGAAGCTTGTTTTGTTTTTCTGGTGGGGAAGCGGATGTCCCCATCATACTTTAAGCCTATGTTTGTTATATATAAATTATTAAACAAAACAACCACTTGTTGAGATCAGAGAGGACCAATCTTAGAAGTCTAAAGCGCTATTTATTTCTAGGACTAGATATGCTACCAGGAGTAAATTCAAGGGGTTCCTGTGAAACCCCCTTGTATTTACTCCTGGTAAATTACCAGGGAATTGCTAAAACTTTGAGGGTGGAGTTTCCATAATGGAAGTCTGCCTACTGTACTAACTCATAGCTTCAGTTAATTCTCTTCCAACTCCCATAAAAACAAACAAAACCCCCCAAAATATGATGTCTGGAAATAGTTAAAATTGTTGGACTTAGAATCAGCAGGGCCCAAGCAAGGTTTGAATCTCAACTCTACTTTCAAATGAAATAAAAATATATAAATTCTTTTGTAAATGTGAAAATGTTATATAATGTAACTTTCTTAGTAAATTATTATCATTACTGTAGTAACTTCCTAAATAATGTCCAGTTTCTCATGAGACAAAGCCATCTTGCTCAATGCTGATAAAATATGGCTTTCCTGAGGTTACTCCCTTGCTTTAAACCTTTCAATGACTTCTCATTAACTATAGGATAAAGTACAAACTCATTATCCTGATATTTAAGGTCACATCAAATCAATAACCACTAAACTACGTGTTGAGGATGCAAAATTCTGGCTGCAGCCTACTTTTACAGCCTTATCTCTCACTATTGCTCCCTGAGCATATTCTGCATATGTCTCTGTACCATTATTCATAAAAATTCACAGGGAATGTTCTCCCATTTTTACTCCATAATTCCATGCTGCTCCTTCAAGCTTCATTCAAATCTTATTTCCTCCATGAAGCTTTCCCAAACAGCTCATGGCATTTGCTCTCTACTCTTAACTCCTGTCTCTTTTTGTCTGTATCATATTCTTTGTCCATAGGCTATTACCATATTCAATTTTGTCCTTTATTGTTTTAGATGGGGGGGGGACTGGAAAGGTTCAGTATCAATCTGTGAGTTTATCAATGGGGAGTAACCCCCATTGTAGTGAAATTCCTTCTGTCCATTAAGATCAGCAATTCACTGGTAATTGAGAATGAGGGAATTAATTGTCTGTGAGAAGACAGATTAAATCTTTCCCCTTGGTCACATAGTGACTATATGTCTCTGAGACCAGGCTTGAACCTACTTTCTTGGCTCCCAGCCCAGTTCTCTATCCACCGTGTCATGTTGCCCTTTCTATATTTTTAGTTATTTTTTTCAGCTTATCTTTTTTATGCTTTCTAAATTAGACTATAAACTTTTTTTTTAAAAAGCTTCCATCTTATGTTTCCTTTTGTCTTCTGTAGTGCCTAATAAAATTTCCCATATCTTATAAGTGTTCAAGAAATGTTTTTTGATTGATTAATTCTGGATTGGGGATTGGGGAACATTGAAGATTACCAGCAGATAATAAAAATTGTCTAAAAATCAAATTAGCACAAACTCTAGTCATGATGGAGCTGATTTGCAATGCCTCTCTCACAAGTTATACTCATCAAATTGAATAACCAGTTTTGTAACATGTGTTTGCATTCCAGGAGGTGAAGCTGGGGCCTGGGGACCAGAGGTTTGAGCTGCAAGGCCTTGGTCTAGGAAAAAGGTACACCATCTCTCTGGTAGCCTTTAAGGGTGACCAGCAGAGCAGGACGGTAACTACTAACTTATCCACAGGTAATATGGGGTCTCAAGCCTGGCAATAATTTGTTATAAGCATTGCATATAGCAGATGCTGGAAAAGGATGGAGGAGCTTTAGAGAGGAACGAGTGTTTGCAATATTATGGCTTATATAGGAGTGAAGAAAGGGAAATGTGTTGTGATTGAGGGCTCGTCTCAGAAATCCCCCAAAATACGTATAGAAGTGTATGTACATATGTATATTATATGCTAAGAGAGAGAGAGAGACAGAGACATAGACAGAGACAGACAGACAGACACACACACATACACAGACAGAGACAGAGACAGACAGAGACAAAGATACACACATACTGAGACACAGAGAGAGAGAGAGAGAGACAGAGAGAGACAGAGAGAGAGAGAGAGAGAGACAGAGACAGAGAGAGAGAGAGAGACAGAGACAGAGACAAAGAGAGAGACAGAGAGATAGAGAGAGAGAGAAACAGAGAGAGAGAGAGAGAGAGAGAGAGAGAGAGAGAGAGAGAGAGAGAGAGAAACAAAAACACTGTTAGGAATGTTTGAGAATATCTGGAGAACAAAGTGGATAGAATACAAAAGATATGTGGCCTGCTAGGGTAAGCCGTAGATAGCAGTGAGGGAGATAGAGAGTCTCTCTCTACTCCAGGCCTGGAGTCAGGAAGATCTGAATTCAAAACTAGTCGCATATACTTACTATCTGGGTGACTCTGGGCAAGTCACTTACCCTGTTTGCCTCAGTTTCCTGATCTGAAGAATGAGTTGATGAAGGAAATGGCAAAGCACTCCAGAGTCTTTGCCACAAAAACCCCAAATGGGATCCCAGAGCGTCAGACAGGCTTGAAGTGATTAAACAACAAAATGTGAGGTAACAGCCAGAGGATGACTCCCAGAATAATGTGAGGCACTGTTTGTCATTTCTTTGCCTTTCCCTAATGGTGCTTTCTCTCCTCGGTTCCCAGTCGGGGCTCGCTTCCCCCACCCGTCTGACTGCAGTCAGGTGCAACAGAATGGAGACGTTGGCAGTGGAATGTACACAATCTACCTGCATGGTGATGTCCACCAGCCCATGCAAGTGTACTGTGACATGGACACCGATGGAGGTGGATGGATTGTGAGTAATTTGGTTCTTCCAGGGTTTTTTTTACCTAGTAATTCATTTCTAGGCCAAGGGGTTGGCAAGAGCTTTTCCACAAAGCCTTGGGAAATTAATTTTTTCATTTTATTTGGAATGGAGGAGCTATTTAGCTGCAGCATTACTTAAGGAGATTTATACTAGTTATTAAAAAAAAAAAAGTTGTGTCTCCCAGGTTTGGACAGAACTGGGCTTGAATTATCTAGTCCAATCCAAAGTCAGAAATGAATCCCTCCTATATCACCAATAAGCAGTCATTCAACCTTTGCTTGAAGACGCCTGGTGAGGGAAAATAATTTATCTCCTAAATCAGACAATTCCCCTTTTGGGCAGCAATAATTGTTAGGAAGTTTTCTCCTACATCCATCAAGCCTTAATTTGCCTCTCTGTAGACACAAAAATAAAAGGTCTGAACCGTTTGGCTTTCAATACTAATCCATGGTCCTTTCCCCTTTTCAAAGCTATTTTTTTTCTATTTGTTTTGTATATATCTTTTATGTACTTAATTATTTACATGTTTTCTCCACCACTGAATGTGAATTCCTTTCTCTTTCTCTGTATCCCCAGCACTAATCCCTGGCACACAGTAAGTGCTTAATAAATGTTTATTTACTGATCCACATCACTCAGCAAGCAAGTCTCAGAGTTGAGACTAGATTCCTTTTATCTCACATTTCCCACTGCAATAGCCTTGTTAATAGCCAGCCAACTGAATCCACTCGTGCCATGAAAACACATTGGAGACGTTCTGGACTAAGATCATCTACATAGATGTCATCTGCCTCAGCCATCTGAATAAAGGCTTGTTGCCCAAGGGCAGTGGTTTGACAGGAACCAGGGCATTTCAGACTTGGGTCAGGATGCTAAAAGCGGGGTTTCTGGTCCTCTCTGAAGCTCCTGCTTCTTGGCTTTATTCTCTTCGAGCAGTGTCCGTATAATTCACAGAGGCTCCTATCCTGATCCAATCAGAGTCATCCAATTAACTGAAGAGATGCCATTAAGTACAATGTGATCTTCTCTAGCCTGTGTCCCACACTATTAGACCTCATCACTTCCTCTCCCCACTGCCCTGCAGTGTTCTGGTTGTACCCTCCCCAGCTCATTTTAGGTAGAAGGAAGCATAAACTCAGGGTGCTCAAACTTTATTCATTTACCCATTTGCTCAGGGGCCCTTTGAAGCCAAATGGACTGGAGCAAGCACAGATAAAATGATCCTGTCTGATAAGCAGTGAAGAAGAAAACTTATTAACCGCACAGCTGCCTCTGATGGCTGAAAGGCAATAATTGGCTTGGGTGGGGAATTCCAGATTGATTTGTAAAAGGGACAGAAAAGAGAGTAATACGGGAGGCTTTCCGCCTGACCAGACACACAAGGCTGTACCTGCTGCTTTTCATCTGTATCTTTGTAACTCAATAGATAGTGTCCCTTCAGGCTTAAAGTCTTAATTCTGGGCAATTGTGCCTATAGTTGACCACTAGGCAAACATTTTCAAGCTGTCTTTCATGGATGCTGAAATCCAAGGCAGAGAAGGGAAAGAGGTATCTTCATGGTAATCTGAGGAAAAGATAAGTCAGCTTGCTCGGAAATGTCCATCCTCCCTATTTGACTGCAGTCCATCCTGGCTTTTTCCTAGAACCCAATAATAATAAAATTACTTGGAGCACAGTAGATAGAGCACTGGCCCTGGATTCAGGAAGACCTGAGTTCAAATCCGACCTCAGATATTTAATATAGACCAGCTGTGTGACCCTGGGTAAGTCATTTAGTCCTAATTGCCTCACCAAAACAAACAAAAAAAAAAGCAAAGTTACTTAGCCACAACTAATGCCGGCTATTAGTTTAACCACTGTCTACCTTCCCCAGCTTTTGTTTTCTGTCCGAGTCTCCATGATAGTTGTTGTATGTTTAAGCTTTCCCAATTCTTTCCTCAAAGTGAGTACAAAGCAGAATTCTCTGACTTCTCCCCACTACATTTTATTGACAGTTCCAGCATCTGTGATAATCAGGAAATTCATCAGTTTTTATGGGCCACCTTTAGAAAGTAGTACTAAGCTGCCCAAGGCTCTAAATCCCTTCCAGAAGAAATCTGTAGAACGGGCAGCAGGAAGTTCACTGCTTTGCAGAGGACGGAAGAAACTTCCCTGATCTAGCTGAATTTTCTGGGAGCTAGAATTAGGATTATCAGAGAGCATTTGTGATCCTATTAGGTAGACTAAAGCCATATTTCCATCTTTGTTTTCCATCTTCTCCATCTTGAAAGGTTTGTGGATTATAATTCCACTGGCTTAAAAAAAAAACCCAACTAAAACTAAAATTAAAAAACGGAGCTATGATTTGTTGATGTAGGGAATCCCCAGAAAGGACATTTTCTTTATCAATGCAGGTCAGAACCTGCTTTGAAATTTAGAGTGTTCGACTCGCCCAGAGTCATATAGTTAATATGTGTGTCAAAGGTGGGATTTGAATCCAGGGGGATATTACAATTACAATTATAATATTACAATTTCTAGAAGTGAAAGTTACCTCAGAAGCCATTTAGTCTGATCCCTCATAGTACATATAAGAAAACTTAAGACCAGGAACATTAAGGGACATATCCAAAGTGACCCAGGCAATAAATAAGCAGAGGTAGGATTTGAATCCAAGTCCTATAATTTCAGAATCTATGCTTTAGGATCCTAAATTGGATCCTAAATTGCCCTAAGTTGGGCAAATAGCATTTATTAAATACTATGTGACAGGATAAATTGGGAGTCATCTTAGAGGAAAGATATTAAAATTAAGAAAATAGGAAAAGTTTCTTGTAGAAAGGGAGACCTGAAGGAAATCAGGGAAGCCTGAAGGAAGAGGGAGGGAAGAAAGGAGTCCCAAGCATAGAGAAGAGCCAAGAGAAAATGCTCTGAGCTAGAGATGGAGTTGTGTTGTTTGAAGCAAAGAGCCAATGTCACTGGACTGCAGAGTACATAGAAGGAAGCAGGGTAAGAAAGCTGGAAAGGGAGGAAGGAGCCAGATTATGGAGAGCAAACAAGATTTTATATTTGATTCTGGAAGATAGGGAACCCCTGGAGTTTATTGAATAGATTTACCATGTAGTCTAGAGAATTAAAAGTGCATCCCAGAGAGGAGGGAAGACATGGCACTTCACCTGCAAGAAGGCAGCAAAAAGTCTCCAATATAATGAAAAATATGAAAAGTAATTAGAAAACCACCTGACCAAAAGGTTGGTGAACTCCCTGAGGAGCCATTTCTTTGAGGTCTCATGTATTGATTTATTCTCTAACCCCGCCCCCTCACCTTATGAATTAATTCATTATACTGGGAGATCAGAAATAGCTTAAAAATTAGAGGAAGTAGTGAAAAGAAATTAAATCTGTATCTGATTTATCTAAGAAATTTCTGTGGCAAAATGTGGCCTAAGATTCCAGAGGAGAATCTATAGAGAGTTGAAGGAGCTCAGTGCTCATTTATTCTAAGTTTTTGCTTATGAGTGTGTAAGATTTCTCAATTTCAAATATGGTCCCTTCAGTCTTAAATCTCTCTATGCCAATATAAATCACCTATTGTTTCTTCAAAATTCCTCTTTCTTATTCACTACTAAAAATCCCCCCCAAACCGCCTGACTTTGCTGTTGCTCAAAGTAAGAGGAGATATGACAGATACGGCTCCCTTAGGTCCCAAGTAGAGAATGGTTTAGGATTCATCAGAAAAATTATTTGATGTTTTGTTGCTTTCAAGTAAAATACTACTGAACAATGAGTGCTTCTACCAACATAGAAAGCCTTATGAGGCTCAGATGATTAAGAGGCAGCAACAGCTGGCATTCATATTATAGCTGGAAGGGACCCGAGAAATCATCTGGCCTTCTCACTACTCAGGTCTCTCCTGATTTGTGTTCTATTCATAAACTACTATGTAGTTTATGAGAACAACTATGTGGTGCAGTGGATAAAGCCCAGATACTTACTAGATGTGTGATGCTGGGAAAGTCACTTCATTGTCTGCCTCAGTTTCCTCATCTGTAAAATGAGTCGAGAAGGAAATAGCAACCCCCTCCAGTATCTTTGTCAAGAAAGCCCCAAAAGGATTATGACAAGTCAGATCTGATTGAAATGACAAAAACAACATACAGTTTATGAAGAATGGGCAAATTAATAGAAATTGGGCAAATAATAATTGCAGGTTCTTAGATGAAGGAATGTTAATACAAAGTAGGTTGATTGAGGCTGCTATTACTATGCCTGTAGAAAGCCTCATAAAATCATACAGAAGCTAATTAAAGTTGAGGAGAATCTTAGAGATCATTTAGTTTACACTCCCTCATTTTAACAAATGGGAAAACTGAGACACAGAGAGGTCTGACCGAGAACCAACAGCAAAGATAGTTTCAGGGTAGAAATTAGAATCTTGAGTCTCCAGCACCCTGGCTTGCCCCTTCTACAATGTTATTCTCTTGTCCAATGTTATTTAAACAAACAAAAAAGTACAGCCTGATATCAAAATTACCTTGGAATCCTTAGTGTTGATGGAAGATACAGTGAAAATATCTCTATAATTCTGGAGCTGGGGGATGGGGCAGAAATGTGGTGGGGGGACATGGTTGTGTTATAGAAAAGCTATGTTATATTAGGCTTTAGTTTCAAATGATTTCACATGAGTGATTTTTATATAAGAGGTGTCATTGTATGTCAGATTCTTTTTTTTTTTTTTTTTTGCTGAGGCGATTGGGGTTAAGTGACTTGTCCAAGGTCACACAGCCAGGATGTATTAAGTGTCTGAGACCAGATTTAAACTCAGGTTTTCCTGACTTCAGGGCTGATACTCTATCCACTGCATCACCTAGTTTCCCCAAAATGTCAGATTCTTAAAGGATTGGGAAATCAGGACACTTGGATTATACTCCTGCTGCTGGGGACCTCGATTATAATTTTGCCTCTCATACCACACTATCTTTGTCACCTGAGACAAATTACTTATCCTTTATGGATCTCAGTTTACCCATGTGTAAAATGAGAGCATTAGACCAGAGTTCCTTTCTAGCTGTTGATCAATGATCTTATGACTTACTTCAATCTCTTCATTCATTTTCTTCATTTCTGCTTGAGAACACAGATATACCTGAAGTGCTCCAAATAAGATCATTTCACAGTGTCTTGAAGACATTAGAAACACATCCTGCCATGACATCTCGAACCTTGCCCTGCTAGAACTCCCTCCATCTGCTTTTACTGATCCTGCTTATTACCCATCCACTTTGTTCCAGTTTTGCTCTATTCAACTCTCTTCTTATGTAGGCAAATATTCCATAACATTATTTCAGTTAAAGTCACGTTTTCATGGAACCAACATTGCCTTTAGTTTTAGGAAGGGCATATCTAAAAATGTGTCTGGACTCCTTATTTTTCCCATAAAGAGATCGAGTGGAATGGGACAACTTTGAAGAAATAGGGCTCTTGGATAAAGGGTAAGGATCTCAGCTAACTGTGAGGTGGTTGTGTGCAGTCATTTCAGTAGTATCTGATTCTCTGTGGTATTTGGAGTTTTTTTTTTTTTTGCAAAGATACTGGAGCGGTTTGTCATTTCCTTTTCCAGCTCATTTTTACAAACATGAAAACTGATTCAAACAGGGTTTAAGGATTCCTGACTCCAAGCCTAGTGTGGTATCCACTGGGCCACCTAGCTCCCCTTAAATGGAAGGTACTTACTCCTTTTTTGTTTTATCCTGACTCTTGTGCTACCACATTATGGACAATTAATCCCAAGGAAGGATCAAAGTATGAGCTTCCATAGCTGAGATTTTAGCATCCTTGGAAGGGAGTAGAAGGGATAAAAAGGTTGCTCCTCCTCCTGAAAAGAGTAGAAGGAACACACAATCAAGATTCAGCGCGTCTTATTAATACAAGAGAACTAGCATTCTAATTCTCTTGCCTCAAGGCAAATGTTGTGAAGCAGGGTAGGAAGAAGGATGGATGACTGGGTTTTCAACTCTGCCTCTGCATTCAAATGAATATAAAGGAAAGTAGACAGAAAAGAATAGGGAACTGCCAGTCTGGCCTTTTTGCTAAGAAAGAATCCATTTTAAGCTTAGTTATGATTGCATTTTGCCTGGCCATTGAGGTCAAGCTGAGCTATCTGTTGTCAATCCTGATAGTACACAGAGATGGAGACATTACACTTATAATGAGACTTTCAAGTTTGTCACATTTGAAAGGATTCAATTTACCCTGGTTAAAAGAAGTTTCCCTTCCAAAGTAGTGAAAAGTATGAGAAGAAGAAAGAAAGGAAGAAAAAAAGAAAGAAAGAAAGAGGGGAAAGAAGGGAAGGAAGGAGGGAGAAAGGAAGGGAAGGAAGAAAGGAAAAAGGAAGGAAGGAAGCAAGAAAGAAAGAGAGTGGAAGGGAAGGAAGGAAGGGAAAGGGAAGGAAGGAAGGGAGAAAGAATGAATGAATGAAAGAAAGGAGGGAATGAAGGAAGGAAGTAAGTAAGAGAGAAAGAAGGAAAGGAATAAAGGAAGGAAGAAAAAAGAGAAAGAAAGAAAGAAGGAATGAAAGTGATGAGGTTTGGTGCAAGGCAGAGAGTTGTGGGAAGCCCTTCTGGTTAGGTCCTTCATAAAAGAATTTATGAACCCAAAAAGTTAGACTGGCAAAAAGAAGTTTATTGGCACTGAGAAGTCAACTTTTGCTAGGAGGCTGACTTCCTCAGTGGCAAGGTCCTGACAGAAAAGTTAAAGGTCTAGCAGAGAAATCCTGGCAGAGAGAGAGAGATAAAGAGGAGTGCTAATGCTGAGAAAAGTATGTCTTCTCAGTGGGCAGCTATGCCAAGGAGAGAGAGAGAGAGGTCCCTTGGCCTGGCATGGTCCTGCTTTTAGGTCCTCTGCAAAGAAACAAGCCTCAAATTTGCTCTTTTAAAAGAGATTTGAAACTGAAGTTTCAGTTGAATGAGGTTACTGCCCCCAAGCCTAGTTTTCCAGTAGAATGGGACCATTTACTGGGAGTGGTTCTGAGCTAATCTTCAGCTCAATAGGAGTCATAGAAATCTAGATCTCCAGCTAAATGAGACTACTTAAGTTTGAGCTAAGTAAGGAGTGGTTCTGTACTCAACTTAGTCCCACCACGATAACAAAATGAAAGCACTTTATCTTGATTCCCTGGAGCGGATCTTTTGCAGGGGGAGAGCTTCCCAAGAGTTCAAGGAGAACTTCTCAAGTGTTCCCCCCAAAGTAAGAAGACAGCTTCAGGGTTCCCCCCATCAAAAGGAAGGAAGAGAGAAAGAATGAATGAAAGGAAGGAAGGAAGGAAGAGAGAAAAAAGGAAAGGAAGAGAATGTGAATGAAAGAAAGGAAGGAAGAAAAAGGAGGAAAGGGAGGGAGGGAAGAAGGAAAAAGTTGTTCAGTCTAGTTCTCTTCATGAGCCCATTTGTTTTTGTTGTCATTTTGGTTGTTTTGTGTGCAAAGATTCCATTTCTTTTTCTAGTTCTTTTGACTGGGTCACAAAGCTGGTGACTGAAATCACATTTGAACTGAGACTTCCTGACCCTAGTCTTTATCCACTACACTAGTTAGGAAGCCAACTCTGAGAAGGAAATAGAAAACAGCTCTCATTGTCTCCATTAAACAATTCAATTCAAACAAACATTTATTGAAAAGGTGGTGTGGTGCAGTGGGAAGAACAGTGGAATTGGAGTTAGAAAATGTTGGTTTCAACTCTGGCAGGACTGCCCCTGCCCCGAGTTCTGTGGTTGTGGAGCAAATTGCTTCATTACACATAGAGGCACGTAGATGCCTCCTTAAGTCATCTTCAAAACAGGACTAATGAGCACCACTGATCACACAAGGGAAAATATTCCATAAATGTCAGTTATTTGTTTTCTGAACAGACTAGGCAACAAAGGGATCTTGAAAAAAAAAAAGACCAAAAACTTAACCTGGGGTCCATGAATCTGCTTTTTTTAAAAGATATTTTGATAACTTTTTCAATATAATTGTTTTTTTTAATAATCCTGTGTATTTTATTTTATGCACCTAACAACAAGATTTTGAGAAGCGATCCAGTGTGGCTTCCCCAACCTGACAAAAGGATCTAGGACATACAAAGAATTAATGACCTTGAAACTAATTGTACCCCCAAAGAGAAATCCACATGGAACCGGTAGATAATAACACAAGATGGCCAGTGATAAAGTGCCTCAGTGCCTTGTACGATGCTAAAAGGCCCATAATTTAAAGAAAGAAATCAAGAATGTTTTTTCAATTCCCACAATCCAAACTCCCTATGACTCTCTTCTCTATGACTTTTGGATCACATGAGACACTTAAGGATGGAGAATATGAATCTCCTTGTTTTAGATAGCCCACTATGAATAGCAATGCTTGGCACACAATGGATACATAAATGGGTATGTAAAAATATAGATTGTAAAAATATGAATAATAACTAAATATAAATAGCTAAATAAATGAGAAACCAACAAGTCTATATATAACGATTTGTATTCCTTTCCTGTTCAACAGTATCTGGGGGAATATGGATACTATTCTTTTTCTGTACCCAGTGATAGACATAGATGTAGATATAGATATAGATATGTCTTTGTCTATGTCTGTCTGTCTGTCTCTCTGTCTCTGTCTCTGTCTCTATCTGGGAAGCTAAGTGGAACAGAAGATAGATCATTGGGCCTGGAGTCAGGAAGTCCTGAGTTCAAATACATTATCAGACTCTTCCTAGCTGTGTGATCCTGGACAAGTCGCCTTAGTTTCCTCATTTTTATAATAACCTGGAGAAGGAAATGGCAAACTACTTTGGTATTCTTGCCAAAAAACTCCCAAAATGAGCTCGTGGGGAGTCAGATGCAATTGGAATAATAACTGCCAAACTGTCTATATGTTGAAAGTGGGAAATGTCATGAACTTTTCTCCCATGACAGGTATTTCAGAGACGAAACACTGGTCAGTTGGACTTCTTTAAGCGCTGGAGGAGCTATGTGGAAGGTTTTGGAGATCCCATGAGGGAATTCTGGTTTGGTATGATCTATGAACAATTTTAAGGGATAGTGCTGAAGGATGAATGGATGGATGGATGGATGGATGTTCAATGGATGGCTGGATGGCTGGATGGATAATCCTGACCTTGGGAGGTTGGGCAGTTTATTGAAGCATTGTGAGTTCAGAGCAGGTCCCAATAATTAATAATGGACTTGCAGAATCTATGACTCTATGGAGTGACCACATGGGAAGGCCTCTGGTCAGATTTTCTGATACTCTGGGCTTGGAGGAAAACTGAAGATAGATACTATGAAGCAGCTTTTCTTCCTGTGTTTCTGTCTTTTATCATTTGGCTGGAGCACCAGAAAAATTAAATACCAGATCTGTGGAAAGAGACTGAAAAAGTTGGGGGAAGTTGAATGGGATTCAAAGCTATCCCACCAGCAATTTTAATGTTCCCTGAGGCCCCATCACTAATGTCAGTAATTATTAAGATTTTATCTCCTTTCCTTTTTTCTGTCCCAGCTGTGGTGAAGGTGTTAATGAGTAATGAAAAGGCCAAGAAAGTAAGAAGCACTTGGTTGGAGAATTCAAAGACCTCCAGATTGGATCCTTAGCCCCTGATTAAACAAAAATTGATAGTATTTGCTTTCCCTTTAGCTGCAGACATCCTTCTAATGCTTTTCTAGTTAATGCATGTGCCTACTCAGGGAGTTAAATGAATGACAAATAGTATATCCTTCATTTTAAAGATCAGATAGCTGGAAGGTAGCTTGCCCAGGGAGGTCATAAATCTTTGGTGGCCCGATCCCATGAAATCCTTCCCTCCTTCCCCTTTCTTTTCTCTCCTTTCCTCATAGTGGGAAATACATTTTAGGGTGAGAGCAAAGGAGACTGGTTTTATATTATGGACCTAGAAACCACACGGGTGTCTTGTTGGTAGTCAGTTTCTTGAATGGTGGACTAATTAAACTCTTATTCCTTATTATTTCAGGACTTGAGAAACTACACAATCTTACCACTGGAACACCAGTCCGATATGAGGTGCGGGTGGACTTACAGACAGCAAATGAGTCTGCCTATGCGGTCTATGATTTTTTTCAAGTGGCTTCTAGCAAGGACAGATATAAGCTGACAGTGGGGAAATACAGGGGCACAGCAGGTAAGGATGCCAGGCTCACTCCTGGCTCTGACAGCTCAGTTACTGCCCGTTGGCGATCTGGGGATGGTGCAGCTGGCGTCATCACCCATCCAGCCACAGACGGTTTTTAAGTTCCAGGCTCGGCACCAATCAACCAATAAGTCCATTTTTATCCAGTGCCCTCTGTCATGTCAGATATTAAGCACCAAGGGCTGGGACTACAAACACAAAGAGTTTTCATTCCATTAAGGGAAAGAGGTATAAATATAAGTCTATACAAAATATATACAATGTAAATACAAGATAATTTTGGGTGGAAGACATCGGCAACTTGGGGGGGGGTCAGGAAAAGCCTATTTCTTTCCTTTCTTTTTTCTTTGTTTTCCTTCTTTTTTATTCCTTTCTCTTTCTCTCTTTCCTTCCTTCCTCTTCCTTTCTTCCTTCCTCCCTCTCTCCTTTCTTCCTTTCCTCCCTCCCTCCTTTTCTTTCTTTCTTTCTTTCTTTTTTCTTCCTTCCTTCCTTTCTTTCTTTCTTCCTTTCTTTCTCTTTCTTTCTTTCTTTCCTTCCTTCTTCCCTTCCTTTCTCCCTCCCTCCCTCCCTCTCTCTTTCCTTCTCTTTCTCTTTTCCTTTCAGAGGAGGGATTGGAGAACATTCAGTAAGATCTGGACTAATCATGAAGAGAAAAAAGATTCAAGCTGGTCTTTAATGGATGTTTAAGATTGGAAGGTGAGGAGAGGAGAAAAATAGGAGCAAAGGCTCAATTTCTTGTTTGTGTGACTTAGTAGACTAGCATTTGTGATAGAGGCCGGCATTCTTTGACATCCATTCTAAATGACTGACTTAAATTCTACCACAGAAGTCAACACAGGAAGTATGGGAAACTTTTAATTATGAAATTCTGAAGCTGCAAAGAACTTCTCTTTGATGATCTGAATGATGAGGAAAAGGAAAAATTGTTTAAAAGAGACTAATAAGTTTGGACAAAGGAACTCACCACCCAGTGTAGATTTTTAAAGATCGCAGAAAAGACGAAAGAGAATAATAGAGAATTAACACAAAACTGTGTCATAGTCCTGTAAGAAAAGTGTTAGGAGCCCTCATTCTCCTGATGAGATAAGGCTGATGAAGAAGGCAATGGACAACAAAAAGGAGTTTTTATTCTATTAGGGAAAAGAAGATAGGAGAATGATAATGAACGAAAGGGCTACTCAAACCTTATTTTTTTCTCTTTTCTCCGACAATGAGAATGATTTTTGGATGGAAAATGAGAAAATAAGATGGATTATAGAGATTTGAAATCTAAGATATCAGAAAGATTATGAGAAATCTATAGATAGTGACACAAAGAGTGGGACAAGACTGAAAATGACGGATGAATAGCAAACGAGCAAGGTAATAATCAGATTACCTCTAAGGCTTCATGCAGCTCAAGATTTATCATCCAATGATCTTACAACAATGGCATTGTCAGAGGGGTATTCTAGGGAAGATCTTTCTTTGGGATGAAATTGAGTTAATTTGGTTTTTGAATATGTTGAGTTTGAAGAGACAGAGAATCACCAAATAGAAATGTCCAGTAGAAGTACAGAGCTAGACTGAATTTTTTAAAAAAGACTGTAGGTATAAATTTAAAATAATGCTATTTCTCTGTCTCCAAGCTATCTGGTGAATTTGTAGCAAAGAGATATCTGGCCAAGAATTAATCAAGAGGACATATGTTATTTTTAGAACATGGCACTTTATGATGTTTGTGTAAACATCACTTAACCTCTTCTCTGAATCTTGGTTTCCTCCTCTGTAAAGTAAGGGAGTTATACTGGATAGATTTTTGGGTTCATTTCTGTTTTAAATCTATAATTCTGTTCTAATGCTTTTTTCCTTATGAAAGTGTCGGCACTTTGGGTAACCTTCTGAGACTTTATTCTTCTATCTCTTCCTTGCAGGTGATGCTCTCTCTTACCACAATGGATGGAAATTCACCACCTTTGACAGAGACAATGACATTGCTCTCAGCAACTGTGCCCTGACGCATCACGGAGGCTGGTGGTATAAGAATTGCCACCTGGCAAACCCCAATGGCCGATATGGAGAAACCAAACACAGTGAGGTAAGGTTCAGACACTTTCTTTCCAAGAAGTCTCTTCTCTAATTGCACAGGATGATACACAAGTGTGGTAACATAACTCTGTGGCTCATGAAGTTCAGCAGTTCCCTATTGCCTCTAAGATAAGTTACAAGATCTTCTGCTTGGTATTTAAAGCCCTCTACAATCTTCCTTCAACTGGTATTTCCAGGCTGATTTCAAAGGAATCCTCTTTTTCATTTCTCATTCCAGTCAGACTGGCTTACTTGCTGTTTTTTGTGCAGAATGGTTCCCTCTCCCCCTTCGGTACCTATGTCCATGCTGTTGCGCATCCCTAGAATATTCTTCCTCCTCATCTGTAGCTTTTCGCAAGGGTCACTTTCTTCAAGAAATCTTTCCTGCTTCCTCAGTGGTTGGTGCTCCCTTTGCTTCAAAAATATTTTCTATTTATTTACTGTTTTACTTTTTTGCACGTCCTCATCTCTGCACATTTGGCATCCCTTTTCTTTTCTTCCCCCACTTCCTGCGTGGTATCTACACCCCTGAAAAACAGGGACTGTTTCCTTTTGATTCTTGAATGCCAGAGCTTACTTCTCATCATGTTTGGCACATAGTAGTCTCGCATGATTGTTGAAAAGAATTGATTGAAAAGCGATTTCTGAACAAAGTTCTCTGGGCTGGTTTTTTCTACTGCTTGAGAAACTTTTTGCTGACCTTACTATAAATGTTTCTTCAAATATTGTGCCTTTGGGACCTGACCTTTCCCAAGATTCTTCTTGGAATATATTCCTTTCTTTACTGTGTGATTCCATCAGCCTAACTAGTTGAGTCAGGCATTTAAAGAGCATACTTCTTTTTCCCTGCTAAAATTCAAGGGTGAGCTTGGAGAACAAATCATGTACAAATTAGGGAAAACATACAATGTGATACTATATACTGCATTCACTCTCACAGAGGTTTAAATATGAATCAAACTTTCTTAATGGGTGTGTCATTTCCCTTCTTGGCTCACAATTATATATCTCAGGTTCTTGGAGGCCTCAGGAAACAAGGTGCTTTCTGTTTGAGCCCATAAAATTGCTCTCTTCCAAACCACCTGACTTCTGACTCATAGACTCCCCTGCATTTTACCCATGGAATTTTTCTGAATCAGTTTCTTGTTTTCATGTTTGCCCAACCCAGGCTAGTGTGTGAGAGTGTCCTCTGCCCTTCTGTGCTCCAAAGATTTTTCATTAATTGTTCCATTCATGTCTCTGAGTAGCAGCGATTTTCATACCTACTATGTCATGAGTCTAGCACAGGTCATTTTCAATCCTTTTTCCTGGGTCTCATTTCCACAAACATCATCATGTTGCTATGTGTGGAATGAATCTTGAGCACTGGCTTTGGAGTCAGATAAGGATGTAAATAATACCTTACTTTCTAACTGGGCGATCTTGGGCAATACTATGATGTGATCCACACTGAGTCCCCACAGTCCTCTCTCTGGGTGCAGATGGCTTTCTCCATCACAAGTCTATTGAATTGGCTTGAATCATCTCATTATTGAAAAGAGCCAAGTCTATCAGAATTGATCATTGTATAATCTTTTATTATTATTATTATTATTTATTTTTCTTCTTTTTAATTAAAGGTTTTTATTTTCAAAACCAAAGCATGGATAATTTTTCAACATTGACCCTTATTAAACCTTGTGTTCCAATTTTCCCCCTTTCTCCCACTCTCTCCCCTAAATGGCAAGCAATCCAATATATGTTAAACATATTAAGATATATGTTAAATTCAATATATGTATACATATTTATACACTTATCTTGCTGCACAAGAAAAATCAGACCAAAAAAGAAAAAATGAGAAAGAAAACAAAATGCAAGCAAACAACAACAAAAAGAATAAAAATGCTATTTTGTGATCCATACTCAGTTTCCATGATCCTCTCTCTGGCTGCAGATGGCCCTCTTCATCACAAAATCATTGGAATGAGCCTGAATCATCTCATTGTTGAAAAGAGCCATGTCCATCAGAATTGATCATTGTATAATCTTGTTGTTGTGTACAATGATCTCCTGGTTCTACTCATTTCACTTAGCATCTATTCATACAACTCTCTCCAGGCCTCTCTAAAACCATCCTGCTGATTGTTTCTTATAGAACAATAATATTCTATAACATTCGTATACCATAACTTATTCAGTCATTCCCCAACTTATGGGCATCCACTCATCTTCCAGTTCCTTACCACTACAAAAAGGGCTGCTACAAACACTTTTGCATAGGTAGGTCCTTTTCCCTTTTTTATGCTCTTTTGGATACAGACCCAGTAGAGACACTGCTGGATCAAAGGGTATACACAATTTGATAGCCCCATGGGCATAATTCCATGTTGCTTTCCAGAGTGGTTGGATCACTTCACAATTCCACCAACAATGTATCAGTATCCTAGTTTTCCCACAACCCCTCCAACATTGATCATCATCTTCTCCTGTCATCTTAGACAATCTGAGAGATGTGTAGTGGTACCTCCAAGTTTTCTTAATTTGAATTTCTCTGATCAATAGTGATTTAGAGCATTTTTTTTATATGACTAGAATTGGTTTTAATTTCTTCATCTGAAAGTTGTCTGTTCATATCCTTTGGCCATTTAAAGGATACAACTTTTTAAGTACTAAAATGCAATGTAATTTGAGGAAAGTGAAACTATTAAATCAAAAAAGATTTCCTGTAGAAGTTGGTTCCTGAGTTTGAACTTTCAAACAAACTAAGGATTCTGAAAGCCTTGATGATAAGATGGGGAAAGGCAATGGCACGGAGTGAGAAGGAGTGCCAACCTAGAGGAATAGCATGCAGGCCAGCTTGACTGAATTGGAAAATAAGTAAAAAGGAGGAGCAAATGATATAATGTGGATAAAACATTTTGTAAACTATTTAAAGGTCAGATTGTCCATTCCATTTTGATTTATTTAGTACTGGCCGGATCAGGGTTCCTCCCAATCCACAGACATAGGAAAAGTGAGGTTAAGCCCCCTAGCAATGGAAGGGCCAGGTCCTTGAGTGATGAAGATAGCTTAGGAAAGCTCAAAGAACACCTCCCAGCAGGTGTTTAAAATGAGCCACTAGCATTGCTTAAACCTTCACTAGATTCCCTAATGAAAGACATTCATCTGGTTAATGGGCTTGCCTTACCGGCTACAAGGCATTTAACTCTTATTTATTATTTACCTCACAAATTAAAATACACAAAAATGGTCACTTGGGTCATCTCTTGGCCAGGTCACAAGGTTATTAAGCAAATTGAATATTATTGAACTCACCAGTCAAATGACAGAAAACAGAATTTAATTTTTAGTGAGCTATTTGTTTCTCCAGAGGAGAAAACAAACAATCTGAAATGAAACTGGTTTTGCACATCTTGCCAATAAGAGTGCTTTAGTAATTGATGCCCTTCCTCTTTGTGAGGGTGAGTATGTGTGTGTGTATATTTCTGTGCTAGGGGTAGGAAGGGGTAAGGGATTAAATTCAATACCAATCAAGCAGAATTGGTCCTCTATGTCAAAGCTGACCCATTTGTCATGGAAGCAGCATGGCGCACTGGGAAGAGTGCTGGATATGGAGATGGAACCCTGGGGGCCATTTTCAACCTGTGACACCTTGGACAAGTCACTGTTTTAATTTCCTTTCTATAAAATGAAGGAGTTGAACAGTGTCCCTAAAGTTCCTTTCAGTCGTATCACCTCTGTTTTAACTAGTTGTTTTCTCTACTGGAATCACATATTCTTTCTGCAGAAGGCAGAAAATTCTGTGGATTCTTTGCCTGCTTTGCTTTATCATTGTGCTCACACTGTCAGGAGTGTGAAGGCAGCTCCATTTCCAAATATCATTCTGATTAAGCTAAGACTTCCCCCCAAAATAGACATTTGGTGACAAAGACCTCATCTTCCACATCAGAGATCCTCCAATTACTGCTTGGATCATATAATTTTTGGAAGGGACTTTGAAGCTATTGAATCCAATCCCCTAATTTTACAAACAAGGAAACAGAGACCCAGAAATTTTTTCCCAGCTACTAAGTAATTGAGACCTGAAGAGAAACTCAGGTCTTCTGAACTCCAAGTTCTAAAAATTATCCACTGTGCCTCCTAGCTGTCCCAATAATAGAGGTGAAATGGACCTCTGAAAAACATCCAGTCATCCCTCCTCCTTTAAGCAGAAAAGGCTCTTATTTTAAACAAAGGACACCTGAAGTCCAGAGAGGTGGCGTGTCTAAGTTATGGGCAGAGCTGTGATTAGAATTCTGTTCTCCTGTCCATGTCTAATTTTCAGTGTGTACCACACTCTTTCTTTGTTTTCTTCTACCATTTGCTATGACAAACAGGAAGTGGTTTAGCAGGCAAAGAAGTAGGCAAAGAAGACAATTCATTGTCTCTTCTTGTCTCCTAAATATCCTGAGTCTTCTTGGCTTTTTTTTTTCCTTTAGGGGGTGAATTGGGAGCCATGGAAAGGACATGAATTTTCCATCCCTTATGTGGAGCTGAAGATCCGCCCTCATGGTTTCAGTGGGAAGCAAGTGCTGGGAAGGAAGAAAAGGATGTTGGCAGGGAAGAGAATAATCAACAGAAGATCCAATTGACTGGGAGGTGGAATAAGAAATCATGTAAAGTTGCAGAGATTTTTGGATGGGGGTGGGTAGATTACTCATTGGCTAAACTTGAATTAAGATCTGAGCTGTGTGGGGGAAATGTGTGTGATCTCTAATTTCTGTTCTCGTCAGAAACCCAATCTACAGGTACATTCTGACAAACCCCAAGCCATAACAATTCTCTTTTCTTCTCCATCTTCACTGATGCAACATTATCTGCACTTAGGATTTAGATTTTTAAAAAAGTGGTTGCATAGCAAATTAATACCATGCTGGCAAGGATGCTCAACCTTACCCCAGTGATATTCTAGTGATATGAAATGACTTGAGAAGTCTATAAATCACCAATCCAGGAACTGTCACTTCTTGGATCCCTCAGTATATATTTTGTATGTATTTGTATGAGCATGTCATTCTATTGATAGAACAGAAGCTCCTTGAATGCAGTCAATAAATGCTTGTTAATTGATTGATTGACACAAGTCTGTCCAGTAAGACCACCCAATGGGAACAGAATGATGAGGTTACCGCATTTGCCAGAAGTTTATAGTCCATCATTCTTTCTTTAGCATTGGATTCCTCATTGCTCTTTCTCTCACCAACAGGTGTTGAGAAGGAAAGCAAGGAGAGGGTGAAGGCAGGGCTGGAGAGACTCCCTGAAACATATGGTTAATGGAAATTTTTATGAAATCTTATTCCTCTAATATTCTAGGGAATAAAGCTTTTATTATGCTGCCCATTTTCCATCTCAAGACAATTCTTAGTCTAATCTATATAACTGCTTTCATAGAGCTGTTTGCTTTGTGGATTAGCCTGTATTCACCCAGACTTAAAATAATTTAGCATGTTTTAAAAATTGTTTTTCCATAGAGTTTCTATTCCACCCCGCTGTACCACTCATCAAGTCCTAACCTTGCTCATTTGTCCAGACCCTTTCCTAATGCTTGGTGTTGTTAAATAACCCTTTGTGCCTGAATTTTTTGAAATTGTTGGATATTATAAACCCTCCAAACAGTAGGCTGGGAAGCCTCGATTCTTGTTATGGAAACTCAGAAAGGTCAAATAATTTTGTTTTTTTTCTTACCATTGTGGAACATTTTCTATTAGGTAATTTGGTTACTATTCAGTACCTTACATTTCTATTTCTGAAAAAATAAATAAATCACTTGATTACAAAAAAACAAATCTCCAAATTCCTTACTTTGTTTTTCTTTTTTACTTTCACTCCTACCCCATATAAGTACATGTGAACGCAACATTTTTGCTCAAGTGTTCAGAAAGTTACAATTTGGTCACAGTGAAGGAACTTGGGGCGAAGCCCCATTATTTGCTTCATGACTAATAGAGATAGTGGAAAAGGTGAAGAGCTGGGAGAGAAGGAGGGAGGGAAGAGGGAAGGAAATGGTTTGTAAAAGCCCAGTCTACTTCCAGAGCTCAGGTACTAAGTTATATATTACACTTTCAAACAGAAGGACGGCCTTGACATCTCCAGATTTTGAAACCACCTGTAAGAATGAATTATCATCCTATAACTCCCCCCCCTTTTTTTTTAGTATTTCTCCCAAATTGTAATATAGTATAATTGAAATAAAGTCTTGACCCTAGGTTAGGAGAACTGAATTCAGGTCCTCAATCTAATACTTATTAGTTGAGTGATCCTGAATGAGTCACTTCTCTCTGAGCCTCGGTTTGTTCTTCTATAAAATGGCAATAATAATGCTTCTATTACTTCACAGGGGCAAAAGTAATAATAATCATCACATTAGTGAAGTATATATAAATTAATTTAAGGTTTGTAGAACTCTTTTCTTTCTTAAATTTTTTTAAACTCTTTTCTTATAATAACATAGTGAGATCCATAGTCATTAGCTTCCATAAATTCAGTGATCATCTTGGCTGATAATTCTGAGATCCAATCCTTTCCTAAGCTCTTTCTTGCATTATGAATGGTCTTTTATATATTTTGAATTATAGGCATTTCAAAGTCAAACTCTTCCTTTTTCTAAGCTTTCTTATTACTATTGAGGATGTTGAGGAATTTCTCAGCTTGGATTGACACAATCTGGTTTGAGAAAATCTTGCCCATCAGCACGTCTGCTGAGTGGAAGACAAATAACTTTAGAGATTAATTGGAAATAATACCTTAGGTAGCATTTATATAGCTTTAAGGTTTGCAAAGTACTTTACAAATATTATCTCATTTTATCCTTGGAATGAAATTAGAAAGTTTGTTTTAAACTAACTGAGGGAGCCACTTAATGGAAAATGAGTCTCCAATGGACTAGACTTTCTTTAAGTAGAACTGTGTCCATATTCATCTCCCTCTGCAAAGGTTACAAAGTTAATAAACAACATTCTGTAGCAATTTAAATCAGATAGGGAATAGACAGTGGTGTGTTGGTAAATATTTAACAACTAACTCTCTGAAAAACAAGCAAACAACCCCCCCAACCTAACTGTCTCTCAGAAAAATAATCTATAATAAATAATAAATAATTAATCTATATTATTAATATCTTCTTCCCCACTTTCTTTTTTGCTGTTGACTGACCCTTTGTAACCCTATTTTGGGATTTTCTTGTTAAAGATACTGCAGTGATTTGCCACTTCCTTCTCCAGCCTTTTTTACACACAAGAAACCAAAACATATACAAGGATGATTGATTTACCCAGGCTCATGCAGCTGATAGGTGTCTGAGGTCCTGATGCTCTATCCACAGTGTCCCTTAGTCACACCCACCCCACCCTTTCTTAAATCTTGATAATGGGCAAAAAATACCATGCTCTGATTTTTATCAGTTTTTGAGGTATCAGTGACCATTTAACAATCAGCTTTCTTAAGTTTAAGATTTTTGAAGGACAAGAAAGGAAAAACCAAATGGGGGTGAGGGTACTTTTTAGGGGATCATTTATCATATAGCTGGAAGAATTTGTAATTTGGGGAGGGAAATAAACACTCCTTGTTGAAGGGCAGGAAAGAGGGGAGTGACTAAATTTTTACAATTAAACAGTCCATTTGATTTAAAACAGCAGAGAAGAAGTAATCTGATTAGAGAAAGCTTCTGACATCTCCTGTCCAAGGACATCAAATGGTTTTGACAGCAGTGGAGGAGACCATCTGCTCCACTTTATCTTGCCATCTTCCCATTCACCCAGGCTCAAAACCTTGGTATCACCCTCGATTCTGCACTCTCACCCACATATCCAATCTGTTGCCAAATCTTGTTTTTTTCCACCCTCCCTATGTCTAATATGGTTCCCTGAACCGTTCTTTCCAACATGGGGAACAGATATATGGGAGCTGATAATGAAGGGGGAAAGAGAAGCGAAGGATACTGAAATGTAGATATCATAGAGTATAGATCTGGAGTTGGAAGGGATTTCAGGGTCCATTTACTCTAATCCTGTCATTCTACAAATGAAGAAACTTACCACAATGTTGGGCAACTTACCCCAGCACCAGGGCTCTTTCCACTCGTGCCATGCTGTTTCTCAGAGTTAGCTGTTGTACAAGTGACTTACAGATCAATTTTTATTCTATGGAATGGCATGGAAAGGAAAAAAAAATTACAAAGCACTCACTATGTGCCAAACACATATTAGATAGCCTGGTGATACAGTGGATGGAGCCCTGGACCTGGAGTCAGGAACACTTGAGCACTAATCCTCTCTAATACACTAGGTAGGTGTCCCTGAGTAAGTCATTTAAATTCCATCTGCCTCAGTTTCCCCATCTTTAAAATGGGAATAATAATAATAATAATCTATACCTCCTAAAGTTTTTAAAGAATAAAAATGAGTTCATTTTTGTAAAACACTTTGTAACATTTAAAATGCTATATAAATCCTAGCTACTATTATTATATATTAAATTAAACACCATATTAAGTGAAGTAATTGAATAGGAAAATGAGACAATTCTTACTCTCAAAGACTTCACAGCACATTTAGGAGGGTTCATCTTTGCAGTAGATGGAAGCCAGATAGTCCTTGGGGCTTTGAGGGTAAACAAGCAGAAAAAGGGATGAAACCCAGGGGACCTTGGAGCCCAATGACAGGGCAGATGGTGTCCATCATTGACTGTTGGAAAGAAGAGAGTGGGCTGAAGTGTAGGAGGTCTAGATTACCTTAGGCAGAGGTAGGAGTGAGAGAAGATGGGGAGGCAGTACGGTGAGAAGAGATGGGGTTGTGGTTAGATTTAGTGGCAGGGGAGAAGCTGCTAGCCCTTGGAAGCACCAGGCTGTGGTTCCTGTGGTATTGGTTTGGGGCTTTCTCCCCTTGTGCCATTATTGTGGGATGTGGAGGAGTAGTTATGGCTTTGAGGTTTCTCGTGGCACTTTGGTTCTTGCCTCTCCGACGACCCCAGAATACAATCAGAAGTGAGGAAGCAACGGATGATGACATCCATGGGCAGCTCCGGTCTCTGTGACCTGTCTGGATTGTACCAGCCGAGCTTGCATCTAGACATTTGTCACCAGAGAATGCATGTGGGTGGCTCTGGGAAATATGATGTGAGAAAAGCACTGGATTAATCTTGAAGTGCAGTTATTTATTTTTTTTAATAGGAGAACGCTCCATGCAACTGAATGACAAGAGCAGTGGCGTAGGAGGACGGCAGCATCAGGACCATGGCTTATTCTTGAAAACATTTCATCACATTCATATTAGCTTAAATCTTGATGCCTTTTAGGTCCAATCCAACACCTTTTGGTCTGAGTTTTTAATTAATTTCTATTAATTCTAATTAATTTCTATTAAGCCTAAAGGCTCCTTCTTTCAAAGGTTTCAGATTCCTCTTGGTTAATTTACTTCAGTCCTGCTATTGTTCATTGGTTCCATGACCCTGTAAGGCAGGTCCCACTCATCCCTTTCACAGAGAGCCAGAATTCCCCTAAGATATCTAATGCAACTTGGACCCGAACAAGGATCAGTCCTGTAATGCATCCACCTAGTGGTCACTCAGTCTTGGCTGGGGCACCTCTAGTGAAGGGCAGCCCTCTTTGGAGGCAGCCCTGCCTACTCGGGCTAGCTTTCACTGTTTGCAAGGATTTGTTTTTAACATTGAGCCCAGAATTTCATGTTTGTAATTTTGTATTTGCTCTTTGTAATTTTTTTCCCATTTTCCATTAAGTGGCTCCCTCAGCAATTTGTAATTGCTTTTTTGATCCCAGTTCTGCCCTTTGAGGTCAAGCAGAATATGGCTGATCCTCTCCATCATAGTAGCCAAAGTATTCTCCTGAGTCTTCTCTTCTCCAGGCTGAGCATCTCCTGTTCTTGCAACTGATCTATATAGAATGACTGACTTATTGGGGAGAATCTCTAGTACCCTTCACATCTTGGTCACTCTCCTCTATATTGGAAGTGCTCTTCTTACAATGGGTTACCAAGACTGAAATATGATAGTTTAAATGTGATCTGATCAATACAGAAGACACTATTACTGCTAATGCTCCTGCTCCTGTTGCTGCTACTAATACTACTTACCACTACTGCTGTTTCTGCTGCTACTACTATTTATTATTGCTACAGCATATATATATATATAGATATAGATATAAATATATAGATATGTAGATATATAGATATGCATATATTTTAAGCATTCCTGAGTTTTCTAAACCTTTTCTGTTATCGGCAGGTCTTTGTATGTCTGCATCTTCTGCAACCCCCCTCCCCAACATTCTCATTTAATTTCTTATGCTGATCTGCAATAAATTGGAACTGAGATGGGGAGAGCCGCAATTTGGAAGAGATAACTGAACATAAAAAAGCCAGTCTTAGGAAGATAAAGATTGTCTTAAAGGCTGTCAGAGGTCTGGTCCCAGGATTATAGAATCTCAGCGTCTGAAGGGAATTTGAACAAGAAACTTTCCACTGCAGGATTTCTTAAGCAGGAGTCCATAGACTCTCAAATTTTTCATAGAAGGAATTCAGAGGACTTAGATGGGGAAAAATCACATCCATATAATTGGTATCAGTAAAATATAGAATCCCACATAGTTCATTTTATGTATTTAAAGGTATTACTCCGAGAAGAGGTCCAGAAACTTTATCAGATGTTCAGAGGAGACCAAGACACAAGTATCCCGCATAAGGCATCATATCTGACAAGTGGTCCCCTGGCCTTTGCTTAGTGACCTCCAATGAGGTTGACCCCACGCCTCCCTTCTGAGGCAGTCCTTTATTTTGTGATAGCTCTTATTGTCAGGAAGTTTTATTTTCTGGCATCAAGCTGAAACCTGATTCATTATACTCTTTCTCTCTCTCCTTCCTCTCTACTATGGTCTTTTGATGATGAAGTTAAAGGCTGCTCATTATAGGCAACGGCTTTTCCCTGGGAACAGCGGGTAACAGAGAAATGTGTTCCAAGGTGGATTGCGGGAGTATTTTGTATTTAATGCCAGATTCTCAGGGCTTCTGGTCCTTGCTCAGGGGCCACCACTGAGAAACCTTCACAGAAAAGCTTAAAGTGATCTCTGTCTTCTCAAATTTCTTCAGAGCTCTCCCCTTTGCTCTCTAGTTCTACCTTTTCTAATAGTTATTTATGGATGTCCCGTATCATCTCATTAGGCAGAAAGCACCTGGAAAGGAGGCACTTTGTAGCCTTGAGCTTAGCATAGGGAAAGAAGGGATGAAGGGCCTGAGAAGACTGAGAATTGAGATGCTTTCTGATAGAAAAGGATTTCGATTTATAGTTTTATTAGGGGTGTGAGAGAAAGGCACCGGGAGGGACACGTTCTGGGATCTTTCCAGGAGAGATTTCATCTTTTGTTACCGAAAGTCCTTTGCTAAAATAGCGGTGGGTCGTCACTGTAAACACTTCACTAGGGAGTCCCCATCAGATGGGGACTGAGCAGTCCCATCGCCATTCAGCAGAAAGGAACCGGAGAAGCTGGATCCTCTGGGAGCTGCCCATGAAGGCTGGTGTGGCTGGCCGGGCTTTATCCCCTATTGCCAGGAGGTGGCAGTATGAGCTCACCCTGAGCCTCTCAAACAGCGCGTCTCCCACTTGGCAAATAACAGATTTTCTTCTCTAGGACCATGGGGGAAGTAAATGCCCCAGCCATCCTTTAAACCAATCCTCCTCCCTTTCCAGGATGCTGAGGAAGGAAGCTAGGTGGGGCAGTGGAGAGAGCTCTGGAATAAGAGTCAGGAAGTCCTGAGTTCAAAATCTACACTGATCAATTTTCCTTTGGGATTAAATGATGTGTCCAGGGTCACACAGCTAGTAAGTGTCTAAGGTTGAATTGGAATTCAGATCCTCCTGACTCCGGAGGTTCATTTACCACTTAGCTACTTTTCCTAGGTGATTCTGGGCAAGTCCTTTAAATCTCCCTTGACCTCTGTAAAATGAGAGTAATGATAGCATCTACCTCACAGATTTGTGATGAGGATCAACTGAGAGCATGTATAAAACATTTGCTATAACTATAATTATAGTACAGTACTATACTATAAATATACCACATATTTAAATTGTGTTGCATATTTTTATATGTATAATAGATACATATCAAATATACACGTATCATTTCTGTATAAAGTAAAGTCTTCGTAAAAGATTTTACAGCTTTAAAGTGCTATTTAAATACTGGCTATTATATTACCAGTCAATCAACATTTATTAAGCACCTACTGTGTTTCAGGATTCAGGGATCCAAAAAAAAGAAGACAATCCCTACCATTAAAGAACTGATAATTGAATTTCTTATTAATGAAATGTCAATATTCTATGAATAAATGTTTATATTATGTAATATACATATAATGAAATAGTTTTTATAAAGTGCTTTGGAATTGTTAAATGTCCCTCTAAATACTAGCTATCATTAGCATTAGCAAGAGATTTACTCACATATTCTCCTATATTAACCAAGGCAGACAAGTAAGAAGCAAAATAGGGATTTAAACCCAGGTCCTTTGTTCCACTGTACCATAATGCTAGAGTAAAGATGCTGTGACCCCTTCCCCTTTATAACTCACATGGCCTAGAGTTCAAGGTGATGATTTTTTTGGGGGGAGGGGTCTGGACCTGTGATTTCATCACTGTTGAGAACTATTTTGGAATCTCCCTCCACTGCAGACAAGTGCAGGAGCAGCAAGGATTAAAGGACATGCCCAGGGGCAATCAGCTAATAAGTGTCTGAGGTAGGTCTCAAACCTTAGTTTTATTGATTCCAAGGCTAGCCCTTTCTATCAAGTCAAGATGTTTCTCATGATCTATTATTACCATCTTTCTCCTTTTTCTTTTTAAACTCACAAATGGAATGGAGACAGAGAGAGACACAGAGAGAGACAGACAGACAGACAAAGACAGAGAGACAGAGAGACACACAGAGAGACAGAGACACAGAGAGAGACAGACAGACACACAGAAAGACAGAAAGACAGAGAGAGAGACAGAAAGAGACAGACAGACAGGCACAGATACAGACATAGACGTACAGACAGAGAGAAACAGAGATAGACAGACAGACAGAGACAGAGATAGCAGAGACAGAGACACAGACAGAGGGAAGGAACGAGAGAGAGAGAGAGAAAGAGAGAGAGACAGATAGAAAGAGGGAGAGGAACAGAGATAGACAGAGACAGAGACACAGACAGAGGGAAGGAACGAGAGAGAGAGACAGAGACAGATAGAAAGAGGAAGAGAAACAGAGATAGACAGAGACAGAGACACAGAGAGAGCTAAAAAGAGAGAGACAGAGACAGAGAGAGAGGGAGCTAAAGAGAGAGGATCAGAAAAACAAAGACAGACACAGACACAGAGACACACAGACAGAGAGATTGTCCTAAGATAATTAGTCAAGAAGTTGTAGAGGGGAAAGTGAAAGAGAATTAAGGATGTCGGTCCATTTGTGAAAGAGATGTATTGAGGATGAACAAACTAAGCTTTGATGGGGGTGGAGGATGGAACAAAATAAAAGCTGCTTCATTCCTTTCTGCAGGAAAAGTGATTGGGAAGAGATGTTGGGGCAGAGAGCTTCCCATTTTGGCCACCAGGTGACAGTATCAGCTCAGGATCATTGCCCTTCATGACCTGACAGGTGGAGAGCCAGCCTTTAAAATAAATGGGCATTTATTACTGTTTTTCATCCCAATAGGATCTTATATATGAATAAACATATAAATCTAAATAAACAAGTAAAATCCTAACAAATCTGTTGCTTGAAGCTAGCACATTAAACACAACTGGGGAGAAAGCAGCATGAAAGAAATACCACCATCCTGTCCCCCAATCAAGATAAATTTGAATTTTTGAAGGGAGACCTTGGGTCTCTGGCCCCACAGAGAGACTCTAGGTTACTTGGGAGCTGCTACGGGGAATTTCCACTGGAGGAGGGAGCAGGAGCTTGCTTTGGGTTGCCTCTAGGAGGAAAATGCCTATTTTAACTAATTATGCTTTTGGTAAATATATGCTAAGCTTAGTCATTTCTACCTATTTGCTTAGAAGTAATAGGTGCTGTCCAATCCCTCTAAATATTGACGCCCTGGTACAAAGCCCTCGTTGTCATGTCCTAGTTTATGGCTGAAGTTTCCTACTTGGGTGATTGAAGATGGTTAACTTAGAGAACTTAGTGATGGTAGAGGCAGAAAATGGAGATTCAATTTTTTTTCAACAGACAAGTATTTACTAAGTCTCTACTATGTGAGATGACAGTAGTTAATAATCAATAATCAGTAGTAAATAAACACGTATTAAATGTCTAGTAGGTGTCAGTCACTGTGGTAAGCACAGGGGATTGAAATATGAAAAAAGAAAGGCAGGGACTGCCTTTAAGCAACTTATAATTTCGTGTGTGAAGACTAAACATAAAAGGAAGCTGGAAAAGCTGGAGGGGGTGGAAGGAAAAGATATAATGAGCTCTTCTGGGATGATGGAGGTTATTTGCAATAATAACCTTCATGGTAAAGTAAGAGAAGTCCCAAAGTAGTGCAACCAGGTGAGAAATGAAGACTCATCGTCACCACCATCATCATCATCATCATCACCATCATCATCATCATCTGCAATTATATTTTTAATGGTTTTAAGGTACTTTGCAAAGATTACTTCATTTCATCCTCACAACAACCCTGGAAGTATGTACAGAATAGAAAAGAGATGCTACGATTATCTCTGTTTTACAGATAAGGAAACTGAGACTAACAGAGTTAAATGCTTTGTCCGTAGGCACATAGCTAGTATATATCTGAGACTGAATAACTCAGCTTTTCCTAATTCCTAATTCCACATAAGAAGGTCTAATCATTGCATCACCTAGCTCTTTTAGGTGATGGTAACAACCATTTACCACAGGGAGGTTCAGATCAGATGGTAATGTCAATGCCATATTTCCTTGAGGGAGATTCTCTCTTTTTCTCTTTCTTTCCTTCTCTTACTCTTCCTTCCTTCCTCCCTTCCTCCTTTCCTCCTTCCCTCCCTTCCTTCATTCTTCTCTCTCTGTCTCTGTCTCTCTCTCTGTAAGACAAAGCAAAAAAAAAATCATTTTTACATATCTTCATTAGGACAAAAATTAGAGACCATTATAATCACTCCACAAAATGTAAATCCTTGTCAAGATCAAATCAATAATAATAATAATAATAATGAAAACTTTGAATTTCTTTCCACACCTGCCCTATCTCAGAGCTGTCTCAGAATTCTGTCTCTGGTCTCTCTCCCCATCAACAAGGGATCGATTGACTTCACTCCAGAAAAAGTACCCTAAACACTGCATGGGGCCATCAGTGCATCCCTTCTGAAATCAGTCCTTTGGAACATGTCATTTTTGTGTCTAGCCACAAGTCACTTTCACCAGTGGTCAAAGATGTCATTCTCCTTCCTGTTGAAACTTTTCTTCCCATTTTTTGGAATAAACACAAAGTCTGTGAGGATGTAGAATGATGCTTATGAATTGATTGGGACAGGGACCTCTTCCCTACCCCAGGCTACAAGAATAGCTTCTGTCCATCAGGGTACAAGGGGTAATCTTTAATGTCCAAAAAAGTTACAGTAAGATTGACAGCAATATACAAAGAGTTGACTTTTTTATTTAAATACTTTTTCTCTGTTCAAACTGTACAGAAAATAAAAAAAATGAAGTGCAGGCATATTACTTCATTTATACTTTTTCAAAAGATAAAAATAAACCAACAAAATGAATTTATTGAGTTTTGGGGAGAGGTATCCTTTGACCTGGCCCTGCTGAATTTCATTAAGCTGTCTCTGACTCAGCTCTACATCTGAAGAAGGGAAGCCTCTGCTCAAATTTTCCCCAAGGCTGTGTTGAGTCCTTTTAAGAGACCTCAGACTTGTAGCCACACAATGGCTCCTTCAAGAAGCTACCATTGTTTGCTTCTCTCCAAGGCCTCCAGTTGCTTCCTTTCTTTTGTTTTCTATCACTTATTCTCATGGGGTTCCCTTCTCTGCCTTCCTCACTTTTCTCAAGCTATGTGGTTAGAGATAAAAAAAAAGTTTCTCTTAACTTTTGCTATTTTCCTAAAGAACCCTCCAGACCCATTCATGCATCAGAAAACACAGTCTGGATAGGAGACCAGTGGGATGGAGTCTCTATGTCCTCTGCCATGCCATTTTTGATTTTCCAGGTTGGAGATTGGAATATCGTCTCTCCTAGAAACACTGCTCTAGTTGTATCCAACTGAATGGTAGGTTGTAAGGTACAGAACCATGGTTGAACTAGAACCCAACCTCATTGGTGGCAGTGAGTGCATTATCATAGGCTTATATCTGTTATAGACTTGAGTTTGAAACCTGATTCTAAACGAACTAGCTGTATGACCTTAGGCAGTGACTCATGCATCTTTGGGGAATCTCAGTTTCTCATCTACTGCCTTTATTCTCTGCGGTTGTTAAGGACAGGGCTTTGCAAATATTAAAGCACTACAGAAACTTCTAAATTCTGTAACACATTCCCTGGGGCTCCCTTCACCAACTTTTTATGGCTCAGTGGGTTGTCCTAGGGAGTCAGTCACTTGAAGAATACAGAAGTTAAATGATTAATTCAGGGTCACCCAGCTAGTGTTAAAGGCAGTACTTGAAACTAGATATTCCTGACTCCAAGCTTAGTAAAGTTATTCCTGTGACTGGATGCTTCTATATTACTGTGACATATTGGATTAAATATGCTTTTAAGGGCTCTAGGCACTGAACAACCAATTATAACATCGCTTCCATGGGGAAATAGTTCCCATTTTCAAAAAAAACTGACTTAGAATTCAAACTCCTTTTTTGAAACACACTCCTTTATTAACAGGGATGGCCTGTTTTTCGCATATTCCATAAGGAACATGGCCTACCTCCCAAAGTTCTTTGGCCTTGGATGAATTGGGAATATATCTTAAACATATGCTTACTATGGGTATATAACCATCTTTGCAAACATATATAACATTCACTTGTTTCTTTCTTGTACCTTATTATCCAAATTCAACATACTTCGTCCATTAGAGAAATTGGTATATTCACTTATGTGGGAAGGAACTTTGTTTTGAGTTGATGCTTTTCTAAGATTTCATCCTTGTAATGGTTATCAACATTGCCATAATTGGCAATTTACCAAGTCTCAGCCATGAATAAAGTTCAATGTGGGGTTTTGGAAGAAACAAGAAAAAAGCTTTCAGGGTTTCATTTTGAGGTTTTCTACAATAGTGGCAGAATTATTGTTCCCTTGGCAGTGGGGACCTTTAGAAGATGCATCTGGGGCTCATCCACTGGCTTTCATTGCTTTTCTTCAGTGCCACCATTTTCATTCTTTTACACCTTTGCCTCCTCAACAAACCATCCGCTCACTCAACTGTCTCCCACCAACCCAATGGTCGCTGGATTCCATGTGCAAATCCCAGTGTGCCTCCTTGGCTTCTTTTTACCCTGTATAACATACTCCTCATTTCCACATCTGTTTTACATCTCTTCATTTGAACAACTATGACCACACATGTACACTCAACCTGGCCACTGGTTTCCCACAGTTTCCTGGCTATTAACATCCACCTGGTCTTTTTAGGCAGCTCTCTTAGCTGTTGCTAGGAGGAGGGCTCTCAGCTGTGTAGCCCTGAGGGGGAGAACTAAACACTAAATGGTGTTTGGAAGTATAACACTTGTATCTCAGGGAAGGAGAGCAGAAATGCGATCTGATCCATCCTGTTAGCAATGTTAGCTGTTAACCCAGTGTCAGGGTCAAGAACTCTGGGACATGGCATGTAAATGTGAATCAATATTTGTGTAATATCTCAGGAAACTAAGGGTCTTGGACTACCCAATAAAAAATATTCTAGGCACTTCCAGGTGAAAGGCTAACTGTCCCTACAGGGATGGAAAGACCTAAAAATCCTCCCCACTCCCCAACTGATTTGCCCTAGGCCAGTTACAAGTTGACCTATGTATCTAGAAATTTGAGCAATGGAGATAGTGGTCAGCAAAGCATTCCTGCCATTTAAAAAATGTTTGTACACATGCACAGACAAGAGGCTATACAGGTGTGAACTGGTGAATATAAGTGTGTAATGTACTTGTCCACTTGACTATGTACCTGTTGTGTGTGTGTGTATGTATGTGTGTTCAAGCACATTTTTTTTTCCTTTTCTTGTTTTTTGGTATATTCACAAACTTCCCCAAAGTTTGTGTATAACAGTGCATTTGTGCCCTTGACTACAGCTATACCTACCCAAGTATGACGATCTGCCTTTTTTAATGTAGATATAAGCATGTGCATGCACCTATTGCAATGGGTATTATTAAATATTGCTCATCTCTTGAGCATCCACAGTGGCTAAGTCAAATTGACTAAAATACCCCTTGCATGTATACATATGGTCCCACTAGTCACGATGGGTCTCAGGGCTGTTTTCTTTGCTAGCTTTGGCGTTTCTTAGTTTAGAAGTCACTCTGAGGACCTAGAGTAGCCAGTCATGGATTTCTTCTTCCCTGAACAGTGGTGGCTGGATCTAAGATCCCAAGTCTCAGGAGGAGGATGCCTTTGCTTCCTTCCTCCTGCTAGACGGGTAATGACGGCCTCTTCTCCAGCTGAAGAAGCTTCGGTTGAGCTGAGATCCATAAATCCTCTTCACCCTTCTTCTTCTTCTTCTTCTTCTTGTTCCTTTCTGAATGCCCACTGTTCTTGCCTGACCTACTCCAGCAGCAATGACAGCAGATGAAAAGGAGGGCTAAAAGGACCAGGACAGGGAGCCCCAGGAGTATTCCCAGACACACAGTGTTGAAGATGCCCTGCTCATGTTTGGTATAGATGAGGCTCCAGAGGTTGCTGAAGAAAGAGCTGATTTTCTCCATGGGAGTTGATTAGAACAGAGTGGAGTAAATCTTCCTGCTCACCAGCTTTTCACTGAGTCAGCTTGTCTGTCTGTGGGTCTGTCTGTCTCTGGTGTGTGGTCCTTCCTTTGTATCTTGTCTTTATGAATGATGAAAAAGATCCAGAAATCTCAGCAGGATATTGTATCTGAGCACCCGAGGATAGCACCTGAGAAGACAAAAGACAACCGTTGAGGAGGATGGTAACAACTTCTATCGGTGGAATTATGGACTTTCACCCAGGATAGGCTAGACCTCTTGTTTACCCTATGTACATTTAAGTCTGGAAAAGGAGGGTGACATTAGAACTCATCTCAGTTGGATTTTGTGGGGGAATAACTACCAAAAAGAGGGAGACTACACAACAGAAAAGTCACCATCATAATAAATAGAATGTCTACTCCTTGAGGATTGGGACCAATTCATTTTTTTAATATATTTTTTTTATTATAGCTTTTTATACAAAACATATACATGGGTAATTTTTCAACATTAACCCTTGCGTACCTTCTGAATCCAATTCTCCCTGTGCAACAAGAGAATTGTTCAGTGCTGCAAACATATTGTATCTAGGGTATACTGCAACATATCTAACATATATAGGACTGCTTGCCATCTAGCGGAGGGGGTGGAGGGAGGGAGGGGAAAGATCGGAACAGAAGCCAGTGCAAGGGATAATGTTGTAAAAAATTATCCTGGCATGGGTTCTGTCAATATAAAGTTATTATAAAATAAAATAAAATTTAAAAAAAAATTAACTCTTGCAAAAACTTCTGTTTCAATTTTCCCCTCCTTCCCTCCAGCCCCTCCCCTACATGGCAGGTAGTCCTATACATGTTAAATATGTTAAAGTATATGTTAAATAAAATATATGTATACATATTTATATAGTTCTCTTGTTGCACAAGAAAGATTGGATTTAGAAAGAAGGTAAAAATAACCTGAGAAGAAAAAACAAAAAATGCAAGCAAACAGTAACAGAAAGAGTGGAAATGTTATGTTGTGGGACCAATTCACTTTTGTCTTTGTAGCCATGAGGACTTTGCATAGTGCCTGCAGCATATTGGTATTTTATAAATACTTGTCAATTGAAAGGTCACTTATGTGACTCTTTATATTTACATAGTAGGCAGGATGGCTAGAAAGGTATGCTATGGTCTGTGAGTCTATGATAAAGGATAGATCGATCTTCACCTTGTTTTCTGTTTCTTATTTTTATATTAACTCATTTTTGGCTAGCGGCACAAGATTGATGGAATCTGATTCTTATTGACTATTCCCCCATAATCATTTCCAAACTTTTGGTCCTAGAGCCAGGAAACCCTGAGTTCAAGTCTCTCTGACCCACATTAGCTATGTGTGACCATGTGCAAGCCATTTAAACTCCGCTATCCAGGAAACTCCCCAAGATTATAAATTACAGGTGAGGGGCTGACCAGAACTCCTTTAATAATTCTTTTCCCTATCCATAGGATTATAAAGAGCTTCACAAACATTATCTCATTTAGTTCTCCCAACAACCCTGAATCCAAGGATGACTCTCTGTCTATTACATTGGATTGTCTATCACATAAACAAATAGATGATCAATAATAAATCATATTCAAATGTATGTATATATGTGCACATATATAATGACCTTAGGTTTCACAGGGGTAGAGTCTGCTTGCCAGATTATAATTTCTTTATGAATTAGTATTAGATACAGTGTGATTGAGTCACTTGCCTGAGAATTCACAGTGAGTACAAAAACCTGCAGAGTTTCTTGGTCCAGGCTGCTTTCTCTGAGACCCCATAGGTGGTGGCTAACTCTCCCAGCTTTAAATGATGCTATGATTCTGTGATAAGGGATGAATTGTCCCCTACCTTACTTTCTACCCCTTGTGATTATATTTAATTCATTTTTGGATGGGAGCATAAGATTTATAGAATGTCACCATTTCTGACTATTCCCTATAATCACTTCAAAATTCACACAAGTGTCATGGAAAAGAGGCCAGGAAGAGATTTATTTCCTATCACTCTCCCAGATTCTAAGCATTATAGCAATAGATGCCTCAAAAAGACCCAGAGACACACAAAATAAACTGCAACCCCAGCCCTTTTCGAGTCTAAGTTTATAAAAACTACATGACTACTCTGATTTAAAATCAAATTCATCATTTAATAGAAAAAAAGGTGTGAAAATTCACAAGCCAAGCTCAGGAGACTCTGTGTCCAGACTTCTTGGGCCTGGAGAACAGAGAATGGAGCAAACACCTAAACTCATTACACATTCTCCCTCTGCCTAAAACCAGCCCTTTTGAATTTAAGAGTCCAGTATTGCTAGTCTTCTTTCCATGGAAACTCAGCATCTACTTTCTTCAGATTGGCCCCTTGTTCCTTCAGAGACAATGTTTCACAACTTACAGAAAGCTAGCTTAAGAGATCTGGGTTCAACTCCTATCTGACAGGTTCTGGATATGTGAGTTTGGAGAAGTCATTTAATCTCTCAGTGTCCTAGAAAACTCTTTAAGGCTATAAGTTGAAGAGAAGATGCTGATCTACATAGACAAAAATCTCTTCTCTCTCTCTCTCTCTCTCTCTCTCTCTCTCTCTCTCTCTCTCTCTCTTTCTCTCTCTCTCTCTCTCTTCCTCTCTGTCTCTCTGTCTCTCTCTCTGTCTCTCTCTTTCTCTCTCTCTCTCCTTTCTCTCTCTCTCTCTCCTTTCTCTCTCTTTCTCTCTCTTTCTCTCTCTCTGTCTTTCTGTCTCTCTGTGTCTCTGTCTCTGTCTTTCCCTCTCTGAAATTCCCTGTATCAATGAAATCACAGACTCAGATTTGATCCTTTCTTCTCTCTCATTCATTCATTCAACCACTTAATCATTTTATAGTAAGTATCTATTAAAGTCCTACTGTTCACAGAGAAAGTACCATTATGAATAACTTCTTGGACCTATCCCAAAGATCTTAAATTTATAAAGTACTATGTAAATTTAACCACAGGTTCATAAGATCTAGAGTTGAGACCCTCTAGCTCAGGAATGAGCCTGGAGATACATAGATGGGATCACACGGATGATGGCAAATGGAGAGTTCAGGCTCAAATCTAGCCTTTTAGATCAGTCTACAACCTTATGACTCTGGATTCTGACATCCAGTAATAGGGATTGAGGATTGGAGATGGTGAAGGTTTTTGCTGGAGAGCTTTGCAATCTTCAGGCATGGCAGGAAGCAGCTGAGAATGCTACGGTCTGACTCAGGGAGGAGGCAGGAGGAGATACAGTTGCTCAGTGTAAAGTTATTAAGCCTGGCAGCTAAAAGTCTTTCTTCCCAGGTCTCCTGAATATAAATCTCGTGTATGTCTTCAAGAGAACTACTGATTTTCTTTTCCATCTTTTTTTCTTTCTCTTCTGCTTTGGCTTCACATCTAAACCTAAAGCTATTATTTAGACTCCCTAGTGGCTAAAAGGCCTATGTTGAAGTTTGGTTTATTAACACTTGAGACCTTTCTTCCAAACATTCTCGAACTCCCCAAAATCCTCCAGAAGGATTTCTAAGCAGGAGGAGATATGAAAACAATTTGAGCATGTTTTAAAGGTGCTGTTCAAAATAAAGGAATTGTTATAAAGGTCCCACGTCAGGACAAACAGTTATGAAAAAGTACATAGTGTCATGAAGACCAAGTTCAGTTCTTGCCTCTGACATAGCCTGGATGCGTGGCCCTGGACAGGTCATTTAACTTTCAAGTGTCCCCAGAAAACTCTCCAAGACTAGAAGCTGCAAAACAATTGTTGGGGAAATGTTCTAAGAGCTCCGTAAAGAAACAAAATCATAGGTCCGTGTGATACAATTCTAACTTTAAAATTAAAGAGATGATTGTCTCCTCCTGCTTTTTTTTGACCTGCTTCCAAAATTTGAAATATATTATCTTTATTTATTATATATATAATATATATGATATATAATTATTATATAATAATAAATATAAATTATATTATATATAAACAAGTAGGTGACTTGTGAGGATATATATTTATATATATATACATATATGAATACATATATATGCATATATATATATATATACATATATATATATTCTCACAGGTCACCTACTTGTTTAAGATGATGTGTGATTCACAGGGGACCTAGCCCTTTAACACCAGTCTACCACCTTATGACAGTA